>NC_140485.1:67758111-68493111 GCF_964271855.1 Acomys minous | reverse complement strand
TATTTGGGTTCTTATATCTACCCCCCTTCTCCATCACAATCCCTGCTAGCACCCCAGCGCCAGGCAGGAGAGACAGAAGGTTAGTGAGGAGAAGAAGGGGCATTAAGATCTTTCTAGACTATACTTCCTGCTGATTAGGGAGGTAGAGTTCCTTGGGCCAGGCCCAATCTTTGTTTTGTCAGGATAGTTCTAATTCCTTCTTATCTTTTCTTTTCTCACGACCACTTGATAAACCAGTAACAGCAGGAGCAGGAAGCAGGAGGAGGAACAGCCATAGCTCTCTTTTGGAGATCTGGTCATTTTATACCCTCTCTAGAGTCCTCAGAATTAAACTATCTTCAGCTGGCAGAATCACGCCCCTGCCAGAGCACTCATGAGGCAAGCAGCCTGCTGCTGTGGACAACTGAGGCACCCCCATATCCCTCACCTGCTATTAAAACAAAGACATGTTTACATAACATAACTGGGTTTGTTTGTTTGTTTGTTTTAAGACACCAAATTATCCCCGGTGCTCTCACTCTGAAGCTGCCTCACAATCAAGCAGTAGCATTTTCTGAGAGCTCAGTTAAACATCCCATTGGCTCTGTCCTCTGGGGAACGTGGACTCAGACACCACATGTTGTTTCTACCACTCCATAATATTTCCCAAGTAAAGGTGGCTCCAAGGCCCTTCACCTCTGGGTCACAACCAGGTGTGTGACAGACTTCATCCAGTTCCATCCGCTGGCATTTCCTGTAAGAAAAGGCCATTTGACAGATTGACGCTGCCACTCCATCCCCAACTCGGCCCAACTCACACATCTATCTTTCTCTGATGTTGGTTTATGCTTATAAACTATCTTTTAGGGGTGTGGATAGGAGAGGAAATATAAGGATAAGTCAGTATGTAGATATAAAGAAACAGTTTTTATTGGGGGGGGGAATGTGTGTTACCTATGAAGGTCAAAAGGCAACTTCATACATCTTTCTCTCTCTCTTTCTTTTTTAATATGTATGTATTATGTATACAGTGTTGCACCTGCATGTACACCTGCACACCAGAAGAGGGCACCACCAGCTCTCATTATAGATGTGTGCTTCAGGGGTCTGACGCCGTCACCCCCAACCAAATCCCGTAGACAGATATGGGCCACTGTGCCCCGTTTTGAAGTAGGTTCTGGGGATCCAAACTCAGAAATTCATGCTTCCATCTCCCCAATTTCAACACCGTCTTTTGAGAGAGGGAAAGAGGTTGGTTCCTGCCAGAGTTGTGGGAAAGATGGACCAGCAACAGATTCTTAAAGGGGACATTGGTCTGGCTGTATCTCCTGCTGGGACACAGCCATCCATTTCCTTTTGTATCTGAATTCACCTGGTGCACTGAGTTCCTGGGCTGATGATCCCAAGCTCCTGCTCCAGCTGCCTCACAGGCCTGGCTGCTGCCTCTCTGACTAGGGAGGCCTGGGGCTCCCGCTCCTGACCTCTGTGCCTGCTGCCCTTCCCTGCCTCAGTCACCAGCCACAAACCCACCCCACCCCCAGACTTGTGATCCAGAAAGTCTTGTGACCTAGGAGGGTTCTCATAGGACACTGTGGGATGACAGTGTGGTTCTGGAAACTGTAGAACTTTGGGGCGGAGGGGGGCGGGCTACAGAAACATGGAGGTTGACATGAGGGGAACCTCTCAGGGACCAAAATATGGAGGCTTATGGGGACATGGAGCAGATGTGGGGCAGTCACTCAGGGCCCTAGCACCTTGATTCCACCTCCCACATCTCCTGCCAACAATCATGTCACCAGCTGCACCTCTCTTGTCCTGGCCCTCCTGTTCACTGCGACCTAAGGGATCATGAGTTCTGCCCTCCTGGAGCAGGAAGTCTTGGCAGTTGAGTTGATTTGCATATCCACATGCAAGGCCTTTGCAGCTAACAAATGGGATGCAGAGACAGAGAGCATCCCTCCTAGCCTGGGTCACACACACACACACACACACACACACACACACACACACACACACACACTCAGCTCTGTCCAGGAAAAGCCATCTTAGAGGTTATAGTCCCCACATCTGCAGGGTCAGGTCACGCATCAGCTCCCTGAAATGAGACAGGGAGACTCAGGCCCTAGCCCTGCTGAACAGCCACTAGGCTCTCACTGTTGCCCAGGGTGGATGAAGGGGCTGTGATCAGAATGGTAAATTGCAGCCGATACAGGACCCAGCCTGATGCCTGCAGCTTAAACCGTTTAATACCGAAATGGGAACAGCTCTAATCGGCCTCCTGGGAACCATGAAATAGGCTTGAGACACCAACCATGGGGCAGGGGCTACAGAACTGAGGATGAGATGGAGACAAAGTGGGGGTGCCACAGATGCAGTGCTGCAAACATGCCTGAGCCTGCAGCACCCCACACTTGGGAGGCCGCCAGGGTGAGTCTGGGACACCTGGGAGCCACATGCTAGCCACCTGCCACCTCAGACTCCATCCCAGAATTGCTGAGAGCTAGAGACAGACCTCTGAGTCGGAAGCAGGACCATACTTAGGTTTGGCACAGAGCAGCTGCACCGCTGGGGCTGGGGCTGCCTGTCACACTCTATTTTGGAGGCCTCAAAACTAGTCCCTGTCTGGTCCTGTGGAGGTGAAACAATAGGCTACTCCCTGAAATGGACTCTCTGAAAATGAACTACAAAACATGTTGTACTGGATTTGCTCAGAGCCTTTTGGCTTATACTACCTTGTGAGACCCTGTAGTCACGTTAAAGTCTGGAGTTTCTGGATAGCCTTTGAGCTTGGTATAAGATGATCACAGATCTCTTTCTTAGCAGGTGCTCCCTCTTTGCCTGATCTAGGGAGCCCCAGATCTCTTAAGGAGCATCACATAGCCCTCAGGGAGATTACAAGCCCACCCCTTTCCTAATAAGAAACCCATTCAGCAAGCACCTGGGGACTCGTGGAGATAAACGCCATATGCTAATAAGATGTGTTGGTGTCTTGGCTTTCAACCAGTGACCTTTGACTGGAGATCTTCCCCAACCCATAGAATAATTAAGTACTGTGTTCTCCCACTTATGATAGGGCTGTTTTGTTACTTGTAAATCAAGTATCCCTGGCACCCCTAGCCCAAGTGAATTAAACACCTTCACCCTTGAAACCCTTCCCACTGCCCAAGGCTTATGATGTTTGCTTTGTTCTCTCACTCCACTCCTTCCCTGTGGCCACCTGAGATTCGCCATTTATTCTGGGGAAGGAAGGGCTCCCTGAAGAACCACACCTGAATGCCCAGGGCTTGGCTGCCAATCAGAAGCCACGTCCAGCTACTAGACCACGTGGGGCTTGGCTTACAATGCTCACCTGTGGCACACCTCGGGAACTGCCCCGGCAGTCGTCGACCTGCGTCCCACCAGAACTACCTCTTACCCAACCTGCCTTCCGGTCCTTTCAGGCTTTTGCCCGCACACCCGCCATTAATACCGTAGCTTAACCTAAGCACTGTAACACTGTGGTACCATCACAGGCTTTTGGAATGTCCTAGTTTCCTCTGCCCTCTGGTACCAGCAATCTCATTTTAAAAGAGCTAACTGTAACACCCAGTGGAAAACCCATTTCCACCTCTCCTGGTGAGACTGGGATCCTTGCCTAGTGCTCACTCTGAGCACTCTAAGCTGCTCCTGAGAAAGAAACGGAACCTTTGATCTCAAGGCTCCTCTGTTCCTATCCAGAAGGAAAACCCAGGCTACCTTGGAATGGCACCGCCTGTGCCCGGAGGGCTCCATGCCAGATGCACAGGATACCCATGTGCTCATCAGTGAGATCACAAGACACAATGTCTCCAAGAGCCATTTGGGAAATGACATGGACACAGGGTGCAGAGGTTCAGCCATGCAGGACCAAAGTGCCAGGTATGGACACTTCAGATGAAGGGACATTGGAGGAAACCTTATACATGAAATTGTCAACATCACAGAAAACGCTGGTATTAAAGCAAGTGGAAAAATAGCAAGGAATGACAGCAGGGGTGATACACCCCCATGTAGATCACATAGTTTGGTGAGCTTGAGCAACATTCCAATAGAAGTGAGCTTAGTGGTGAACACTGTAAGGCCACATGGGATGCTGAGGCAGGATGCTGAAAAGATGAAGGTAAGTCTAGACTACACAGTGAGACATTGTCTCAAAAAAAAATATCCAAAAGCAGTCATGCACATAGAGCAAATACAGGCAGTCTTCTTTTTCTTCCATATAACTATTGGCATGTCCCCAGGTTTCATAAAAAATACTATTGAGACTTCCCAAATCAGAAGAAAAGAATTGCTCCAAGTTACCAACAGCCACCCGGTGATGCTGTTCTTGGTTGTGAACTTGACTACATCTGGAACTGACTGAAACCCAAGTGGCTGGATCCCCTGTGGAGATTTTGGTCTTTGCTCTCTTGTTCTCACTCTCACTGACAAGTCCACTCCTTCACTGGCTTTAAAGCCGCCTTCTCTGAGATTCCGGTGCAGGCCCTATGGGACATCCAGACTCATAGACTGAATAAACTACTAAGTCTTTGGATCTTCCATTGGTAGACTAGCTGGACCACAGCCTGTAAGCCATTCTACTAAATCCCGTGTGTGTGTGTGTGTGTGTGTGTGTGTGTGTGTGTGTGTGTGTGTGTGTACACTGCCCCATGGAAAACGTAGTAGTCTCTAGCAATTTCTGCAAAATGGAGGAGACTTCATAAAAGAGACAAGCCCTTCCTTTTTAATAATGAATGTTTTATTTTCAATGAAAATGCTGATGTTAAAGCTTATAAGACAATTTAAAACGAAGGAGCCCTTAAAGAATCCATCACTGTGTGAAAGCCAGCTGTTTTTCTTTACTCGGTGTCTCCTTGCTTCCTGGCGCTTGGGAAGCTTCTCTGCTTTCTGGCCTCCTTAAAATTCGAGAAATACACGTATCGTTTTGGAAATGTATCCTTTTAAAAAGTAGTGTTGATTTGAAAAATAAAAATAAATGAAAAAAATAGCATTTAGTACTTTGCGATTTTAGCACAGGATGATTGAAATTACCCTGCCCCTGAGTTCTGAACTGGCATTACTGAGAGTCCCACGTTATGTTTACTTTTGTTATCCGCCACCCCAGTGACCTAGGACCCACTGTGTTCCTGTTTGCTGCTGTGATGTCAGGTCACTGACCTGTGATGCCAGAAGAACCTCTGAGAGGATTAAAAGCTGCCCATTTATCTAGCCTGGGTATGGTGGCTCACGCCTGTAATCTGGGCACTTGGGAGGTGGAGGCAGGAGGATCAGGAGGTCAAAAGTCATCATCAGCTACAAATTGAGTTCAAGACAAACCTGAGCTACAAAAGAACTCTCAAATATTAAAAAGAAAGAAAAGAAAAGAGAGGGGAGAAAAAAGACGGAGAGAGCAAGAAGAGGAAGGGAGGAAATATGAAAACAAAGCGTGTGTGTGTGTGTTGTATATGTATATGTATATATACACGTATATATTTTACCTCTTTTGTGTTCCTAACACTGGGCAGGGCAAACAGAGATGTTTTTCAGAAATGCCGACCACTTCGTGCTAAAGTTTCTGACCTTTGAAAGGTGTGTCAATCCTAACCACCAGGGAACACATGCGCTCAGACAGTGGCGGTGGTGGGGACCTCCAATGGGTATCCTGTGCTGCCCACCACGCATGCCGACCCTGCCCATCCTCACACAGTGCAGTGATCACAGGACTCAGGTAAAAAGACACTGAGATGCCGCTGAGCGAACTGGGCCACAGCCTGCGCTGCAGTGGTAGGGGTAGGGGCCAGTGTGCTCACCTCTGCACGCTAGAAACAGCATGCACATGAGTGCTCATGGGTTGCGGCCTTGTGGGGTTAGCCTACCCCTTCTCATGCTAAGGTATTCTTTGATTTTAAAAAAACAAACAAACAAACAAAAAACCCTAGAGGACAGCAACTCTCGCCATGCTTCTAAAAGTCTCTCTATCCCCTTCCAGGAAGGAGGAGAGCTACTCTGGAGAGATGGAGGAGACTCCCAGTGGCCCACTCTTAAACCCTGAGGAAGGGTTTTTCCAGAGGTAGCCCCACCCCACCCCCAGCAGCTGCGTTGAGTCCTCCAGAGCATAGGGGGCGCTAGAGAGAGCGAGCCAGCCTGAAAGTCAACACGCCTAAGGAAAGAGGCCGATACACTTAGTCCCAGATGGTGTGTGAGCGCCTGGATGTGGCCTTTGAAGCCTTCCGTGAGGCGAAGTCTTTGTAGTCTCCCTTGCTTGTTTTGTGTCCTCACTCAAGCCTATTGTGATTGGGGCTCTTCCTTTAATCACTGGGACTCTGGCTAAAACCGGCTGAGAAACTCGTGGAATTTAATCTTGCAATCATGAATAACTTCTCCAAACACTTCTTATAAACTCCACAACTTACTGGGGGGACAGAGGCGGATAACACCCCGGAGAGTGAGGCAGGGATGAAAAGGCAGGAAAGGCCACCAGCAAATGTGCACCCCTTCCCCCCACTGCCACAGCCTCCCCACCCCCCTCCCTGACGCCTTAAAGAATTAGTTCAAGGCACCACTTGCCCGTTACCACGTGCCCAGCCAGGCCCCTGTGACCCTTCCTCTGTGACTCCTAGGTGGAAGCACGCTGTGATCTGCTGAGGTTTGGGGGGAAAAAACGGTCTGTCTTGCTCACAGAAGTAGTAACTTGTGTGGCAGTCCAGGATTGGCCATCCCAGAACACGGTCCCGATGGAACCTTCTTCTCTCTTCCTTTCTATAGGGTAGTTTTGTTGTTCTGCCACTGGATGTCACATCCTCTCAGAACCATGAAGAGGATGAAAATATGTGTCCCCCTACCCCACCCCACCACCTCTCTTTGAGACAGGATCTAACTATGGAGCCCTGTATGGCCTGGAACTCACTACGTAGGCCAGGCTAGCTGGGCACTCACAGAGATCCCCCTGCCTCTGCCTCCCTAGTGCTGGATTAAAGGTGCAGGCTGCACCACACCCTGCAGCCTCCCACATCTCTTTAAACGAGACCCAAAACCACCCTCACTACACCTCATTGACTAGACCTGACTCATTTGCAAGTCACTCCAATGGCAAGTGAGAACGCTGGGTTTGCTGGCGTGGAACAGCTTGGTTCTTCCAAAATCTGAGCGAAGCTGGCATCAGTTTGGAAAGAAGACAGGCTGGAGCCTGCACCAGCCATTAACTATCTGACTGTGACCCATGGGTCCCCAAGGGTCTCAGCATAAATGACCAGTGGACTTAGAAATGACAAAGCGAGGCTCGGCAGCTCTGTGCCCTGCACCTGGGATTGTTTGCTGCTAACCCAGAGGCTCAGTTGTCCCCGGCACCCACCTCGGGCACCCTGGAATAAGGGTCTCCTCCAGGGACACCAGGGACTCCATCTCCTTTATCTTGTGCTAGGTGACACCAAGAACTGTCACCAAGACTACATATTTATCAATGAAGAAACCGAGGCACCAAGAGAGCAGGGGTTAGCCCGGAACGTGTGGCAGATGGGGACAGGAGCAGGTGCCTGGGCTCCAGGTCTTTTGGTGATGTCTCGGTCACCATTTTCACTAACGCTTACATGACCTGGTGCCCATTCATGGGACACAGAGTGGATTGTGTGGACTTCATCTCCTGATTGAAGTCTCTGACCCAAGTCCCCAGGGCCCTCACCCAGCTCTCTTGGTTAACACTGATCTGGTGGGTCCCTGGTCAGCACTCACACTGACAACAGAAAATACCCTGTTGAGGAGGAGGAGGGGCCACACCGTCTCCATACTCCCCTTCGGTGATGCTGGCCTGACTACATGGGCTCTGCCTTGTCAGCCCCACAAGACTCCACAAAAGCTGAGTCAAGGTCAAAGGCAGGAGGAAGGGCAGGCTCTGCTTGCCTGGCACTCTTAAGTGGCTTCTTATGCACAGGGACACAGATCCGTGCCTGGCGCTGCAGACAGGCTCACACACCACCCGCTCCTTTACCAGCAGCACCAAGCTCTGATTTTCCTGACGCTCAGTTGATGCAGGAGGGAGAGGACGTCTGTGAGCCTGAAATTGTGCTGTTTACGTGCCAGGGACCTTGAACTTGAGAGCATCATTCCCTACAGTGGGGGCATGTGGCCAGCATGGCAGGAATGCTGTCAAGTTACACATAAGGAAGAGGCCAAGCCGTGAGGCCTTCCAGGACCTCAGAGACACCAGAGAGGTGTCAATGGCACAGCGACAGAAAGAAAGGGCCACACTGGGGACAGGGCCATCAGCACTGGCAATGGACAGGCTCTAGACACTGCAGGGGAAGCTCGTCCTGGCAAGGAACTATGTGCTTTATTCTTTCTCAGGAGCCATAATTTTCCGACAATGCCTCAGGACGTTTCCTTCAAGGACGATGGATGACCTGAGGAGGCTCAGGTGACAGCTCCTCCTTGGTGGAGAGAGGCAAGCCTGCGACAATCCAGCTCTTTTGAGTAGAAAAACATTCCTCAGAGGCAACATCACTGGGTTTGTAAGAATGAAGGCCAAGGAAATAGATGTGGCTAGTCATCGTCATCGTCTTCACAAATAAACTTTAATTAAGGGAATCTTCAGCAGGTCTTGCCGTGCAGCCCAGGGATGGTGACAGGCTGAGGAATGAGCCTCCTTGAAATGC
This sequence comes from Acomys minous, assembly GCF_964271855.1. NCBI lineage: Eukaryota > Metazoa > Chordata > Mammalia > Rodentia > Muridae > Acomys > Acomys minous. Next base: position 68,484,487 of record NC_140485.1, on the reverse strand, counting down.
GGCCACCATGCGCTGCCCCTTAATTATTCATGGGCATCCTTGATGCGTGTTCACTTACTTTTAGTTAACTCATCACTTTAAAAGAAAAACGTGTTCAGTTAATGTGTCTATTTATTTTTCTCTTAAATGTTTAGTGTGTGTGTGTGAGAGAGAGAGAGAGAGAGAGAGCGTGTGTGTGTGTGTGTGTACATGCACTCATATGCAGGTAGAGGTCAGAGGACAGTCTTCAGGAGTCAGGTCGTTCCTTCCACCATACAGTCACAGAATTCGAACTCTAGCCACCAGGGTTGGTGGCAAACACCATTCCCCACTGAGCAAACTCGACAGCCTTAGTGTGTCATTTTGCCTCCCTGTTTACTTACCGGCGTAGTTAACTGTGTACTTCTGTAGTATACCAAGTTATCTTAGGAACTGAAGAGAAAGGAAGCTAATACCAGATATAGACAGCTCCCAGAAGAGCACATTCCAGCTTCCCGCGCTGGAGACCCACCCCCGAGACAGAAGAAGACAAAGACTCAGTGAAGAATGAGAGAAAAAAAAGTAATTCTAATTTTTTTTTTCTTCTGGAGATGGAGTCTCATGCAGCCCAGGCTGGCCTTGAACTCCCTATATACATGTAAGCACACACATACTTGTGCAGATGTACACACATGTTTATGTACACAGATGCTCTAGGTGAGTCATAGTAGTCCTCCAGAAAGGTCACATGACACTCACTGCACTGCTCTGAACACATGGACCAAGAATTTGGGAAAACCAAATTGAAAACAGAGCTTGATCCACACAGAAAGGACAGCAGTGTGGGCAGACCGTGGGCCAACTATGGCAGCCTTTTGCCTAATCTGAGAAAACCTAGCTAATGCTGACAAGAGGAACTGGTCTTTGATATTTTGTTTGTTTTGTTTTGTTTTTCAGAACTCCAGAGGATAATACCTAGAGAGAGTGAAGAGCTAGGGGGTTGCTCTTACCCAAATAGAAAGTATATGAGGAAAAGGAGGGAAGGAGGAAACAACCTAGCAGACAAAATGATTGCTTTGTCTCGGGAGTCAGAGGTTTGAGATCATTGGTGGGAAGGGCATGACAGAAGACAGCAGTTCACATCATGGTAGCCAGGGAGGAGAGAGAGGAGTGAAGAAAGGCAGAGAAGGGGCAGGAGAGTGACAGGAAAGGAGAGGGAAGGGGGAAGGGGAGGGGGAGGGGGAGGGGGAGGGGGAGGGGGGAGGAGGAGGCCCCGTTCTCAGATTTCCTCCCTTATTCCTTTTATTCCAACGTGGGGGGAGGAGCCTATGAGATGTTGGTGTCTACACTAAGGGTGGGTGTTCCCCCTCCATTAGACCCCTCTGGAAACACTTTCATAGATGCACCTTTCTAGTGTCCGGGCTTTTTAACATGATAAACACATATCTCTGTATAGAAATCAGCCAAATAAAAGATAGTTCAAGAAGAATGAGAGGCTGGTTTTGAGTGTTTTCTATGCAAATAATCGTGTATTGAAAGCCTGGCCTCTGCACACCTGCCGCCTGGCCTCTGCAGGGCTCTGAGTCAGGACCTGGATCCCTCTGGCCCTGGGGCAGCCTCCTGCCTCCCAACCTCCCTCCCTGCCCTAGCGCCTGCAGCTAGGGTTCCTGTGGCCCCTTCATTCATAGAGCCGTCCAGCTCACATTTTCCAAATGACATCATCCCTGCAGGAGCCAAGTCTCTATTTGAAGCTATTTTCTTTGGCTCTTTGTTTTTCTCTTCTTAGACCCAGGAAGCAAGGAAGCAGTGTTTGCTTCCCACCGTGTTAGCACCAAGCTGCCCCTTTCTGAGGAGAGACGCACGTGCTGCCTTAATTACTCGGTTGCTATTGAGACACAGAGTGAGAGACAAAGCTCCTCATTTGGGAGGAAAATTAATTGTACACAAACAAGAACACATTTCGTCGTGAATTAGCTTCTTCAACACTCCCCTGGCGGAGAACTTTCTGGCTGTTTCTTTTCTGTCTGACGTTCAGCTCTCTCCCCTTTTTCTCTGGGAGATTTTCTTAGCAAACAGACCAGGCATGGAGGACCCCCAAGGTCCCTTTACAGCCCTTTCCCTTACACTGAGGCTGCCATTGCTCCAGCCCACCTTGAGCCGTGACCCTGTCCACAGACAGTCCCTTCTCCTTAGCCTCTGAGGAGTGGCAGCCCCTCAGTCCGCAGGCCTCTGACCCTCCCCAGCCCCCAGCTCCAGAGCTAAAGGAAAGATTAAGCTTGGTGAATCACAGGACAGAGGAGGTAAAGTAAGGGGAAGGCTCGCCTCCACTGCAACTGCGAGATTTATTGCCGAGCGCCGCAAGTAATGAAACCATCCATCTCCCATGGGTTGGAAAAGGAACCCAGTGCAAGTCTGAAAAGGGCAGTGAGAAAATTGGCCTTGTTGGAGCAGTTGGTAGCCAGGATGCTGTGTGATCTCGTTGCCCTCTGGACTTGCCCTCGGCGTGTCCTGCAGAGTGGACTCTCCTGACCTCTGAGATCTGCTAGAGGAGAGAAGGGAGTCACTAACATCCTGACCCGCCACCTGCAGAGATCCTGGCCTCTGGCCTCCAATGTAGCACTGGAAGGAAGGGGGGCTGGGGGAGGGGAGTTCAGCCTCCACTCCCCAGAGGCAACCCCACTTACCTGACACTCATTCAAAATCAACCAATTCAACTGTCCTCACATCTTGAGGACATCTCAGTAACTGTCTCTAGAAATGACAAATCAGGGATGACAGAAACACACGCAAAAATTACCAGGACCTAAAACACCCTTCTAGAATGTTCCATTGTTCTAATGGTTTGCCAGGCTGTTAGCATTAAAGCTTAGAACTTGCACTGGTCAGAGTCACAGTGGCGGCAGCAGTCTTTCCTCACTGCTCCCATTTAGAAGGGCCTGGGAGTTAACAGGTTTTGGGGTTTGCCTTCTGCAGCCCAGGAACTAGCAGAAAGGAGGTGCTGTCTCTGTGGCCACACATGCCATCCTTCAGCTGGTGTAGGCCCAGCACACAGACACACTCCTATCACAGGCCCTGGTGTAAGTGCTTCGCCCAGCAGCAGCACCTCCAAGGGTACCTTCTCCTGCAGTGAAGTCCCGCACGCCAGCAAGGTGCTCTGCCCTAGGCGACCCGCCACTGCAGTCTGCCCCGTAGACAGTGGAATGCTGTGATCATTCACCCCTGCAGATCCAAGCACTCTCCATTCCGCTGGGAAATTGACAAAGGTTTGGAAAGACATCCTGCCGCTCCCCTGCCTGCAGTCCTTTCAGCTCAGGTTTTAAGAGTATTGTAGTATCCCGCAGCCCCTCTAGCTGCCGTCAGCTGGGGTTGGTTCCTGGGCATAATTGACTCCTATCATAGAGATTTCTCCACTGATGTCAAAGCCACCACTATCACTGCCACCACAATGGAGAAGTCCCACAGCCATGACATGCCACCACACTGAACCTGACACCACGACCACACTTCCTCCTTCGAAAGCCCTGGTGCCCTGCCTCAAGCCTCAGCCTGGGACAGCAATAGCAGTCTGCCCCCAAAGCAGTGGCATTCCATCCCCAAGCTGCAGAGGCCCATACCCAAGCTGTAGTGGCCTGCTGCTTCAGCTACCTACTGCCCCCCAACCTTGTGAAAGGTATACCTTCCCCAAGCTGTGGGGAGCCCCCTGTCCTGCCCCCAGTTCTTTGACTGTATCACCACCACCAAAGAGCTATGTCTAGCCCTTGAGCGGGCCACTAAAATTTAAAGTGGCTAACTAACTGTCAGTTCTCCTTCCTTCCTCAGGGCAGTCAGCCCCTCCTTCCCACCCAGGGACTGTGGAGATAGGAGGCAAAATGGTGATTCCTGTCAGCGCCTCCGCGGGAGCTGTCCATGGTGACTGACTCTACCTGCCTTAGCTGGTACACCTTTCCTGACACCTCCATGGGAGCTGTCCATGGTGACTGGCTCTACCTGCCTTAGCTGGTACATCTTTCCTGACGCCTCCATGGGAGCTGTCCATGGTGACTATTCCTGCTTCAGCCGACTGCTCGATGAAAACCAGGCACCTTTCTTGTCTCAGAATGCCTGCTGCCGCCGCCATGAGAACTGTCCACGATGATGACAACCTTTCCTGCTTCAGCCTACTGCCTTCACAGAGGACTCTTTGTAAATTTTGGACACCTTGTAAACGTCATTACTCCTCAAGGCAGAAAAGTGGCCAGACCTCTGCCTGAGAAAGCTCCAGCAGCCCAGCTTCATAACTGCCATCTCCAGAGCCTCAGTAGGACTCATCCCAGATTATGCTAATTTGGGATGAGATGTCTGAACAAAACTTCACCAATCCCTGAACTACCCCCAGTTGCCCCACCAATCCACACTCTGGAAATCCCTGCCCCAGAAAGCTCCGCCCCCTAAGAAACTCTATATAAAGGCTGTGTCTGCCCAGTTCCCTGCTGTCTTTCCCTGGGAGCAGAGGCAGCTGCTCCTGGATTTGTTCGTTCAATAAGTCTCTTTTAAGAGATTTACTGTCTGCTATGACTCACTTGTCAGAAGAAGAAATGAAGAAGGAGCAGTGCTCAGCTCCTCAGAGTTTGGGGCGACTCTCCCCTGGGAGCAGCAAGTCTCTGTTGAGGAAGCCTCCTCTCAGAGCTATGAGGTTCGTGGGCTCCCATGCCTCAGGATACCCTTGGGACACTGTCCCACCTCAGAGCTGGGATACCTTCCCATCCCTCGGAATTGTGAACCCTCCCACCTGAGTACCAGACGTCAGGCCACACCCACAACACCAGTGAGCCTGTCTTTCTGTCTTTAATCATCCCTTACCTCCCTTTAACCCTCCTTCCTGGCTGAGTTGGATGTTTCCTGCACTTTGTCCCATTTGGTACCCCAGCCTGTGTCAGTCTTACTCCATCATCTAGGATAGGGGATCAGCCTCTGTGCACTGTGTCCACATGGTATACTCTATCCATCTCACTGGAACCTGGTGATCATCTGGGTTATCAGAAACATCAGCTGCCACGGTGGCCATAATGGCTAATCTTGATTACGTGGTTGACAGGATTTAAAACCACCATGGGAACAATGCCTCCAGGAATGTCTGTGAGGACACTTTTTCATAAGGACCAAAGACCTATCCTGAATATGAGCTGAAATTCCAGATGGAATAGAAGGAGAAAACAGGCTGAGTACCAGCATTCTCTCTCTCTCTCTCTCTCTCTCTCTCTCTCTCTCTCTCTCTCTCTCTCTCTCTCTCTGTTTCCTTCCTGGCTGTGCATGCAATGTAACCAAACTTCCTCAGGTCCCTGCAGCTATGGCTTCCTCACTCAGGTGGACTGAACTCCAGAACTGTGAGTTAACTTTTTAACCCTCTCTTGAGTCATTTTTGTCAGAGAGTTTGTCACAGTGGTGAGAAAAGTACCTAACACAGTACCCCAGTGCTTATGTTCATGTACCTTTACTTTGCCTACTTAACATCCCCACAGTGACACACTGGCATAATTATTCATTATTGTGGTTAGCCTCTTGCCATCTTAATCTGTAAAACAGACTTTTTTTTTGTAGGTGTGTCTGTGTGGGGAAAGACATTGCATATTTAGGGTTTGGCCTTAGAACTCACTGGTGATCCAGAAGTAGAAGTCCCACGGATAAGGGACTAGTGCTTTTTTCTCCTCTTGACAACAGGTGTTACCACCAGAAATTCTAGAGAATTCCATCAAATCTAAGCGCCACTGGCTAGGACAAAGCCTCTTCAAGTGATGCTGGAAACCTGTTTCCCTACCTGTGGTCCTAGATCTGAGCACACAGCTGGTGAAAACTTTGTAGCAATAAGAGGTTTCTATGTGTAATAACCAGAGATGAATCCAAAATCAGGCCCGTGTGGAGTCCTGCCAGCATATGACTGTGCAGGCTGGCATCAGCTCTCGTGCTGGCTCTGCAGCAAGCAGGCTGACCACACACGTGCACTTTGCATGGAGCTCATGCCGTGAGACGGACGCCAGCACTGCCTGAAGCTACTCTGCTCAGCTTTGAGGCCACTGCGTGTTATGAATTGTAGTGTTTTTATCTAACATATGTACAAAGCTTTCTGCTCTTACAGAAACATAATCATTTCATTACCAAAAGCAAGGACTTTGATATCTTCCCACCAGCATTCCACATAAGTAAGTATCAAATTAGTATATCTTAGGATTGCATTATATTAAAAAAGACAGGCATATCCATCTTCTTGGTATGTAAATTTCCTTGCATCTTTAATAAATGAAAAAAATCACATGTATATCAAAGGAATGGCCTAAAATTAATTTCCTTATTATTTTATTAGAAGTAAAGGCTTTATCTGTGTTCCTATAAAAAAAATACGCATAAAAATTTCTCAAGCAAAAAAGGTAGCTCCACAAGGAACTCACTCAAGAAGCCCTGAGCAGTAAGATTGGCTCCTTGCACATCCTACGAACCACATCAACAGTGAACTCCTGCACATCACCATGGAGATGCAGTCCGACTTCAGATATTAGAATATGAAAACAAATTGTGGTTTGTTCTGAATTGTGTTTCTAAATCAACAGAACCCGCTATGAAAGTGTTCTCCTCCACGCCCACCCCCGTGCCAGCTCCCTTGGCAGCCCGTCATCTATTCTTCCCTGTCGCTGCTTAGATGCTTGGCTCGTGGCAAGAAGGAGAAGAGATGACCGCCAGCCTCCATCAGCACTCCTGTTTATTGGAGTACACAAACCTCCCTCCAAGCAAGTCCCACTCTCTCCCTAGCCTAGCTGGCATGGAAGGCCCAATGCTAAGCCTCATGTCTCTGCAGCCTCTGCCTGCCCCAGCCCAGTGTCCCAGCCTGCTGACATTCCTGCAGGGCCAAGCCCTCAGGACATCAGAGTGTATGTTCTGGGGGGTGGATCTTAAATGGTGTGTGTGCTAGCCTGGCGTACACCAGACCCTGGGTTCAATCCCCAGCCCTTGTAAACTGGTCATTTTGGTACATGCCAGTAATCCCAACACTCACGAGGTGGAAGCAGGAGGTTCAGGAGCGCAAGGCCACCCTTGGCTGCATAGTTTGGGACTAGTCTGGCCTGTATGAGACCCTCTTAGACGGAGGGGGGAAGGGAAAAACCCAACGTCTGTGAGGAGCACCCTTTCCAAGACTTGCTGGTGTGGAACTGTTCATTTTCTTCCAGCTTGCTGCAAAAAAAACAAATTGTAAACCCCTTCCCGGTGCTCGATTTGCCAAGAGGCTGAAGGCCCAGTGTAATCCTCATCTTCCGTCACACTTCATCGAAAGCCAACGCTCAAGAGATAAGCTCCTCCCTTCCACAGTCACCTCGGTGAATTGAATGGCTGTCTCCCTTTCACCAGCTGTGCAGGAGTCTCCAGTCCTGCCGGCTCCCTGGGCTCCGTGGAAACCTCCAGCAACGGCTTTCATAGAGCACAGTGATCACTGTCTCTTTTCAGTGTAAAATTCAATCCTGGATAAAATAAGGCTTTTATTAGAATAGGGGGAAATGGGAAGTGCCAACCAAGAGGGACAGACAGAAAAGGAGCCAGGGCCAGGGGTGGGGACAGTGAGTAAGGAGTGGGGTTATAGGGATGAGTGCAGAGTGCAGGCGAAGATAAGAGAGCCTAAAGCTGCCAGCAGGATGGAGACGGAGCTGGAGGCACGCCACACTTTTTTTTTTTTAAGGATGTAAGGAGAGAGATCATTAAACCAGTCACCAGGGCTTCCAAGAGATAGTGGCAGTCATTTAATGAGAGGCCCAGTGTCGCACAAATCTAAATTAATTCTTTGCTTGGCTGTTCCCAGGGAAGAATGAGGAAATGTTTGCCAAAGTAAAAGATAACCAAAATATTTTTTTTTTTTACAGAAGCAGAGAGAGGGGGGCGGGGGCAGAACTGAAGAAAGTAAAGGGAAGAGACACAGAGTGGGAGGAGGGAAAGACGGCAAAGGGAAACTGACATGACTCGCGGATTTTTGTGGCTTTTGGATTCTTTGTTTGAGACGGAGTCTCATGTAACTCAGGCTGGCCTCAGACTCCGTATGAGCTATGGGACGACATGGAACTCCCGATCTTCCTGCCTCTGCCTCCAGAGTGCTGGGTTACAGGTGTGTGCTAGCGCATCCTGCCGGCTCTGGGAGCCAGGGCTTCTTGCTTGCTAGGCAGGCGCACTCTGCCTGAGCTACATCCCCCCAGCTGGGAGACACTTCCTGATCTCCAGTGCGGTTTCTCTGACAGATAACTTTCAGAAGTGGCCTCTGTAGCCCATTCACTCTCTGCCTGACTCCTCCAACCCCCACCTCCCACCCCATCCCCACCCCACCCCACTGCTCCAAAGTGCAAGGCTTTCTCCCACACCCTTCCCCACTTGCATTTTCCCACTTAAAGCTGAAATATCCTAGGGCTGAGATGGAACCACAGGATGAACGCGTGCGAACCGCGCTCACTGCGTCCTTCCCTGGTCCTTCCCTGGTTCTTTCACTGACAGCTAAGAAAACATGTTAATTTAGTGCTAATATGTCTTTAGCACCTGCTAAACTAGGATAGCATCACCGTGAACAAAGAAAAGAGCAGGGTGGGCTGGAGGCAGGCTGCAGCCCTGTGTGTCGGCTGATGGTGCTTGCCTCCTGTGGGTCGTGACCCCTTTCCTTCCACAGGGACAGCCTAAGACCATCCTACATATCAAGTATTCACATTGCGATCCATCACAGTGGCAAAATGACAGCTGTGAAGTAGCGATGGAAAGGACTTTGTGGTTGCGGTCACCACAACATGAAGAACTGTGTTACAGGGTTGCAGTGTTAGGAAGGTTGAGGACCCACTGCTCTAGGGTGAGCTCCCTTCAAGGCAGGGGATGCTGCTGCCCCCTCCATTCTCACCCACCCACATCCCCACCCTCTTTCACCCTCCCACTCTCACATCCCTGCCCTCCCCCACATGCCCTCTCCAGCTCACCCTGAAGACAGTTTTCCCCTTTAAATGAAAGCGGCTTAATGCTTGTTTATTTGAAGAAAACTGGAAAGTAAAGTCAAGAGTATCGTAGTCAGCTTCAGCTGTCACTTTGACACAAGCCTAGTGTCGCCTGGGAACAGGGAACCTCAACTGAAGACTTGTCCAGATCAGATTGGCCTGTGGCCATGTCTAAGGGATTTTCTTAATTGCTAACTGACGAAGGAGGACCCGGGCCACTGTGGGCGGTATCACCTGTAGGCAAGGGGGTGTAAACGTATCATTTATTCTCCTGACTGCGTTGTTGTCTGGGAGGCTTACGACCTCCTTCTGCTGGCCTTAGGCATAGTCCTGGAAACTTCTAGCACCCCCTATAATCTAACCTGGGCCTAGCATGTTTTCAGCCTCTGAGACTTACTGCTTAATAAGCTCACTCTTTCTTGTTCTTTCTGAGCTCAGGGCTGGCTGGTTCAACTCAGCTATTCTGGCTCAAACTCTTCTCCCAGCTGACTTGTTTAATCTGGCTTCTCTTTCGTTCCAGAATTGCTCTGCTTGGCCTCAAACAAACTCAGCAATCTGCTCTGATCTTCTGGCTTTGTCTCATATTCTGGCCTGTTCTGTCTTCACCTGAGTTCTCTCTCTCTGCAACCCATCTCTCTATCGCTGTCCTGGTAAAACTGCCTCCTCTCTCTGTAAATCTGCTTCTTAAGTAGCTTCCCTTTCCTCTCTCTTCTCGAGAGAATTGGGCAGATCCTATTCTGTCAAATCTCTGATTTGTCACATTTTCTGCCACTCAATTAGACGTCACTTTCCAACATGGATCCTTCCTTCTATAAACTAACTTTACTATTGTTTTGGAATTAAAGTCATGTATCACCATGCCTGGACCTAAGTTGTTGTTTTTTTTAACCAGGCTGGCCTTGAACTCAGGTCTATTTGCCTCTGTCTCCTGAATTAAATGTGTGTTTGTATTCCACCCAGATCACACAGACCTAGAAGGTTTTTGGATGTGATCTCTCGCCAGAACAGCTTTGTTCGGAATTAACATTCCTGTACTGGGGAGCCTGAGCTATATAACAAAGGTAACTTAGCAAGCCAGGAGGCAGCATTCCTCCATGATCTTGCCCTGACTTCCCTCAGTGACGGTCTGTTACCTAGAAGTGTAAGCTGAAATAAACTCTTCCCTTCCCAAGCTGCTTTGGGTTATGGTGTTTATCACAGCAACAAAGAAGCAAACTGCAACGAGCCAACAAGCCAGAAAAATTTGTCTGAGATGAGTGCACCACCCTGTCTGCTCCTGTCTCCTCTCTGGCTTTGACTGACACCAACTACAACTGCACAAGGAATGGCCCAAAACAGAGACCATGCAGCCCGACCAAAGCCTTAGACTATTTTTACTCTTTGGACCTTCCAGAAAGCCCGTGTCAGGAGAAAATGACCAAACGGGAAGGGTGGATATGAGGAAGGAGGCCAAATTTAACTTGTCAGAGTGAGCTGTGGGAGGGGACATGCGCCCCAGCCACCTCACTGACCACCAAGTCTAATCTCCTGATGGAACGTCTAGCAGCCTTAGCTATCGAACGGGAGGACAGACCCCTGTCATGAGCCCCAGGCAGCATAATGAGATGGGGTCTGGAAAGCTTGAGGAAGGCTCTGTGAGTCCCAGCACAGAGCCATCAGCCAGGAAGCTGTCTCAGGAAGGTGGCAATACAGATAGAGAAAAACTTCACCTTTATAACCAGATGCAGGATGCTCAGAAGACGAGACATTTGCAGCCCAGGGGGCAAAAATGGCCTCAAGAAGCCACAGTGCTTAGAACACGTGGCTCAAAATTGAAATAAACCCAGGAGATCAGGCCTACATTGAGGGCTGGGATGAGAAGGTGAGGTCTGGAGGACACAGGGCGAAGAGATGAGGTTGCTAAGCAACGCTTTCTGATATCAGAGTTGGCAGAAATGACCTGGGAACCAGGGCATCTGTGAAATCTCACTCCTGAGTTGCTCCAAGGTCACCTCAAGGCAGGACCACCACAGACATCTTGGGGGAGCAATCTGGGAAAACAGAAACAAGCAGAAAGACCCTTGCCCACGGGGGGGGGGGAGGGGGAGATGCACTCAGAATGACTTCCCGCAGACCAGCCCCTCACTTACTGGATCTTGGGTCCTCTCACAGCAGAACTGTGTGTGACCTAAATGGTTGGACTGTGAAACCCCAGGCACAACCAAGTGAGGCTGGTCCCTGGTCGTGGATAAACAGACAAGGAACGTTCCCAGCCTTCTATGAGTTTTTGAGTTCGGTTCTAACCAATGGCTGCCCACCCGACCACCATCTGGATAAACTTCCACCAAATTCAAACCTCCAAGTATCAGCGTTTCCACTGACTGAATGTAGCACCAAGCAAGACACAATTGTGTGGAGTCTCCAATATAGAGTAATATTTACCTTATGTAAGACATAGTTCTGGGGGGTCTCAAAAAATAAACAAAAACAAAAACAAAAACAAAACAAAACATCGACCACACAATCCAAAGTATTTAGCAAGGCAAAGTTTTACTTCCCTTGAAGGGTTTCTGCTACATGAAGCAAGCATCCTAACTGAGAGTCCTGTGCCTCACTCTGAGTGGTCGGAGCTCAGCTTACACTCATGTGATTGGCTATTGCGGAGTGAAAGGCAGTTTCTAGGGAGCGAAGTTTCTAGGGAGAATTGAAAAGCGCTGACCTGAGGAATTTGGATTTCTGCCCAATGGCTTCTTTACAGTTTTTAGGGAGTTTTTTCTTACTTAACCCTTTGATAGAAAAGATAGCACACTTTGTTTACACTTCCCACACTTTCAAATGCGCTCCCCTGTGGCCCCTGACATCTCCTTGAGTCCTATGAGAAGCACTCCCTTGCAGGAACTAACCAGTTCTTGGAACAAAATATCCCGTTTTGCCTTGGCTCATGGCGATGAGTTTTCCTGCAATTTAGCCTGAGGGGGAAAAGAAAGAAAGAAAGAAAGAAAGAAAGAAAGAAAGAAAGAAAGAAAGAAAGAAAGAAAGAAAGAGTCCTGAGTTATAAGACCAGCTGAGGCCAACCAGTTACCTTCCCATTAAAACAGCTAAGAAAGCTGATTTCTTTCCAGCCAATATACACAGCAATAGATCAATGCTCATACTTGATTGGTCTTGTTTGGACTACAAGGCATCCTGGGAAATGTAGTCTTTACCCCAGGCTCCTGGGCCACCACTAAGGGGTAAGTGGCAGCCTCTGAGGAGAGCTCAGGCCCTGGACAGAGTGGGGGTCAACAAAGTGGTCCATAGCACTCGACTGCAATCTCACTGTCTCTGAATCATCTATGAGGGTGAGGAAGGCACCTGGCTCTGAGGGACCAAGGGCTCTGCAGATGGACAGGTGAAATAGGGTTAAGGCCACATCCAAGACAGCCATGGGGTCAATGTCCAGGGAGCCTGGGGTCTTCCTACCCAGGCACCTGCAACACTGTGGAGCTGAAGGGATCCTGGGCAGCTGCTCAGAGTGTGACTGGAGGCTCTGACCTCTGCAGGAAGTGCTGATCTGGACTCTGGTGCCTATTTGCCACCTGCTAAAAATACACCTCTTCTCCATCCACAGATGCATCCATCAGTAGGCCAGGCTATTTTTAGCACTGGGCAAGCAGGAGACAAGGGACTTCAAGATTCACAACCTGCTTGGCTGAGTGGGAACCTGTTTCCAGGAAGGCCACACATGGACCGTTGTCTTCCCCGCAAAGCTCCTCCTTCCGGTCTCCAAGTCCAAGGACACAGTAACCTCCACTCTCGGGGACTCAGCCTCCCAGGATTTGTCAGGATATGGGCAGGATACAGGTATTGTTCCCTAGAATATAACACACATGGCCACCAGACTGTTCTCCACTGTCGTTGCCCCACTCCGAAGCCTCATGAGCTGGTTCCTATTGTCCTCATTTCTTAGGATACAGCATGTGCGTGCAGATGTTAGAGAGCGACCCTTGGGAGTCAAGTGTCTCCTGCTGCCATGTGGGTCCGGAGGTCACCAGGCTTAAGGACAGGAAACCTTAGCCACCAAGTGATCTTGCTGGCCCAATGGAGATGCTCACTATCTTGATTGCCAAGGTCATGGTGTTAAGACTGCACATGTGTGAAACAACTTATCAAATTAGGACCACAGGGATGGCTGCGTGGCTAAAGGTGCTTGCTGCCAAGCCTGATGACCCGAGTTTAAACAGCTGCTCTCTGACTTCCACACGTGCGCCTTGGCCTGTACATGCACAACAAGCAAATGAGTAAGTAAACAAATAAATATACCCTTAAAAAAACTTAGCAAACTATACACTTTTACATATGTGTGGTCTGCCAATATTGGTGCCATGAAGTCAGAGCAGAAAAGCCACCTGCTACACATTAGAAACAGCCTTACCAACTGCCGTGTAGGTGGCTCGTACTAGGAAATGAAAAAGTCTCTTCTTAGCATAGTTAAAAGAAAAAGTAAAGAAAGATGACGCTTAAGAAATGTCCTAACTTGAGCAAAGGATGGAGGCTATGGGCTTCTTACCCAGCTATCTCCTTCTGTTTCCTCTCCTTCTTACAGTCTGTGACCCCAGCCCATGAGACGGTTCCCCCTGCCCCCGCCACGCACAGTCAAGATGGGTCTTCCTTCCTAACTAGACCTCTCTGGAAACGTCCTCACAGATTTACCCAGAGGTGTGTCTCCTAAGTGAGTCCAAGCCCAGCGCAGTTGAGAGCAAAGAGTAACCGTTCTAAGTCTACCCGTCATCAGCCTGACACCCAGAACCACGATATGGAATAAACACTCCTACTCAGGAGGGAGGAACGGAAAGCAATGGAAGGTTGGACCGGAGCCCAGCAGGGACAAGCCCTCAGCTCCACAGCCAGGATCTAGGGCTTGTGGTGGCGTCACTCAGGCTCCGCGTGGGAAACCCTGCCCTCTGTTCTGCAAGACAGGTGGCCTCCCTCTTGGCTCCACTGTGCCTGCAGCCTGCTATGGGCAGCCAGCCACCGTCCTGAGCTCTGCGATAGCCTGGCCCCTCCACTACGCCCTACACTTCACTCTCACAGGCTTGAGAAACAGTCTCCCAGGGACTCCTTGTAAGGACTTCCACCCTGCCACAGGTTGCCTGACCTTAGCATCTACAACCCTATACCTTTTCCATTCTACATGCCCACAAGATTAGCTGCAAGTAGACAACGCCACCAAGTTCTAACACCAGTTCAAGGTGTAATCCGACCACCTTCTACCACATTGTCATATTTTGTATGCACTTCGGCAGCCAAATCTGGGAAAACACTTCCTCATTCGGTTGTTCCCAACCACTGGGACTCCTTCAGCGGCATTGTCAGTTTAGTCCCCGCCTCTTTGAAATATTTGAATTTTCACGAACTGGAACCTTCAGCAGGCCGCTTCTTTCCTATTGTCCCACAGAAAGCTAAGAGGGTTTTCTTCATTGTCATTAAATCTCTTTAATAACTAAAGATACTTTTATCTATACTATCCTGGTGAGCACTTGTAAACTCACCCTCCATTCCTCACCAAAATGCACATTTTTCATGCTTTTCTCGTCCTCTCACTATGGACGTGGCAAAGAGCTGGGAGCAGTAACCATGCCACCACCTGGATGTTTCACTGTTTTGAAATGCCCTCCCCTAAGTAACCTATTCCACCCTTTGGAAGTTAGCTTCACTCAAGTTTTCAAGAAAAAATGCAGCCATTTTTCACCAGAATATATCCCTCACATGGAGAAGGAATCTCTTGTGTCAGTACAGGAGCATCAACAAAAAAGCCAATTGCCTATAGGTGAGGCAGGAAAGAGAAGGTGGGACATCGGGCAAGCAGAAGGGATTCTGGGATAGAGCCAGGCGAGGGAGACTGTCCTGGCAAGATGTGAGGAGATGGTACCTGAGCAGAGGTAATCAGCCACGTGGCAGTATGTAGATTAGTATAAATGGGTTATTTTAAGTTATGAGCTAGTCAGAGAAGAGCCTAGCTATTTGGCCTAGGTATTTGTAAATATATTTTGAGTCTCATGAGTCATTATTCTGGGAGCTTGGAGCCATGAGGAGCCCCGCCCCCAATATTCATAGCCTCTGGTCCATGGGGTCCTTGCTCCTCTCTGAAGCCTTTACTGCCCTCATTCCTCTCAACAGCACCCCCTTCCACATTCCCACCACAACAGCCTACTGTGCTCTGCTTAAACATTCCTGAAGCTTCTCTTTCCATACCTGTCCCCAAAACAAGTTCCAGAGCCCCCCCCAAAAAAACCACGGGATCACATTTATCACAACAATCCCACTCTTTGTTGTCACCCGCTCAGTGTGGTGCTGAGGAGGGTGGCAGTGTGTGCTTGTGTCCCATGTGCACATGTGCCTAAGAAGTCTACGGAACTATGCTCATGTGGGTAACGAGTGCCTTCTCCTTCTTGCCCTAGGTACCCAGACCCTTCCAGGACCAGCAGCTTCATGGTGATGGGTCCCTGGAGACTATTTCAGCCACATCTGTTTCAGTATCAAACCTTATCTCTGTGGTTCCCAGCCAGGAGTGGTGATGTCCTTTGGAGACATTGGCAATGTCTCGAGAGACTTTTTAGTCATTCTGGACTCACGATGCTTCATTGAAGAATGGCCTGGCCGGTCCCCAGTGTCTAGAGAACTGTAGTTGATCCTCTGAAATGGGGCAGGACAGCCAAATGTGTCAATGAGTAAGTGAATAAGCCTCCCATGGAAAACACCACAGCTGACAATGTACAACGTAGCTGCTGTGCTCGCCCCCCACAGAACACCTTTGCCCAGCTTTTGCCTCCAGGGCAGGGCTCAGTGACAGTAGATCCCCCTCTAAAGCAGATGAATGCCACACCCTCAGCCCTTGCCCTTTCTTAGGATGAAGAAGCTACAGCTTCGGCTTCTGAGACCCAGAAGGCCATATTCCGACAGTCTGATGTTAGACACCGTTTGCAGGGTCCCTTCCTTCCTCTTGGCATGTCCTCCTTGGGGGCACACCGCTCTGAAGAGACCCAGGAGGACTCTAGAGCTTGGGCTTCTCTTTCAGACTCTCTTTCATCTCGTGCATGTGACACTCCATATTGTTTTTAATAGCATCCCATTCTTAAGATGAGGAAACTGAGCACGCCTTTATCCCAGCACTCGGGCGACAGAGGCAGAGGGATCCCCGAGTTCGAGGCCAGCCTGATCTACATAGTGAGTTCCAGGACAGCCAGGGCTATACAGTGAGATCCTGTCTCAAAAACAAATAAACAGGCTTGGAGAGATGGTTCAGAGGTTAAGAGCACTGGCTGCTCTTCCAGAGGCCCTGAGTTCAGTTCCCAGCAACCACATGGTGGTTCACAACCATCTATAATGAGATCTGGTGCCCTCTACTGGAGTGTTGCTGTAATACAGACATAGCATTGTATACGTAATAATTAAATCTTTAAAACAACAACAACAAATAAACAAACAAGCAAACAAAAAGATGAGGAACCTAAGACCCAAGGGGTCAGCTCAGGAGTCTCTAGCCTGTGGGAGCAGAGGCCAGGAGAAAACCGGGGTCTAACCCAGGGTGCTCTTGCATTTCTCTTGTTTAATCACCATAGCTCAGCTCACACATATTTGTTTGCTTATTTGAGGACACCCTCAAACTCCTCTATATCCAATGATGCCTTTGAAATTCTGATCTTCCTGCCACCACCTCCCTAGTGCTGAGATTGCAGGCTTGCACCTCCCTAGTGCTGGGATTGCAGGCTTGCACCACCCTAGTGCTGGGATTGCAGGCTTGCACCACCCTAGTGCTGGGATTGCAGGCTTCCACCTCCCTAGTGCTGGGATTGCAGGCTTCCACCTCCCTAGTGCTGGGATTGCAGGCTTGCACCACCCTAGTGCTGGGATTGCAGGCTTGCACCGCCCTAGTGCTGGGATTGCAGGCTTGCACCGCCCTGGTGCTGGGATTGCAGGCTTGCACCGCCCTGGTGCTGGGATTGCAGGCTTGCACCACCCTAGTGCTAGGATTGCTGGCTTCCACCACCCTGGTGCTGGGATTGCAGGCTTGCACCACCCTGGTGCTGGGATTGCAGGCTTGCACCACCCTGGTGCTGGGATTGCAGGCTTGCACCACCCTAGTGCTGGGATTGCAGGCTTCCACCACCCTGGTGCTGGGATTGCAGGCTTGCACCACCCTAGTGCTGGGATTGCAGGCTTGCACCACCCTAGTGCTGGGATTGCAGGCTTGTACCACCCTAGTGCTGGGATTGCAGGCTTGCACTTCCCTAGTGCTGGGATTGCAGGCTTGCACCTCCCTAGTGCTGGGATTGCAGGCTTGCACCTCCCTAGTGCTGGGATTGCAGGCTTGCACCTCCCTAGTGCTGGGATTGCAGGCTTGCACCTCCCTAGTGCTGGGATTGCAGGCTTGCGCCTCCCTAGTGCTGGGATTGCAGGCTCTCATCACCCTGGTGCTGGGATTGCAGGCTTGCACCACCCTGGTGCTGGGATTGCAGGCTTGCACCTCCCTAATGCTGGGATTGCAGGCTTGCACCACCCTAGTGCTAGGATTGCTGGCTTCCACCACCCTAGTTCTGGGATTGCTGGCTTGCATCTCCCTAGTGCTCGGATTGCAGGCTTGCACCACGCTAGTGCTGGGATTACAGGTTTGCACCACCACGCCCAGTTTATGAGCTACTAGGGAGCAAACTCAGGGTCACATTGCTTGGCAAGCAGTCTGGCTCAGGAGCTCCAGGTGAGGTTGCATTTGTGACTCAATGGACCCTGATTCTCCCCTTGAGAAAATGCCCTTGCTCTGAAGACTCACAGCTCTGCCCCAGCCACAGAGCACCACAGCATGTACCCACTCAACACCACACTGACCACCCGCTCGTCTGTGTCACCATGTGCTGGGCCTCCTCTCTCACTCACAACTGACAAGGCTAGGTCAAGAGCCTTCTGTTCTGAGGTGGAGGTGGTCCCTCATGTCACTGCTCAGGATTCTAATAGCGTCAGCCCCAAGTTGACCATTGTGCCTGCCAGTGGCTCTCCCACCTCCCATCCTCGTCCTTTATCCCCAAATATCCTTTTTCTAGGCACTGTGCACAAGTGTAAATCATTTTGTACAATTATTTGTAATTAAGGGAGAAAATGTGTTTTGGGCCTCAAGATTATTCGGCTATATTTTGCTGAAATAAATCCACACCACACTGGCCCAGGAGGCAACACAAAACACAATTAACTTTCTTCTAACTTAACAGGGGTTTATGTAGCTGTTTTCATAATCGTAATATCTCAAGATGTACAAACAATTTTCCCCTAATGTAATTGTGTTCCACCAACAAGACAGCGTGGGTTTAAGTGAAGACTCGGGCAGTGTTGGCTGCGAGGCTGTGTTATGCGGAGGAACCAGGAATTCTGCTGTCTAGTCCGTGAATAACCCTCCCCTCAAGGGTGGCTGCAGCAACTCCAGTTAGCTGTGAGAGACACCGACAGCCCAGGTTGGCGACCCTTGGCCTCGGAGTGTCCGGACTCCTCCCTCATTATTTCCTTTGCTTTTAATGTGTCTCCTTCCCACAGTGACCTGATAGAAATACATTCAAAGCTTGACTTTTACAGCCTCGTGAAATCTCATCGGCCTCAAACACAGCCAGAAAGTGGCCAGGCTAAAACCACTCAGATGAGAAAACACCAGAAGACGCTCTCGGTGATCTTCTCCATGAACCGCTACTGAGAAGGTTGGGGAAGGCAGAAGAAAGCCGCTTGCGTCCTGTGTTCGTCGTCCACCATGGGAAGGCATTGGGGCAGCCTGAGGAGCGTGGAGGACTGGCTGTCCAGCCGCACACGGTCACGGCGGGAAACGTCTTAAAGCATGCGGGACACCAGAAGAGAACGGCTCCCGCAGATGGTGCCATGAGGAGCAGCAGGGCCTGGAGATGATGGTCCTGGGGACTGTGGAGCATCAACACCTCCACCAGACCTGAGCCAAGTGGCTTCCTGAGCTGAGGACAGCTCAGCTCCGAGGACTCTCATGTCTCCAGCAGACACTGAGACTCCAAGTGAGGCCCTGTCCCCAGGTGCCCCCGTGTTCTGGTTTCATTTCTGTCCCTGTGACAAAACGCCCTAATAAAAAAGCAAATTAGGGGAGAAAGGAGCTTATTTCAGCTGAAAATTCCAGGCTACAGGCCAGTATTGTGGGAAAGCTAAGTAAGCAGCTTCAAACAGTTAAGTCATATTACATCCACCGGTCAGGGGCAGAGAGAGTGAATGCATATGTGCTAACTTGCTTGTGCTCAGCTCCAATTCTGTACTCATCTACAGCTCAGGACCCCTGCCTAGGGAATGGTACCACCCACAGTGGGCTGGGTCTTCACACATTAATTAACTTAATTAAAAATAATCTCCTACAGGCCAGCCCAATATAGACAACAGAGCATTGAGACTTTCCCCAGGTAATTCAGTTGTGTCAAGATGACAATTCAAGCTACCCATCATGTCTGGGGCCATGAGGTCCATGAGGATTGCTGGGAATTATAGAAAGGCAGAGCCAAAAGGCACTCTGCAGACTCAGGTGTCTGAGCTGATGAATGAACTTGTGTATAAGGATTTCACTCACACCCTGCCTTCAGTGACCACACACACACTTGCACTGGCACTCGCGAGCTATATCTGCCCCTCCCCCCACCCCAGGAGAGGATGAACATGTGCTGCTATCCCCACGTTTGATATTCCAACAGCAGCAAACCAGAGGAAGCCACATGACCAGGTGACAGCATCCCAGCCCAGCCCCTATTCCCTTGGGAACACAGCTGGCTGTGGCCCCCATGATTGGATTGTGCTTCCTTCTTGGGGACAGAATGGTATAGAATCTTGTTTGCAGGGTTCAGTTTGGGTAAGCAGGGCCTCTACAGTTGGAGCCCAAAGGAGTTGAGCATATGGTAACAGATTCACTTTCAAATCCCTTTTGCCCTTAAACATACACATAAGCACTCTTCCTAGGATTAGAAAAAAAGTAAATTTCAGATCAACAAAAAAATTAAATCTTTATGTAAATATGTACCGAATATTGCTTGGGACAGAGTTATACTAAAATAAATTAATTTGTTGTTTATCTGAAATTTAAATTTAACTGAGGATCTTGAATTTAAATTTATCTATTAACTCTACACACACACACATGGACACATATGCACACACACACACATTTTTCTCTCCTCAGGAAATTTTATCTAGGAGAAAGGATAGAAAAGCCACTCAGCCTTTAGGCCCTGAAGCCCCTCCACAGACTTTGAAGGTGAAGTTAGAAAAAAAATCTCTGGTGCCATGAAAGGGGGTCTATATCTCTTTATGTAAGACATAGTTTCGGCTGCTCTAGTATGTCACCTTGGATTTCACCTGCTCCAAACCAGGTGACCTTGAGCACACAGACCATGACCTTGG
Organism: Acomys minous; assembly: GCF_964271855.1. Classification (NCBI taxonomy): domain Eukaryota; kingdom Metazoa; phylum Chordata; class Mammalia; order Rodentia; family Muridae; genus Acomys; species Acomys minous. The sequence goes on along the minus strand of NC_140485.1, from coordinate 68,464,148 downwards.
ACAAAACCAGCCCCGCTCTGGCTGTTGGTCAGTTTTCTCCTACAATTCAGCACGTTTGAATCCGGGTTTTGAGTTTTTGTCTGTCAGGACACCACCACCCCCCCCTCCGCCTTCCCATCTGTCCTCTGCCTTTTCCCCCATGGGGTGCCCCTGCCACTTCCCACGGCTGCTCTGGAGCTCTGTCTCAAGGATGACACAGCCCATGCGACATTTGCTTTCCATGGGTAACTTCCTGGGCTTCTCCCTCTGTAGTTTGTGGTGAAGGCCATCCCCTGGGACTAGCTCCTCCCCTCCCTCACCCTCGGGGGGGCGGGGGGTGGGTATAAGCTGAACCAAAGCCCTCCCACGACAACAGAGCAATAGAGGGGGTCAGGCACATAACAGGGAGTTCCTGGCAGTCTGGCGGCCAATCGCATGGAATTTAGCACTGTGGGGTGGTGGCTCCGCTGAGGACACTTTGGACACTTGCATATGAGGAATCCTCCCTCCCTGCTTTCCCTGAGCCAGCCTTGTATCTCCTCCAGTGTGCAGGACTGGGCATGAGGTTGATTCTGGACCATCGTGTCGATTTTGTTTTGTCACACTTTTGTCTTTTCCCGCTAACTTAAGGCTTCTGCAATGCAAATAGCACTTTCTGTCTCTAAACCATCGAAAGGTGAGTTCACTATAGAAATCCTGAGTGGGAGGGCAGCCCTGAGCCGGTGTGAGGATACAGGCCTGTGTGTGCACACGTGTGTCTGTCACTCACAGTCTACGGTTCAGGTGGCCGGCTTAGTGTGCGGGAACATCCACGGACACGTGGGAAACACTCGCCTCCCATCTCGGATGGGTTTCCCTGTGCTGGTCTGGGCTTGGTGGGACGCTGAGATTTCCTCAGGAGCCGGCTCCAGTCTCTTGGCCAAAGCTGCAGGAGGACATCGGTGGCCATGTCCAGTGACAGCATCACTACTCGTGGATGCCCACTTTGAGAAGCTGAGAATCCTGTCTCCCAGGAGACTACCATGTGTCACATTTATTCCTTGTGCTTTGGATGGAAGGTGTCCACGCCCACCATGTCCCAGAGCTAGGGGTCGAGGTGACTCTAGCCCACTCCCCGTGGCAGTGGGAAGGTTGAATCATGGCTACAACGGGGCCTGGTTTACTCTGTACCTCCCCAAGCTGCTGCGAGAGAACAAGCTTGTTACTGAGCGACTTGGGGTTCCCTCCCTGAGTCTCTTAGTCTCATTGATAAAAAGAGAGCGAGAGCCCATTGAGCGCAAGTCAGCAAGCAGCACTTCTCCATGGCTTCTCCTTCAGTTCCTGCCCTGACTTCCTCCAGTGATGAACTGTGACCTGGAAGCATATGCCAAATAAACCCTGTCCTCCCCTAAGTTCCTTTTGGCCAGAGTGTCTCATCACAGCAACAGAAAGGAAATTAGAAAAGTTGGCCTTTGTGTAAAGTTGCTTCCTAGACTCAAAGACAGTCAGGAGACAGCCGCGGCTTTCAAGGAACCCAGACCCTGCCCCCCACCCCTCAGGCCCCATGCCCGCCCCGTGAAGCCAGTCTAAATTGGTCTCCATGATTTTCAAGAACACCTTGCAAGGCAAGGGCAAGCACCCATTTGACAGCTGAGAAAACTGAGGCTCCAAGCGGAAAACAGAAAAACAAACAGAACCAGTCCTTATCTTCTGCTTCTGTCATTCATAGTCCAAGTCACTCAACCTGTGCGTTTGGGAAAACAAGGGTCAGATGAGTTGAGCCACTGGTCCTCATCTTAGCCGCACCCCAGAGGCCACCTGGCTGAGTGAGGACCAGCCAGGAAGCAGAGACAGCAGCAGTTCAGTTGTTGGCACCCCTGGAGCCAGCGGAGCCCAAAGCCCTTACCACTAAGCTGAACTGCACAGACTAGTACAACCCCTCTTCGTGTACATTAGAGCATGCCTACCAACCAAGCTGAGTTCACCCCTGGTCATCTGGGCGGCCGCTCAGGGAAAGCTATGGAAAGGACAGCTTCTTCTTCGCTGTCCTCTGTGTCCTCTGCACACGTAAGGACTGAGTCTCTGTGGGGCAGAATAAGTTCTGTTTGTCTTTTTTATTTTTAAGATGTATTTACTTATTATGTATACAGTGATCTCTACCTGCGTATATGCCTGCATGACAGAAGAGAGCATCAGATCACATTATAGATGGTGGTTGCTGGGAATTGAACTCAGGACCTCTGCAAGAGCAGACGGTGCTCTTAACCTCTGAGACATCTCTCCAAGCCAAGTCCTGTTTGTCTTAAGTTACTCTGCCAGGGGTCTTGCAACAGTAACTGAAAACTAGTTATATCAACCCTCCTAAGCTAGAACGTAGCTGTCCTAGGCTAGGGACATGGGCCACTGTCTGTTCTACACCAAGGGCCTTTGCTAGTGCGACAGGTGACCCATAATATTCTCTCCCTCTCTCTTCTGGACATGGCACTGATTGCTTTCCACATTTGGGTCATAGGCTGTGGGTAGACACAGTGGGCCAGCTGGGCTCCACAGTAGGGCTGAGCGCCGTGTAGCTTCATCTTCTTGTTCTAAGGCCCAGCCTGCCAAAGCCCCCCAAGGAGCAGCCCTGGCCCTGTGTTTGAGGAACATATGAGAACAGGTGGATCTAATCAGGGGAACCCTGATAACCATGGGGCAGCCCAAGGAGCTCTGGGGGGTGGCAGCTCTGGCAGGGTCCTTCCCCATCAAGGAAGGAGAGAGAGCAGCTGCTAGGCTGAGAGAAGCTGGCTGTGTCCTGGGTGCAGCCTGACCTATGTGGTGGCCCCATCGCCGGACTTTGCACACCGGGTGGCGTGCTCCCTTCTGTTTCAGGCTCTCAGGCTTGGCTTCCCAGTCCTTTCCAGTGACTTTAGGCCTGTCTGTCCCAGCGGTCAGGGAGCAGTGCCTATGCCTGGCTGGGCATCAGGGAGTGATGCCTACAGGGAAGGGCTGCCAGGCTGCCTAGGGAAGCCTCTACGCCCTCCCCTAGGGGCTCTGACTACTCACCCCCAACCCCCCCCCTTTCTCTCTCGGTATTTGGCTCCCACATTTCTCATCTTGAACGATAGCAAGCTGAAGCACTTAATTTTCCTCCTCCAGCCCAATTAATATGAAAGTGCGCTGAGCTGACGCGACAGTGAGAGGCAGGTCATTTATATCAATTAGCACAGCCTGCTCTGGGCATAGTCTCTGGGGACCAACAGCAGCAGGATGGTACGCTGAGGAACCGAGGCCCTAGGGGATAAAGAAACAAGGAGCCCGGGTGCCCTTAGGGCTCCTCTCTGCTTCTCGTTAAGTCTGTTTCTTCCTCTCTCCTCCGTCCATCTTTCTTCTTTTCCTTCTTCCCTCCTTCCTCTTGTCTCCTTTTCCCTCTTTTCATTCCTTCTTCTCTTTCCTTCCTTCCTTCTTTCATTTCTCCCTCCTTTCTTCTTCCTTCCTTTTCTCTCCTTCCATTTTCCTTTCTTCCTTCTTTCCTTCCTTCCTCCCTCCTCCATTTTCTCTCCTTTCTTGTCTCTTTCCCTCCCTCCCATCTTTCCTCTCTTCCTTCCTCCTTAGCCTCTTCCTCAGTGGGCTGTAAGCCACAGGTGATTTTTCTCAGTGTCCTTCACTGGCATTCCTGGAGACAGGGCTTGGCTCGCAGCGCTCCATAAATATGCATGGAGTGGGAGACGCCCTGTGCTCTTTGGGTCCTGGCGGGCTGTAAAGCACCTTGTCAGGGTCAGGGTTAGGGAACCTGGGGCAGAGCTGCAGAAATGTGGATCGAAGTAGGGAGCCAGTTCACCCCACTGGCAGGGATCACGTGCAAAGTTCAGTCCAATTCCCAAGGCAAGGAGAGCAGAATTTCAAAGCGCCACGTTGAAGATGCCTTGTCACCCTGGCCCTGACATCTAATCAATGTGCTTTAATCTCGGGGCAGGCGCTCCTCATCTGAAGCATTGACGGGCATGCAGCAGAGTCAGCCAGGGGATTCTGCAGAGCCTGGGGCCTTGAGGGAAGAGGTGGACAGCTGCGTGACCAAACCACAGTGCAGGCTTCTGAATCAATGACTCCGGAGTCAGCCAGTTCAATGTGCGATTCTGTGGTGGTTTTAATGAGAACGCCCTCCCCAACTCCCAGACTCATGTGCTCGAATGCCTGGTTCCCGGTGGGTAGAACTGTTTGGGAAGAGCTGGGAGGGGTGGCCTTGTTGGAAGAGGTATGTCACTGAAGGTGGGCTTTGAGGTTTCAAAGGCCCACTCTATGGCAGTTAGTTTTCTCTCTACCTCACGACCCACAGAGTCAAGTCCTATTATTTCCATTATGCAGGTGACAGTCCTGAAGAGCAAAGAGGGTTTTTTCCCCCCAAGGCCACACAGCTCTGACCCAGGACTAACTGACCCTAACCCAGGATGGCTGGCCTTATCCCAGTGTGCCCAGGACCACCCGAGGCTGCAAACAAAACCCCACTGTGTGGAAAGCGACAGAACTATAGTTTACATGGTCCATGGCAGGCAATGGAAACAGCCCTGGGGACTTGTGACACTCTCTGTAACCTATAAAATACTACAGTTGATTTGAAAACAAGAAGGAAAATGGATGGGAAGTGGCCTGGGTGTGTGTGAGTCCCTGCAAACCCTACAGCCAGCAGAAACACCATCTGCAGGAGGCAAGAAGGAAGTCAGGCTCGGCAGGAATTAGCAGGGGTTGGTTCAAACTTCTAGAGCCTGACCCTGGCTAGTGTACTGTAGATATATTTAAGTGCAGTACAGTTTTGGAAAAAAAAGTTGTCCTGGTGACAAATATCTCAATCCCATGTGCACGGCAAAGCTGAAGGCGTGACTACATCGAAACTCCTTTGCAAAGTACAAGTGACCTCTACCATAAGGATGGGTTCCTTAGCGTAAGAACCTAGGATCTCCGTCATACCGACAGTGTAGAGGTCAGCAGGCCGCCCGGTACTTGTGATGCCTCCTCTATGGGTGGGCTCGATTGAGTGAGAAACAATGCTCAAGATAAAGATCTAGGGAGGGAGAGTCTGGGATAAATTTTCTAGGGGATTTGGGTGTGGCCTGCCCTACAGATAGCACTGATCACCAGGCTATTTATTATCCACTCTCAGCCTTCTGGGTGGAAGACAGGCCCACCGATCCCTTCTGTTGAAGAGGCAAGCTGCATGTTGAACAGTCCTGGTTTCCCTAGTGCTTGTCCCTGAGCACGAAGACCTTGTGCCCTCTACGTGGATAGAGCTGCTTTTACGAGTGCAGCCCCAGGAGCTTGGGGAAATGGGCAAAATAGGACTAGGCATCAGCTTGAGAGATGGCCGGCAAGCTCCCAGGACTCTATCCCAACCACCACAGGGAGAGGGGACAGCATGACATCAGTCACCTCAACCCACGGCCGTAAAAACAGAGCAGGGACTTCAGGGTTTGTGGGCCAAAGCTTACATCTGGGCTCCTGGATAGGGGACTGCAGGAAAACCCCAGTCTCGGCCTTGCACTCCAGTCTCAGCCCTGCACCCCAGTCTTGGCTCCTGCACCCCAGTCTTGGCTCCTGCACCCCAGTCTCAGCCCTGCACCCCAGTCTCAGCCCTGCACCCGTCTCAGCCCTGCACCCCAGTCTCAGCACTGACCCTAGTCTCAGTCCTGCACCCCAGTCTCAGCCCTGCACCCCAGTCTCAGCCCTGCACCCCAGTCTCAGCCCTGTACCCCAGTCTCAGCCCTGCACCCCAGTCTCAGCCCTGCACCCCAGTCTGTCTTAACCCTGCCCCAAGACTTGGCTGTGCAATTTGAATCTTATCTGTGTTACAATAGAGATTCAAACAGCTAAGTGCGGGATTTATGGTGTCCAGGTCTTAGGTTTGAGAAACCTAGCAGCAGACTTTCAGAATAATATTAGGACAAGAAATGAGGTGAACAAAATGACGGCCCACAAGATCCAGGGAGCAGAGAGGGCAGGAGACAGAGCCAGCGACCCCCGACTTTAGGGCCTGTGAAGAAGGAAACAGTAGAATCCAGGCCGTGAGGAAAGGCACGTGGAACTGGAGGTCAGCACCAGGCTCAGAGAGCCCTAGAGAGCAGCCCGGGGTGGGGGGAGGGGGAGGAGACAGACACCCCGCTTTCCTGACAGTTTAGAGGCTCTTTCCCTACCATCTTAGGGTTTCTATTGCTGTGAAGAAACACCATGATCACAGTACCTCTTATAAAGGAAAGGACTTCATTGGTGCCGGCTGACATCTTCGAGGCTTAGCCCATTACCGTCGTGGTGAGAGGCATGGCTGCATGGAGGCTGGAGAAGAGAGAACACTGGGCCTGGCCTGAGCATCTGAGCCCTCAAAGCCCGCCCCACAGCAACAGCCCCCTCCAACAAGGCCACACCTCCTCACAGTGCCACTCCCTATGAGCCCGTGGGGGCCGTTTTCATCCAAACGACAACACGAATGCCAGTCATTGCTGGTTCCTTCATTCATTCTAACCAGTTCTTACCGGGTTCTTTCTGTGAGTGACTTATAGGCTGTCGCTGCCGCAGGCCCTCCAGAGTCCTCCCCTCGCGCCACCCCCATGCCTGTCTCTCAGCCCCCTCTCCGCTACTCCGTCAACCCTCCTGTCTCCTGTTTTGTCCCCTTTTGACTCTTCAGCTTTAGTTACCCACTCTTGTTACTGGGCAGATAACTGAAAGCTCACACACCGCCGCCCCGCGGGGCACGCCCGCCCCGCTCCCCCCTCCCGCTCCTCCCCCCCCCCGTCCCGCCCCTCCCCCTCCCCTGGTCTGGGTCGGCAGGTGGCCTGAGCCAAGGCTCAGAGCAGCCTTGCATGAGTTGCTTGGGTGTGGCTGGAACCTCTCCATTGCACTAGCTCACTGCTGGATGGCAGGCTAGAATTAAGGATGCAGGGTGGCCGGGGTGGGGGGTGGGGTGTGGGGGGATTGCTGCTCGATAACTTGATAACTTCCCGTATTGGATTAAGTCAGTTTGAATCGGGTTTGCATCCTTTGCAAGTTAGGGGGGGAAATGATTTGATACGAAGCCATGTTCTAAAATAAATGGCAATTTCCATTCTCCTTCGCGGGCAGATGGCTTCCCAGGCAGGTAACACATCCAAATGTGAAAATGCAGCCCAGAGCAGCCCCTCCCCTCCCTCCTCTTCCTGTCTCCTTCCTCCTCAGGTCCCAGGCTGAGCTACAGGTTGGTGCTCCCTCAAGAAAAGAGGCCTAGCTATGGTTTCCAACTTAAGCTTCCGGGATGAACAACAGAAGAGCCCTGAGCTCACTACCGTCACACACCTTCCTGTCAGCTCCAGATCACAGACTGGGACACACACACACACACACACACACACACACACACACACACACATACACACACACACACACTATACAAAACAGACTCCTGGATCCCAAGACCAACAGAGCTAGACCAACAGAATAGCTGATGCCTCCCACAGTGTGTGTGTGTGTGTGTGTGTGTGTGTGTGTGTGTTAGCTTTATTTCAGTTTTATGGGCTAAGCAGGCCTTTCTTAATGTCCAGTGCATACATTTTTACTTTTCACCATGCAGCCTGGAATTTACTGCCATCTTAAGAGCGTCAGAGTTTAATTGCATTACTTTTAAATATTTACAGAGCTTTAAAGTTCTATCTTGGCTTTTTATGGCATGCGGTGACACTTATGTTCTATCTGCGATTGCCTGACACCAAGTCCTTGGGAAGGGTTGGGGGAGCCTCCCAGAAGGCAGCCCTAGCCCGTGGGGGAGGTGGGCAGCATACTGCTGGCCCGCCATAGGGAGGCAGCAGGACCAGATGGGATGGGACCTGGAGAGCAAGGGAAGTCTCCAGATCAGAGGCAGGGTGGAACCTTCCAGGGAAGCCCTTTGACATCGCTCCCTGGAGGACAGGGCTCCACTCCAAAGCTGCTCCATCCTGTGGTTTTTCTTGCTGTGTCTCCACAGACTCAGGGGGCAATTAAGAGGGGAGGATGGAGCCTTGGAGACAGAGTGAAGGCCTGGAGAAGAGGGTGGGTGGGAGAGGGCTCCTCTAGACAAGCAGCAGGTTCTGAGTCTGCAGAGGCAGCTGGCAGCCGAGGGACACACCTTTGAAGCTCCCCCTGGAACCTGTGCTGCTGGAGGAGTCCCATTTCCTGTGAGGACCAGGTCGGACATGTGGGAGCAGACTGTGTGACCCGGGGCACACAGCTCTTGTGTTCGCTCAGTCAGTATCTACGGGACATGATTCAGCTCTGTGTCCCAGTCTTAGGGTTCAGCAGCTCGTGTGCCAGCCAGGCAGAGGTTGAGCAAGCCAGGAGCTGTGCCCTGTGATGGAGCCTTGATGGAGTTGAGCAGCAGGGAAAGCAGGCACCTCACAGATAGGAAGGAATATGGGCTTCTGAGAGGGTGACAGTGACCTTGAGACATTTCAGTCTCCTCCTCAAAGTGGCAGCCACCAACCTGGCCTTTCCCCCAGGTCCATATGTCCAGGGTCTGGTTCTCTTGTCCCAACCTTCGCTTTGCTGCCTCAGTCTGTCTTGGCTACACTATCTGTCTCAAGATGGGAGGAGCCTGCAGGGGGAGGAGCTGGGGAAGGAGCTGGGGGAGGAGCTCTTTGCAGAGGAAGCAGCAGGTACAAAGGCCCCAGGATGTGATAGCGTTTCCCTAATGGGGCTGTGGACACTGGCTCTGAGCAAAAGTAGTTAGGACTGCGTACAGGAGATCCTCAGGACCAAGGCCTGTCAACAAAGAAAGGGTTCAGGAGGGTCGTCTGACCCTCCCCTAAAATTCCAGCTACTTCCCTCCTGCACCTGCCTGCCAGTTATGTACAATTCTGTCCCTGGAACACACGGCCTTGTGGCCTCAGGAAGTGATGGAGTGCAGACACTACGTACAGCTGAGTCACTGAAGTTACAGGGAAGCTGTGGAGACGCTGCATCTCGGCTGGGGTGAAACTTTTTGGTGCTTTTCTGTTTTGGGGTACCCCACACCCCCATAACCTCTCATCCATTCTGCTGTAAGGAAGCCCGACAAAACGCTGTCTCGCCAAGTTGGATTTTGGTTCATTTGTTACTTTAGTTGGCTCTCTGGCATGAGTGGACATTTGTTTGTCCCCAGGAAAAGCTTACATGACAGGAGAACAGAAAGACTTCTTTTGGGGTTCAGCTCCAAGTGACCCCCAAAGGAAGAAAACTTAAGAACTGACAACCCAACAACTGTACCTGTGACCTCCTTCAAGGGCCTCTACTGGGTGCACAAAGCCAGAAGCAAGGAGCCCATGGTGTGGGTCACCCAGACAACACTGATAGTCACAGAACAAGGTAGGTACAGACCAAGAAAGATGTGTGGCTCAAGCAGCGAAGGCCAGGGCTATGGTTTCACCTCAGAGACAGGGCTGCAGTAGATAGCAAGGTGACAAGGCCTAACTCATGTGTTCAGAGTCCTCTGCCATAGGAACAAAGGACAAAGCCTCACCATAGAGGTGTCCACAGTGACTCAGGAAGTGCCTCTAGCTTGGGAGGCTGTAGTTTTAATTCTTTTAACCAATATATTTTATTACAACTTATTAACCAAGCACATGTCACGTATAACCTGACTAAGCAAAGCAATAGGAAATGAGGATTAAGGAACACAACAACAAAAACCGCAAGGATATCAGTTCTGAGGAACGGTTCTCCTGGCGTAATCAGCAAGATTTCTTCTGCTGGAACCTGGAGTAACCAGAACCCAGAACCTCAGCAGGAGCCCAGAGCCCCCGAAGCCTTCCCTCGAGCAGCTCTCTCTAGGAGCATCTCAAAGTGCAGCGATGAACAGCCAAAACTATCCCAAGTCTCCAAAACCCCGCCTCCAGTTCTGGGCTCATTTATAATATCTCCTCCCAGAGTCTGTTCACAGGATCTTTTCAGCTGACAACAATCAAGCTCCCGCACGAGGTGGTTGGTCTTCTAGGGGATTAACCTCACCTGTTCTCTCACAAGACCATTCCAATCCCCGCACTTGGGATCCTAAAAAACAGGTTCATCTCTCCCTCAGGAGGCCTAGCTAGCAATCAAACACTAGGCACCACTCCAGGATATCCAGGTGGTATAAGGAACAAGGGAGGCTCCCACGTCTACCTTGAACAGACACTAAGCCAGAGCAGCCAGGTGTCTCTGTGCGGAACAACAGGCTTCCCAGGCATTTGAGCTCTCTGATGTAAGCCAGAAAAGAGAAAACCGCATTCCTGGCTGACAATGCTCCCACAAGAGCCGTAGACCATCTAACAAAAACCTTAACACCAAGCACGAGAAGCCCTCTTTTGAGTTGTTGGTCAGGATTGTCCAAGAGACCCCCAAAACATTATAGGCTATTGCTATTGTCCCCGGTTACCTCTCAGAGGAGGAAGGTAAGTTCCTATTGCTGGGGACATCATATACTTCAGACACGGGCCTCAGAGGACCAGAGCCTCCTCCCTGAGGACTGGCTTTCATGGCACCAGAAGGAGGGAGACAGTCAACAGTTTTACCCAACTGTAACTCCTATGAACCACAACCACCAGCCCAGCTCTCTAGTTCTGAGGGTGCAGCAGTGGCATGTGTATCTTGGTGGTATCCAACAGCTCCATCATCAGTTTAGGACCAGCTCAACAAGAGGGAGGATAAATGCTTGGTCCTGGAAACCAAGTCAACTACGCAGGGCTAGTGAAGTCTTGGGTCTTTAACGAGGACCTACAAGCATCACTTTACTAAACCAGCACTGTTGGCTTTTTGCCAACCTACGCAGATCTGTGTCTGCGAGACCTGGCATCTGAGGACCTGAAAGAATGGGTGGGGACGGGGAACTACAGTCGGATGCTCTAGACAAGTTTATTTTAGTTTCAGTGGACTTCTATACACAAATGTAACAAAGAAAGCAATGACCCGGGGAAGGTTGTTTGAGTTCAGAAAAAACATGATGGGAAAACATGTAAATAAGCACTAGCAAGCACACACTAAATATTGACAGAGCAGCCCTTTCCCAGAGCTTTCTCAGGACAGAGCAATTTAAACACAATTGCCTGGTGTGCGCCATAGCTCTGGGAGAGCATGAGAGCAAAGCAGAAGGCTCCATCCAGATTGAGGGTGCACTAGCCATGTTGGGTTCTGTAGCTATGATCTGACATGCAACAAAAATAAACATCCTGTAAACTGAATGTAATAGTTTAACACAGGAGGCACAGAGTCACATCCAAGAACAATCCAGGGAATAAAACGCACCTGAAGTAAAAAGCCCTCTGCCTTTTTTCCTGGAGCTTCTCTCACAGTTCCCCAAGGCATTGCTCACCATGCGGCCACATTCCAAGTGTTTGTCTTTGTACCCACTGCGGTAGTTTGAATGGCCCCCATAGGCTCATGTGTTTAAACGCTTGGTCCCCAGGTGGTGAAACTGGGAAGCATTAAGAAGTATGGCCATGTTGGAGGAGGTGTGTCCGTGGGAGTGAGCTTTGAGGTTTCAAAATCCCTCTCCAGTCCCAGTTAGCTCTGCCTCTGCCCTGTGCTTGTGGACCAGTGTAAGTTCTCAGCTACTGTCCAGCACCATGGTCCCTCCCTCCCTCCCACCTCCCTGCCTCCCTGCCTCCCTCCTTCCCTCTCTCCCTGCCTGCCTTCCTCCCTCTGTCCTTCCCTCCCTCCCTCCTTCTCTGCCTGCCTGCCTGACTCACTCACTCACTCACTCACTCATTCCCTGCCTGCTTCCCTCCCTCCCTCCCTCTCTCCCTCTCTCCCTCTCTCTTTCCCTGCCTGCCTCCCTCCCTCCCTCCCTCCATCCCTCCCTCCCTCTCTGCCTGCCTCCCCCCCCCCTGCCTGCCACCATGATCCCCACTGTGATGACAATGGAAGCAAACGCTCTGGAACTGTAAGCCCCCCTCCCAAAAGATGTTTTCTTTTATAAGTTGCCTTGGTCATGGTGTCTCTTCACAGCAATAGAAAGGCAACTAAAACATCTGTGGGTAAGTGTGGTCCTGCCCCCTCATCAAGGAAGCTTCTCTTTGCAACAGATAGAGAGCATTACAGAAAAACCACAGCCAATTAAAATAAAGAGCTGTGGAACCCAGGTCCAACTCGTACAGCTACAACATAAGTCCTGCACCTTTGATTCAGTGAACGTTGTGGAAGGGGGCGAAAAGAATGTTAGAGCCAGGGGAACAGGAAGTTGGCTGTGAGAATGTATTTCCTAGAAATGTCAGAGAAGATACACCCATAAAGTCTCACACCAACATGACTGCCTAACTATGACCTGAGCCAATGCTAAGGGGACCGAGGGAAAGGCCTCAGCCTTACACAAAGAACTACAGACAACTGAGAAATGCTGAGAGCAGGATTCCCCAGGGAAGAACACCAAGTGGCTCAGTACCAAAGGGTTAGCCCTAAAGACATACAGACTGAGAGGGTTGTATTTATGTATTTAGAAATATATATATATATATATATATAATGAGAGATATAGACACAGATATATGACACACATTCATGTTGTGTATGTATATGCATATATTACAACAACTAAAGTAAAAAGGGCCATTAATTTGGAGAACCAAGAAGAGGGAGGGAGGGAGAGAGAGAGAGAGAGAGAGAGAGAGAGAGAGAGAGAGAGAGAACACTGCTGTACCCACTGTGACCCTGAGGCCCTATAGGCCAGACCAGCCCCAGAAAGGACCTACTTGGCCACTCTGGGCTGCAGAAACCACAAGGGCTGCTTCCTCCCTGTGTCCCCTGAAGTTGGCCTGGCCCAGCCGCTCTAGGTGGCACACAGCAGGCAAAGGATCTAGAGGTCCCATCCTCCCCTAAGGTTGAAGTGGAAAACTCCCCATCACCTCTTGTCATGTCAGAGAGAGTCAGGACAAAGTGACAGAGTGGAAGCTCTTGAGTTGCCAGGCCCTTGGTGCACAGGGTGGGCCTCAGCAGGACCACTGCCACCAAAGCAGCGAGATCCTTGGGCAGAGGTTACACCAGAGCCTTCCAGCCCCGCCTCACAGGTGAGCAGTCAAGACAAGCAAGTGGCCTGAAAGCAGCGCACCTCCAGCAACTGAGTGCAAAATGGACCGAGCCAGCCCTCCAGGATCCACGATCTACATGCAAGGCAAGACAAGGGTCGAGGGAAAAATACCTGCTTTGCTGGGTTGTAAGTGTCATAAAGAAAAGGCGGGTAGGGTGGAGGACACGGCCCTGTCTCTTTGTACATGTACAGACACGTCTACCACAGCTCTAAGGGGCCAGTGTCCACATCCATCGTCAGAATTCCTTCTATGTCCCCTCCTGGTCATGTCTGCAGGGAGTCCACCCAGGCCAGGATAAGAAGGGAAGGGAGCCTCTCAGAGCACAGCCTCGGAGCCTGGCTGTTTCCTGCAGGCGCTACTCAGTCCTGGCAGTTGAGAAGCCAAGCACCGCCGCCAAGCCCCTGCGGTGGACTTTGGCCTGGTTCTGAGATGTGCTGAGCCCTGAGCCCCCTGGGAAGGACTGCACACAGATGGAGACAGGGGACCCCAGCCCACCCTCAGTTTGCCTGCCAGCTAGTCCTGCTGTGTGGCTGGGCCTCCCTGGGGTGGCAGCTCTCGGCACAAAGCCTCCAGAGCAGATGGTGCCCCAGCCCCAGTCAGGTCCTGTGTGCCTTTCACATGAAAATGGGGCGGGGGAGGGGGGAGCTGGCCAGGCAGATGCCCATCACATCGCTTCCCCAGGCACTGTGACCTGAGGTCACATCCACACCTGGCAGCTGAAACAGCCATGGTCAAACAGCCTTTGCCGTCACCTCCCACTATGCCTCTGTTCCCAGCCCGCCATCTTCCCTAGCAGAATTGCGGCTATCTTCCCGCTCTATGAGGAGGTCCTGGTGCCTGCCTGGCTCCTTCCTCAACACATCACCCTCTCAAACATCCCCTCAACACTGGGAAATCTCCTTCCTTCCTGGAGAGTTTCTTAGTTTCCATGTTCCCAGCAGAACATGAGCCTTAAGAAGCAGAGAGCCTCACCAACCGTAGCCCCTGCAGGACTCTCATAGTTGCTACAGTGAGGCCTGACTCACTGTCCAGCTGCGAACAACATTCATGCCCAATGAGTGAATGGTCGGGACGTGGGTGGATGGTAGATACAGGCATGTATGCATGGCAGGGTGGATGCACGCATGCATGGATGCTTGGGTGGCTGCCGGAATGTACGAGGCGTATACAACCGTGGCCCTGCACATTGGTACTCGTCCCCCACCTCCCTGTTTTTTTTCCAGCTGCAGGACTGGTCCCTCGTGCCTGCTTTGCTCTTCCAGAGATGCCTCACATCTGCCCACACCTCTATGAGGGTCCGGTGCATGTCCTCAACCACTCCGTCTAAAGCTACCAGACGCACGCACACAGGCAGGCACGCACGCATGCACGCACTCCTGTCCTTTCCTACCCTTTCCACTAACTGTCGTGGCTTCTAGTGCCTCCTGATGCATTGACAACACCTTTGACTGCTCCCTAGAACGCCTCAGCTCCAAGAGGTCAAGGGCATCATCTCCACCCTCCAAGTGCACCACATGCCTGGCTCACAGAAGACAGTCAGTCAGTGCTCACTGTTACCTGGAGTCAAAGGAGCTGGGGCAGGTCAGCTGGGGTATACAAGGGGTGTTTCCGGAAAAACCTGGGACCCTTAAGTTGGGACTTATAGCGGGAGGGGCCAAAGCTAGGTGGGAGAGGATTCCAGGTGCAAACAGGATTCCATAACCACGGCCCAGAACACACTTCAAGTGCTGTCTTGACTTTTGAGGCCAGCAAATGCTCAGATCTTAGGCCCATATGACAACAGCCTTTTGAAAATTAACCCGATGTTTTATTCATCCTTAAATTCTTTAAAATTGCAAATCAAACAGTCACTGGTGCTTGGCTAGCCTTGGCTCTGGGCTCTTGTGTTGCAAATAACGGTGCTTTCCTGCATACCAAGCGGACCTTTCTGCGTCCCAGGAAAATGAATCTCTTTTGGTGTTCATTGCGCTAATTGCATCCACAGCGGAGGCAGAGCAAACATCTTTCCTTCCTGATTTGCATTATGCAAAACCTTAATCTCCCCAAGTTTCCTAAAGCCTTGTGAATGATTCACAGCCTTCCAATGCCTGGAACAGCTCGGCTCGATCCGATCAGCCATATAAATTAGATTTACTGGGAGAAATAAAGGAGGCTTCGATACTATAAACTATTGGGAATGATGACCCCCCGAGTGTGGATGCCCCATAAATTTGTGTCTTGCGGGGGACAATGAGATTGCTGATCACACACATATTGCTGGATTTATCTCTTTGGGGCTATTATCGACATGAAGAGGCTAGTAGATTGCCATTGGGAGCCACTGTGCTGTCTGGGAGAGGGGCTGGCCCTCCCTGAACTGGCTAAAAGAGGCTTAGAGAAGCCAACCGGAGACAAGAGGCCACAAACAGAGGACAAGTGGTGGAAACAAGAGCATGCCTGAGAGGCTGGTTTTGAAAACAGCTGCGTGCAGTCTGTGACATTGCGTAGGCGAACCTCCCTTTGCCCCCCCCCCCCATCTTTGTTCCCTCACTTCCTGTTGGGGAAAACAAAACCTTCCAAACATCAAGGGCTAAAGACAGCCCCAGATGGAATCTCTGTTGGACAAGTTCAGTGCGCCAGGTCCTGGGGCTTCATTCTAGGAAGCAGGTGCTATGAACGCTGACCGGGTGAGCCCCCACATGACAGCATCCATGGTGGTGCCTGGACAGGGTCATGGTAACGTTAGCCAGATTACAGGCTCAGACCCATCACTGTGACAGTGTGCAGGTGTGTGCAGGCCTTTTAACAAGCCACTCCAGATGCCCGCGCCTGTTAGTGCCATGAGCATTCCGCCCCGGCGACCAGAGGCGCCAGCCATGACCGCGCCGGGTTCTGATGATGGGCATCGGTTCATTAGCTCTGTTGTTATTGTTGCATGACATTGCCCAGATGCCAAAGCTGAGTCCTACCTTAGAAACTAAGACACACACTTCATCTTCCATCCCTCGTCCCCTAGAGTGGGACCAAACAGGGGGAAGATGGATTTGCTAGTGTTTCTACTAACACCCATCAGCTGGGGGCTCCTGCTCTGTACTGCCTTATGGTAAGATCAGGGTCTCTGCAGTCACAGTCACCTTCCACTGAGACCTCTCCTTGGCCTCTGCCATGTACTTCCTGCTGGTATTGCCAACAGGAGCCCGGAGGAAGACTGTGGATCTGGAGAAGGCAGACAGGACTCAAGCTTTCTGTCTGCCTCTTCCTGTTTCTGCTAGTCCCATCAACACCACAGCAGCCCCTCAGACACCCCCACATCCCCAAGCCCAGCTATGAGATGTGTCAGCCCCACCCCCACTCAGTAGCATAAAGCCCAGTAGCTGTATCTGCAGCACCTCTGCAGTTCAGGGGTTGGCACATTTCCTCTAAAAGTGTCGATAGTGTTCCCAAACACATAGCTTGCAAGCCCCTCTCTGCATTGTATGAGGGCAGTCAAAACCAATTTCCAGACTCGGGAGCATGGCTATGTTCTGTGCAACTCCATTTACAAGCCCTCAGTCTGGCCATGGGGGATAGCTGTCTGAGCACGTGGATGAGGGCCCACCTTTGTCTCAATGAGACACACTGTGTGCTTGCATCTTGCATCCTTGGGCTCTAAGCAGCCCCATGTCATCGACACGGTGGGCCAGCATGGTGCTCATGGGATAGAAAAAGGAAGCCTCTGACATCTGAGAGGCAGCACAGGCTGAGGCAAGAGTGTGGGCTTGTACCGTACCTCTGGCACCATGAGCGGACACGAAACACTTAGATTTATAAGCTGGTCCAGAGAGGACGATGCCACAGGGGCCTGTGAGGTGTGAGTGGGTGTGTTGATTGGTAAAAATAACACACGTGGGATGGTGGTACTATGTGACTTCACCACCCGACTGGATTTAAAATGAGTCTCTGTGAACCCTATGCCTCTCCACAATCCAAACACACAAGTTAGATGCGGTGTGGGGAGGTATCTCCATGGGGGCACTGGGCATCTCTGTGGGGGCACTGGGCATCTCCGCTGGGGCACAGGGCAGGCTGGGAGCAAGTTGTCTGATGCACTCTGTCTCTGATACCTTTAGATGTCTTCCTTTACATGAGTTGAGAAACACTGTGATTCCAGCTGACTGGAGCAGGCCACCAAGCAAGTAGACAGAGACACTTTCCCCTTCGTGAAATGACCGTTAGATTCAGGCTATCTGGGCCATTGAGATGACTTGGCTGGTAAAGGCCCACACTGCCAAGCCTAATGACCTGAGTTTGATGCCCAGGGTCCGCATGGTGGGAGGAGAGAACTGACTTCCACACACCAGCAGTGATGCCTGCACCCACAAACACACACACGTAATTAAATGTGATTTTCGAAAACCTGAAACCAGAGCCCCTAGCAGGTACCCCAGATAAACACATCCTCGGTCACCTGAGACACACTGTCCTTTGTCATTCCCACACAAGCTCCCCAGACTTCCCCACTGTAGACTGCAAAGTGCTGCAACCATTTCAGTGCAGTCTCTACTCCCCCAAAGTCAGAGACTGTCCCTGTCCATGGTGCATGTGTCTGTGACCAAAGACAAGTGGGTAGGGCTGGAAGAGGGGACAGAGTTTCTTACAAGGAAGCCTCGCCTTTACCTTGTAGGGAGACAAGAGGTGGCTGCTTCTACTTGACTCCTGGTCCATTTCCTATGTTCACATGATTTCTAGTGCACATGGTGGAGTGTGTACCTAGTAGGTGCACAGTAAATATTCCTTGTATGACTAAATATACTGTAAGGTTAAGAGACAGGCATGTAGTGTTTGTCCCCTTTTGTTTTATGTTGTTTTAAAGGAAGAAAATCTTAATCATTCTATTTTACCCATAAAAACTCAGTAGGACGAAAGCCTACTAGCACAGAGAGGCAGAGAAAACACCCAAATGACCTTCCTACTCAGCTTACATGGCAGAAGGGAAAAAACAAAACAAAACAAAAACCTTTCCTCCTTCTCCAAACTGTCTTAAATAACTTTCAGCTCAATGTGGGATCGAATATCCTGCAAAAGTTTTATTTTTAATTTTTTTGTATTGTACTTATGCATGTGTGTATACCATGTGGGACCAGAAGAGGGCGTTGGAGTTCCTGAGTCTGAGAGTTACAGACCGCTGTCAGCTGCCATGTGGGTGCTGGGAATTAAACCCGGGTCCTCTGGAAGAGCAGTCAGTGCCCTTAACCATTGAACTATCTCTCCTGCACCTGTTTTGTTTTCAGATTTGCTCATTCATTTATTTTATGTATGTGTGTGTGTGCCTTCTTGAGTATGTGCACTACACGCGTGCAAGGCCTTCAGAGACCGGAAGAGGGCATCAGCTTCTCTAGAACTGGAGCTATAGGCAGATGTGAGCCACTGTGTGGGCGCAGAGAGCCGAACCTGGGTCCTCTGCACCGCAGAGAGCTCTTCATCTCCAAGCCATCTTTCCAGCCCCTCCTTTGTATCCATTTTGAAGTAAAGCCTTTCACTCCATTAAACGTCACTGAAACATCACTCGGCTGTGTCTGTCCCCACAGACACAGTCTTGGGCTTGACACGACCTGCTTAGCTAGAGGCCAGGACCAGGTGACAAGCTAATAGCCTACACCACCACACTTGGATGCAGCAGATGCTACGTGGCTGAATAAGAATGGCCCCCCACAGGCTTATATATTTGAATGCTTGGTCCATAGGGAGTGGCCCTATTTGAGAGGGATCAGGAGGTGTGGCCTTGTTGGAGTAGGCGTGGCCTTACTGGAGGAAGTGTGTCACTGGGGGGTGGGCTTTCAGGTGTCAAAAGCTCAACCAGTGTCCAATGTCACTCTCTTCCTGCTGCCTGTGGATGTAGAACTCCTGCTACTTCTCCGGCACTATGTCTGCCTGCACGCCGCCATGCTTCCCACCATGAAGACAACGGACTAAACCTTGGAACCCTAAGTCAGCCCCAACGAAATGTTTTCCTTTGTAAGAGTTGCCGCAGTCATGGTGTCGCTTCGCAGCAATAATAGTGGCTAGATCGTGGCATGAATTCAGGTAGCTCTTGCTTCCAGAAGGCTCTTTTAGAACCATTTGTCTCAGTTGGTGCTGGTCACATGTTGCCCTCCCTCTGTCTTGACGGTCACCTCTACCGGCAGATTTCTGCTGTAAATCAATGCTGTTCCGGAAGTCAGCAGTCAGCAGCCACGGGCGGTGTCACCACCCAGCCCTGCCCTGCTGGTTTAGCTATGGAGGCAGCTTCTTCCCCAGCACCCACTCTGACTCACGGGCAGTACGGATAACTGTCGGAGAGCTGGGTGTGTTGCAGTACGATGCCCATCAGTGCTAAGTCAGTTGCCCCGCCCACCCTTCGGTTCTGGCTCAGCGCCAAAGCAGCCTTGCATGCCGTTGAGAGCTTAGGCTCCCTAGCCCCCGGGACATGGATGCTGGTGGGCTCAAGCCAAAGAGTATCCAAGTTGTCTGACCCCACCACATCCAGAGAAGTGTGCTTAACAACTTTCTCCAGTGCCCTGAAATGAAGGCCTTAAATAATTAACCTATAGCATGGCACACCCACTTAAAAGCTCATTAGGGCGCCCTAAGTGGACCACAAGAAGGAAATAAAAGGACGATCATTCGCAATGAAATACATCATCATTCAACATGCAAATGAGCAGTAGCAGACAGAGTCTTAGGCCCTGCTGACCCTGAGTAGTAAGTTCCAAAGGAAGAGAAGACACAGAAGGAAGGAAAATAGAGGCAGCCTTTGAGTATAAAATATCCTCCTCCTCCTCCTCCTCTTCCTCCTCTTCCTCCTCCTCTCTTCTCTAGCCCACCTAGATGTCCAGGGGGCGAAGGCCACGGGGAAGAAGGTGGCCCTGGCCCCCGCCATCGTGAAGAAACAAGAGGCCAAAAAGAGGTCAATCCTTTGTTTGAGAAAAGGCGCAAGAACTTTGGCATCAGGCAGGATATTCAGCCCCAAAGAGATGTCACTCGCTTTGTTAAATGGCCCCGCTACATCAGGCTGCATCCTCTATAAGGGTCTCAAAGTCTCTCCTGCCAGTAACCAGCTCACCCAAGCCCTGGACCAGCAGACAGCTACCCAGTTGTTTAAGCTTGGCCACAAGTACAGGTCAGAGACAAAGCAGGAAAAGAAGCTAAGGCTACTGGCGCATGCTGAGAAGCAAGCTGCTGGGAGAGGGGAGGACCCAACTAAGAGACCACCTGTCCTTCGAGCAGGGGTCAGTACAGTCACTGCCTTGGTGGAGAACAAGAAGGCTCAGCTGGTGGTGATTTCCCGTGACGTAGACCCCATTGAGTTGGTGGTTTTCCTATCTGCCCTGTGTTGAAAGATGGGGTCCCCTACTGCATCCTCAAGGGAAAGGCCAGGCTGGGGCGGCTGGTCCACCGGAGGACTCGCACCACTGTTGCCTTCACACAGGTTAACTCAGAAGACAAGGGTGCTCTGCTAAGCACACTGGGGAAGCAACGTCCTAGGTCCTAAATCTGTGGCTCGCATTGCCTAGCTGGAAAAGGCAAAGGCTAAAGAACTCACCGCTAAACTCGGTTAAATGTACACTGCTAAGTTTTCTGTACGTAAATATAATTACAAAAGTTTTTTAAAAATACAATAAAATAGCATCCTCAGGGTTAGCCAGACGGTTCAGGTCCTGATGCCAACCCTGACAACCTGAGTTTGTGCCTTGAGACCCTCACAGTGGAAGGACAGAAGTAACCCCTCCAAGTTGTCCTCTGAGCTCCTCATGGCACACGCGTGCACACACGTGTGCACGCGCGCACACACACGCATATGCAGACACACACAGATACACACATGGAAAGATACACACAGACACATCATACACACACACACACACACACACACACACACAGAGACATACCATACTCATCGTCTCCAAGAGCTGACAAATCACAATTCTACTTTCTCTTCAAGCCACAGGGAAAAGAACCCACGTGGTTATGGAAGACGAGGCAGTGGAAGACAGCAGTGGGGGCTCTGCGGGGTGCCCTGGCTTGCTTACAGTGGTTATGGGCGGAGGCCTGCCGGTCCCTGTCTGTCTCCAGGTACTGCTACAGGAGCAAGGTGGCCGGAGCTAGGGAATTAACCCCACTCAAGCCTGCACAGATCAGCCAATCTGAGAACCAGCTGCCCTGGACCAGAGCCAGCTCTCTCGGATGAGCTGCAGGCTCCTGCGTGTGTCAAGTCCACTGTCCTTATCCTGGAATTCCCTTCTATTCTAATCAAAGAACATCCCCTCAGTGGCAGGTAAGGGCCCTAGCTCACTTCCATAATCCCCACAGTTTGCTGGGTCAAGACTTGGCACTTACAAAGTAACAGACCTAGGGCCGTGACATCCCTGTGAGGTGTCCATGGCAGTCCCAACTACAGAGGTGACTTGCCCAGTGGCAGACTCAGGCGAGGTGGCTGAGCAGAGCTCACCAACCCTGTGCTGCCCTCAGGAGTGTAAAGGAAATCTTCTGCTTTAGTCAAGGGACACAGACAGGAGCGGGGCTTGGTGGCGCACACCTTTAATCCCAGCACTCAGGAGGCAGAGGCAGGCGGATCTCTGTGAGTTTGAGCCCAGCCTGGTCTACAAAGTGAGTCCAGGACAGCCAAGGCTACACAGAGAAACCCTGTCCTGAAAAACAGAGGGGAGGGGAGTTGGAGCAGACATTTATGTATCAAAGCAAACACTACAAAGAGGCACTGGAGTGGCTGCCCCAAGGTTCAGTGTTACACATTCTAAGAATGTTTTCATGAATATTTATGAAGTGGGTGTCATGTTCAGGTAGTAAGGTAAACCTTGGCTAGCCATTTTGGGGTATTTCTTCCCATGATCCTCTGAAAAGGCCCATAAGGAAGTATCAAATCCACTACCAGAGTGATGGTAGGATGACGTCAGGTCGTTGGAGGGCGGAGACCCTTCACCCATGCGCACTGCATACATGCGGGCCAAGGTCCTGGAGATTCGCCTTCTCATATCAGATCAACTTAACAGCAGCTTCGTGTTGCTTAAGCAGGAAGAGGAGGACATGTCCAACTCCTCGCCAGCCCAGCATCAAGCACCCCTCCCCTGGACCCGGGGCAGCCTTAGCCGGTCTGCAATTCAATGCCTCCAGGGGCCCTAAGTATCCCGCCACCCTCATCATCACCTTACATTCTCATTATTGGGGTGATGTCCCTGGATTTAAAATCTGTGTCTCTAGACACTCCTTATTAAAACATGCATAGCTTGTCCAGGAAGAAGTAATACATATTCATCAGAATAAATAAATTCTCCATCAGCCCTCGGAGGCGAGAGGCTTTGAGAGAGATGGTTAAGTTTGAGCTGAATCTGCTTTTGGTGTCAGAGTCAGCTTTCTGTGTGTGTGTGTGTGTGTGTGTGTGTGAGTGCGTGTGTGTGTGTGTGTGTGTGTGTGAGTGCGTGTGTGTGTGTGTGTGTGTGTGTGTGTGTGAGTGCGTGTGTGTGTGTGTGTGTGTGTGTGTGAGTGCGTGTGTGTGTGTGTGAGTGCGTGTGTGTGTGTGTGTGTGTGTGTGAGTGCGTGTGTGTGTGTGTGTGTGTGTGAGTGCGTGTGTGTGTGTGTGTGTGTGTGTGTGTGTGAGTGCGTGTGTGTGTGTGTGTGTGTGTGTGAGTGCGTGTGTGTGTGTGTGTGTGTGTGTGTGTGTGTGTGAGTGCGTGTGTGTGTGTGTGAGTGCGTGTGTGTGTGTGTGTGTGTGTGTGTGTGTGTGTGTGAGCACGCGCGTGCGTGCGTGCGTGCGTGCGTGTGTGTGTGTGTGTGTGTGTGTGACGCATCTGTCTGTATGGAGGATAGGTGCATATGTATGCGTGAGTATAGTAATGCATGTATTTCTGAGTACTTGTTCATATGTGTATGGTGCACATGCAGGTACATGCGTGTGTGTATGCACATGTGGAAGCCGGAAGTTGATGTCCGAGTATCCACCTCTATTACTTTCCACCTTTATTTTTTGACTCAGGCTCTGTCACTGAGCCTGGAGCTCACCAGTTCAGTCGGACTGCCTGGCCACTGAGCTGAGGAGATCCACCAGTCTCCACCCACCATGGCACCCATGGGGTTTTGGGGGGTTGGGGGGATTTTTTTTGTTTACAGTGGTGCTGGGGATCCTTGTGCTTGCGAGGCCAGCTTGCCACCTCCCTGCCCACAGAGTGAGCAGTTGTTCCATCAATTTATCCCCTTGGCAGATACTGGAGAGTTCTGGGCTGGACATTGCTTTGATCTGGCCCTGGCAGCGATGACCTTTGTCCTTGTTTCATTTCTGCTGCTGTGATCAAACGCCCTGACTACCGGCCACTTGGGGACAGAAAGGGTTTACGCTAGCTCACAATCCCAGGGGATCCCCTCCATCGCTGTGGGGATGGCGGGATGGCAGGAGCTTGAGACAGCCCTGCCACGCCACATCCCCAGAAGCATCACACCTCTGAGGGCCAGGGGATACTGAGGCACTGGAGTGAGCTATGAAAGCGTGTAAAGCATGTGCAGACAGGAATATGCACAGATACCCAAGATGCAGCAGTGCATGGACATGCGCGCACACACACCCTTTCACCACACGCTTGTCCCTGTGTTCCAGTGAGGTCATTATATACTAGCTCCTATGATGAGCACAGAGCCCTCCTTGTGTAGACAAAACTTTGTGGAGTTGCAGTATGGATGGAACACACATGCACATGCACATGCACATGCACACACATGCACACGAGTCCATGGTGAGGCCATTACTCGCTAACTGCGGTGAGGTGCTCAGGGTCCCTCCTCTTCCTGCAGCAGACAGAATCTTCTGGAGCTCTATTTAGACTGAACCTGATTCTCGCTAATCAAAAGAGCCCAGTTTTCTCTCCCTTCTGACAAGGAAAAGTCCTGGGTTGTCATCCCTTGTTCAGGAGATCTGGAAGAAGCCGCTGGGAGGAGGCATGAGGCTCCCGGAGGTGTCCTGGTGATGCCATGCCCTGAAAAGGAGAGCAGAGTGGCCAGTGTGCAAGCCGGAGCAGAAGCCAGCCACCACAATGCCCATGAGGGTCCTGGGCAACTGCCCTGCTCTCCCCCGAAGTTCTCCCTGTCCACGGTGGCCAGGCCACAGGAGCAACTGGGCAGGAGCGTGCTGCACCTGTGACATTGTCGGTACCTCAGGCTGGGCCTCCTCTCTCAGTTGGCCAACTCCTGAGTTCCCTTCAGCCAGCCAAGATCAAGGGTGGAATTCGAACCCAGGACCTTCTGCTTCATGCCAGGCTTCAACTCAAGTCATCACATGCAGCCTGGAGGTGCCACACAGGGAGAGCAGCATCAGACTTCACAGGACTGTAATCCTGAGCTCCCACACTGAGGCAATGCCCATTGGCCCTGGTTCTGTGTGGCCCAGAACATTTCAGCTCCTGTGTCTGACTTGGCCTCCTCCACACTGTGTCTTTGGCCTAAGAACAGCAGACCCTAGGTGAAGCAATCCCACTGACCCAATGATCCACCCCACACAGTGTCTCACTGCGAAAGAGAGAGAGAGAGAGAGAGAGAGAGAGAGAGAGAGAGAGAGAGAGAGAGAGAGAGAGAGAGAGAGAGAGAGAGAACAGATAATCAGCTCTATGCATAAACATCACGTAGGAGGTCAGCAGGGCCTCCCCTGTGCGAGGCCTGCCCAGGTGGGCCTCTTCCCACACACCTGATGATCAGACTTTAGTCACTTCTGAATGACTCCTGCAGCCACAGTACAGACCTCCAGCCACAGACCCAACAGGAAGAGCACTTCAGGGAAAAGCAAGGCACACAGAAGTCAAGATGCTGGCCCAGACACCCTGAGCCTGGAAAGTCCAGTGCGGCGCTCCTGGGCTTCAGCAGAGGCCAGCCCTCTGTCACCCCTCCCTGACCTGCTGAGTACTTGGGGTCCTGTTTCCTGAGGTTGCCTGGTTCTCATTTCCTGAGCGCCACCAGGGTGAAGAAGTGTCACCGGAGCATGTCAGACAGCCTTGCTCTCCACAGCCAGGCTCTGCCTGTCTTCATGTTGAAATATGAGATGTCCTGGGTCACCTTGGACCATCCATTCTGCTCTGGCTGACAGAGATGGGTTAGGATTCAGGCTCTGTACCCAGACACCGGGGGGCTCAGCTCTTAACTCTAAGGCTCCTTAGCCATGGAGGTCAGGGCTGAGTTCTGTCACTGCCTCCACAGGGCCCCTATAGGGTAATCATGAACATTTATTGAGGGGATGTGCCCCATCCATGAACACCATGGCCAGTACAAATGGGTGTTCAGCTTATGCTCACATCCTGGTGTCTCCCGGGCTCCAGCAGGGTCCTGGGTCTACCTCATCTGCTTCCTGGAAGAAGGTGTCCCCTTGCCCCCATCTCCTTGTACCCTTAGGCCCTTTGACTCCTTCTTCTGGGCCTCAGTTATGGGGACAGGTCAGCTGCAACAGAGGATGTGTGGTGATAGTAAAGTCCTCCTTAGAGAAGGAGAAGGAAGGGCAAGCCATGGGAAGCAAGCCAGTAAGCAGCACCCCTCCATGGCCTCCGCATCAGCTCCTGCCTCCAGGTTCCTGCCCTGTTTGAGTTCCTGTCCTGACTTCAGTTGTTGATGAACAGCAACATAGAAATGTAAGCTAAATAAACCCTTTCCTCCCCAACTTAATTTTTTGGCCATGGTGTCTCGTCACAGCATCATAAACCTAAGACAAGAAGTTTATTTTTCCCTCGGGACTCTTCATATCCAGACCATCCATGCTGGGGGACAGGCCCCGTCTTCCCTCATCTCGGTTTGTCCTTCCGGGACTACCCTCACAGACCCACCCAAAGGCAGACTCTTCGTTGATCCTAGATCCAATCAATTTGATACTAAGATTAACCATCACCCTGGAAGGGTGCACCTTCTGTTTCTGCTGATGAGCACGGCCCCTTTCCTTTGCAAAGTGAACCATTCAGGTCTTTCTTCTCCCATTCTCCTCTGTCCTGTTCTGGTTCCAGGCTTAAAGCCAGGCTCTCCCATGACGTATCTGGAGGAACTCAGTGAGACTCAATGGTGCTGGTGCTTCCCGTTGGTCATATGCAATGCCCCTGCCTCTGACTTGGAGCTGCACCAGTTCACTCTCACTGTGCTGTTCAAGCTCACGTGGCATTTGTCCCTTAAGCCAACTGAGCCCATTTTTTTTTCTCTGTGGGGTGGTTAAGAGTGTCTTTCAAGCCCCCGAGCAGCATGCCTGCTACACAGTGTCATGGCATAACTCAGCATGTCACAACTGGCCCTTCAAAGACGCCGGACAACTGGGCTGACTGGAGAGGCCAAGGTTCCCTCTGAGAGACTGGCCATGCTCTCTCGCCACAAGTGGAGGGCAGGTGCAGAGAGAGAGACAGGGACACACTGTGTCACATGCCTCATGGGCAGTCTCTACCTTCAAATCACTCCTGAACACCCCTCTCCCCAACTACCCCACTGCCTGGCCTCTAACACTGGAGCAGCCAGGGGATCCCTCTTGAGACAGCTTGGCCCACACTGCCACCTGGCGGATACAGTTCTAAGTGGTTCCAGGGGGGAAGGATTGGGTCAACGGTCACATCCCTCAAAAGCACCTCTGTAGTTGACAAAGGTCTAGGTGTTCTCCAGACCCAAATGAAAAAAGACAAAAAGCAAAGGAGAGAAGGGATTGGGAGAGGAGAAAACAGAAAAACATACTGACACCCAAAGACCCACCACAGGACAAAGAGAATCAGAAAAGGAGGGAGAGAGAGGAAAAGAAAGGGAGAGGGAGAGAGAGAGAAATAGAGAGGAATCAGTGAAAAGATGCTTATATGGAGTTCAGCCTGGCGGTTGCTTCCCTTATCCAAACAGCCTCAGCCACATCTCTAGGCAGGCACTGTCCCCAACATGGGCACCTGTGGCAGACTCCCTATTATGAAGGAAGCCGCTATTAAAGACCCAACCAGACAATGGCAACCTCTGGGCATTCTGCAGTCTCTGGTGCCCCCTGCTGGACAGACTGGGCTCTGCATGCCTTCAGAAAGTTAGCTCAGGGCGAATCAGTGTCTCCATTGCTTGAAGAAAGGAACTGGGCCTCTCAGAGAAGTGGTGACAACCCTCCCAGCAAGCACCGGGACTGCAGGGTCAGGGAGACAGGTAAGGGTGTTGACCTCCAAAGTCACAAGATAGGCGCTCCCAGCCTGCTAAGTCCCACCAGTCAGAAACCCGGGCGGCTGCATCCAGTGGTGTCAGGTGTGCCATTTCACGTTCCCAGTGGCCTTCAGAATAGACCGGGGACAGGTGCAGATTCATGAGAAATGGACAGGGGTGTCAGTGTTCTCCAATGTGTGGGAAATGGGGAAAGAGAAGAGGAAGAAGAGGGAAGAAAAAGAAAAGGGAAGGAAGGAAGGTCACCCAGGGATGGCCAAAGCCTAAGAAGCAACAGACTTGGCTGGACCTACAAATCCTGGCAACTCGTGAAGATGACCTTAGACTAAGCAGATAAAATACCACCAACAGCATGGGACTCACCTGGGCCCAGGCCCACACGCAGCAGGGATGTTCTGGTTGGCCTACGTCTAATCTGTTATGCCTGGCATGTTTGTGGTCAGCTTGGAGTCCAAGCCTCACTGCATTTTTACAGGTGTATTTATTTTTGTGTCTGTGAGTGTCTTTGTTTGCAGTGTACATGGGTTTACCACGTGTGTGCCTGGTGTCCAGAGGCCAGAAAAGGGTGTCCCTGGAGCTGGAGTTACAAATGGTTGTGAGCTGCCATGGTGGTCCTCTGAGAGAACAGCCAGTGCTCTTACTCCTGAGCTGCCTCTCCAAGCTGTGATTGAGGATTTAAATTCCACTTCTGCTCAGACGCGATGGTCTAAGACACCGGGCAGACAATAGCTCTGTGGTGCTCTGCGGATTTGTCCTGGCCCCTGAACACATGGAAAACACCCAGGACAGGGCAGGAAATGTCTAGAAAAATAACAACCACATTTTCCCACTGTACAAAGTCAGGTTGGAGTTCAATATTAAACCTGTTAGCTGTTGCACGGGAGGGAACCGAGGCACGGTGGTTAATAAGGTTGTTGGCTCAGGGACAAGCAACAGCCAGAATCTAAGCCAGCTTCACGTAGGTGTCTTAGCTGGAACCAGTCCTATACCACTCACCATCAAACAAGCAGACCACACCTTATCTGTATTATATACTGACTTTTAATAATAATAAAAAAAACCTATCATGAATTTAAGGAAAAGAATCTGTACATTTAAAATAAACCAGGCACGATGCCCTGGCCCTCGGGGCCCTTCCCCCACTCCCGTCAGCAGGGTTAACATACGGCCCTGGTTCTCTGGACAAACAAAACACATCAACAAAGATGACTCCGTGTCAAGAGAAAGGTGGCTCCTAGGGAGCGAGGAGACCAAACCCCGTAGCCCAGCCTTACAGCCAGCCAGGGGTGAGGAGGCACCGCCCCTTCCCGCCTACATGCTAGCCTTTCCCTGTAGATATGTTGGGGAGCAGACAAAGAACCTAGGAGGTCCCCACATGCAGCCCCCTATTCAGAAGGTAGAGCAACAGGCTCCTACCTTTCTGGTGCTCTGAGACGGCAACATCAAACAAATGACACAACGTGCCACCTCTCAAACCCTGGTCCAGCCATTCAAACAACAAAGTCCACCGTGTCCAGATGTTGGGGTGCCAAGGCAGGGGAGGGAAGCAGTGGACCCCGTAAGCCACATCTCACGACCATAAGATTTTTTAAATGGAAATAATGACGTCTTAAACTCTTTCAATAATTTAGTTTCTTTCGTTTTTTTAGTAGAACTGAATAAAGTTGATACTACTTTATATTGGTCCCATTAGGCAATAAACTTTTCTCTGAAATTTAAAGTGTCAAAGACATAATCATAAATCCTTAAGGGGAGGGAAAAACTCTTGACAATACTAACAGTAACAGTAAGGAAAAATATATATATAAACCACAGAGATGTCACATCATATAAATTAACATCAGAGCCAATCTGGTGCCCAGAGCTGGCAGCTCAAATTCCGATGGTGGTGGGTCATGTTGGAAGCCAGTAGGGCTCTCAAGTGTCCACGAGGTGATGGCTGCTCAGCCCAGCGTCCTCTCCTGGCAGAGGCCAGGCTGTCCAGAGTCTGCTGAGCCGGTTAGTAAGGGGCAGGGGGGCATGTCTGGAAGCTTCAGCCAGGACAGGAGACAGGCACGGTCTCCTGGAATGTGGCCCCGGGAAGAACCCAGGTTCAAAGTGCAGCTTTGCCATCTGAAGAGCAGGGTCCATCGGCCTCCACCTACCGGACCCAGTGACCTTTCCCTGTGTAGGGGACCTGGGTGAGTGCAGGCATCCAGGCCCCAGCTACATTCGTGAGCTCCGGGGCCCCAAGCAGCCCTCAGGCCTTAGGCATACGCATGGAGAACCCGCCAGCCCAGCAGGGAGAGTATGTGCACAGAGGCTTGTCCTGGACGCTGGCAGCAGGCTCAGCTGGGTAGATCTTGACACAGCTGTGGCAGAAGCCTCAGGTCACCTGGTGGCCCGTCCGTGTCCTCCCACACTGCAGGTGCAGAGGCAGTGGCCGAGCAGGGGACATGTTGGTGTTCAGAGGTCTCCATCCACTGGAGGCTGGCAAAGGCGGTACAGCCTGGTGGGGAGAGGTGGCAAGCGTGAGGAGGGGCTGTGTGGCCGCCACACGTGGCTATTTACCTTTTTATTGGGACAGGTCATTCACATGTGGAAAAATACACAGACTGGTAAGTACTGAAGCTGTCCTTGCCATCTTGTACCCTTCTCAAGAGGCAGATGCTGCTCCTTTAGACCAGTGGTTCCCAACCATGGGTCACGACCCCTTTGGGGGCCGATTATCACCTATCCTACATGTTAGATATTTACATTATGATTCATAACAGCAAAATTACAGTTATGAAGTATCAACAAAATAATGCATTGGTTGGGGTCAGCACAGCATGAGGAACTGTATTAAAGGGCACAGCATTAGGAAGGGTGAGAACCAGTAATGCAGAGGCAGGCGGGGTGTTTCCAAATGGTGTGTGTATTTGGGCGCACACAGTGAACAGGCAGTGGGCGGCAGACCTAAGTTTCTCCACATCTCACACAGATTTGAGCCTGTCTGCTTGTAGCCTTGATGGCTCCTTGGCTTTAGAAGGAGTGGAGGAAGGACACTGCCGGATCCCTTCAGTGGAGGCTGGAGGCGTGTGTGCTGGGCTTCAAGGAGAGGGGTAGGGGGACCAGATGGATAGGGAGGCCACTGTGGTGAACTGGAGTGCGCAAGGCCATACTATGGCACGGTGGTGAGTTAAGTGTCTAAGCCTAGACTGTCGGGTCAGCATGCCAGCTCTGCTTTAGTTGTGACCTTGGGCACGACACTGAATATCTCTAGGCCTCTGTGTGGCCCTCTGCCAATGGAGATCTCAGCAGGACCTCAGCTGGATCTCAGCTGGGTTCACCAGAGGGCTGCTGCAGGGGTGCAGCTGGGTTCACCAGAGGGCTGCTGCAGGGGTGCAGCTGGGTTCACCAGAGGGTAGATGGCACCATAAAAGCATAAAGAAGAGTTGCGAGCGAGAAAACATGGCAGACCAAAGAACATAAACAGGCTGCAGGAAGCGGACAGCAGCACACCAAGACCCTGACCAGGGCCATACCGGGACTCTGTGGGAAACTGTCCCTAAGAGATGCTACCTGAAGCCACCACTTCAAAACAAAGAGGGCAGAGCCTGAGAAGTCACAGCCCCTTCAGGGCCTGTAGGAGATAGTAGCTAAAGATGACAGAAGGCTGCCACCACAGGACTGAAAGGGGTGGGGGAGGGGGCCCAAACACCACTCAGGATCTGGCTAGGAAATCAGGCAGCAGGCCAAGCCATGGTTGTGCCTCTCAGAGTTGCCATGGTGAGCGGTGGCCCCACAGGACTCAGTTTGGTGTGAGATCAGAAGTCTGATGCCAAGCAGCAGGTTTTGGCCTTCCTGGAGAAAGCACGGGGCTGGGAGGGGGTGGTGGGTGGCCACTCACCGTGGTGCACCTTGCGGCATTGGATCCTTAACGCGAAGGTTTTTGGCCAGAATCTCCACTCGGGGGCCCTAGAAGGAAAACGGTGTCAGGCCTAGGTCCTGTAGAGCTCAAGGTGAGGGGTGCGGGGAGCAGGGAGCAGGCTGGGTAACAAATGTGAACAGTTGAGACTGAGCAAGGTGTCCGGGGCTGAGGAGGGCCAGTCCCGAGCTGAACTCCACCCCACGGGGCCTGGCCACGATGCCCACTGTGGGCGGCCTCACCTGCTTACGCATGATGTCTGTGGCCTGCATGACACACTTGGGCAGCAGCCCGTGACTCCGTGCCAGGATGGCTGCCTGTTCCAGGGACACGCTCAGGGTGCTCCTGCAGTGGGTGAAGAAGTAAGCAAGGACCACTTCCTGTGCACCACGGCCTCTCTTCCTCCCACTCCCCTCAGATATCCGCTTCCTCTCAGGGAGGTTCCCTGGACACTCCCCACTAAGCCTCCTGGCAGCCATCACCCCCTCAGTGCATGCTACCCACAACCCCTGAGGCAGTACCATGATCTAGGGGCTTCCTGGAGCTTTCCATGAGAGGCCGGAGCCCCAGGCAGAGGCTGTGGTAAACACCTGAATGAGGGATGGCCCTTGGAGGCTCTCAGGGGCTCAGAGAGGAGCACAGAGGTGTGTGTGCCTTATGTCCACTCCTGTGACCGGATTGGTGGACAGATCTCTTGGATTCATAATCTGCACCTCCATGCAGTCACCCTGTGCCCTGTATCTCAGTTTCCCTAATTGTAACGGACCACACCTCCCCTGCCGCAGTATGCCATCCCGGCACTGTAAGACACACACAGCAGTTTCTCTGGCTTCCACCTGCTGTTTTCCCCTCCTCCCTTCCCTTCCTCCCCACAGTCTTGAAGACCACAGATGAATCCAGACATTGCTGGGCAACCCCAGAAGAGGAGAACGGCCCCAGCTCAGAACTCTGGGATAGATTTGCAGTAGCTCGATAGTTACAAGCCACTGGCAGACGGCCTGCTCAGGGTGAGTGTCTCCCTTCTGACTTGGCTAGGATCAGGACAGTGCACAACCATCTCAGGCTCACTGACCCAGGCCAACCCACTTCAAAGACAGGTAGGCCGAGGCCCAGACCATGGACACTGAAGTGCTCAGATTTGAACCCAGCCCTCCCACCTCTGTGGGCGAGCCCCCAAAATCCCAGAGCCTACCCAGCCCAGCTAGGTCCTATCCGGCCTTGGCTCAGGCTCACCGCTGCATGCCGGTGCCACACATGGTGATCTGACACGCCCCCAGGCGATAGCAGAGCTCAGAGGAGATGGGGATGAGGCCGGCACCGAGGCTTCCAGCAGCACCGGCTTTGGGGTGAACGAATAACTTCATGAGGCGATAGAGCTCATCCAGAGCATTGATGGGCCGTATCAGCTGCAAGAGATGTGGCACGTGTCCAGGAGAGGCCTGTGGCCCTGAGGCCTCCACTGGCCTTCTCTGTCATCCTTCTAATCCAGCAGTGACACAGCTGCCTTCCCAGTACCCTTCTCAGAGCTCAAGGACCACCTGCAGCTCTCACTACCCTCTAAGTTGACATTCAGCAGTTCCTGTTTCAAGTGACCCTCCAACAGGGCTCTTCCCCTGCCAAGCCCAGCCCCACCTAAGCCTCAGTGGGCAACCTCTTTTGTCCCCCCTAATCCTGTCACAACTAGTTTAAGCAGCCTCTCCCCATGATAAGCCTTTCCTTATGCTGTCTCCCTCAACCATGGACCATTATGACACCCTGGTCTGTACCTAACAGACTACAAAATCCCCAAAGATGGTGCCCACACTCCTCAGGGCTCACAGCCTGTGGGCCCCATGGCCAGTTCCTCAAGGCCTGCCTGGACCTAGGGAACCAGGAGGCTGAGAAAGATGCATTGTGGGTGAGAGGCAGAGGGACAGAAACCACTCAGATCCATCCTGACACACTGGGTCCCAGAGCATTCCATTTCTTGTGAGCAGCTGGAAGCCTCTATTTTGTTGCTATTGTCCTTAGAGGACCGACAAGGCACGAAGCTGGTAAGAACAGACAAGATACTTGCTCTTAGCCAGAAGGCGAAGAAATGGCCAGGCCTCTAGTTTTAGGTTTTTGGTGGGTTTTTTGTTTTGTTTTGTTTTGTTTTTGGCTTTTTGAGACAGGGTTTCTCTGTGTAGCCTTACTGTCCTGGACTTACTCTGTAGACCAGGCTGGCTTTGAATCCACAGCGATCCACCTGCCTCTGCCTCCCAAGTGCTGGGATTAAAGGTGTGAGCCACCACGCCTGGCTGAAGCCTCTTGTTTTAATAGAGAAATCTGATTTCTAAGTGCCTGACGATGACATGAGGCAAAAGGGACACCGTGTGAATCCACACCTGGTGTGGCACTCACCACTCTGATCCTGGGGGGGGGGGCGGGGGGGGGGGAATCTCAGCTCAGGAAATGTGACAAAGAAAGTGTTCCTGAGGGAGACCCCAAGGAGGAAAGGCCAGCAAGAGCATGTCACCTAAGAAGTCCTGGGAGGAGGAAGCAAGCTGGCAGGGGCTGCAGGGGGCTTCTGGGCCTCATTCTGGTTAGGGCTGACTCAGCCTGCAGTGACCCTGGCCCTCGTGTCCCCACCCCACCCAAGCTTCCACGAACAGCAGCACACCTGGTCAATCTTCACAGCTGTGGTACCCGCATCTGTGGGGAGGTTAGACCGCTCCAGGTAGAATGCCCTGGAGGAAACAGATGGGGAGATGGGGATGAGGATCTTGCCAAAACACACACACACACACACACACACACACACACACACACACACACACACACACTAGCACTCTGCCCTGCCCCTGCCCCAGGTCCCAGCCCCTACAGGCCTGTATCCTGCCCAGACTCTCTGACGGAAGTCACTGAGTACCTCTGAGGGGCTGCGTGTGCCCACTGTCCTGCTCCTCCCGTAGCCCCAGGGAAGGAAGACAGGGTCCCCGGGGCTTCCACCTCTGCCCGCGCCCTGCTCCTCCATCCCCATTCCTGCTCTCTCCTCTGAATATTGAGCAACTGGCACAAAGCTGTTGTGGGTTTACCAGCTTGTCACTCTCTAAATCCTATACAGGGCCAACCAGAAGGCATCAACCCTTTTAACAGAGAGCCCTGATCTTCTTCTGTCTGTCATACACATAGAGGGAGGGGGAAAAAAAGCTACAAAAATTTCAGGAAGAACTTGTCTTGGCTGTATGTGAATAAAACTTTATTTATACACAAGGGGTGGCCATATTTGTCAGCCCAGCCTTGACAGAACAAGTGTTCGTGAAGAACAGGACTGTTTCCCGAGTCCCAGGGCAGTGCAGGACCCACGGAAAGTCTCCATGAACTCTCTGAGCAAATGGAACAGGCGGCTAATCAGACAAGGGACAGACAGATGGCAATGACAATTGTCAATCATGTGCTGGGTCTTATTGCCTAGTAAATTCACAGGAACTTCATTTTCCAATTTGCAAATGGTCAGAGAGGACCTGGGAAGAGAACGCCCCTCTCCACGGGAACCTTGGTCCCTATTCATCGCCTCTTCGTACTGCAGGGAGAGCAATGAGACGGAACTTAAGTGAGGCCAAGGCTGGGGGTCTGTTTGGGGGTCCGGTGAAGGCGAGACTGTGGGTGTGTTGGAGGGTATGGCCAGGGGGGAGGCACGGCTGGAGGTGGCTGTAGTGGTTATGTCAGATCTCAGCTGCTTTCCTAGGCCCAGCTGCAGCTCCCCCAGACAATGTTCTGTCCCCTGCCCTTTCCTGGGCCCAGCCGTGCTTCCCCAGGACAACGTTCTGTCTCCTGCCTTCTCCCCACTTCTCTCTGGAAGTGGTTCTCAGAGCAGGATCCAGTGCGAGGAGCCAAAAGACCCCAGAACTCCTTACTCAGTTCTTCCCTGCACAGGGAGGAATAGGCCAAAGAGACTGGGCTGGGCTCATTGGCTGGGTGACCTGGGGCAGGCTGCATGGGCCTCAGTATACTCAGTTGTACAATGGGTTAGCAGTGACCTCTGGCCTCCACCGTACAGTGTGTTTGCAAGATGCATCCTCACCCTGCAGGCAACCCGCCCCAGCCACGCCCACTACCCCGCCAACCCAGGGCAGCTACCTGAGCTTTCTGTAATACTGTTGCACCTTCTCTAGGGACTGCATGTTGATCTCCTGCTGTAGGTCTTCTGCAGCCTGGCTACCTGGGGGGGGTGGCCCTTCCACAGTCTCCAGAGCTGGCAGGGAAGGAAAGGGAAGGTTGGTACTGGGCCCCAATCAGGCTCCGTGGTCTCACCTCCGCCCCTCCCCTCTACCTAGCTGCTCACCTTTTGTGAAGAGCACTGTGTGCAGTCTGAGGCTGGCCCCGCCCTCCAGGCGAGAGGGCAGCCTGGAGAAGTGGAAGCCATCCAGGAAGAAGATTACCTTCAGCGCCTGCCGGCTGCCCTCGATGTGATAGAAGACGTTGGTGTCTGTGGAGGGTGAGACAGAGCAGGGTGGCCTCCTTAGTGAGGAGCCTGGGCACAGCCGCACCAGAGCAGTGTAGGGCCTCCTTCCTCAGGGCCCAGAGTGGCACTGCAGGGGCTAACCTTATACCTCTAGCCCTCTTGAGTCAGAGGATAGCCTCAGACCCTCTTGTCTTTCCAGCTTTGGGATGGCATGCTGAGACATCTCTATGTTTCCACAGAATGACATCTGAGGCCTTCCTGCTCACACATCCCAGAGGGAGAGCCTCAACCCCACACCATCCCCGTCGCTCAGCCAGCCTATGATGATTTACCCCTTCCCTACACCTGCTCCCACAGCCCCTGGCTCCCCACCGCTTTACTCTTGGCCCTGACATTGACTCTGCCTCCTGGGGAGAGCCTCCCCCAACCCATCCTGTGACTCTCTTGTCTGGCAGCTCAGAGCCCCTCTACCTGGCCAAAGCTGTTTTTTTTTTAAAAAATGGACCCTGCAGCTCATCAGCAGCCCTAAGGAAGAGCCATGGCTGGCAAATGTGACTCAGAGCCCTAGGCATACCAGGCAGGCATCACTAATCAATCATGGCTTCTCCCTGAGCCCATCTCAGCCTGCACGCAGGTAGATGCTGTCAGCCTAAGGGTTGGCCAGGTCTTCTGTGGCTAATGCACCCCTCCTGTTTCCATGTGCTCTGAGAGGCACTGGGGTGTAAAGTTTGGAGCACGGGAGACTGGCCGTTTGGACCTGCCTGCAGCAGGAGAGAGCCAGCATGGCTCTGAGCAGCCTGGGGGGGGAAGGCTGAGCAGGAAGGGAGGGCTCACTCACTGGCCACAGAATTCTCATCCAGCTGCTTAAAGGAGAATGTGACGTTGTCCAGCTCTGACAGTGTCACCCAGATGTCCTCCAGCGCCGTCCGTTCCTCCTTCTGCAGGGAGAGCATGTGGTGAGGGGGACCCAGATGCCACCCTGTCCCGAGATGCCCTGCTTCTCGCCCATAAGGCTGGGTGGCCTGTGGGTTGCCTGGGTGTGGCTCTACATGTAACATCATGGTTCATCGCGCTGCCTGTCCTATGCCCCTTATGGGTCAGAACTCAGCTCTGCCCCAGTAAAGCCAAACCAAGTACCATCCAAAACACAGCCTGAGCATCTGCACTTCCTTTCTCGGCCCCGTCCTCAAGCCTGCACAGCCCCATCCAGCAGCCGTGCCCAAGCCTGATAGGCAACTGCCAGGACACACTAAGTTAGCCTCCCTCCAGCCTCCTAGCCAACACTCAATTCCAGTCATGGCCACGCCTCACCAGGGTATCTCAGAGGATTCCTTCCCCATCCAGTTCCCTAATCTGCTCTCCCCAGGGCTCCACGCTTCCTTTTAAAACTTCGGCTGAGTTACATGAGCCCCCTGCCCTGTAGCTTTTGAGTTGCCTTTCACCTGCCCACCACCCCACCAACCCTGATTTCCCTGCCTGCCCCCACTGGCTACACAGGCCTCTGCCCAAGGCCTTTGCACGTGCTGTTCCTTCTTGCACACTCTTCCTCAGATCACTCTAAGCTGGCTGACAGAGGTCACAGCTCGAAAGCAGCCTTCCCAGAAAGTCTAGCCTTGACTACTCCTCCCTCCAGAGAAACTACAAGGCCTAGGTCTTTCCAGAGTTACCTTTCTGCTTGATGCCTCCCTCCCCCCTCTCAGTCTACCTCTCTGGCTAAAAGTGAGCTACAGACCCAGCGACCAGATCTGTGCTGGTGCCATCAGTGAATAAGCTGGGTCTAGTGGTCCATCCTGAGACGAGGTTAGTGAGGTTGGCATATTGGGAGGCGTGGGAGGTGGGAGAGTGGGAAATAATTTCTGGCCAACAGGCAGATCTCGGAAGACCAGCTGCAGTGCTCATCAGTGGCCGGCAGGGGGTGCTCTGAGGCTGTGCTGCCCGTGGGCCACCTGTGGCAGTCTCTGGAGCTTTTCTATTGGATGCTGAGCCAGCACCCCTGTCCTCTACACACGAAATAGATGAGAGTAATATTTTCTCCCCTCCCTGGACTACTCAGCTGCCACAACTCAGACTGTCACAAGACGCCTGCTTGTGGCTCAGAACAATGGGACTGTGCTCTGGGCTAGTCCTTTTCTGTGTGTCTGTCTCCCTTCCCCAGGACACACGGCGCATAGGCATAGGGACTACTGTTCATCCACAAATTCCCACCTATAACAGTAAATGCTCAGCAAAGCACTACCATATGAACCCCTGGGTGAACAGGAGCAGAGAGTGCCCATAACAGTGTCCCTCCCCTGATGCCACCTACCCTGGCCACTTACCACAGTGGCTGGTGCCAGCAGAGACTGACAGTGCAGCAGGACGCCCGTGGCCGCCACCTGCTCCAGCCACTTGCGGCTGGCATCTCGGCTGCTCTCGTCATATTCACCATTGTTGTTGTAGCGGTAGTCGAGGGCAGCCATCAGCTGCTCTGAGAAGGTGCACACAGCGGCCACCAGGGCCTGACAGAAGATCGCATCCCGGCGTAGCTGCAGCTCTGTGTCTGTGGGATGTGCAGGAGTCTCTGGGTGGGTGGTGCTCTGCCAACAGCATCTCCACCCTCAACACCCACACCCAGGACCCAGCACACACACAGGGGGACCCATGGGGAATTCTGAATAGACAATTCAGTTGCCAAAAGCCAGTTCCACAAAAATAAATTCTTCCAAAGCAGACAGATCCACCCCAAATCTATCCCACTAGCTAAGTGTCTGCTTCCTGAAAAAGCAAATGTGTGGTCCTTCCCAAGGCCATGTCCAAACCCTGCTCCATCTCTCCTGACATGAGGCAGAGGACCTCTCAGCCTCGGCCACATGAACACTAGCAGCACTAAACTGCATATTCAAGACCAGTCAGTCCTAAGAATGTTCTCCTCTGCCTCTTCTCCCTCGTCTTGCCCCCAACTGGCATGACAGATGGATGAAGGACCTGGTCACCTGGATGAGAGAAGGCACATCTGGGACATGGACATGCAAGCGCACACATGCGCATGCACACACACATTCATGAGGCCTCCTGCAGCTGTACCCTCCACTCCTCCAGGGCTAGGCTCTACTAACTCAGGGTCTATCTTCCTCACCCTCCATCTTCTGCCAGTATCCCTGCCAACACCCACCAGGCCTAGTATGTAGCACTGAATAGGGCTCCTGCGACTAGGCCCCCGCCTGGCCCCAGAGGAAGCAGTGAGGTTCAAGCAGTTCCTGGTGAGGCTAGGAGCAAAGGCTGCCTTCCCAGGGCAGATGCTGAGGGCCCCAGTGAGACGCC
This sequence comes from Acomys minous, assembly GCF_964271855.1. Lineage (NCBI taxonomy): Eukaryota > Metazoa > Chordata > Mammalia > Rodentia > Muridae > Acomys > Acomys minous. Next base: position 68,425,435 of record NC_140485.1, on the reverse strand, counting down.
ATTGACCAGCAGGACATTTCCTCAGCCTGTGGTCACAGCACCTGCTGTGACTTGCAGTGGCCTCTTCAGAGCCCTGTTCTCACCTGTGCATTTCAGTAGAGCCAGGAGCAGCTGGTTCTTTCCATCTGGAAAGAGGAAGGAGAGAGGAAGAGGATGCTGAGCAGGGCTGGCAGAGGCAGCAGCACAACAGTGCCTGCAGCACGTGGGCTCGGGCCCTTCACAGATGTGGTGGTGCTTCTGCTGTGCTCAGGAGCAACAATGCATGCTGGGTAAGTTTCAGAGTCCCTGTGGGTGGCGTGGACCATGCCACCAGAGGAACTGGCATGGAACTGACGAGGCAGAGTACGTTCAAACCCTGGAAATCTCAAGCTTGAGAGAGAAAAATCTCATCCTGAGACGGGCAGGAATGTGACAGCTGCCTGCCGTGTCCACGCCTATCTCAGAGCACGTAAACCCTGACCCTTAACCAGGTGGTCACTGGTAGTCAGGCACATAGCTTGTCACCTGGAACCAGGGTAGCCTGGCCTGAGATGGCAGTGTCTCTGTAATTCCTTCCTTGTGCTCCTGGCCCTGGCCGGGGCCCCTCTAGCCCAGAGTCCCTGACTAAGGTACCCGAAAACTCAACTAGGTAAATGAGCTATGTGGGGCAGACACAAGTATAAGCACCTACTGTCTGTCCCCACTCAAAGGTGGGTGGCCACAGGGCAGCTGGCCACTAAGGTGTCAGGACATTCCCATACTGTTGACAGCTCAGACCAGTGAGCTCCAGTCTGTGACCTCGAGGACAAGGGCCCAGATGGAATCCAGGTTTAGAAGCTGAGAAGGAATGAGGCCAGCCTCCTGACAGCAAGAACCCTCAGTAGGAATGGCCCATGTCCTAGGCTCCTCCAGCCACACAGACAGCCCGGGGCCTCACCAGGTCCGGACACTGACTAGGAAATGGCTCTGCTGCTCTGTCCCTCCCTAGACTTGAGGACAGGGCTACATAGATGGCCCATTCCAGACAACACCACAATCTATACTCTGAACCAAAGGCCACCAACATTTGTGACACCAGACCAACCGACCGACTGACCTTCCACATATCTCTGGATGTTGTCCACCAGGGTCCTGATGGAGCTGGGCAGGTTCCAGGGGTCCTCCTGGATGCTGATCTGGATCAAGTTCCGTCCACGGACCGTGCATTCTTCTTTCTGCTTGAACTCTGGGGCAGCAAAGTGGCAAGAGGGTGTGCGGTCAGGAGAGGGACGGAGAATGGTGGCACAGATACCTGTGTCCTGTCACCAGGTAACAAAGCTCACTACCCTACATCAAGGAACCTGACAGGACCAGGGCATCATAGCAGCGCACACACAACAGACACCGTTATTCAGTCTCCCCACAGCTGTAGCCAACCCAGCACAGACATTACTAATCAATCGTGCCCGGCTCTCCTAGAGCCAGAAGCTGTTGCCACAGGCTCCTCAGATATTACCCTCATAGCCACCACCAACCGAGCCAGCAGATGAGTGGTAGCCCAGCAGCCTTTCCCTACATAAAAGCAGAAACACAGGCTTGGAGCAGGGAGAGACCTACCCAAGGTCAGGCAGGCAGGCAGTGAGGCTACCAGACTGTGCATCTGCCCTGGGCAGGACCAGTCAAAGGTCAGGCAGGCAGTCCACCCTATCCATTTACAAGTTCAGGTTTCTGAGACCCTATGGTTGTTCCCTCTCTGCCCCCTCTGCCTTCAGGAGCGCATCACTGGAGAGGTGCTCCTGAGACAGTCCAAGAGTCCCCTGATTCTTTGTCACTTCTCACCCAGGGGAAGATGGCTGCCTATCTGAATCCTGTCTCCTATACACAATGGTAACCCCAGAGGTCAGGAAAGCACTGACTCATCTCAAGATCAGTGTCCAGAGCAGGCCTGGAATGAGCTGGAACCAGTTACTGGTACCTTTCTTGATGAGCAGGCAGATGGGTGGATGGAGAAGCAAATGTGGGTTTGTGGGTAGATGGTGAACATGGGTGGGTGGATGGTGGATGGTGGATGGTGGATGGTGGATGTGGGTGGTGGATGTGGGTGGTGGATGGTGGATGTGGATGGTGGATGGTGGATGTGGGTGGTGGATGTGGGTGGTGGATGGTGGATGTGGATGGTGGATGGTGGATGTGGATGGTGGATGTGGATGTGGATGGTGGATGTGGATGGTGGATGTGGGTGGTGGATGTGGGTGGTGGATGTGGGTGGTGGATGGTGGATGTGGATGGTGGATGTGGATGGTGGGATGTGGATGGTGGATGTGGGTGGTGGGTGGTGGATGGTGGATGTGGGTGGTGGGTGGTGGATGTGGGTGGTGGATGGTGGATGTGGGTGTGATGTGGGTGGTGGATGTGGGTGGTGGATGTGGGTGGTGGATGGTGGATGTGGATGGTGGGTGGTGGATGGTGGATGTGGGTGGTGGATGGTGGATGTGGATGGTGGATGGTGGATGTGGATGGTGGGTGGTGGGATGGTGGATGTGGGTGGTGGATGGTGGATGTGGATGGTGGATGTGGATGTGGATGGTGGATGTGGATGGTGGATGTGGGTGGTGGATGTGGGTGGTGGATGTGGGTGGTGGATGTGGATGGTGGATGGTGGATGTGGATGGTGGATGTGGATGGTGGATGTGGGTGGTGGGTGGTGGGTGGTGGATGGTGGATGTGGGTGGTGGGTGGTGGATGTGGGTGGTGGATGGTGGATGTGGATGGTAGATGGTGGATGTGGGTGGTGGATGGTGGATGTGGGTGGTGGATGTGGATGGTGGATGTGGATGGTGGATGTGGGTGGTGGGTGGTGGGTGGTGGATGGTGGATGTGGGTGGTGGGTGGTGGATGTGGATGGTGGGTGGTGGATGGTGGATGTGGGTGGTGGATGGTGGATGTGGATGGTGGATGGTGGATGTGGGTGGTGGATGTGGGTGGTGGATGGTGGATGTGGATGGTGGATGGTGGATGTGGATGGTGGATGTGGATGTGGATGGTGGATGTGGATGGTGGATGTGGGTGGTGGATGTGGGTGGTGGATGTGGGTGGTGGATGGTGGATGTGGATGGTGGATGGTGGATGTGGATGGTGGATGTGGATGGTGGATGTGGGTGGTGGGTGGTGGATGGTGGATGTGGGTGGTGGGTGGTGGATGTGGGTGGTGGATGGTGGATGTGGGTGGTGGATGTGGGTGGTGGATGTGGGTGGTGGATGTGGGTGGTGGATGGTGGATGTGGATGGTGGGTGGTGGATGGTGGATGTGGGTGGTGGATGGTGGATGTGGATGGTGGATGGTGGATGTGGATGGTGGGTGGTGGATGGTGGATGTGGGTGGTGGATGGTGGATGTGGATGGTGGATGTGGATGGTGGATGTGGATGGTGGATGTGGGTGGTGGATGTGGGTGGTGGATGTGGGTGGTGGATGTGGATGGTGGATGGTGGATGTGGATGGTGGATGTGGATGGTGGATGTGGGTGGTGGGTGGTGGGTGGTGGATGGTGGATGTGGGTGGTGGGTGGTGGATGTGGGTGGTGGATGGTGGATGTGGATGGTAGATGGTGGATGTGGGTGGTGGATGGTGGATGTGGGTGGTGGATGTGGATGGTGGATGTGGATGGTGGATGTGGGTGGTGGGTGGTGGGTGGTGGATGGTGGATGTGGGTGGTGGGTGGTGGATGTGGATGGTGGGTGGTGGATGGTGGATGTGGGTGGTGGATGGTGGATGTGGATGGTGGATGGTGGGTGGTGGATGGTGGATGTGGGTGGTGGATGTGGGTGGTGGATGTGGGTGGTGGATGTGGGTGGTGGATGGTGGATGTGGGTGGTGGATGGTGGGTGGTGGATGGTGGATGTGGGTGGTGGATGTGGGTGGTGGATGGTGGATGTGGATGGTGGATGTGGGTGGTGGATGGTGGATGGTGGGTGGTGGATGTGGATGGTGGATGTGGGTGGTGGATGGTGGATGTGGGTGGTGGATGTGGATGGTGGATGGTGGATGTGGGTGGTGGATGTGGATGTGGGTGGTGGATGGTGGATGTGGGTGGTGGATGGGTGGATGTGGGTGGTGGGTGGTGGATGTGGGTGGTGGATGGTGGATGTGGATGGTGGGTGGTGGATGGTGGATGTGGGTGGTGGATGGTGGATGTGGATGGTGGATGGTGGATGTGGATGGTGGATGTGGGTGGTGGATGGTGGATGTGGATGGTGGATGTGGGTGGTGGATGGTGGATGTGGGTGGTGGATGGTGGATGTGGGTGGTGGATGGTGGATGTGGATGGTGGATGGTGGATGTGGGTGGTGGATGGTGGATGTGGGTGGTGGATGGTGGATGTGGGTGGTGGATGTGGGTGGTGGATGTGGGTGGTGGATGGTGGATGTGGGTGGTGGATGGTGGATGTGGGTGGTGGATGGTGGATGTGGATGGTGGATGTGGATGGTGGATGTGGGTGGTGGATGGTGGATGTGGGTGGTGGATGGTGGATGTGGGTGGTGGATGTGGGTGGTGGATGTGGGTGGTGGATGGTGGATGTGGATGGTGGATGGTGGATGTGGGTGGTGGATGGTGGATGTGGGTGGTGGATGGTGGATGTGGGTGTGGATGGTGGAGTGTGGGTGGTGGATGGTGGATGGTGGATGGTGGATGTGGATGGTGGATGTGGGTGGTGGATGGTGGATGTGGGTGGTGGATGGTGGATGTGGGTGGTGGATGTGGGTGGTGGATGTGGGTGGTGGATGGTGGATGTGGATGGTGGATGTGGATGTGGATGGTGGATGTGGATGGTGGATGTGGGTGGTGGATGTGGGTGGTGGATGTGGGTGGTGGATGGTGGATGTGGATGGTGGGTGGTGGATGTGGATGGTGGATGGTGGATGGTGGATGTGGGTGGTGGGTGGTGGATGGTGGATGTGGGTGGTGGGTGGTGGATGTGGGTGGTGGATGGTGGATGGTGGGTGGTGGATGTGGGTGGTGGATGTGGGTGGTGGATGTGGGTGGTGGATGGTGGATGTGGATGGTGGGTGGTGGATGGTGGATGTGGGTGGTGGATGGTGGATGTGGATGGTGGATGTGGGTGGTGGATGGTGGATGTGGATGGTGGGTGGTGGATGGTGGATGTGGGTGGTGGATGGTGGATGTGGATGGTGGATGTGGATGTGGATGGTGGATGTGGATGGTGGATGTGGGTGGTGGATGTGGGTGGTGGATGTGGGTGGTGGATGTGGATGGTGGATGGTGGATGTGGATGGTGGATGTGGATGGTGGATGTGGGTGGTGGGTGGTGGGTGGTGGATGGTGGATGTGGGTGGTGGATGGTGGATGTGGGTGGTGGATGGTGGATGTGGATGGTAGGTGGTGGATGTGGGTGGTGGATGGTGGATGTGGGTGGTGGATGTGGGTGGTGGATGTGGGTGGTGGATGTGGGTGGTGGATGGTGGATGTGGATGGTGGGTGGTGGATGGTGGATGTGGGTGGTGGATGGTGGATGTGGATGGTGGATGGTGGGTGGTGGATGGTGGATGTGGGTGGTGGATGTGGGTGGTGGATGTGGGTGGTGGATGTGGGTGGTGGATGGTGGATGTGGGTGGTGGATGGTGGGATGGTGGATGGTGGATGTGGGTGGTGGATGGTGGGTGGTGGATGGTGGATGTGGATGGTGGATGTGGGTGGTGGATGGTGGATGTGGGTGGTGGATGTGGATGGTGGATGGTGGGTGGGTGGATGGTGGATGTGGGTGGTGGATGTGGATGGTGGCTGGTGGATGTGGGTGGTGGATGGTGGATGTGGGTGGTGGATGGTGGATGTGGATGGTGGATGGTGGATGGTGGATGGTGGGTGGTGGATGTGGGTGGTGGATGGTGGATGTGGATGGTGGGTGGTGGATGGTGGATGTGGGTGGTGGATGGTGGATGGTGGATGGTGGATGGTGGATGTGGATGGTGGATGTGGGTGGTGGATGGTGGATGTGGATGGTGGATGTGGGTGGTGGATGGTGGATGTGGGTGGTGGATGGTGGATGTGGGTGGTGGATGGTGGATGTGGATGGTGGATGGTGGATGTGGGTGGTGGATGGTGGATGTGGGTGGTGGATGGTGGATGTGGGTGGTGGATGTGGGTGGTGGATGTGGGTGGTGGATGGTGGATGTGGGTGGTGGATGGTGGATGTGGGTGGTGGATGGTGGATGTGGATGGTGGATGTGGATGGTGGATGTGGGTGGTGGATGGTGGATGTGGGTGGTGGATGGTGGATGTGGGTGGGGGATGTGGGTGGTGGATGGTGGGGGGTGGTGGTGGATGGTGGATGTGGGTGGTGGATGGTGGATGTGGGTGGTGGATGTGGGTGGTGGATGGTGGATGTGGATGGTGGATGTGGGTGGGTGGATGGTGGATGTGGGTGGTGGATGGTGGATGTGGGTGGTGGATGTGGGTGGTGGATGGTGGATGTGAATGGTGGGTGGTGGATGGTGGATGTGGGTGGTGGATGGTGGATGGTGGATGGTGGATGTGGATGGTGGATGTGGGTGGTGGATGGGTGGATGGTGGATGTGGATGGTGGTGGATGTGGGTGGTGGATGTGGGTGGTGGGATGGTGGATGTGGATGGTGGATGGTGGATGTGGATGGTGGATGTGGATGGTGGGTGGTGGATGGTGGATGTGGGTGGTGGATGGTGGATGTGGATGGTGGATGTGGATGTGGATGGTGGATGTGGGTGGTGGATGTGGGTGGTGGATGTGGGTGGTGGATGGTGGATGTGGATGGTGGATGGGTGGATGTGGATGGTGGATGTGGATGGTGGGTGGTGGATGGTGATGTGGGTGGTGGATGGTGGATGTGGATGGTGGATGTAGGATGTGGATGGTGGATGTGGATGGTGGATGTGGGTGGTGGATGGTGGATGTGGATGGTGGATGGTGGATGTGGATGGTGGATGTGGATGGTGGATGTGGGTGGTGGGTGTGGATGGTGGATGTGGGTGGTGGGTGGTGGATGTGGGTGGTGGATGGTGGATGTGGATGGTGGATGGTGGATGTGGGTGGTGGATGTGGGTGGTGGATGGTGGATGTGGATGGTGGGTGGGTGGATGGTGGATGTGGGTGGTGGATGGTGGATGTGGATGGTGGATGGTGGGTGGTGGATGGTGGATGTGGGTGGTGGATGTGGGTGGTGGATGTGGGTGGTGGATGTGGGTGGTGGATGGTGGATGTGGGTGGTGGATGGTGGGTGGTGGATGGTGGATGTGGGTGGTGGATGTGGGTGGTGGATGGTGGATGTGGATGGTGGATGTGGGTGGTGGATGGTGGATGTGGGTGGTGGATGTGGGTGGTGGATGTGGGTGGTGGGATGGTGGATTGTGGGTGGTGGATGTGGATGGTGGATGGTGGATGTGGGTGGTGGGTGGTGGATGTGGGTGGTGGATGGTGGATGTGGATGGTGGATGGTGGATGTGGGTGGTGGGTGGTGGATGTGGGTGGTGGATGGTGGATGTGGATGGTGGGTGGTGGATGGTGGATGTGGGTGGTGGATGGTGGATGTGGATGGTGGAGATGGTGATGTGGATGGTGGATGTGGGTGGTGGATGGTGGATGTGGATGGTGGATGTGGGTGGTGGATGGTGGATGTGGGTGGTGGATGGTGGATGTGGATGGTGGATGTGGATGGTGGATGGTGGATGTGGGGGTGGATGGTGGATGTGGGTGGTGGATGGTGGATGTGGGTGGTGGATGTGGGTGGTGGATGGTGGATGTGGGTGGTGGATGGTGGATGTGGGTGGTGGATGGTGGATGTGGATGGTGGATGTGGATGGTGGATGTGGTGTGGTGGATGGTGGATGTGGGTGGTGGATGGTGGATGTGGGTGGTGGATGTGGGTGGTGGATGTGGGTGGTGGATGGTGGATGTGGTGGTGGATGGTGGATGTGGGTGGTGGATGTGGGTGGTGGATGGTGGATGTGGATGGTGGATGTGGGTGGTGGATGGTGGATGTGGGTGGTGGATGGTGGATGTGGGTGGTGGATGTGGGTGGTGGATGGTGGATGTGGATGGTGGGTGGTGGATGGTGGATGTGGGTGGTGGATGGTGGATGGTGGATGTGGTTGGTGGATGGTGGATGGGATGGTGGATGTGGGTGGTGGATGGTGGATGTGGATGGTGGATGTGGGTGGTGGATGGTGGATGGATGGTGGATGTGGGTGGTGGATGGTGGATGTTGGATGGTGATGTGGGGATGGTGGATGTGGATGGTGGATGGTGGATGTGGATGGTGGATGGTGGATGTGGGTGGTGGATGTGGATGGTGGATGGTGGATGTGGGTGGTGGGTGGTGGATGTGTGGTGGTGTGGGTGGTGGATGGTGGATGTGGAGTGGTGGGTGGGGATGTGGGGTGGGATGGTGGATGTGGATGGTGGTGTGGATGGTGGATGTGGGTGGTGGATGGTGGATGTGGGGTGGTGGATGGTGGATGTGGGTGGTGGATGGTGGATGTGGATGGTGGATGTGGGTGGTGGGTGGTGGATGTGGATGGTGGATGTGGGTGGTAGATGGTGGATGTGAGTGGTGGATGTGGGTGATGGATGTGGATGGTGGATGTGGGTGGTGGATGGTGGATGTAGGTGGTGGATGGTGGATGTGGTGGTGGATGTGGGTGGTGGATGGTGGATGTGGGTGGTGGATGGTGGATGTGGATGGTGGATGTGGGTGGTAGATGGTGGATGTGAGTGGTGGATGTGGGTGGTGGATGTGGATGGTGGATGTGGATGGTGGATGTGGGTGGTGGATGGTGGATGTGGGTGGTAGATGGTGGATGTGGGTGGTGGATGTGGATGGTGGATGGTGGATGTGAGTGGTGGATGTGGATGGTGGATGTGGGTGGTGGATGTGGGTGGTGGATGTGGGTGGTGGAGAATGAATAGGTAGGAGGATGTAGGTAGGTGGTGAAGGGAAGATACAAGTGCATAGGTGGAGGGTAGAGGACGGTGGGTTGACAGAATAGGTAATGTGTATAGATGGATGGGTGGGTGGATAGATGGATGGGTGGGTGGATAGATGGATGGGTGGGTGGATAGATGGATGGGTGGGTGGATAGATGGATGGGTGGGTGGGTGGTAGGTGACTGTGTACAGGTAGACAGGTGGATGTGTCGGTAGGCAGATGGGTGGAGCATGGATGATGAGGGAGGGAGGGTAGGCTGGTAGGTGGATGTGAGGGAATGTTGGGTAAGCAAGTGGATAGAAGGGGGTGATGACGGATGGATGGAGGGGTGGGTGGTGAGTCGGGAGATGTGTGCAGATGGAGGGTAGGTGAGTGGATGCAGGGTGAATGGAGAGCGAGAGAAACAGCTACATGGCCTGAGTGTGTGAGTGGGAGGGCTTGGGATGCTCACCTTTCCCCCTCCTCATCCTCAGTCCTTCTCTCCCTCTCTAGGAAGCTCTGAGCAGGCACCAGGAACAACTGTGTGCGGGGAACATTTTGGGGGTTGTTTCCGCCATATTTGTGGCTTTGGTTTATCACTGACTAGTGAAAAGTTATATGTGTTTTTCAACTATATGGAGCTTAAAATGCTACTTGTGAAACTAAATTTCTAATAGGGAGAGTTTTGTTTAGTTTTTAAGTTACATCAACAATAAAACGGACCACAAATGAAAATGATTAACATTGTGATGTGGGAGGATTCTGTGAACAAAGCTCAGTGAGGACAGCAGGAGGACTGAGGCCACGCCCCACCCCTAACCCCTCACCCCACAGGCTGAGGGGAAAAAAAAAAAATCCAGCTACATCTGAACAAACACAGGAGTGGCCCGGCTCTGGCCCACAGGTTGGAACTGGCAGGATGAAGATCCCCACCCCCCAAAGCTGTCACACAGATGAGGGACAGAGCCCAGCAGACAGCCATGTCCATCGAAGTCCCCTCACCTTGCCAGCTGTGCTCCATGGGGAAATGCCTGGTCTCTTCAAATGCCCTGTTCATCACAGGCCCCTTGAGCAGAGCATGGATTGAGTCCACCTAGGGACAAGAAGCTCCTGTGAACACAGTAGGGGTCTGCCACCCACGGCGTGCCGCCCTACCCCAGGGTGCTGAGGGTGATCCGAGGCACAGTGGGCAAAGAGTCTACCTGGTTAAAAAGATGCTCCAGACAGCCATGAAGCTTGTCCTGCTTGTCAGATGGGATGCGCATGTCACAAGGCAGCTCGTCCCCTGGCACAAAGAAGGAAGCACAGGCATCAGGTGTGCCGCCCCACCTCGACCTGTCCTGATGAGTTACCATGGCTACAGAGCACAGACACTTGGGGGGCTGTGGATTTGACATGTCTAGGCCCTAGCCAAGGGTCTGGACAGTGCCCTTCACCCCTGTGAGCCTCAGTTTTATCAACTGCAACTCAGGTCATGGGCACTGAAGCCGTGCGGATTGGCGGCAGGTGACGGCATCTATTCTGAAAGCCACAGAGAGGGACGGATGCAGCTCCCCCACCCATCACACAGCCAGTCCTGCCTTCCCCGGATTTTCTTCCTTTTTCAAAAATTACTTCAAAAATTACATCTATTTATGTTGCAGGGGGTGGCTGTGGAGCTCCTGTGGAGGTCAGAGGACAACTTGTGGGAGTCAGTTTTCTCCTCTCATCACATGGGTCCAAGAAACCAAACATGGGTTGTCAGATTGGACAGCACATACATTCACCCACTGAGACATCTCACTGGCCCCCTTTCTTGATTTTTCAAGATGGTCTCACTCTGTACACCCCGCCTGGCCCCTTCACTCAGTGTGTAGGCCAGGCTAGCCTCAAATTTCCAGCAACCCTTCTACCTCAGCCTTCCTGAGTGCTAGGATTACAGGCACGAGCTACCAACGCCACCTTCAACCCAGCTTCCCTCACAGGAGCCCGCTCCGCGGTGCTCACAGGACAGCCTTCCCGTCTACCACACAGCTCACATGCCACGCAAGGTGTAAGACCTGCCCTGGCCTCCGCTCCCCTCCTCCTCCTCCTAGTAAACTGATGCAGAACTAAGAGGACATTTTCATGTGATGACTTTAATGGACACACAGGAAAGTGAGATCAGATGCGGCAGCCTGAGACCCAGGAAGCTGAGAGCTCGTGGGGGACAGGTTCTCAAACCCTCGAGGGAGGTTTCAGTAATGTACTGTGTGGTCACAAAATGAAATTTTCCTTCTTTTTTTTTTGGGGGGGGGGTTGTTCTAGGGCTGGGGATGGAAGTAGCAACCTGCACATGCTGGGCAAGTGTTCCACCACTAAGCTACACCCACAACACTCAGTGTTTTGTTACTATTTTTGTTTTTTGTTTGTTGCTGTTATTGTTGTGTTCAGTCAGCAAATAGACTTAAAAAAAAAAGATCAGCAAGTGCCTGGCTTTGGCTCAAAGCTCCCAGCATTATAGTACCACCTAGCTCATAAGGCAAGGCTAATGTTGGTCTATTCACCTATCACCTGCTCACCTTCAGGGACCCACTCACTAGTGGCCCCCCCAAGGAGCAAAGGCCACGGATGGGCACAGGAGGAGAAGATAGACCTCCACACAGTTCTTTGAACTTTCTGTGCTGTTTGGATTTCAGCCAGAATGGTGCTTATTTTTTAGGGAATTCTATCAGCTTGCATGGCTTGAATGAGATCAGGTCTCCCCCAGGCACCCAGCATACACGGCAGTTCGTGTGTGTGTGTGTGTGTGTGTGTGTGCGCGCGCGCGTGCGCGCGTGTGCACACACGTGTGTTCACTTGTTCCATGTCCCTGACTCTTCATTTCACTGGCGGCTGCATCACTGGGACCTGGCTGCTGTTAGGTATACAGTAAATAATTTCTGGGAAACTTGTCCCATTCCATGACACTGTGGAGTGTGATAAAATACAGAACAGCCCCCCTGGGTCTCCACTATAACCTCTCCCTCACATCCTTGCCAGCAAAGCCTCTTCGTCCAAGGCCACGCTCTCATGAGCGTGCTCACCTGAGCCCATCTCATCACTGCCCAGGTAGGAACTGTTGCTTCTCACGCTGGTGTATGACAGGACGGAGTCACGATTGCTGTTACACTCACTGCAAGAGGACAAGAAACACCCTGAGTCACCCTCATCCCAGCTCCTAGGACCCACAACCTGTGATGGAGACAAAACACCTAGCCTGGGACAGATGCCCGGCTAGCAGCGTAAGGCCAGCACAGCTTGGCTGGTGTCCCATGTAGGGTCAGAAACTCGTTCAGGTCCCAGCTCAGAAACATAGATGGGGCTTTCTTCACTGAGGTGTCTTAGTGTCACCCAGGTTTCTGAGCACCTCACGGCTCTCGCGAGCCCACACACCTGCCCACACCATACTTGACCAAAAAGAACTGAGCAGGATGAAGGAACAAGAGGCCACCTTGCAAACACTGCTCCAACAGCTTTTTGACAAAGGAAAATCACACATAAAATGAAAACCGAGAGGTGGGGGGAGTCTGAGATGGTGCCCCAAGGACACAGAGTGCCAAAGCAACCACAAAATGCTGCCATAGAGACACCGTTTAAAGTGGCCATGGGGACCAGGCAGATCTGGGGAACAAGGGAGGGTGCTGACATGAGGCGGACTGGCAACATCAACCCCTCAATCCTGTGGCTTCAGCCTTTGCCCACACACTGCAGGGCAAGATAGATACGGACCCCAAGAGTCAGACACTGTGTGGTTTTTCCACTGGGTACCCCACACTTCTCTGTGGTAATGAGGGTCACCCGTCACAGCACAGGAAGCCCTGGTTTTGTCTGGTCACTGATTAATACCCTGCTGGTACTGTCAGCGTAAATCTAACCCCAGAGGCAGGAAAACAAGAAAATGTCTGATTCCATGGATCTACAGAAGCGCCCACAGGCCACAGAACCCAGACTCTCTTCCAGCCTGTGTATGAAGTAACGCAGAGTGAGTACAGTCCATGTGCCAGGCTCAGAGCTCAGGGAAAGGGAGCCAAGCAGGCATTCCGGAGTGTTCTCTGAGAGCCTCAGATCCCCCCTGACCATGCACCTCCCACCTCTAAACACACAGTTAGCCCCATAGACTGACTCCACCCCCTGCATCTTGGGAAATGTCCCAGTCTTGACTTTCCCACAGGTCTGGTGGCCTCCTTTGGGTCGCACACACCTGTAGGAGTCGCGATAGCTCATGGTGTCGTGGCCCGAGTCTTCCTGCTCGTCCTCTGACACCTTGAAGCACACCTTCTTGATGCCGCCATGGTCGGTCCTGTCTACTTCGCTCTCCTCGCTGACCGGTGGGGAAGCTGAGGTCTCCTCCACCAAGGGTGGGTCACAGGGTCCCCCCGAAGTGGGCTCTGTGATGGTAGAGAGGAGCCTGCCAGAGCAAGGGGGAAGGCTTTGAAGGTGAGGACACAGGCCGGCAAGGCACCACCACACGGGGCTCAGCAAAGACCTGGCTGACTCCACAGAGACAAAGGAAGCTACCCAACAGCGTTCTCCCTCCCTTGAAGTTCTACCAGCAACTCCACTGACCCCAAATGCTACCTCCTGCCGGACTCAGCTATAAACACCTCAAAGGCTGCGAATGTAGTATAGCTCAGAGGATAAACCCTTAGACTAGTGGTCCTCAACCTGTGGGTCACGACCCCTTTGCACATCAAAATACCTTTCACAGGGGTTGTATATCAGATGTTTATTAACTTTACGGTTGGGGGTCACCACAACATGAGGAACTGTATTAAAGGGTTGCAGCATTAGGGAAGTTGAGAACCACTGCCTTAGACTAGGAATGGAAGCTCACACCTGTAGTAGTCCTAGCATTCTGGAGGCTGGAGTATAGCATCAAGAGTTCAAGGCCAGCCTCAGCTACATGAGACTTTGTCTCAAAAGAACAAAATAAGTAAAAGTAAACAAGAACCCAGAGTCCGCAGGCTGGAGCACCTGAGTCACAGCCACCAACTGCTACTAACTGCAGCACACCATTGACAAGTATTTCCACAATAACACTTCATTTTAAAAGTAAAACAGGCCGGGCAGTGGGCGCACGCCTTTAATCCCAGCACTTGGGAGACAGAGACAGGTGGATCTCTGTGAGTTCAAGGCCAGCCTGGACTACATAAAGCGAGTCCAAAACAGCCAAGGCTATATAGAGAAACCTTATCTCGGGGGGGGGGGGGGGGAAGCAAGCAAGAAAGCACAGGCTGTGCAGTTAGTTGGGGCCCTACTGGCCCTCTCACACTGACATTTCCTAGGTTAGAGTCATGTTATTGCCTTCTGAGGCTCTGTTTCCTCCTCTGGGAAGGGGCTAATATCAGAATCCAAACAGCAGGATGCTGTGAAGATGAAATATATAAAAGACACAGGGTATCGCCTAGTCCCTGTGAGTGGCAGGCCATTAAGTCTGCAAGAATTTTAAATGAATGTGCCCACTGTCTGGAGACAGTCTGGGCTGTCAACTGGATAATACTACACCAAGCAAAATTAATTCCCCTTAGCATTATCTGGTACCAGGCCACGCGCAAATGGCCCTGATTGGTTCCAAAGTGTTCCTTCCAAGTAGCAAATACAAAGCAGGTCCTGGGGGCCTAGAGAGATGGCTCAGCGGTTAAGAGCACTCATTGGCGGCTCTTCCAGAGGTCCTGAGTTCAATTCCCATCACCTACATGGCAACTCACAACTGTCTGAAGCTCCAGATCCAGGGGATCCAACACCCTCACACAGATAAATATGCAAGCAAGACACCAATGCATACAAAATAAAGATAAATACATTTTTAAAAAAGAAAAAGAAAGCAGGTCCCTACATTGATGCAGACACTGAACATGTTTCTCCCCCTCCCCCTCTTCTACTTCCTCCCCTTCCTGCTGCTGCTCCTCCTGCCCCCACCCCTTCCCACTGCCCCTCCTCCACTCCCTTCCTCTACCTGCTCCTCTTCTTCTTCCTGCTCCTCCTTTCTCCCCTGCATCCACAGCCTGGCCACATACTTGTTACATGCTATACAGAACTGCTTGTCCCTGACTTTAGCCAAAAGCAACTTAAGGTGATGTTTAACCGACTTCTGTCCCCGCTCCTGAGGCTGAGCAGTGACTGGGAGCTACCCCTGCCCAGAGCTGGCGGCTGCTCATACACCACAGTGTCCTGTAGTTAACAGGGACACCTTTTCAGCAGCCCACTTTGCTGCAGTGTCACAGGCTTTAACCTCATGAGGACACTGGCTGCCCCTCTCCCTTCCTTACAGCTGGCTCTCCTTAGGGAAGAAGGCACTTTCTGTGGTCACAGATGCTCGAGGCACCTGGTGGGGAGAGCCCGGGGAGGCTGCACAGGACCTGTGGCGCTCGGGATGGCCACAGTGAACAGTAACGTCCAGACTCCAGAGAGGACCCCGGGACCAGGCCTCACCTATTGATCTGGGTGACATACTGCTTCATCTCCTTGAGGGCCACGTCTAGCTTAGTGAAGAGCTGCAGGTACGCGTCCTGTATCTCACGGTCTTCCTGTTTGAGCAGGAAGCTCAGGCCCCGGTCTTGCTGGCTGGGGGCACCACTGGCTGACCCAAAGCTGCTGTCATTGAGACCCTGGCCTTGGGAGTCGCCGTCTCCAGCGGATGAGCACTTCCAGGATGGGGCAGCCATAGTGGTGATACAGTGCTGGGTGTAGGCCATGGGGTTCAGGTGGCCTGCAGCAAAGGTAGGGGAGCTTACTCAGAAACAGGCCCAGACTTAGACATAGGGGACCCTGCCTACACCTCTGGACAGAGGGGTACAAACAGCAACTTTGACCTTTTGACACCCTTAGAGCACTAGGTCACACAAGAAGAGAGCTGCCTTTGTTGACAATACATTTGAACTGCTGAGGTCTTTTCTCCTACCTAGAGTGCAGACATGACGGCAGGTACTCTGGCAGCCATATTATACATGAGAGACATCATGAAGGTGAAAGGCTCAAACTAAAGATGGTAATATACAGAAAGATAGGAGCCTGCATCCCTGATGACTAATTGGCCACTAACCCCGCCCTGGAGGTGGGTGGCCTTGGACATTTTTCTGTAAGGTGAGCTCTAATACAATTTCTAATAGAAACACGTAGGTACCTTGTTCTGGGTCAAGGCCGATGAGGGAGGGTTTGCGTCCGAAGCGGATGCTGAAGGACCTGCCCACCGAAGGGGTGGTCTTGGGGTAGGACACTTCCATGAGGTTGATGTGACAGTTGGTGGGGCAGAAGTCCAGGCCACACAGCGGGTGGGGCTCCAGGGGTGCCTGCTTGAAGGGGGGGCTGACCCTGCTCTTCAGCTGGACTGCAAACTGAGAGGTGGGGACAAGGGAGTGTGAGGTGGCATCAGCGGGTCCTTGAATACCCCTGGAGCCACTCTGTCCTAGCCTAGCCCCGACATTCCCAAATCGGAGAAAACAGTAATAGCTGCGAATGGAGCAGGTCCTCTGAGTGCCTCTCAGCGGGACAGCCTAGCAGAACCCGGGACACTGAGCACTGACGTGTACTCTTTTCTCTATTTTAGCTGCCGTAGCATCTTAAAAACCGTATCTCCTGGTCCTCAGTTACAGGGTTCAGGCATAGTCGCCTCCTCATTCTAAAGTGCGTGGGGCAGGGAAAGGCAAGGGGCACTCGCAGAGCCTGCAGCACCCTGGGAGCCCATCTTCACAGCAGATGCTACAGCTGGAGCCACAAGGCCATCTGGTCACCCTAGGTGAAGGTCCAGCCTCAGAACGAAGCTGGGCTGCTTAAGCACCTAGATACGACTGGGCCTCAAGTCCACCTGTGTGTGGCCAGGCCAGCAACTGAGCCCATGAGGTTTAGTCTCACTCAGATGGAACTCAGCTGAGAAGCCGTAAGCAGAGCGTAGGCACCAAGTACCTCCTGGTAGCAAGCAATCCTCTGACTGATGCTCTCCAGCTTGGTGTCGCAGATGTTATGGAACTCATAGTGGGACATGGTGATGATGGCGCTACTCATGGCCATGAGCCGCCCACAGTTCTGCACGAAGATGCTGTCATCCGCAGCAAAGGCCTCAAGGATCTGTGGGAGGAAGGACAGCCACTGAGCATGCCTGTGTACCATGGGGACATTGAGTCCTTTCCTGTAGACACCCTAAGAGATTGGGGCTGTGCCACACACCCATCTTCCCCAGTCCCATAGCTGATGACTACTGAGGTAAGGACTCCGGGGCAAAGGAATCTGACCTTGAGGCAGATAGGAGCCTGCCAGGGCCTGCCAGAGCAGGGCTGGGGGTGGGGCTGGGCACGGCATAGGGTAGGGTAGGGATGGCTAGCATGGGACTCAGGAGCAGGGTGATACCTTGGCAGCCAGGCGGAAGCAGCCTCTCGGCTCCACGATCTTCTCCAGCACATGGCATTTGGCTCCCGCCGTGCTCGTATACTCGTAAACCACGCCGTGCTCCAAATGCACATTGTCCAGCGTCAGGCTGACCACAGCGCTGTCCTCATGCAGGCTCAGCTGGGGACCCAGGGACAGTAGGGGCAGGGCTGGAAGCCAGAGGGGCAAACCACACTGAGAACAGCACTGTGCCCTAGGCACAAGGTTGCCGCCAGTACCCCTGAGCAGGCCACGGCGGGAACACACACACAGCTCGACTCGCTTGCTGACACACGGTCCCACCTACAGAGGAGCCCCTCCTGGAGCTGACCCTAGTGCTACACTCCTAGTGGAGGTTGACCCCCACCCTGTCCCCTTCAGTTTCACAGACAGCCGGAAACCACCAGTCTGAACCCCCACTGGATCCACAGATGGGAGGAGACAGTCTCTTTCTCAAGTAGATCCACTGTGGCCAGGGCCACCTTGTAAAGAGGCAGCTGCAAGGCTGAGAAGTGAGGGGCACTGGACTGTGCCAGCCCTGAAGCTTGCTTGGCCCTACTCAGATTTCAGTTTGCTGAGCCCAAACGTTCTTCTGTGATCCAGGTCCGGGAAGGACTTGTGTATTTAGGGCACTCGGGGTGACCTCTGAAGAGGGGACAGCTGAGCAGACAGCTGAGTGAAGGGAGGGCAGTGGCCCAGGCAGTGACACAGTGAGAAGCTGGGGTAGATGGCAAACAGAGGGCAAGTAGGAAAGGGGAGAGAGGTGATCCTGGCCGCCAGGCTGGCCCAGAACCCCGGCTTTGAAGGCTGTGGTTGTAATTTCTTCTCCTCCCTGAGAGGGCCACCAGAAGGCTCTGTTCTCATTTCCTCAGAGAAGTGTGTGTGGCCTGGGGTGGGGAATCAACCAGGAGAAGGACAGTGAAAAAGTTGCTGCAATGATCCTGCTTTTAAAAAAATCCAGTTGAGGGCCAGGCATGGTGGCACATGCTTTTAATCCCAACACTCAGGAGGCAGAGGCAGCCAGATCACTGTGAGTTCAAGGCTAGCCTGGTCTACAAAGCAAGTCCAGGACAGCCAAGGCTACACAGAGAGACCCTGCCTGGAAAAACAAAACAAAACAAAATTCAGTTGCAAACTGAACTGGTATCAATAAAGATGATGGGGACCAGTCAGACCGTGGATGTGGGAGGAAAAGAAGGAGGGAGGGAGTGAGTGGGTGAGTGAGTGGGTGAGTGAGTGAGTGAGTGAGTGAGTGAGTGAGTGGGTGAGTGAGTGAGTGGGTGAGTGGACAGGTGTTGCAGGAATAGGGAGTGAGGAAAGACTAAAAAGAGGCCTGAGAATCTGGAAGGATAGAGAGAGACCAGGGGTAGGCTCTGGGGAAGAATCATCTTCAATCTGGGCCACAGCAAGTTTGTGATGCCTGTCAACAGCGAGCAGAGGAAGTGAGCCGACTGATAAGGGACCAAAGGTCCCAGAGGGGACCGTGGCATGTTGTGATAGAACAGTGACCCACAGAAGACACACTCTTCTGATGCCATAACCCACGAGTCTGTCACACTGTCGGCCAGGGAGAATGTGGGCCGCTATCACACAACTAACTCGATGAGTCAATGAAAAGTAAACAGGAACAGAATCGTAAGAGTCCTTTGTGGGCAGATGGAGACCAGGTCACAAAGACGGTGAGCTGGGAAGACTTGGGCCAACTGCTCTGGGCTATCAGCCAGCAAGAGAACCAGGAACTGAGGAGTGTGGGAAGCTTCTAGAAGCGGAGGCAAGTCAGTGGACTCCCCAGAAAGAAACACAGTCCAGTGAGACTCATTTCTGGGCTGCGAGGCCTCCAAGGTGAGCAACTGAAGACAAGAGTTCTGCATTGCCAAGATGGAAGTTACAGTACCAAGGAGGTGGACAGTCCTGACAACCACCTGGGATGGAGACGTGGCGACACAGAGGGCCAGCCATCATGGGAGCCTCACACTGATGCGCCTCACATTCCCTGTCCCTTACCTGAGTCAGGCTGGTCATCTTCCTGGAGGTCATCATCAGGGGCACCCTGGCTGGCCCGTGCCTGCTGGGCATCCTCATGGCTGTGGTAGACCCACCGGTACAGACCCTGCAAAGAGCCGCTATCAAAAATCTAGCTTCACAGTGCCCATAAAGGAAGGATGGGCCAACACAGGCGGTGCTCTAAGTCCCATCCATGAGGCCACCTCTGAAGAGACCTCCGAAACGTCTCTCTGGAACCCGAGGGACCACTGGCCACACTCACTCCTCAGCATGGAGCATGGGCTCCAGATGGGAGCATGGGAGCTTGTTGCACACAGTCTATAGTACACACTGCAGTCACAACATTCCCATTTGTAAAGGGGCCTTTTCCCACCCAGCTCAGCAAGAAAACCTAGGCTGGGGGGGGGGGGAGGGTTCCTGCTCAGCTCAGAGTTCCTAAGAGGCCTCCAAGATGGTGGCGCCTACCCTCCCAAGTGCTCACCAGGGCCTCCTCCCGGCGGTTGCGGAAAGCCTGGAAGTGCTCGAGGACTTCGAGGGCACCATCATTCGCCACGCTGTTGCCATTGACTTTCAGGATGCATTGGCCAGCACAGAGCCCAGCAGCCACAGCCTCAGAGCCTAGGGGACAGGAGCACTTGAAGCCAGAGCCAGGCAGAGGAGCTGGGCTCTGGTTGCCTCAGCCTGCTAATGGCTGCATCCAGAATTGTCCCTCCTTCCACCTGTCAACCGGAGAGCTGCCACTGACAGCTGCAGTGTCCCCACTGCAGAGGCAATTAGCCCAATGTGGTGTCTCAGACCCCTCAGAACCCTGCATGGCCTCATAGTGATGGACTAAAGCCAGGTGGCAGAAAGACACCAATCAGGGCATGGGTTCAGAAAACCCAGGGCACAATACAGCTGCCCAACTTGAGTCCCTCTCTCTCACCTCTACCACAAGGCCCAAACAGTGGGTCTTGACCCTGGGTTCCTGTGGGTTAACTCACAGGTCTAGAAACAGAAACAAAAAGCCAGCTGCCTCTACCCTAAGAGATGTGCAGGCCTTGAGGACCTTGGCCAGTGCAAGCCCCAGTCTTAGGTGCTTCCAACGACATCTGCCTTCTGGCCTAAAATGCACTACATCACCTCGCTGGGCTTTAATGTCCTTGTCCATGAAGCTTGTGAGCATCTAAGGACTCTGGAGAGACTCTGGAAGTTTGGATATGGGAAATGGCTGGCACTTACTAAATGCTCGACAAACGGTTGGCTCCTGTCTTATTCCCGCTGTCTGCCTAAGGCTCTAGCCAAGGTCTCACACACACAGCCAAGCCATACCGGTGGCTGGACCCCTGGGTTGGTGTTGCTGAGAGGCCATGGAAACTGAGAAGTTGGGGGAGGGAGATGCCAGTCACTGGTAGTGTGCCTTTGAAAAGGACTGAGCTCCTAGCCTCTTATTCTTTCCCCTCTTTCCAGGCATGCCTGGGTGGCTTCGCTCTGCCGGATGCTTCTGCGATGAAGCTTTCTCCAAAGGCCAAAGCAACAGTGCCCGTTGGCTTCAGAACCCTGAGCCACAACGAACTTTTCCTCTTTCTTTTTTTTTTTTTAAAAAGATTTATTTATTATTATGTATATGGTACTCTGCATGCATGTACATCTGCAGGCCAGAAGAGGGCATCTGGTCACATTATAGATGGTTGTGAGCCACCATGTGGTTGTTGGAATTGAGCTCAGGACCTCTGGAGGAGCAATCAGTGCCCTTAACTTCTGAGCCATCCCTCCAGCCCAAACTTCTCTTTCTACGTCTACCAACTCAGGCATTTTCTACAGTCCTACAGTATCTTACAGGTACCAGCAACATCATGTCTGTCCACTAGATGCTATGGCACACCTTCCCTCACGGTGACAACCCAAAACTGCCTATAGACCATGCCAGGTGTCACCCAGAGAGGGAAGAAACTGTTGCCGCTAAGAACTACCCTTTAAAAGCTGGCGCACACCTGGAATCCCAGCACTCTGGGAGGCAGAGGCAGGTGGATCTCTGTAAGTCAAGGCCAGCCTGGTCTACAAATGAGTCCAGGACAGCCAAGGCTACACAGAGAAAGCCTATCTCAAAAAAAAAAAAAAAAAACCCCAGAAAGACATATGTAATGCAACCCACTGAACAATTCCAGTTGCCTTCATGGACATGCATGTTTTGTTAATTGGTAGACATTAAAAGATATAGCTTCAGGGCAGGAGTGTTGACTCAGCGGTTACCAGAGAACCCGAGTTCCACTCCTAGCACCCACGAGGCAGCTCACAACTGTCTCTATCTCCATTTCCAGGATATACAATGCCCTCCTCCGACTTCTGCAGATAACCCAAACACGCAAGGTACATGGACATATATGCAGGCAAAAATACTCACAGATAAAAATAAATATAATTTTAAAAAATAAAATAAATGTAAGTACAACTCTATAATAAAGTGCAAATGTTAAAGGGGAGGTCAGGAAGGATGTGGGGAAGCCCAATACCACGGGTGTTCTTGGCTGCATAGACAAACAGAGCAGGGCCTTAAACAGCAGCCCTGCCCCATCCCACCCCACCCCCTAGAAAAGCAGCATAGACCATGGAGGCTTCAGACTGGTTGCCCATGAGCCCAAGTGGCACAGAAGTGATTTTGTAGGGCCGGCCCCCAAATTCAGAGTTCTGGTGCTTTTGGGTTCCATGTCTGCTGGCAAGGGGACATCCAGCCCATCTGGATAACTTGGGCCTTCCCCACCCCCACCCCCACCCCCACCCCTGTCTCAGTCCCAGTGCAGCCCACATCTAGTTGTTCCCCCTCCCACTTACAGCTGCCCTTTGCAGGCCTCGGCTAGAGCAACAGGTGCAGGGCTGCACTAGCACTGAGCATGTGCCTCCTTGTGCACACAAGGCACCCTAAGAGGCTCTGCACACCAGAGCCAGCTCACCTCTGCCCACAGCAAAGACACACGGTGGCGCTGCTCCTCGAATCTGGAAGGACAGAGCCTCTGGGTGGTCAGGGATTTTGATGGTCCTGGCAGGCACAGGGTCAGGGTCAGACCATGAGAAAGGGAGTGTGTGGCTTCCACTCCCCCAGGAGTCCCTTTCCACCTCCACTCTGCCCTGCCTCCAAGAATTCTTGGGAATCAGCTCTGAAAGAGATGGCACCTAGAATCACAGTCAACAGGGTCCCTACAGCACCTGGTGAAGAGCCAAAGGCCAGGCACCAAAGCAGAGAGGGGCAGCACCAGCTGGGGGTGGCAGACACCAAGGGGAGGCACCAGCTGGGGTTGGCAGACCCCGAGGGGAGGCACCAGCTGGGGGTGGCAGTGTTAAGGAGAGTCACCAGCTGGGGGGTGGCAGTGTTAAGGAGACTCACCAGCTGGGGGTGGCAGATATCAAAGAGAGGTACCCGCTTGGGGGACGGGGTTAGGGGTACAGGAATCAAGGGCAGGCACTGGCAGAGGGAGTGGCAGGTGTCATTCATTTTGAGCTGGCAGAACCACTCTGAGGGCCTATGCTCAAAGTCTTAAGCCCTAGGGACTTCTGTCTCTGGCACCTAGCAGCCAAACCTTGCCTGTCACTTTTTCCCTAAATCTCCTCTTCTGATAGAAATAGAGTCTAAAGCCAGGCATGGTGGCACAGGCCTTTAATCCCAGCACTCGGGAGGCAGAGGCAGGCAGATCGCTGTAAATTCATGGCCAGCCTGGTCTACAAAGTGAGTCCAGGACAGCCAAGGCTACACAGAGAAACCCTGTCACAGAAAACAAAATCAAAACAAAACAAACAAACAAACAAAAGAAAAAGAAATAGAGTCTAAACCGGTGGTTCTTGACCTTCCTGAAGCTGCGACCCTTTAATACAGTTCATGCTGTGGTGACCTGCGACCATAAAATTATTTTTGTTGCTACTTCATAACTGTACTTTTGCTACTGTTATGCATCATAATGCAAATATCTGTGTTTTCCAATGGTCTTAGGTGACCCCAGTGAAAGGGTCATTTGACCCCCTCAAAAGGGTCATGACCCACAGGGTTGAGAACCACTGAAAACTCTCTACAGCTTGCAGCCAACATTTGCCTCAAGTTAACAGAGACTAATGGCACCAAATACTTAATCTTTTTTCTTTTTTAAGATTTATTCATTTTATGTATTTAAGTACTCTATCTGCATGTACACCTGCATGCCAGAAGAGGGCACCAGATCTCATTATAGATGGTTGTGAGCCACCATGTGGTTGCTGGGAATTGAATTCAGGACCTTGGGAAGAGCAGACAGTGCACTCTTAACCTCTGAGCCATCTCTCCAGCCCCAAACACTTAATCTTAAAATAGAAGGATTGCCCACTGCACCTACACCGAGGCCTGGCCCACCCTGACCCTGCAAGCTGCCACCTGCGGCCCCAGGGAAGCAGCCATCCCCACACGGGTCCTTCGCCTCTCTCCCACCTGCTCCAACTCCTCACTGCCTCTGTTGCTCCCACATGCCTTAAACAATGTATCCTGGGGTCTTTGCATCCTTTAGAGCCCTTCAGAAACCCCTTAAGCCTGTCATCGCTCTATCCCCAGTGGTGTCGCTCTGGCCACCGATTCTCTGCGCACTCTGACTTCCTTCTCCAACCCCATATCCACTCCCACCTGACTGACCACCACCACCAGCTCAGCACACACCTCACGCCTGTCCGATGTACGCCTGTCCCCTGTTCGCTCCCCGACTTCATCTGAATCTATGGAAGGTGGGAACTGTGGGGACTGGGTCCCCAAGCCAGAGACATCACTTGCAACCCTGCACAGTAAGCACTTGGGACACCCTATTAGTCTAACAAAGGGTGATTTGCTGAGTTGGCCTTACGGTCACATTACTCACTCTTTAGCCTTGGTGGCCACCAGGAGGCGCAGTGGGCGTCGGGAGCAAAAGGACTGGTTAAGGATAGTCTCCACCTCAGAGAAGGGCCGCAGGAAGACCAGGTCCTCGTTGATGGAGTAGATCTTCCTCCCCACCTGCAGGCCAGCCATCTGGAGGGACAAGCACATGTGTCACTGGCTTCCTCCGTCTTCACTGAGGAAGTTGGAATGTTCTAGAAGCATCAGGAGGCTGAGAGATAGGTGAACCCAGGTCTCCCGGCTCTGAGCTGTAAAGGAAAGTCCCGAGGAGGCAAGGATGGGTGGCCATACCCTTGAGAAGAAATGGCCAGCGCCAGCCTTTGTGAGAGCACAAAGGTCAATGGGGTGGCGACTTTGTGACCACAAGAATGTGAACAAGAATGTAGAAAAAAAATCAATAGAATTCAAGCCTCCTCCTTGCATCCCAGTAGGCCACAAGATGCCATAAACTGGGGCTTAGGAGACAGACAGTAAGAAACCGTTTTTTTGTTTTGTTTTGTTTTGTTTTGTTTTTTTCTTCCTGTTTTCCCTGCACATCCCCAGAAGCCCAGCAGGTGGCGCTGGTGAAACATGCCAGGAAGGCCGCCTCATTCCCCCAGGGGGAGGGGGCCCACCACAAAAGACTTGGAGACACGCCCAGCTGGGCACTGGCCCATCTGTGGGTCTCACCTCTGCCAGCGAGCCCCTCTGCACAGACTTCACCACCACGGCCTTGTTCTTCTCCTCAAGATCGAAGCCATAGTCATCTTCCTGCGGTGGGATCTGCAAGTGGGAGATGCACTTAGGGAAGACAGAGGGGAGCAACACCACCTGCTCCCCAAGTACTAGGAACCTATAAGTAGTTTGAGGGCTGCACTGTCCACCACAAGAACTGAGTGAAATCAGAGTGTAGTGAGACACATAGTAGGTCAAAAACATAATTATGTCAAGTGTGGACGCGTTGCTCTCTCCTCCCCAAGGCCGGTGCTGAGCACCTATCTGCTTGCTTTTCACAGCCCATCTCCCATCGCCACAGCCCAGAGACAGTCTCTCTGATGGCCCTCACAGCCAATGTGTAGTAACCCTTTGACGGAAGGAACAGGGTCTTAGTGAGAAACACCAGGAAACCGGGGTAAAAGGGAACTGGAAGGGACACTTTCTCTAGACTAGGTCGGCCAGGATTGGGGTTTGGAACATGTATACCCACACTCAGCCAGTAGGCACTCCACGGGTACTGGGAACACTACCGAGCAGCCCCACTTGTACTGCTGTCTGTGTGTGAAAGAGACAGTCTACAGTGTGACGGGGACATCACTCCAGGCAACAGGCTCAGCATGTGAGAAGGCCCCAAGTGATGGCCCCAAGGTGAAAGTGATCGGGGTGGCTCAGGTAGACTGACAAAAGCACCGCCCAGGAGACGAAGCTGGAGAGGCAGGAAGAGTCACTCAGGACAGACTATTTTGTCCACTTGTGGTGAGGTATACTGGAGGGCTTTAGGGACACCAGAGGGAACCTCTGTCCCCAGAAGTGCCATATGGAGACTGGAGTGGCTATGGGCAGACTTCCTCCAGCTAACTCACCATCCGCCCGGCCTAAGTCGGGCTACGTGGGCTAGGATGCCAACATTCCTGACATCCAAGTCTCCTGAATGTGGGTAGGACAAAGATTCCTGAGACCTACAGTACTGAAGAAGTGACTGGCAAAGCACTGCTAAGCTATGGGTGTGGGGCAGGGGCTCCTGCAACCCCACTGCATCATGGGGAATGGAGTCCTGGCTGGCACTGTGGCCTGGCTTCTGTGAGACTCCCGCTCAGAGCTGCATGCCCTCCCTGCTCTGGCCACTGTCTGAAGCTGCCCACTCAGAGGCCACAGGAGAGTCAGGGAAGAAGCAGCCCTTAATGTGCTCTTACCAGCAGCCGCTTTGCTAGAATGTTCTCCACCAGCTTGAAGTCGTTGCGAAGCTGTTTGTTCTTGCTGCTGGTCCCCTCCATCTCTTCATCAGCGTGGAAGCGGAAGTACTGTGACTCATCTTTGAATTCACTCTTCTCAAGAACTGTAAGCCACGGAGAGGCAGCACATGGTCGGATGACAGTGGCTCGGCTGCCTTTGCCAACCCATGGCCACAGGCTAGAAGCAGCCCCTGGACAAGTGTGGCCTGGCTGAGAGAGTGTAGCCAGGAAGCAGAATTGTGTGCCAGTGCTAACATGTGTGAACGCCACACGTAGGGTTAGCTATCTGATTCCTTCAAAAACCTGACATGGCTCAGTGGGTAAAGTGCCTGCCATTCAAGCATCAAGTCCTGAGTTCGGATCCACAGACACCATATAAATGCCAGGTGCAGCACATGTCTGTAACCCCAGCTCTGGGGAGACAGAGACTAGCAGATCTTCAGAGCTGGCTGGTCATCTGACCTACCCAGTCAGATACCCTGTCTCAAAAATTAAATTGGGGAGCTGGAGAGATGGCTCAGTGGTTAAGAGCACTGACTGCCCTTCCACAGGACCCAGGTTCGATTCCCAGCACCCACATGGCAGCTCACACTTGTCTGTGACTCCAGGTCCAAGGCTTCTAACACCCTCACACATGTAGTAAAAACACTAACGGACATTTTAAAAAGTGGAAAATGACTGAGGAAGATACCCAATGTCCACCTCTGGCCTTCACATGAGTGAGTGCACCCACAAACATACACACACATGTACACCCAGGCCGTTTCCCAGCACCCATGTTGGGCAGTTCACAATCACCTGCAACTCCAACTCCAGCTCCAAGGGTCTGATGCCCTTTCTGGCCTCCATGGGCAACTATACTCACGCATGTGTGTGGACAAGCGCAAGCGCGCGCACACACACACACACACACACACACACACACACACACACCAAAAAAAATCTTTTTCAAATGAAAGAAAAGAAAGAATAAAAGAAAGGCATATCAAAGCGCAGATTTGATGACTGTGTAAGACCAGTGAGGCCCCAGGATGAGATAGCTGGGTGCTTTAGCCTGGAGCTCTCCAGACCCCACTCTCTTCCTCCTGCATGGAAACCACCTGGTTGTGAGTGTGTTTCTGGGCAACCTCCATTACCTCTTTGGAACAAACAGACACACAAATTGCTACTTTCATCAGAGCAGGGCAGCCAGGCTCCAAGCATCCTGCTTATTTAGCTCCCATTGTAAACACGGGATTAGAAGATTCCAGAGCAGTGATGGCCCAGCAGACACAGGGTGAGACTCCTGAGTCATCAGGCCAGCCAGGCAAGGCCCCACTTCCCTCTCCCAGCCAAGGCTGCTGCTGGTCCAGCTTTGAGAGGTTCGTATAGCCCTGGGTTCAAATGCCCCCATCTAATACTTTAACCTCTTTGCACTTTCGTTTTCTTCTCCAGCCGAAGAACAAGAGCACTGGTCCCTGAGGTGGCTCTACAGGGCAACGGCAAGCCTCGGTTTCCCTGTCTGCCTAAGACCTTCCCAGCAGACACCCTGAGGCCAGAGGCTCAGTTCAGACGTGGCAAGAGGTGCCTTCTCCCCCTTCGCTCTGTGCAAACCCTGCCCTTTGCCACAGCCACACCCCAACTTTTGGCCCTTTCCTATTTTAGCAGATATTTAAGTTTGTGGTAAGGTGCGGGGGAGCTATGCAGCCTGCAATTTCCCTCCCCGAAGGGCCCTGAGGGCATCACGGCTGCCCAAGTCCCCCTCCTTGTGCAGTCTCCCCAGATAGCTGCCTTCCGGGAACAAGGCTGAGGGGACCACAATTATCCTCACCCACAAATGAGAGGCTCCTACAGAGGGCAGGCGGCAGGGCCAGTGCTATCGCAGGGTACAAATGGCTTCTAGACAGGAGACAGGCCCAACGGCTAGGCAAGCCTCGTTCCTTCTTGTGAGGAAATCGGAAGTAAAGGGGAAAAGACAACAAGGCCTCTGGAGAAACGAGAGAAATTGAGGCCACAGGGAAGCTAAGTCTAGAAGGAATTAGCTAACATGAGCCTAGAGCCGAGCCATGGACACAGACAGGCAAATAGCCTTCAGAATGCTATGGACCCCAGCCAATATTCCTAAATACAATTTTATTGGCACCTAGCATACTATTCCAGTGTTGTAGCAGCTGCTTGGCCCTTTTCAGAACAAGTCCACTAACTCTTAAGAGTAAAGCAGAGACCTGGGCAGGGAGATGACCTGGGGACTGCCAGCACCAGTCTCCTGACACCAGCCCACACTCTTGCAGCCTGTATCTGTGTCCAGGCCTCAGCACCCCGTCCCAGCGCCTGCTCATCAGCATGCACAAGATGTGTAGGGTCTCCCTGATATACAAGGGGGTGTACACGTACATATGCCAGACCCTGAGCCTTAAGCCCAACTGTGCTACAATGGGGCACCACGTCAGACACACAGTGGCCACTCGCTGGGAAGGAGTCAGAACTAGAAGGCAGAACACAGTTTCTTCAAGAGGGGAGAGGGGCCACCAAGGGTGAGGGGACACACATGGGGGCACCATGCTACCTGGGGGCAGGGGAGGCCAAAGCATAAGCCATCAATGCTGACACCGCATATGGAAAGCTGGCTGTCCAGGCCCTAAGCAAAAATCTAGGCCCTGGCACTTACCGTGGTGCATGAAACCGTTGTTGCACAGGCCCACACCAAGCGCCACTGCCTCCTCCCGTGTCTGACAGTCCCCCTGAAACGGAACAGAAGCGGGCGCTGTGAGGGGAACCAGCACTAAATCAGCTAAGTGCTGCCCGTGACAGGCTACCACCCAAGATACACAGGCTCCATGAGGGCAGAGATTTTCATACTGTGTACCAAGGTCTCCAAACACGTTTGGAACTATTTCTAATCAACTCCTAACAGGGGAGTTATTCTTTTAGGTGATGCTGGTCACTTAGCAACAGTTCTTTCCTGATCCCTCCCTAATACTCTCCCCTCATTTCACAACAACCCTAGCAGTTAAGGTAAACAATGAGACACAAGCAGAACCCTGCAGTAAGAGCACCGCGGCAAACCTCCTGTGCCCGCTGGTTGTCCCTTTCTTCCCGACTCACTGCCTGCCTGGAACAAAGGTGTGATGCCTGGTGCTTCTGCAACCATTCCAGACCACAATGCGACCTCAGGGTAAAACACTGTAACAGCGGCAGTGCGGAAAGACTCAGAAAGTGTGGTTCTCAAAGACCTCATGAGACTGCCCTAGTTGCTCTGGGCCACCAGCCTCTGTGCTGCTCTCCCGAGAGACACAAATCCCAGATTGTTCTGGCTCTGTGCATCTGTAGACATGTCCCTAGAGTTAGAAATAAAGTCCATGGTGCCTGGAAATCCTGCAGGGGTCATCTGCAAACCTCAGGAAGGGGACACACCACTGCCCCTCCCACCAGGGACAAAGTCATGTGAGGAAGTGATGGTGCGGCTGTGGTGGCCTGACCTGAGAGAGGATGATGGCAGGATGGCAGAGATCTGACCCTTGTAGGTGCCACTGAGGCCACTAACTGTCCTAAAATCCACCTGGTTCTGGATCTGTAGCCTCTGACACAGTCATCTTTCACGTTGGGACTTGGCTGATCTCGAGGATGAGGACCAGACCTAACTCCTGCTGTTTGCTCTCTTAGGGGCCTGGCTTCAGGGTTCCCACCTTCTCCCACCAAGTCACCTTCTCCCATCCCAAAGCAGCATTTCTGTGTTGCTTGTAGCCCAAGGAATCTGCAGCGCAGGAGAGCTTTAACTCTGGAATCCCCCTGCCTCAGCCTGCCTGGAGGACAGCCACCAGGTATCACAACAGACTTGGAACCCCAAATTCTCCCTGCTAGCCAGGTTAAGAGAGGCTAAAACCTCCAGGAGGGAGCAGGGCTGGCAGGCTCAGTCACAGCTGCTGGCTGGATCAAGGGCTGTGATGAAGACACCTCACAACATCCAGGGGCCAAGCTCCCAGACACACAGGCAGCCAGCCCTGCCTACAGCCCTGACAGTACACTGAGGGGAAAGGCTGCCAGACGCCTACCAGCCGGGCCTGGCCCTCCTGCTGGAGGGTGGAGGAAGGTACTCCCAGCCAAAGGGGCCTGATTGCTTTTCCAGCAGCCAGGAGGCCAGGCACAGGACCAGGTGTAGGGATTCTGGCAGGGGCTGTGAGGCAGGTTGGGGACGCTAGGGAGGGGCTGAGGAATTTTTGGCATTAGTGCTCATTGTATTACTAGTTGAAGATCACAAAGAAGACAAACAGCTCCTAAGGGACCCTAGGCCAGAGGCAGGGGGATGACACAAGTGGAGTGAGGACAACAGGGAGGGGCACTCCACACAGCCAGGGCAGCTGCCCCTAGCCACAGAAATGGAGGGAAGTGACTGCCAGTCTAAGTGGCCTTGACTGGGCACTTGGTCTAAGAGGACCAGCCGGTGTCTAGATTCCACTTGGCTTGCAATGCGCTCAGAACCAGCCTAGCCTGTCTGTCTTAGCCCCAGAGAGCCAAGGCAGTGGCCAAGAAGGCTCCTGAGGACACAGGGCAAGCCCAGGGTCACAGTGACAGACCAGAGTGGCCCAGAGGAGGACAAGTCAGGAGAGGGAAGGGAGGCAGTTTGGACAGTGCCCTCTAATTCCTCTGGTTGCTTCCATCTCTAACTTGGGAGTCATGGCATCCCCTTAACAAGTCCCTGGGGTGGGGTTGGGGGTGGAGGGTGTGCACACCCCTGCCTGGCACACAGGAGCACAAGAAAGCCACCACCATCTTGCCACCTGACTTCCCGGGGGACCAGTGGAAGCAAAGCAGGACTGGATGCACGCAGGAAGGGTATGAGTGACTGGAGGCCACAGGTAAAACATGGGATACCTCTGCCCACCATGCCTAACTCTCTACTGCTCCACTGACTGATTCCTTGGCAGCAGGGGAAACTGAGGCACAGGAACAGGGCTGACCCAGGCTTCCCGATGACAAGAAGGCCTTTTGAGTTGGGCTTTACCCAGCTACCACATCACAGGTAGAAAAACTGAGATTCCAAGGAGTAGTCACTGGCCCCAGGCTGTGGCTCTGCCACACTGCATTTATATGTGTCCCCTCCCTGAATGGTTCATGCGGCCCCTCCTATGGCTAATGTGCCCAGTCTCTCAGCAACACCATCTGTTGGGCCCTGGTAACTGATGCAAAGCATTCTCAGGGCACCCCAACCACCCACCTTCTCTGTCCCAGTTGCTAGCACTGTCCCTGA
Organism: Acomys minous; assembly: GCF_964271855.1. Taxonomy (NCBI): domain Eukaryota; kingdom Metazoa; phylum Chordata; class Mammalia; order Rodentia; family Muridae; genus Acomys; species Acomys minous. Next base: position 68,394,140 of record NC_140485.1, on the reverse strand, counting down.
GGTCCAGGAGGCATGGAGGAAGAAGGGCAGAACACGTGTTTTCCCTGGTTGCCATTAGGCCACAGCTGGGTTGTTATCAAAGCGTCCCAATCCCCCCCCTCCACAGCACTCCCTAGCTGGCTGTGCACCCTGACCAAATTGTATGCCTTAAGCCTCAGGCTTCCCACCCATGACACTGGGACAATAACCACATCATCTTAGCTTGTCCTGAGGGTCAAATAAGACAACACGCCATTGTCTGAGAGTTCACAGTTTCCCTAGCTGGGTACACCTGACCTTCAGAGTCTCGACTCTAACACATCACCAAGCATGGGCGCCCATCTCCAGGCACCCGGGGGTGGATCCTAAGACATCTGGGGCCCCTCTCAACACTCCTGGTCTCGTCCATTCAGACCAGCTCACCCAACCAATGACACCTGAAGGGGAAAACTACAGACAGGAGAGAACTTGAGGCATTTCCTCCCTTGATGTTACATGAAATAAAAAGGTTCCACCTTCCCCACTGCTTGCCTTTGAAGCAACCAATCAGAAGATTATACAGTAGAGAGTCAGAAAGGCAGAAGGCTGGGTGTAAACACCAGCCCTGGGCGTCAGGAACGTCTAAGGATGCCACACTATGTAAAAGGGACAGCTACTACAGATTCCTTTTCTGTGAGGCCGCGCTGTGGGGTCGCACTGTAGACAGAGGGCAGAGAGGAGCTGCGTCTGTCCCCAGCTATACTGCTGTCCCCAGCTCCATGACTACTCTCTCAAGCCACACAGAGCGTGGGCCGCTCATGCTCACCTGTGCCAGCAGCCAGTCCACCAGCTTGCTCCCGGGGACCACGGACTTGTAGGTCTTCAAGTGGTAATCCCGGTCCCTGGGGAAGAGGTGGACCATGAGTAGTGGCATGGGGCGGGTGAGGGGAAGAGTAGCTTCCTGAAGTGTGTTCCAACTGGAAGAGCCTCAACAGACACGGGCACAGACCCTCTCCTGACTTATGGGCCAGCTGCCCCACCAGCAGCGAAAGGAGAAGCCGCAGGCTGCGGACACTCTCCAGCACAAGGAACTGCTTCCTGCAGCCATGCCTCTTGAGGCAGCTTCGCATGCATGTAGAAAAGGGTTGTCATGGGGTGTTAATGCTACGCTGGGGACCATAGGGATCCCACAGAGCCAGATGTCCCCCACAGTCAGGACCTTTCTTAGCCAGATATCCACAGTCCACAGCAGAGGATCCCGGAGTCTCTAAGGAGAGGTGAGGTATGCACTCCACCTTGCCTGCCTTTGGGTAGTGGGCCTGAACAGCCAAGCTGCAAAAAAGCTCAGCTTTAAGCTGACAGAGACCTACAGGCCTGGGTGGAGCCACTGACGTGTAGTTCAGGATTGGGAGGGGTCAGGTGTAAGCACCTGTCTCACCTAAGCCAGGACCCTAGGTAGATCCCCACCACTACCTAAAAAAAGCTGGAAGGCCCAGGGAAAGCCACTAGGGAACAAACAGGAAAGAGGCCACAGGGCCCAGGAGGAGGCTGGCCTCCTCTGTCACTACCTCCTAGAACTGGCACAGAGCAGCAAGTCAGGGTGACTGAGGAGGCAGTGCCTAGGGTGAACAGTTCCCAGGGCCTGACCTCACAGACCACAAACAGGCTGGATGAAGTCCCTGAGACAAGAGTCATGCAGCCCTGTCCTGGTCCCTCCACAACTGACTACAAGCTACATTATAGAGCCTGACATACTTGGTTTTATGCTGCCCGGAGCCTGGGAGCGTGCTTTCCATGACTTTAACCCTCAGGGCACCAGAAGCACCAGGAGGTGCAAGCTGCTGCTAGGCACTTTTGGCTAGAACAGAAACAGTCATTCAACAAACACTGATCCAGTGTTGGCTCCACTGGAGGCCAATGCCTTTCCACAAAGCCATTCGAAGTCATACGTAAGCCACCAATAGAATCAAAATCAAAGTTCCATTCAACTGGATTAAAATTCAGATTCCGCCTGGCGTGGTGGGGCATGCCTTTAATCCCAGCACTCAGGAGGCAGAGGTAGGTGGATCAATGTGAGTTCAAGGCCAGCCTGGTCTACAAAGTGAGTCCAGGACAGCCATGGCTACACAGAGAAACCCTGTCTCAAAATAAATAAATAAATAATAAAAAAAATTTCAGGCTCCATAGCCTGGAGCATTTGAAAACCTCATAGAGACAGAGGGACAATGCAGGCACAGAGCACCAAAAAGCATGGCTCAGACAGGAAATATGGAGAGCTCCTGGGTGGGGTGGTAGGGAGTGGCCAAGGCGGACTTGAGATAGAGCTCAGTGGTGGAGTGCTTGTCCCATCCCAGGAAAAATAAAATGTAAAAGGCATGAGGGAAGCCCTCCTGACAGGGCGGCACTGGGGTGGGGGTGGGGGAGGGGGAACACAACATGGGAGCTGAGGGTACACAGGAGCAAGCACCGCATAACAGCCGTGAGCACAAAAGCCCTGGGTACATCCTACTTTATCACCTGCCTCAGACAGAACTAGTGAGGAAGAGAAAGGTTGAGTGACTGTCCAATGTCACACAGCTGGAAACCAGCAGGAGGCCCCAACGATGGCCTGGCTATCCTGTCCCTCAAAATGCTGCAGCACTTCCCACAAATTTGCTCACTTCATCCTGACAGACTGTCCGGATGGTCGGATATTAACTCTGTCTGATGGAGAAGGAGAGAGAGACTCAGAGAGGTCAGGATGTGGGTGGGGATGCCATGGGGGTCAGGGGGACTCACTTGATCACGGGGGCGTAGAGGCTGTGCAGCCGGCAGTAGAGTCTCACGCCCTACAAGCAAGAGCAAGGTCTGAATCAGCCACACCCTCTGGACCGCTGGGAGGCTGCAGGGATGGAGGGCCCAGCTGGATTGGGGCCATAGGTTGAAGGAGGACGTCCTACCTTAGACATGATGTCCTCCAGCTCGCTGCGGGCCTTGTAGGTGCCATCGTCGTAGCGGAAGCGATACATCACCTGCTCGTTCTTGAACTGGTGCTTGTCAGAGACTGAAAGGATCCAGGGACTGGTGAGTCTGGGAATGCCCTCTGCTTCCACCCTTTGGTCCCACAGTACATCGAGGGATGTGAGGTCCACGGCCTGTGAAGACCTGGCAGAGCCTGGCAACCTAGCTAGCCATCTGTGGGTAGCTCTGATTTGGCCCATCCTTGGAAACAATGGGAACCAAGCACTGCAGGGTAGAGACCAGCCCGCTGTGATCTTGACAGCTACCTCTCAATTCTGTTGGAGACTCAGACCCAGAAGCAGATCCTCCAGCCAAAAATCCAAAGCTCAAAAAACAAAGACTTTTCCCTCCCTTTTCTCCCCCAGGGACACTCAGTAGCTCCTGGCTGGCTCTGTGGGCCACGGCTCAGTGTGGCAGGTCCTTTCTCTGCACAGCCAAGGCCATAGTCTCTATAGCCACTCTACAGTGACTCCCTTGAGCTCTCAGACCCTACAGCCAAGCCCAGCTCCAAGCTGTCTGATCTCACTCCCTGTCCACCCAGGAGGCAGCCGCACTGCCTTCCTAGTACTCAGCACCCTCCCTGGGCACTTGGCCATAACACCCACCTGCCTCCCTCACTTGTAGGGGAGGCCTCCCCAAACCCCCAGGTCAGAACTGACCTCCTCCACACTGATCGCCACTCCCTGCTCTCCCCAGCACCACTGACACTATCTACTACTTTTTTCAGCTCCCTTCCAAGCACAAGGTCAACTTTTGTGAGGACAAGACTTTTTACCTGCCCTCCTCACAGCTATGCAGGCCATGTCTGCTGTAAGAAACATGCGACAAATAACTACAAATTAGCTAATGCTTAAATGGAGAGCTTGCTCTTTCTGAAAGGGCAAATAGAAAACTCTACTCCCTGGCCACCTGCTTTCCTACAAGTCTTCCCATGCTGGTGCCCATGTGAATACTGATTCTGGCACCCGGGAGAAGTGTTATGAGGCAGCCACAGTCCTGGGTCACTGTGAAAGGGACCAGGCCAGCAGCTTGAAAGTGTAGGAGCAGATTTCTGGGAGAGGGCAGTGTCACGACATTCAGCCTACCATGCCACACCTGCTCCCACTCACCATGTCACACACCTGCTTCCACTCATCATGCCACACACCTGCTCCCACACCCATGCCACACCTGCTCCCACTCACCATGCCACACCTGCTCCCACTCCCATGCCACACCTGCTCCTACTCATCATGCCACACACCTGCTCCCACTCACCATGTCACACACCTGCTCCCACTCCCATGCCACACCTGCTCCCACTCACCATGTCACACACCTGCTCCCACTCCCATGCCACACCTGCTCCCACACCCATGCCACACCTGCTCCCACTCCCATGCCACACACCTGCTTCCACTCACCATGCCACACACCTGCTCCCACTCCCATGCCACACCTGCTCCCACTCCCATGCCACACACCTGCTCCCACACCCATGCCACACACCTGCTCCCACTCCCATGCCACACCTGCTCCCACTCCCATGCCACACACCTGCTTCCATTCACCATGCCACACACCTGCTCCCACTCCCATGCCACACCTGCTCCCACTCCCATGCCATACCTGCTCCCACTCCCATGCCATACCTGCTCCCACTCACCATGTCACACACCTGCTCCCACTCCCATGCCACACCTGCTCCCACTCACCATGTCACACACCTGCTCCCACTCCCATGCCACACCTGCTCCCACTCATCATGCCACACACCTGCTTCCACTCACCATGCAACACACCTGCTCCCACTCCCATGCCATACCTGCTCCCACTCACCATGTCACACACCTGCTCCCACTGCCATGCCACACCTGCTCCCACACCCATGCCACACCTGCTCCCACTCCCATGCCACACCTGCTCCCACTCATCATGCCACACACCTGCTTCCACTCACCATGCAACACACCTGCTCCCACTCCCATGCCATACCTGCTCCCACTCACCATGTCACACACCTGCTCCCACTGCCATGCCACACCTGCTCCCACTCACCATGTCACACACCTGCTCCCACTCCCATGCCACACCTGCTCCCACTCACCATGTCACACACCTGCTCCCACTCCCATGCCACACCTGCTCCCACTCATCATGCCACACACCTGCTTCCACTCACCATGCAACACACCTGCTCCCACTCCCATGCCATACCTGCTCCCACTCACCATGTCACACACCTGCTCCCACTGCCATGCCACACCTGCTCCCACACCCATGCCACACCTGCTCCCACTCCCATGCCACACACCTGCTCCCACTCCCATGCCACACCTGCTCCCACTCCCATGCCACACCTGTTCCCACTCCCATGCCACACCTGCTTCCACTCCCATGCCACACACCTGCTCCCACTCCCATGCCACACACCTGCTTCCACTCACCATGCCACACACCTGCTCCCACTCCCATGCCACACACTTGCTCCCACTCCCATGCCACACACCTGCTTCCACTCACCATGCCACACACCTGCTTCCACTCCCATGCCACACACCTGCTCCCACTCCCATGCCACACCTGCTCCCACACCCATGCCACACCTGCTCCCACTCCCATGCCACACACCTGCTTCCACTCACCATGCAACACACCTGCTCCCACTCCCATGCCACACCTGCTCCCACTCCCATGCCACACACCTGCTTCCACTCACCATGCCACACACCTGCTCCCACTCCCATGCCACAGCTGCTCCCACTCCCATGCCACACACCTGCTTCCACTCACCATGCCACACACCTGCTTCCACTCCCATGCCACACACCTGCTCCCACTCCCATGCCACACACCTGCTTCCACTCCCATGCCACACACCTGCTCCCACACCCATGCCACACACTCCCATGCCATACCTGCTCCCACTCCCATGCCACACCTGCTCCCACTCCCATGCCACACACCTGCTCCCACTCACCATGTCACACACCTGCTTCCACTCCCATGCCACACACCTGCTCCCACACCCATGCCACACCTGCTCCCACTCCCATGCCACACACCTGCTTCCACTCACCATGCAACACACCTGCTCCTACTCCCATGCCACACCTGCTCCCACTCCCATGCCACACACCTGCTTCCACTCACCATGCCACACACCTGCTCCCACTCCCATGCCACACCTGCTCCCACTCCCATGCCACACACCTGCTCCCACTCCCATGCCACACACCTGCTCCCACTCCCATGCCACACACCTGCTCCCACACCCATGCCACACACTCCCATGCCATACCTGCTCCCACTCCCATGCCACACCTGCTCCCACTCCCATGCCACACACCTGCTTCCACTCCCATGCCACACACCTGCTTCCACTCCCATGCCACACACCTGCTCCCACTCCCATGCCACACACCTGCTCCCACTTCCATGCCACACACCTGCTCCCACACCCATGCCACACACCTGCTCCCACTCCCATGCCACACCTCCTTCCACTCCCATGCCACACACCTGCTCCCACACCCATGCCACACCTGCTCCCACACCCATTCCACACCTGCTCCCACTCCCATGCCACACCTCCTTCCACTCCCATGCCACACACCTGCTCCCACACCCATGCCACACCTGCTCCCACACCCATTCCACACCTGCTCCCACTCCCATGCCACACACCTGCTTCCACTCACCATGCCACACACCTGCTTCCACTCCCATGCCACACACCTGCTCCCACTCCCATGCCACACACCTGCTCCCACTTCCATGCCACACACCTGCTCCCACACCCATGCCACACACCTGCTCCCACTCCCATGCCACACCTCCTTCCACTCCCATGCCACACACCTGCTCCCACACCCATGCCACACCTGCTCCCACTCCCATGCCACACACCTGTTCCCATTCCCATGCCACACACCTGCTCCCACTCCCATACCACACACCTGCTCCCACTCCCATGCCACACACCTGCTCCCACACCCATGCCACACACTCCCATGCCATACCTGCTCCCACTCCCATGCCACACCTGCTCCCACTCCCATGCCACACACCTGCTCCCACTCCCAAGCCACACACCTGCTTCCACTCACCATGCCACACACCTGTCCCACTCCCATGCCACACCTGCTTCCACTCCCATGCCACACACCTGCTTCCACTCCCATGCCACACCTGCTCCCACTCCCATGCCACACACCTGTTCCCACTCCCATGCCACACCTGCTCCCACTCCCATGCCACACACCTGCTCCCACTCACCATGCAACACACCTGCTCCCACACCCATGCCACACCTGCTCCCACTCCCATGCCACACACCTGCTCCCACTCACCATGTCACACACCTGCTTCCACTCCCATGCCACACACCTGCTCCCACACCCATGCCACACCTGCTCCCACTCCCATGCCACACACCTGCTTCCACTCACTATGCAACACACCTGCTCCCACTCCCATGCCACACACCTGCTCCCACACCCATGCCACACACCTGCTTCCACTCACCATGCCACACCTGCTTCCACTCCCATGCCACACACCTGCTTCCACTCCCATGCCACACACCTGCTTCCACTCCCATGCCACACCTGCTCCCACCCCCATGCCACACCTGCTTCCACTCCCATGCCACACACCTGCTTCCACTCCCATGCCACACACCTGCTTCCACTCCCATGCCACACCTGCTCCCACCCCCATGCCACACCTGCTTCCACTCCCATGCCACACACCTGCTCCCACTCCCATGCCACACCTGCTCCCACTCCCATGCCACACACCTGCTCTCACTCCCATGCCACACCTGCTCCCACTCCCATGCCACACACCTGCTTCCACTCCCATGCCACACCTGCTCCCACCCCCATGCCACACCTGCTTCCACTCCCATGCCACACACCTGCTTCCACTCCCATGCCACACACCTGCTTCCACTCCCATGCCACACCTGCTCCCACCCCCATGCCACACCTGCTCCCACTCCCATGCCACACACCTGCTCCCACTCCCATGCCACACCTGCTCCCACTCCCATGCCACACACCTGCTCTCACTCCCATGCCACACCTGCTCCCACTCCCATGCCACACACCTGCTCCCACTCCCATGCCACACACCTGCTTCCACTCACCATGCCACACACCTGTCCCACTCCCATGCCACACCTGCTTCCACTCCCATGCCACACACCTGCTTCCACTCCCATGCCACACCTGCTCCCACTCCCATGCCACACACCTGTTCCCACTCCCATGCCACACCTGCTCCCACTCCCATGCCACACACCTGCTCCCACTCACCATGCAACACACCTGCTCCCACACCCATGCCACACCTGCTCCCACTCCCATGCCACACACCTGCTCCCACTCACCATGTCACACACCTGCTTCCACTCCCATGCCACACACCTGCTCCCACTCCCATGCCACACCTGCTCCCACTCCCATGCCACACACCTGCTCCCACACCCATGCCACACCTGCTCCCACTCCCATGCCACACACCTGCTTCCACTCACTATGCAACACACCTGCTCCCACTCCCATGCCACACCTGCTCCCACTCCCATGCCACACACCTGCTCCCACTCACCATGCAACACACCTGCTCCCACACCCATGCCACACCTGCTCCCACTCCCATGCCACACACCTGCTCCCACTCACCATGTCACACACCTGCTTCCACTCCCATGCCACACACCTGCTCCCACTCCCATGCCACACCTGCTCCCACTCCCATGCCACACACCTGCTCCCACACCCATGCCACACACCTGCTTCCACTCACCATGCCACACCTGCTTCCACTCCCATGCCACACACCTGCTTCCACTCCCATGCCACACACCTGCTTCCACTCCCATGCCACACCTGCTTCCACTCCCATGCCACACACCTGCTTCCACTCCCATGCCACACACCTGCTTCCACTCCCATGCCACACACCTGCTTCCACTCCCATGCCACACACCTGCTTCCACTCCCATGCCACACCTGCTCCCACCCCCATGCCACACCTGCTTCCACTCCCATGCCACACACCTGCTCCCACTCCCATGCCACACCTGCTCCCACTCCCATGCCACACACCTGCTCTCACTCCCATGCCACACCTGCTCCCACTCCCATGCCACACACCTGCTCCCACTCCCATGCCACACACCTGCTTCCACTCACCATGCCACACACCTGTCCCACTCACCATGCAACACACCTGCTCCCACTCCCATGCCACACACCTGCTCCCACTCACCATGTCACACACCTGCTTCCACTCCCATGCCACACACCTGCTCCCACACCCATGCCACACCTGCTCCCACTCCCATGCCACACACCTGCTTCCACTCACTATGCAACACACCTGCTCCCACTCCCATGCCACACACCTGCTCCCACACCCATGCCACACACCTGCTTCCACTCACCATGCCACACCTGCTTCCACTCCCATGCCACACACCTGCTTCCACTCCCATGCCACACACCTGCTTCCACTCCCATGCCACACCTGCTCCCACCCCCATGCCACACCTGCTTCCACTCCCATGCCACACACCTGCTTCCACTCCCATGCCACACACCTGCTTCCACTCCCATGCCACACCTGCTCCCACCCCCATGCCACACCTGCTTCCACTCCCATGCCACACCTGCTTCCACTCCCATGCCACACACCTGCTCCCACTCCCATGCCACACCTGCTCCCACTCCCATGCCACACACCTGCTCTCACTCCCATGCCACACCTGCTCCCACTCCCATGCCACACACCTGCTCCCACTCCCATGCCACACACCTGCTTCCACTCACCATGCCACACACCTGTCCCACTCCCATGCCACACCTGCTTCCACTCCCATGCCACACACCTGCTTCCACTCCCATGCCACACCTGCTCCCACTCCCATGCCACACACCTGTTCCCACTCCCATGCCACACCTGCTCCCACTCCCATGCCACACACCTGCTCCCACTCACCATGCAACACACCTGCTCCCACACCCATGCCACACCTGCTCCCACTCCCATGCCACACACCTGCTCCCACTCACCATGTCACACACCTGCTTCCACTCCCATGCCACACACCTGCTCCCACACCCATGCCACACCTGCTCCCACTCCCATGCCACACACCTGCTTCCACTCACTATGCAACACACCTGCTCCCACTCCCATGCCACACACCTGCTCCCACACCCATGCCACACACCTGCTTCCACTCACCATGCCACACCTGCTTCCACTCCCATGCCACACACCTGCTTCCACTCCCATGCCACACACCTGCTTCCACTCCCATGCCACACCTGCTCCCACCCCCATGCCACACCTGCTTCCACTCCCATGCCACACACCTGCTCCCACTCCCATGCCACACCTGCTCCCACTCCCATGCCACACACCTGCTCTCACTCCCATGCCACACCTGCTCCCACTCCCATGCCACACACCTGCTCCCACTCCCATGCCACACACCTGCTTCCACTCACCATGCCACACACCTGTCCCACTCCCATGCCACACCTGCTTCCACTCCCATGCCACACACCTGCTTCCACTCCCATGCCACACCTGCTCCCACTCCCATGCCACACACCTGTTCCCACTCCCATGCCACACCTGCTCCCACTCCCATGCCACACACCTGCTCCCACTCACCATGCAACACACCTGCTCCCACACCCATGCCACACCTGCTCCCACTCCCATGCCACACACCTGCTCCCACTCACCATGTCACACACCTGCTTCCACTCCCATGCCACACACCTGCTCCCACACCCATGCCACACCTGCTCCCACTCCCATGCCACACACCTGCTTCCACTCACTATGCAACACACCTGCTCCCACTCCCATGCCACACACCTGCTCCCACACCCATGCCACACACCTGCTTCCACTCACCATGCCACACCTGCTTCCACTCCCATGCCACACACCTGCTTCCACTCCCATGCCACACACCTGCTTCCACTCCCATGCCACACCTGCTCCCACCCCCATGCCACACCTGCTTCCACTCCCATGCCACACACCTGCTCCCACTCCCATGCCACACCTGCTCCCACTCCCATGCCACACACCTGCTCTCACTCCCATGCCACACCTGCTCCCACTCCCATGCCACACACCTGCTTCCACTCCCATGCCACACCTGCTCCCACCCCCATGCCACACCTGCTTCCACTCCCATGCCACACACCTGCTTCCACTCCCATGCCACACACCTGCTTCCACTCCCATGCCACACCTGCTCCCACCCCCATGCCACACCTGCTTCCACTCCCATGCCACACACCTGCTCCCACTCCCATGCCACACCTGCTCCCACTCCCATGCCACACACCTGCTCTCACTCCCATGCCACACCTGCTCCCACTCCCATGCCACACACCTGCTTCCACTCCCATGCCACACCTGCTCCCACTCCCATGCCACACACCTGCTTCCACTCCCATGCCACACCTGCTCCCACTCCCATGCCACACACCTGCTCCCACTCCCATGCCACACACCTGCTCTCACTCCCATGCCACACACCTGCTTCCACTCACCATGCCACACACCTGCCCCCACTCCCATGCCACACCTGCTTCCACTCACCATGGTGGATGATACCGTTCTCCAACAGGGCTTGGCCCAAATTGACCCCTTCTTCTGTCTTGCTGATCTCACCAATTTCCAGGAGCCAGGAGACAAACTCACTGCCAGAAACGAAAGATGCGATGAGATGGTCCCCAGCCCTGGAACCAGAACCATGCTGGCCTAGCCCTGACCACCACAGTAATGACAGGCCCAGCAGCCATAGCCTAAGAAATCGTGACAAGGCTTGTTTGTGCCTTTCAGGTGGCTAAAACGGATCACAGGTCTGCCTCATCCACCCAGGAATGGAAGTTGGGTGAGTGGATGGATGAGTGGATGGGTGGCAGGCAGAAGAATGGATGGGTGGCAAACAGATGAATGGATGAGCGGCAGGAAGATAAATGGATAAATGGCAGGCAGATGAATGGATGAGCAGATGGATGCATGTTTAGATGCATGGTAGATGCTTGGTAGATGGAGGAATGAGTGTGGGAATGAATGGCTGATAGACAGATCAGTGGGTGAGAGGATGATGTGCCAGTGGGTAGAGAGATGCGTAGATAGAAAGGTGAAAGGATAGACAGATGGTCAATGAATGAATAATGGATGGATGGATGGATGGATGGAAGGATGACAGATGAGTAGGTAGGCTATGGATGGATGGATAGATGATGAGTGGATGGATGATGGATAGAGAACAGATGATAGACAGGTGGTGGGTAAGTACAAGTGGGTAGACAACTCCATGTTGCATCTGTGGATGGAGGCATAAGCCAATGGATGTATGCTGGGTTGTGTGGCATTTAGGTAAATGTAAAGAATGGACAGATGGATGTACCATCAGAGAGATCAATCAATGCTGGATGGACGGGCAGATGTGGAGGTTGTGGGGGATGCTGGGAGCATGGTGGAGTTAGGATATGGGTAGCTAGATGGGGGGTCTAAATACTAGATGTGTGTGTATGTATGCATGTATGTATATATGTGTCTGTGTATGTATGTAGATGAGACACACAATAAGCAGGGGACAATCCCAAGCCCGGAAAGTGGACTGGAGAGTCAGGGAGGCCCAAGTGGCTCACATCTCATCCTCTCTGTCCTCACAATGCTCCGATAGGCATCCCCATTACTCAGAAGGAAATTAAACTCTGCCTCAACTATCCCACACATCTACCCAGAAATATGTACCTTCATCAGCCACTCCCAACTCCACGCCTAGAACACCATCCCCAGACCAGTCTTCTCTGCTGAATCCCCATACTCTGTGCTTTAGATCCCTTGCTCTCTTCTCAAATCATAGCAGCAGCAGCAGCACCAGCACCACCACCACCGTCACCAGCGTCACCAGCGCCACCACCACCACCACCCTAGACTCCATCATGCCCTTGGGCCTTTGCAATCGCTTTCCCATCTACCTAGCAATGGCTTTCCCTGGCTCTTCTTTCCATGCCACCTCTCCCAAGGGGCAACCATCCATACCACGCCCAGGGAGGCCCCCGCCCAACAGCCTGCCCATCCCAATTATGCTTCCTTTTTGCCCCAAGCACTCTGCAGTGATGGGCTCACAGATTCATGTGTGTGTTTATGAGCCCCCTCTCCACAAAGACACCCAGAATGTAGCCCGTGGATGACAGGTGCTGGCCTTACTCATGGCTCTTTCCATGCTACACTTTGAGGCTCGAGAGTCCTCCACTCAACAAGTGAGGAATGAACAAGAAGGGAGGTTCTGGGGTTGGCAGGGAGGTTAGGGGCACAAATGAGACAACAGGCAGCTTTTTCTGGCTCCAAGTGATGGCCCAGGGGTCAGACTCAGCCAGGCCTCTGAGGTCCCAGCCTCTGTGGCCTCTTGAGCTGAGCACAGATTTCAGCCCACTGGAGTCAGCGGAAGAGGGTGAGCCTGGAGCAGGCAGCGCCCACCAGCGTAGCCAGCAGTGCCCAGCCCCCTTTATGGAAACCAGCTGTCCCACCTCCAGTTACAGCAGGGGGATGCTATTTTTAGCTTTTTGTGCTGGCAAAGGAAGGGCCTGCCCTTCTGTAGGTAGCAGCCTTGTGAGGTATTCAGAAAGTCCACGAGATGCCCAGGGAGGTGGGAAAGAAACAGGTACATTTCTGGCACCCTGTGTGGGAACTTTCCAGGTTCTGTGTCCCCTTAACCCCCACACCCCCACACTCCCCACACCCCCACACTCCATTGTTCTCAGAGTCCCAACTCTCCAGGCAAGGCGGAAACTGCCAGCAACCCCAAAAGGCAAACAGATGTTGATGTGCCCATTCTCAGAGGCTGAAGGCCGGAGACCCAGCGTAAGGCTGCTCACCAGCTGTCCCATCCAGGGCCACCTCTGGCAGGGATCAACCTGTGGCCGGAGTGGGAATAGGAAGTATCCCAGAGTGGCTGCAGGGGTAGAAAACAGACAAGGAACAGAAGAGAGCAGTTGAATCCCACGCTGGATCTTGCTACCCTTTGGGAAGGTCTTTAGCTTGTGGGGCAAAGTAAAGCAAAAACAGTCCCTATCTGGGGAACAAGAGGCAGCCAGATGCAGCTTGACAGGGAGCAGCTGGCAACTGGTTTGCTTAGGGACGCCTGGAAGTAGTGGGTGGACTTCTTAATCCTGTGAAACTTTAAGCTGGGACCCAGGAGGGAAGCCAGATAAAGTTAATCTCTTCTGACGCAGGAACCTTGAACACTGAGCAAGGGGTGCTGGCCAGGTGGCGAGTGTGCCAAGCCAGTCAAAGTGGAAGCCATTGCTCAAAGAGCCCACCACGGCCCTGTGGGCCCCCAGCTCTTCAAGAGAGAGGAAGAAACTTGATATTTCCTAGGAAGCTCCCAGTTGCTAAAATGCTGGTGTCTAACACGCAATTTTCTGAACCCTGGCCCCAGGCTTCTACTTGTACTGGACCAGCAGGGTCTCAGGTGGAGGAGGGCTGTGCCAAGCTGGACATCAGAGTGCACAGAAGAAAGCTAAGATTTGACAGTAGCTCTGGGTTGGGTTATGAAGGACAACAAGGCCCAAGCTTCCAGGAAGATGTTCCTATAGCAGTGGGAGGCACTGAGACAAAGTGTGGGTGAGACCAAATGGAGTCCACTGACAGCTAGGCCATGCCAGCTTCCTTTATCCCTTTTTCCTGCCCAATAGACATTGTTGGTCAGTGCTGCACGTCAAGGCCAAGGCTGGGTACAGAGGCTGCCTGGGCACATCTCAGCCACTCTTGCCACCTGATTGGGTGTTCCATGTACCACACAGTCCCCAGAACAAACATCTTTCTGCCTGTCACCTGCATGAGCCAAGACCACCAGTGCCAGGAGACTGATACGCAATCTGTGAGCCCCATGTACAAAGTCCCTGCCAATGTCCATGGTGATTTAGAGTTTACATGGGTGTTGGGTATCTGAGCTCAGGTCCTCCTGCTTGCACACTGAGCCACCTCCCAGCCTCTGACAAGTCTTTATGCATCTTCTGTGGTTGACTGGTTACTCTTTGAGACAACATCTTGCTATGTCTCACAGGCCTACCTTGAACACTTACTGCTCATACCTCGGCTTCATGAGCACCAGGATTGCAGGTGTGTGCCTCTGTAGCTGGTCTGATCTCTGTTGCATGCGACTGTGCACACAGAGCTGCTGCAGCAAAGCCTCCTACTCCGGAGCTCCGAATGTGCAGATATTAACAAGCCCTCTCTCTAATCACCATCAAGGGTGGCAGCAAATGCTTTTTACCTTCCAGGAAACTTTCCCAAACTGCCTGACATACCTTGTCCTGAGTGGTCGCGAGCTCTGACAACCCATCTCTCACCCCTACTGAGCCTCCCAGAGCACCTAAAGCCTGACCCCTGACCCAGCGCCGCCAGATGCAGCACCACTAACTTCTGGACCCTGTGTT
Source organism: Acomys minous (assembly GCF_964271855.1). Taxonomy (NCBI): domain Eukaryota; kingdom Metazoa; phylum Chordata; class Mammalia; order Rodentia; family Muridae; genus Acomys; species Acomys minous. Next base: position 68,378,706 of record NC_140485.1, on the reverse strand, counting down.
AATAACACTTGCCGACTCAGGACTCCTACCACTCCAGTGCCATGGCTCACAGAAGCCACCAGACTCCTGAATCTGCTGTGCCCTAGCCAGGCATGCTGTTCCTCAGGTCTTCCTGTGGCTGATGCATCTCATTCAGGTCTTGATTAAAACATAATCTCTGATAAGAGGACTATCTTACCCATCCTGGCTGAATCAATTCCACAGCTCTCCCCTTCGCCACACTCCACAACTGCCTTGCAGCATTCAGAGGCCCAGTGGGTCCTTCCTTAAACTGTCCCCTTGCCTACCGACTGATTCCTGTAGGAGCAGTCATCTCCCTGTGGGCAGGAAGTTTGTCTGTTCACTTCCCCGCTGTCTGCTGGCAACAGGAAGGAAGGAAGGAAGGAAGGAAGGAAGGAAGGAAGGAAGGAATTTTTGTCTCTTTGGCTAATCTGAGGATGCTGGAAGGTAGGTTCACAGACACACACACATACACACACACAGAGACAGACAGAGACAGAGAGTATGCTCTCCCACAGTACACAGATTTTAATTTAAGACTGAAATGTAAAGTCTATTTGTTTCTGAGTGGGCCACAAACTGGCCACTTTACACCTGACCGCATGGCCCAGCAAAAGTCCTCACCGCTCTGCGAGCACCATGCTGAGCACCTCTGCATTCGTGCTGCATTCCAATAGGGCCCTCCACCCTTTCTCCTTCCTTAATTATTATTAATTGAGACCCAGGGACATAACTCAGGGCCCAACATCATGCGAAAGAAGGTAGGGGAATATGACATGGGGGTCCCAGTCTGACTCAAAGCTCAGCCTTAAAATGTTATGAAAATAAACACGACACTCGGCAACCAGGGAGTCCCTGTCCAGTACCAGACAGGTGAGGAAAAAGCAGGAACTGAGGAACAGTGAAAATGCTAGAGCGAGATTAAAATGAGCCAGGCACCGAGGCAGCGAAAGAGAACACCAGCTCTGGAGTCACACTGTCCTGAGTCCTGCCTCCCCACTGCCTCAATGTGACTGCACAGAACCCTGTCCTCTCTGTGCCTCAGTTTCCTCATCTTTAATATGGGGACAATGGCAGTGACCTGCTTCATGGTGGTGTGTGAGATTAAAAGCTACAGCCAAATGCGGATGCCATAGATCAGATTAAGGGCCGGAAGGAACTGCGTCCCAGCCACTTCTTGTTACAGAAGGCTCCTGGAGCTGCACATTGGCAGGGGAGGGGTGGTGAGGAAAGCCAAGCCTGAAGAAGTCAGGTCCTCCGGGCCCCGTGGCTACATGAGCTGTGCTGCTGGCTGGAGTACAGACGGGCAGCAAGAGGATCTCCTCTAATCCTTCCTGAGGAGCCAGCCTCAGAAGCCTTAATCACAGACAGGCCATCCCATCCGCTGGGCTGGCAGGAGGGCTCTCCGGTACACGCCCCCAGGCGGAAGGGGGAGGAGCTGCTAGAGAAAAGGTTCCTTTGCAGTGGAATCAGGGATTAGCAATGAAAACAGCCTTTCTAGCCTCTCAAACTAGCTCCCACAGCCCTCCTGGGCCCAGTTCTCTCCTTTCCACAGAGCCTCAGAGAGGCAGAGCCAGGACTGCTGACCCCTAAGGACAATGGATGGAACAGTACAAATACCCTGGTTTCCCCATTCCCACAGCCCCCCCACCTCCCTCACCCCTGCCCCCTCCCAAACCCATCCCTGGACTGTTTAACACCGGGCCTCAGGGCCTACCCTGGGCTATCTCCTAGCTCCACAGCCTCCCATGGGCAGCCAATCCCCATGATAGAGATGAATACACAGCAGGGCTTTGTGCTTTCAAACATCTAAAACCAGTTTCCTGACATCCTGCCTCCTGCCTTCCACGTCATCACCTTGATTCTGAGAATTCCCTACCCAGGGGCACCCACCTCTCTAGCAACGGGCCACAGAGCCTCTGCTTGTCCCCTCCCCCACAATACTGGCCCAGACTCCTCTGTGCACATGGTGGCCCACAGGCCATCTAAATGCCTGTCTCACACATCAGTCCCCAATCTAGTCTTTTTCTCCCAAGACAACATTATTTCCAGCCTCCTCCGGACTGTGCTGGCCACCAGGCTCCAGCCTGCCTCAGACCTAACTCATCTCCCTCATCTTCTAAGTACAGCACCAGCCACCTCTGCCTTCCATGGCAGAACAGAACAGAGATGGGCAGAATGTGGCCAGCCCACCCAGTCAGGAAGATCCCAGCTCCTATCAGTTCATCACAGGAAGCAAATTACACAGTGTGGGTCAGGAGCGAACGCAGAAGGGAAGACCTGCGGCAGAACCGTGCCAGCCTCGACCCTCATCTGAGCCCGCTCCACGGGCCTGAGGGGCATTGGGTGGCTGTGCAAGGAGGTGCCAGGCAAGAGAAAGGGGGTGTGGGGCAGGGTGGGGCAAAGCAGAGGCAGGGCAGGAAGGGCAGGGAAGGCGGCCACCTGGGATTGGGATGCAGAAGCCACTCACTTGCCAAGGAAGCACTTGGGCACCGTGCTGAGCTTCCGTCGTCGGTCTTTGATCAAGTTCACCTTCTTGCTCATCATCATATGGTACAGCTTCTCCCCCTTCTCTGCAATCATGACGTACGCGTCTCGCTCCATGCCCAGCTTCAGGCCTGCGTGGGGACATGGTTGCCGTGGCAGGTACAGGAGACAGTCTGGGGTTTCTGGCATCCACGCCTCCCACCCTCACCCTAGCACAGCCACAGAGCACTTTCCTGACCCCTGGTCAATGCCACATACACACACACACACACACACACACACACACACACACACACACACACACACTTGCCAGAGACTGCTCAAAAGGACTGAGTGGGGGACCCATGGAGGCTAAGTCCTGGGGTAACTGGTGGTACCTTAATTCAGAGCCAAACTCCAAAGCCTTGTTCTATCCCTCCACACTGCACACACATAGCTCTGACCTGCCATGCCATATACGCTGGGCCCCATCCGTATCTGGACTCATGTGCTCTCTCGGACCCCCATGCCATCCAGACAATAACAGCAACAGCACACAGGTGCTTCACAGCCCCAGATACATGCCCCACGCCCTTCAGAAGAAGAGCCACGGGATTCCCATTTTATAAACGAGAAGCCAGGGCCCAGGGGATGCATGTTGCCTGAACAGAAGAGGTGGTACCAAGTTTTTGCCCCAAGATGTTTGGCTTCGGATCCCGATCTGGGCTCCTTGACCAAAGACCACAGTGTGAGCCCGTCCCTGGGTGCCCAGCCCTGAGGTTGAACTTGAGACAGCATTCACTTCTAAGGACAAGGCCCCCCTCGACCACACACACCTCTTAATGACACACACACAGTGCTAACCACCTCTCTTGATTCTAACCACAGAAGTACAGATCAGTCCCACCCAGTCAGGCCAACTCCCTGCCCCTACTACCGACCCCGCCCTGAGCAGTTTCAGAGGTTGAGCCCTTACCTATCCAAAGGCCAAAGCCAGAGCTTATCTGGCCTCCTGCATTTTAATACATTCTGCCTTGATATTTTAGATGGGGAACTGCTACCGAAAGGCTCCACTTTCTCTAGAAAACTAGAGACACTGCCGGGAACAGTGACTTGGGTGGTGTAAGGTGGGGAGAGAGGCAGATGGCCTGGACCATGTGTTTAAAGGGCAGGCTTGCAGGACCGTGATGACCTCCTGAACGGAGAGCGGCAGTGAGGGGTTCAGGGGTGGCGCCAAGGGTGTGATTTAGCACCAGGTGGGTGCAGAGAAAGGCAGACTCAGAGGGTGACTGGAGCCATGGCAAACGTGAAGTGTCTATGATGCATTTACCAGCTGAGGTTTCAGGGTCAACAGGATGTGCTTTGGGGGAAACTGAGGCCCAGTTTACTCCTGTGTCAAACCAGGAGTGGGAAGTAGAAACGCATGTTGAGTTCGCAAGGCTGGCCAAATCCAAGGCCTTGGGCAGCAAGAAAGAGTCTACCGAGGCTCAGGTGTCTGAAGTAACTTGGCCCAAGCACACCCAAGGCCCTCAAGTTCCCAGTCTGGCAGGCTCTGTACAGAGGCTCAGGGCATAGACACAGCTCAGAGCCCATCCATCCCTGGTCTCTCACCTCAACCCCTGAGCTGTCTTTCTGTGAACCACCTTGGTGACTGTGTTCCATGACTAACAGGCACCCTAGGACCAGCCCCCAGATTCCTTTTCTTTCTTTTCTTTCTTTCTTTCTTTCTTTCTTTCTTTCTTTTTTTTTTTTCAGATTCCTTTTCAAGGGACCAGCAAACAGAAACTTGGGCAAGCACCTGAGCAACAGGGGAAAGAACATGCTGTTTCCAGATGCTCAGGATGAGCCGTAAGCCACCTGGGGACTGTGGTACAACTGACTGGTCCCTCCAGGTCCCAACACAATCACAGAGGTCTCCACCTGTCAAGACCTCTGCTATGTGTAACCCCAACTCTTCTCCAAGGGACGCAGGTCCCTGCCCTAGACACAGTCCTCCCCCTGGAAGATCCCCGCCGTCCTCCTCAGCAGCCCAGGGCCCGTCCAGGCACTCACTCTCGCGCTGTTCTCGCTCTCGGATTAGGGCGTCCAGCCACTTCTGCTTCTCCTCCGCCGTCTTGGCCATACACACAAACCACTTGTTCTTGGCCGTGTTGTGGATCTTCCAGCCATTTGTGACAGTGTAGCCGTTGCTATGATAATCGGCTGGTCAGGGGCAGTAGGGCAAACGTCGGTCAGTACACAGACAGCTATGGAATTCTCAATAGCTCACAAAATAGCCAGGCTTGGGGAGCTAAACCCCCCCAACAAGTGCTCCCTCCTGGCTTCTTTATCATGGGCAAGGAAGCCCTGCACAGACACCTTCCAACATCATAGTAACACAGGTGTCCTGACCTCTTACGTAGGCACAAATGTAGTAATGGCAGGAGAGGCTTGCTCAGACCTCAGGAAGGCAACCAACCCTCTGTGAAAACATAATGGGGAAACAGCACCTAGGAATATGGGATCCCACCACACCCTGAATCTAAGGCAGGGCCTGCATATGTGTCAGGGCTCAAAACCACATTAGAATAGGCTTCCACAGACAGGCTCACGGAGCATCTAGAGAGATCCCTGGTCCCAGCAGCGAATAGCAGAAACTGTCCTAAGCCTGGCCGCCTGCCTGTGGGTTGTTCATACAGAAAAAACTCTCCAGCCACAGCAACTAGACTCTACCCAGAGCCATGTGAGGCATGGATGGATCCCAGGGTCAGTAAGCTGAGTACAAGAGCAGTGTAAACACAGCCAGGGCACTAGGACCACCTAACTATAAGCATAAAAAACCATGTTCACATAGCCACACACATCTAAAGCCACACTGATATACATGACTCTAAAAACCAGAGAAATTGAAAGAAAAACTAAGGAGATGGTATTTTATTTTTAGACAGTGTCTCACACTATAGACCTGACTGGCCTAGAACTCATTATGCAAATAAGACCAGTCTCAAACTAACAGAAATCAAGCTGCCTCTACTTCTCAAGCGCTGGGATTAATGGTATGCACCACCATACACAATGTGGTAAAGTAGTTTTAAACAGGAAAAAATAAAATAAAATGGACTGCAATAGAAAAGTGCAGATGGTATGGGGCTGGAAAAATGGCTCAGCAGTTAAAAGCAATGGCTGCTGTTCTGTATGACCAGGGTTCAGTTCCCAGCACCCACATGGCAGCTCGCAACTGTCTATAAGAATAAAATGAGAAAAAAAATTAATGTATTTAGTAGCCACTTGGTGGGGGGGGGGGGGGGTGGCACTGTTCTGAGTCCTCAGCTCCAGGGCTACATTTTAAAGTTACATTCAGCTATACAAGAAATGTTCCACATGACACACAGAGAGCCAGGGAGGGAGGGAGAAGGTCAACAGAGAGAGGCAGGGCCCACCTGTGCCATCCTCCACATTCTCCACTTCCATGACTTCAGTGTTGATCCGGCCCCTGAAGATGTATAGGGAGCCATTGATAGACTTGGTCCTCTTGGTCGATTTCTTGCTCCCAGTGACCCTGAAAGACAACGGGAAGTCAGCATTCCCTACAAGGGGCAGCAACACAGAGGGGTGCCCAGGGGCAAAGAGGAGCTGTGGGCTAAGGTAAGGAACATGGGGGCGGGGGTCTGCTGGTAGACAGGTGGCTCGGACGAGTCTCTTCTCTGCTAGTCATGGTTTCTCATCAGGAAAATAGGCCAATAACTTTGTCGACCTCACAGGTCAGCTCTTCAGTTAACAGGGACCTCATGGGAGACCAACAGGAAGAACAGAAACCCAGCACACTGGGCTAGGAAGCAGGAGGGGTGCCCCTGGTACCCATATAACAGATGGTACCTCCTAAATTGAAACGAGAATGATGGAAGGCAGTCATCCATCATCTACCTATCTATCTACCATCCGTCCATCCGCCCACCGTCCGTCCATCCGCCCACCGTCCGTCCATCCGCCCACCGTCCGTCTATCCGCCCACCATCCGTCCACCTACATGCAATACATACATCTACCATCCACATACCTACTATCCATACCTCCACTATTCATATAGCCGTCACACATGCACATGCACGCATACACACACGCGTGCGTACAAACTCCACTTACCCATGATCCATCAGCCATCTACTGACTCACCCACCCAACCATCCATCACCCATCCATCTACAAACCATGTATCTATAATCTACCCACGCATCTAAATCCCACCCGTCCGTCCATCCATTTACCCACAAACTCATTCCTTCATTCATCCATCTCATTAGCAGCCTATCTATGCTCTAGCCCTCCCATTCATCCACACACCCATTCATTCATCTACCTACCTTCCAGCCCAACTCCCCACCACCTGACACCCCACCTACGTCATCCATCCCCTCCCGCAGCCATCGCCCCGCCCGTCCCACTCACACTTTCGCCTGAGGGAACCCTGTTGCCCATACACTCAGTCGCTGCTGCAGTCTGACTTCTCATCATCCACTGCCTTCTAAACCCTGATGTTAAGAGTTAGGGGGTTGGGCCTTGAAAGTGGTCAGATCACAGAGGCTGGTGGTCTCACAAATGGGATTAGTGTCTTTTACAAAAAGGCCTTAAAGAGGTACCTCAACCCCTCCACCACGCCAGGACACTTCGGAGAGCAGAAGGAAGCCTTGCTGAGCACCAGCACCCTGGTGCCTTACCCTTGGACTGTTTAGTTTGCATAACTGAAGAAATATGCCCTTTAAGATACCTGGTTAACTTGATGAGCTGGGGTGGGTGAGCGGGGGGCGGGGGCTCGCCTTTTCTGAGGAATAGGGGAGGGGACATGGAGGAGGGACAGTGGGACTTGGAAGAGACCAGGGAGGGGGCTATAACCTGGATATAAAGTGAATAAATATATAAATTAATATTATTTTGCTATGTTCTCCCAAACAAAAAACGTCTGGCCAGGGCTTCCTGTGGACAGGGTGCCAAGTGAGGGCCCACACATTTAGCAAGTACTCAGAAATGGCCGTTAGGTGCCAGCCACTCTGCTGGGTGCCGGCTCACGGGAAAGCACATAAATCTTGGGAACCTTGTCTTCTGTTGGGGGAAGCAGTAGAGAGCACAGAAGAGACACCAGTCACAGCAAAGGCCCTTTGAGGCTCCTTGACCCAGCAGGGGGACTGCCTTTACCCCGAGCCTGCGAGGACTGTGACAGCCCTCTTCTCCACCTGAAGTGAACGTACCACAGCTGGGTAAACAAGACGGTATGTGCACAGAACAAGTTGAGGATCCTGGACCACAAGGTGGCCAGACCTCCCAGGGAATGTAGGGCTGGAGCAGCAGGGGATGTGTGTGACTGCCGGACACAGGCTCCATGGGCCTGCGACGAGGGACAGACTCTATAAGAGAAAGGGACTGTGTGCTTCGTCAAGCACTGCTGGCTGAACTCTGCTGTATTACAAATTTACAAGCATGTGTCTATTTGTATATATGCACGATGAACCCCAGTTCATCTTCCTGCTTCCATGTGCACATGGGTGTGCATGTGTGTGCATGTAGGTAGGTATGTGTGTATTCCTGTGTGCGTACCTGTGTGTGCAGGTAGGGTGAGGTGTGGAAATGTATGTGTGTACGTATGTGTACGATCATGTGCATGCCATATATGCGTGTGTGTGTGTGTGTGTGTGTGTGTGTGTGTGTGTGTGTGTGTATCTATGCAGGTACAAAAATACGTGGAAATGCATGGGTGTACATGTGTATGGACATGCATCAATTTCTACATGGTTATCTGCTTGTGTGCGTGAGCAGGTGTTTCTGTCTGTCTGTCGGCACGCAGGTGAACGTGTACACACATATACATCTTGCCAGGTCTGTTTCTCAGAGAACCCCAACTGACAGAACTTGTGATGTCACTTACTGGCAATGAGGAAGAACTGAGGAAATAAAAGTTTGGGACAGGAATGTGGTCATAGAGAAGAGACCTAGCCCTAACCCTAACATTCAGCATGAGCCTGGCACCATCCCAGCCACTTCACAGTGGAGCCTGGACACATGTTCACTCTGTGAAACACATCCACAGGACAACAGTGCTTCAGCCCCATGTAACAGACATGAATACAGCACTGGGCCACACAGCAGCAGTGTGGCCTCTCAGAACAGAGTGGGTAGCAGTGGGGTATGAGACTCAGCTCCTCTGGGCCTCAGTTTCCCCCACTGTAGACCACTCCTTCCTCCTTTGGTGGCCAAAGGGAGGCCCTGTGCTTTTAACTTAACATGAACAGCCTATGTCACAGAATGCTCCACCCAGACTAGGACCAAGACAGCCAGCAGCTGCCCAGCCACATCAGGTACCTCCTGTGGCCACTCCAGTCAGTCAGGCTCCATCCAGTGGCACCTGACCCTGCCCACAGGGCACTCAGCCTTCTGGCTGTTAATCTAAAGGCGGGACCCTGGCCTCCTGCCTGGTCCTCTCAGGAGATGAGTGTGCCCTTTCTCTTGGGCCAGCCCCAGATGTCACTAAGGAGGGAGCGGCCTTCATAGAACTTAGTGTGGTCACAGGAAGGCCAGAGACAGTCCCCGCAGACACCAAGATGGTGGAAATCACTGCTGTTCCTCCCAGGACAGGTGGCGCAGACAAAGAAGGGCCTTGCAAGGAAATCAGGGGCTGGGAGTTGTCCAGAGTTGTGAAGGGACATTCTGTTTCCCAAACCCTAGTGCTCTGGGAAAAGTGCCTGCCTCTAGCAGCCAGGACGGTGAAAGGCTGGGGGTGATATTTCATAGCACCCTTAGAAGTGTCAAAGGAGGCCTCTGGGCTGGCCTCAGCAGGACAGGAGACATAAGACAGCAACAGAGATGATCCTTACAGAACAAGCAGGGAAACACCCAGAGAAGAGGCAGAACATGTCTACACTGGGAGATGACACAAAGGGAGACTGAGGCCTGTGCTGAGAAGGACCAACCCCCAGAACAGAGAAGATGGGACAGTATGAGGGGCCCGGTGTCCTAGGGCTGCCCACCAGTGGGTGGTACCAGAAACCCAAGAGTGAGTGCAGGGTCACATTCAGTAGCATCCCCTATTTTACAAACAAGGAAACTGAGGCACAGGCGGGAGGCGTTGTGGAGTTAGTGAAGTGGTCAAACTCTGAATTAAACATACAGAGCACAGATGCAGCTCCTGCTGCAGATAGGAAACTGAGGCCGCACAGGGCATGTGGAACGACCACCCATCCCCTGTGGATGGCTTTGGCCACCATGCCCCCTTGAACACCACAGTCAACGACCCTGGCAGTGATCAGCCCCCACGCTGACCACTATCCACCAGGCCCCAACCTCCTCATACCTTCCCTGTTAGGGAGCCACCCAGCCATCGACCCAGCCACCAACAAACTTGATGTTCAGGCCCCACGTCAACATCTATCAAACAAACTTGCACCCACCCTACAGCCTATCTCCCCTCAGCTCAGCACCCACACTCTAGCCAACCACCTCCTAACCTCTAACCTCCCTTTCTCGTCTCCAGCCTTGGCTACACCCTCATCTTCTCCGTCCCTCATCCTAAGCTCAACGAATTCCTCATCTATTACCCTTCCAGCTTCAGCCTTTCCAACCTCCCTCTTTTTTTGTTGTTTTTTGGGGGGGTTATTTTGCTTACTTGTTTGTTTGTTTGTTTGTTTTTTCGAGACAGTGTTTCTCTGTGTTAGCCTTGGCTGTCCTGGATTCACTTTGTAGACCAGGCTGTCCTCGAACTCACAGAGATCCACCTGCCTCTGCCTCCCGAGTGCTGGGATAGAAGGCGTGTGCTATCACTGCCTGGCTCCAACCTCCCTCTTTTATCCCCTCCCAACTTCACTCACTCAACTTCAGGCTCAAGAGATCCCTCCTCCACTCCCTCCTCCACTCCCTCCTCCACTCCCTCCTCCACTCCCTCCTCCACTCCCTCCTCCACTCTCCTCCACTCTCCTCCACTCCCTCCTCCACTCCCTCCTCCACTCCCTCCTCTATGCAAGCACCTCAGGATGTTGTGGACTTCCAGGACCGTCTAGAACTATGCAGTGTTCCCAGGTCACAAGGAAAACATGCCTGGGGCCCTCTGTGGCATAAAGCTAATTCATGAACCACTTCAAAGGCTGAATGTTAAAACGCATACGGCAAATTACCTCCTTATTACTTCCTAAAACTTATTCACAGTCACATCTAATTATAATTAGATATAACATGTGTCTTAGGTTGAATTCATCACTAAAATCCAGTTCACCTGTTTCTCTTTATCTTTCTTCAAAAACTTTAATTAACATGTACAGCTTATACTCTACATTGATGTAAAATATCTCCCTGAACACTCAGAAGCAAAAGCAAAGCCCGGAGAGGAACATGACAAGCCCGAGGTGTCACCTGGAGGAAGGGGGATTTAGCATCGGCCTGCCCCAGTGGGTCCCCATGGCAGCCAGCCCCGCCCCAGCAGCTCACCTGGATTTCCGCTTGCAGTAGACAAGTAGGTTGTCAAAGAGAAAGAATGCTCTCTCCTGGATGTTGCCTGCAGAGATCTTCAGCAGGGTGCCCTGAAGGAGGAGCTGGGTGCAGATGTCTGTGAGGTTGGAGCCCTGGGGAGGAAACAGAGGGCAGGAATGAGCAGCTGGGAACACACCTCTTAGTTTCTTCCCTTGCTGCCCAGGAAAAACACCAAATCAAGGGAGAAAGGGCTTATTCCAGCTGCATAGTTCACGGCTACTGTCCGGCATGACTGGGTGGCCATAGAGCAGGAGTCTGAAGTGGTTGGTTGTATCACATCCACATTCAGAAAGCAGAGAGCCATGGTGCAGGCTGCTGCTTAGCTCTCTTTCTCCATCTGCACAGCTAAGGTTCCCAACTGGGGAAAGGTCCTGATACACTGCATAGATGGATCGCTCCACATCAGCTAATCCAGGGCAACCTTAGGGGCATGCCCAGAGGCTGATAACTGTTCACAGATGGGAGGCTAGGAGCTATCCCTGTCTCCTAGGTGATTCTAGACCCTGTCAAACTGACACCGCTAACCACCAGGCACACTTTTCTCCACAGCCCTAAGTCCCTCTCAGCCTCCACAGGCGGATCTCTCAGCAGACAGAAATCAACACAATTTGATGGATGGCTGTGTGGGCCACCTCCATCAGTGGGCTGCACGCCCTTTTACAGGAGACACTTAGGGGTGCAGGGAGCTGTCACACCGATTCGTGTGGCTAAAAGCAGGTTCAGAGGGCTAAAAGCAGCTTCTAGCCCTATGGGGGTTGAGTTTTGTCTGGGTGTCCTACTGTCTGTCTTTCCCCCACAGGTCCAGCACTTCTGTGGGATGCTTTGAGATTTCCTGCACCTGACGACCTTCCCTGGGATGCGGTAGGGGCTCAACAGATGCCATGTGGGAATGTTAGGCAGGACTAAGGGAGTGCTGGGTCCAGCCAAGGCTGTAGGTGCACAGATGGACAGCCTTGGGCATCACCAAGGACTGTGGGATCAGTGCCACATGTTGGAACGGCTAACACAAGAGAGTGCACTGAGCAGCAATAAGTTTGGGACAGAGAATCAGGAAAGGTGTTAAGGAGGGGATCCACAGACAGGGAATCCTCAGAGCCAGCACCTAGTGGGTCTGTCTGGAGTCCTGAGAGGGCCACGCCAGGCCACACAGACCCCACAAGTTGAGGAGAGGGAGCTAGACAGAATCATGGCAAGCTCACAGTACCCACTGAGGTAGCCTGGATCCTTGCTCCCCTCAGTTCATCTTAGGGAGTTTCGCAGACCCTGGCTGCCTGACCAATGAACTACATTCCCCAGCTCCTTCAGTGCAAGTATGGGCTTAGTGACCAGATCACACCAAGGAACAGGTGATGTGTCACTGCCTCGAAGACCATTCCTAGCCCCTCTCCTCCCTCCCTTATCTCCTTCCACAGGCGAAAGAGCCATCCAAGTAGGCAAGGGTGCTGGTGGTGCACATGTCCCAGGCACAGGAAGGAAACAGGCCTGTTGGAGCAAAGCCACCTACCTAGTCTGGCTGGCCACTGGCCACACATCCTCATCTACACTGCCTACAAGCCAGCTGCAATGTGACGCTCCCACTTGGAGTCACCCCCTCAGCCCTGTGGCAACCAGTACATGCCAGTGTGTGTCTAGACGCTGCAGGGAGCTGAGGACAGTGGCCTGTGACACAGTAGGAAGGCAGGCCACATGGCCCATACATCAAGCAAAGCCATGAGTGGCTCCTACAGACAAAGGAGCCAGATGCCACCTTGCCTACTGAACTCACCAACCTACCAACTCAGGCCAACGACTGAAACCTCCGTGCCCAGGAAGCTGGAGGAAGGGGGATGGGAGCGGAGGTTCTAATGCCATGGCCACCAAAAACCAGGCCCTCTTGTGGCAGCCCCTCCCCAACACAAATGGGAACCTTATCTCTCCCACCTTCCAACTTGATCAGGGCCAAACCTCAATGCCCATTCCAGAGTTCATCTGCAAGGGACTCTGGGAACTAGGGCTCTCCCAGGGAAGATGGCCAGCAAAGGAGAGTACAGGGGACATGTCACCCCCTACTCTCTGAACAAAGGCCCAGTCTTCTCTGCAGCTGGGTCCTCAATCCAGGGTGGAAGAGTACAAGACAAGAATATTAAGTCCCAGACATCCAGGGCCACCCAGGGCCTGGCAGGGTGGGGGGGGGGAGGGAGTCTAAGACAGCAATGTCTGTCCCAGAACCTTTCATCTCAGCTCTTAAATCTCGCACTCCAGCTGAGCTGGCCTTTCATATTTGTTGTATTTTCCGTTGTCTTTCTGTAGACACATGGGAAATTTTCAATAGGGTACGGAGGAGGTGAGGGTTAAGAAAGTCAATTGGTTACAGGCTGAAGAGATGGGTCCGTGGCTAAGAAGGCTTGCTGCCAAGCCAGACAGCCTGAGTTCAAGGCCCAGGTTCCACAAAGTGGAAGGAAAAAGAGTCGACTCCCACAAGTTGTCCTCTGACCTCTACATGCATTCTGTGTAGCACACTGTGCTCACACACATGCATACACACACAAATAAGTGTGATAAAGAAAGTCAGTTACATACACTCTGGACCTATTCCCCACTAACAATCCTGAGCGCAGTAAAATGTTGCTCCTACTGATGCAGGCAAAGGAGAGAATACTGAGGGTCAGAGGCGTTAAAAACAGGTACCCAACCAAAGTCACCTTCCTGGCAAGGATGTATCAAACCAGAATGCTGACCTGGGTGGTGTGACAAGGTCTAGAAGCACCTTCTAGGCTTCCAGCTGTGAAGAAGTTTCTATACTGTTTACTGAGGTGGGAAGATCCACCTTAAACAAGGGCAGTATCATCACCTGAGCTGGTACCCAAACTGAGTGCAAAGAAGCAGAAAACGATATCATTTCTGCCTGCTTCCCATGGGTGTGACGTCACCAGCTGTGTGAAGCTCCTGCACCAGTGATTTCTACACCGTGACAGACTGTGCACCCTCCAACTGTGAACCAAAACAAGCCCTTCCTCCCTTCAGTGGCTTTTGTCAGGAATTTGTCACAGTAACAGGAAAATAAATTAATGAATACATTAAAAAAAACATTAAAAAATAAATTAATGAATACGTTAAAAAAAAAAATACATAAACAACGGGAATGTGGCCCCTGGTGATGGGGCTAAGGAAATGGGAGTCTCAATGGGAGGAACTGTGAGACACAGCAGTGTTACCCATTTTTCTACAGAAATTTGAAATCTGGGATTTATGTTTCAATGAAAATCTACCAGGTCATTTGCAAGGAAACACATGCACCAGGCTATGATCTGCAGCTGTAACTGGGGGATCAGCCCCGTCAGCCGGGGGCCCTCCTGGAGCCTGACCACACACCTCCCAGCCCTCAATGTGAGACTGCAGCTGCTCCAGGGCCTCCAGCTTCTCCATCTGCCTCTTGGTCTCATTGATGTTGGAGCAAACAGTCTTCATGGCCTGCAGGGCACTCTGTACTGCGGGGTGGTCAGGGTGCTTGCCGGGGGTCCTCTTGGCCAGCTCCTAGTGTGGGAAAGGACAGAAAAGAGGGTAATTAATTCAGGTATACCCTGGCCAGAGGTGAAAGCATGCCGAACCAGTGTGCCCAGGAGCTGGGGAGCAAAGCTCACACTTGCTTTGTGTCACACTTGCTGAGTGTCAGTCTTCATAGTGAGCTAACCAGATTTAGGGTCACCTAGAAGAGGCACCTCAGGGTGTCTATAAAGGTGTTTCCAGAGAGGAGTAACAGGGTAGGCCAGCCCAAAATATGGGTGATGCCATCCCACAGGCTGGGCTTCCAGACAGAACAAATACGAAAATGGGAGCTGAGCCCCAGAATTCCCTTCTGTCAGCTCCCTGACTAGACAGGAAGAGACCAGCTACGCCCCTCCCTGCTCCTGGTGGTCTGTACCCTAAAATCATGAACCATAATAACCCCTTCCTTCCTTATGTTGGTTGGTCAGATATTTCATTCCATGGACAAGAAAGGTTATCTGCGACATTCGCTGTTCACTAATTCTGTGGGTATCATCTGAATGGCCTGAAACTAGAGTTAGTATACAAGAAAACAGACAAAAACACCTTGCCTGGTGGGTATCAATAGCCTAATACAAAAGATAGAGACCAAAAAGACAAACAAAACAAAACAAAAACAAAAACCCCCAAGTCTCTATTACAACAGCCAGCAGTAAGCAACCCGGGGAGGAGCTGGAATAGACGTCAGCATACGAGCTTCAGACAGGGAGACTGGGGACACGCTGAGGGAACGATGCGGCTGACAGCAGGAAGAGCAGGTGCAAAGGGCATGTGCAGGTGACTGAGGGTTCGGGGAAGATGAGGAGACCAAAAGATAGAACAGGGAAATGGGCAGGTCACAGAGGTTTCTTAGTGAAATGGGTGGGGGGAAGCCGCCTCCCAAGGCTCATGTGATGTGTGATGACCATTTGCCTTATGTGCTCCAGGCTCACCCTGGGTTCAGTCTTCAGGACTGAGAGATAAATAAATGACTAGGCCTAGGCCTCTCCCTCAGAGGACACAGGACAGAGGGCATAAGCATCCAGCCATCAGGTGCCATCAGCTGAGCCTTGTCTCAGACATACAAAGGGACATTATCAAGGCTGGTGGTCAGTGCCTCATGTAGACCAGGCTAGCTTCAAGCTCACTATGTAGTCAAAGGCTCTTAAACTCCTCATACTCCTGTTTCTGCATCCTGAGAGCTGGGGCTGAAGGTGTGTACCACCATGCCCAGTTTATGCTGTGCTAAGGGTGGAAGCCAGGGCTTCTTGCATTCTAGGCGACACTCTACCAACTGGCCTCCTGGCTGATCTCAACCAGGTGTGGTTATTGAGGCAAGGTGGTGACAATGCTGAGGTGGCAGTGTCTGTGTCAGGCCCTGGCCTTCCTCAGCCAGGGCATCAGGAGAACATCAGAGAAATCTCCTAAACCAGACAGCCCAGGCTCTGTCACCTTGCACTTCTCTCTTCCCTGTATTCACAGTTAAAGTCCCCTCCTCTCCGGCACCACGTGCCAGAGTGGCTCTGCGCACTAACTGGATGGGCTTGGGCTGGTCCTTCCTCAGTTTCAGCATTACCCCCATAGTCCCCTAGCTGGGCTTGAGAGACAGGTTCCAGACTATTTAACAGAGAAGACTACAGCCGCCAAAGCCATCGGGAGGCAGGGCTGGGAACTGAACTCAGGCCACCAGCTTGTCTACAGACAAGATATCACAGAACTAACCAGAAACCAGCTGCACTTCGGTCAGGCCAGCAAAATCCCAGGAGGCCAGAATGGCCAGCAGCTTGCTCCCAAAACAGCAGCTGTCTCCCACTCATTGCAGCCTGAGCTAGAAGTGCAGCCGCTCCTCAGAGGGGTCCCTACCGGCAGCCCATGCCCAGCACCCAGTCAAAAGGAGGAGAGCTCAGTTCCCTTTCCCAGCCGCCTGCCCCTACGTCTATTTCTGCCTGAGGTCAGCAACGAAGGTGGGAACAGAAACCAAGGCCAGACTTGTAACTGGCGCAAGCTGCAGGAGGAAGTGGAGATTTTGGTGTCACAGGGGAGCGTTGGCTCCACTCCACCAAGTTCCAAGAACCAAGAGACAACCCTACCCCGAGCCTTTGCACACATGGCTTCCTCCAGGCACTCTATTCAGACTCTTACAGGGCAATACCACACCGTGTAAGAGCAGGCAAGAGTGCAGTGGACAAGAACTGAGTGGCAGGAGAGAAACCCACAGGTGCAGTCTGTTCACTGTCAACCTCACTGCGCACTCCTGGGGCAGGGAAGCCTTCTGAACACCGGCGCAGGACAGCTACACATCCCTGTGCAGCCTCCTCTACTGAGCCAAAAACCCAGTGCACTGGATTCCAAGTGGGAGAAGAGAACAGAGACGGGAGCCCCTGTCACCTAGGTCAGGCAATGTGCACTGGGGCACACTCACACACCACAACCAAACAGCAAAAAGACAATCCGAGGCTGGGGAGGTTGGTGAAGCACTTGACTTGCAAACATGAGGACATACCTGCGTCGGGATCCCCAGAGCCCACCTAAAAAGCAAGGCGTGGTGGTGTGCACCTATCAGTCCAGAAATGGTGAGATGAGCAGTGGAGACCGGTGGCTCCCTGGGAGCTTGCAGGCCTCCAGCCCAGCTTACACGCTAAAGACCAATGAGAGCCATATCTCAAACAAAATATGGAGGGTACCGGATAACAGACAGCAAGGGGCATCCTTTGACCTCCTCCATACATACACTGTACATTACATACACACATACACACAAACACACACACACACACACACACACACACACACACACCAAATAGATAAATAACAAGGTAATTTTAAAATAGGTGAAGGGGGGTGGAGAGAACACAATTAACACTTGGTGTTCTTCCAAAGAACCAAAGTTCAGTTCCCAGCACCCACACCAGATGGCTCAAATACCTGTAAATCCAGCTCCCAGGAATCTGGCCCCTCTGGCAACCACACTTGCATGCACGTGCGCACGCACACACACACACACACACACACACACACACACACACAGAGACAGAAAGACAGAGAGACAGAGACAGACAGACAGACAGAGAAACAAAGAGACAGAGAATATAATGCTTTAAAAATAAAATAGGTGAAGCAAACCAGCGAGAAGGCTCGTCAGACACAGGAGGCCGCTTCCACACCCAGCCACCTGTGTTTGATCCCCGAAGCCTATGACCTATGCAGTAAAAGGTGAAAATTCCCTGCCCAGTTCAGAACTCAGCTGAACTCGGGTTGCTCTGGGTTAAGTCAGAACAGAACCAAGTTCCAAGGAGTCAGAGTCCCATCCTGAAAACCCAGGGACCCACATCTAAAGTGACACACCTGTGTAAATGTACAGGACCCAAAGAGGTATTTCTGAAAGGAACTCAAGATCTGTCTGCTAAGCATCTTGGAAGGGCTATGACAAAAAAATCTACTGGGCCTCGCTGGAGTTCAGAGGGCCAAGTAGGCAGATGCTGAGGACAGTGGCTGGGAGGAGCAATTGCATCCTTACGATTGCCAGAACTTTCCATGAGAAAGAGGTCTGCCTTATAAAGGAGTGAGCACCCCATCACCAGAAGCATCAATAGATCCGGGTCTCATGTACATCATGCTACCCAAACAGTTTCCAGGACCTGCTGCCAAGCGATGGTCGCAGCCCACTTCCACCCTTCTCTGCTGCGTGACCTTAACAAGTGAACTGATCTCTCTGGCGCAGAAGGTGCTCACAGAGAAACCAGGTAACATCCCTGCTGACCCACCAGCAGATGCAGAAGTGAATGTGAGCTGCTTGGCAGACAAAGTGAGCACAATGTGTTTATTGCTGTTACCATTGTTTCCATGGAAACAATGTCTCTATACAGTAAGAATAACAACAAGGGTTGTTCAGATGGGGGTAAAGCAACAGCAGTAGTGAAGAGTGCTGACTCTGCACCCAGTGTAACCAAGCATTTCCATCCCGATAAAGAAACTGAGGCACGCTCAGCAGGACCTCTCTTGTCCAAGACCACAGACAGGAAGTGGGGCATGGTAGATGCCAGCTATGGTTATAGGCCTCCTCCTATTTCGCTCTTACAAAAAGTGTTTGGAAGAGGCTGGCCCCAGGTGAGGGAGGGTAATGGGCCACCACACAAGCCAGGCTGCGGCCCTCCCCAGCATCCGTTCCAGCCCGTGTGGTTTAACAAGCGGCCTGGGGTTCCTGGAAGAGAGGAAATAGGGCAGAGGGCCTAGGCGTCTGCAAGCCACCCCTTGTAATCACTTGTACCAAGACGATGCCCACAGGTACAACTCTGAGCACCTCCATCCTGTCCCCAAAATAGGAGTGGCCCTGCCACACCACGGCTGCATAGTACAACCCAGAACATGAGCTTCTAACACCAGACCCAGCCAGGCAACAAGCAAAGGTGACAAGCACCTGCTCGTTTGCTCAATGTCCTTGGAGTCCAAAGGACTTATGGGAAGGCCCACTATTCCTGACCCTCTCCAGGCTCCCAGTGTGTGTCCACATCAAAGCCTCCACCTCAGGAAGCAAGGCCTTTGGCTGGGATTCCAGCTGGGAGGATCAGAAGGATAAGACCTCTTTTCCCTGAGGATGTGAGCCTCAGGCTGCTGGTGCCTGAGGCAGAGCCACCTGAGGAAAGAGCCCACTGAGCTGAAGGAACAGCTGGAGACACTGGCCTGAGGATGTCTTGCAGCAGCCCCAGAGTATGTTGTGGCTAAAGCCAGCCCTGCCGGGAGCCCTGGCTGTTTTCCAGTCTTCTGAAAAAGCAAGTTTAAGTTAGGCTTTCAAAGTGTGGAGGTGGTTACTGACATAAAACGATAAATTAGGTTTTCAGTCACTAGTGGGATGGAGCCATCAAACTATAGCGTAAAGACAAAGCTGCATTTGACTCTGGGAGAGGAAACCTATCGCTGCCTGTACCCTGGCGTTGGCAGATGCCTGAAAGCCAACACAAGGCTAGAAAGCCATGCCACCATCTACACATAGATAAGGGGGGGCCTAGAAAGGAAAGGGTACCAACCACAGGCTAGACGACACAAAGCAACACCTCCACTTTCTAGGGCTGAGTATAGATCAGGCCTTCCTACACGAGCTCTGTTTGCAAACACCTCTGCACCAGGATTCTCTACCTAGTTCACAGGGCATGGCCCACTCCAAACAGTGCATTAGGTGTCCCCTCTGGTAATGCTGAGGACAACAGTGGAGTGCAAGTGGAGAACATCTAGGGGTTATGGTGGCTTGAGTGATGGTGGCCCCCATTTGGCTCCTGTGTTTGAATGCTTAGTCATCAGGGAGTAGAACTGTTTGGGAAGGATTAGTAGGTGTGGCTTTATTGTAGAAATCACTGGGGACATGGACCACTGGAGTCTGTCTGTCAGTCTGTCTGTCTCTCCTCTCTCTCTCTCTCTCTCTCTCTCTCTCTCTCTCTCTCTCTCTCCCCCCCCCCCCCCTTGTCACCACACTGTCCACCATGGTGATGATGGACTAACCCTCAGAAGATGACATCAAGCCCCTAGTTAAATGCTTTCTTTTATAAGTTGCCTTGGTCATGGTGTCTGTTCACAGCAATAGAGCAGTGAGTAAAGACAAAGAAAAGGAGGAGCTAGGGAAATGGCTCCATTTCAAAGGTGGGATCTAAGCTAGGATCCTCACACTTAGTAAAAAACAATCAGAGCCAGCGTGTTGGTGCATGTTTTAATTCTCAGCACTTGGAAGGCAGAGGCACACAGATCTATAAGTTTGAGGCCAGCTGGGTCTACAAAATAAAAATGGAGACCAACAGATGAAGACATTAGACACTGACCTCTGGCCTCCAGGCACACACATGTGAACACATACATGCACACACTCACACTAATGAGTACATAATAACACACACACAGACACACACACCATATACACACACCAAAAAAAGAAAAATGGGAAAAGAAAACAAGAAGTGAAAAACTTCTAGAAGAACTTGAAAAGATGCCCACCACAGCAGAGAAAGTCTTGACACAGACAATCTATATGCAAACTCCATGCAAATATCTTAAGCAATTCTTCCGTGTGGGGATCCAGAGACCCAAGCCTCCAAGATGAGCGAAGAGACAGAAATAGTGATGTCGATGCTGGTTGGGCCTACTGTTGCAGGAACAAGGGATGCTGGCTGCTCAGGTCCAGTGCTGATTGTCAGGTCAGAGCAGACGCACAGCTGATCTTCCCCAGCATCCTCCCAAGCCAGCCTCCAGACAGCATAGCTGTGGCTTTGCCTGCACTAGCCTGGGTCTCCACATAACAGTGGCCACTGGCCAGGGTACAAGGTGGCTACACCTTAGCAGGAGCACGGGCCATAGCCCTCACCAGCTATGCTAAGGTCTACGCTACCTTAATTCATTTGGGGGCCTGTTGCATACATGCCCAGATCTGCAGGACATGGTCAGGAGATCTCCACAACCCTCTAGATTCCACCAGTTAGAGGACTGGAGGCTCTACCACAATGGTGACATCCCCAGGTTCTACAGAGAAGGTGCTCCAGAGACAACAGGGAAACTGTCAGACACTGGCGACACTCCCTCAGACAGCTGCAGCAGGAGAAAAGGGGGATCAGGAAACAAAAGGGACTGAGCCCCAACAGCAGCATGAAAACCATCCTAGAGAGAGAGATGAAAAGAAACAACAGCAAAGGGATGAACAGAAGACAGGACAGGAGAGGACAGGACAGGCCCAGCTACTTGGGAGGCTGAGGAAGGAAGATGGAGAGTTCAAGGCCAACCCGGTCAACTTTGCTGAGACCATGTCTCAAAATAAAAGAGGGTCGGGTATAACTCAGTAACCAGGTGCTTATCTAGCATATGGGTGGCCCTGGGTTCAGTTCCCAGGAAAGACAGAGAGGCAGACACACACACACACACACACTGACAGTTCACATCAATACACAGAATAAACAGAAGCAGCTGAGCTACGATAATATCATCAGACCAGACTGTAAACATGGCCTTTCTAGTGCTTCTCAGAGCTTCTTAAACCTAAGGACAAAGACAGCTCAACTCTGAGGTGAGACACAGGCCAAAATGAGTGATTCAGAAGGGTGAAGCAGACCTGTGTCAGTCAAAATAGCTCATTAACTGAAGGATCTCCGCTCGCTCGTTATACACCCTCTTTACAATAACTACGACTAGCACACTACCAGCACTAGGAAACTGAGACACAGTGCTTCAGTCACACCTCAAAGAGGTATCCAGCAGGAGCTGGGTGGGGGGGAAAAAATCCCATACCAGCCTCCTCCACCACAGCATCAGAGAATACTCTCCGGGTGTGACTGTGGCACAGGCAGGTGTTAGCACAGGTCCCCCACACACTGTCCAATCCACACCCAGCAAAGCAGGGTGGTAAACACCACCCCCACTGGGGAAGAAAACACAGACAGCAAACTCTCTGGTCACACAGCTGAAAGAAGGCAGAAGCAGAATGAAGCGGGAGTCTGGAAAGGGTGAGCTGAGCACGCCCCCAGGGAAGATGCTGCAGGAGAGCACAGGAAGTTGTTTCCAGTGTAGGAGGGCCGGGGAGCTAAGGCCCACAGCAGAGGCTGAAGGTGAGGGCAGTGAAACCTGCTGGAGCTGTGGCAGCCTCGGGAGAGGCAGAAGGCAGTTTCAGCAAGCAGCCAGCCCCAGGCAGGCTCCGCGGTGAAGCCAACAGGGCTTCTTCACCAACCCGAGTGGAGGGAGGAAGAGCGGGGAACATAGATGACCCAAGGTTTGGCCTGAGAAACCACCAGGGTGAAGTGGATGATTCCTGCAATGGAAACAAGAGGTAGGCGGCTAGCTAGGAGGGGAGCCATTCTGAGGAAGATGAGAGCCAGCATGCAGCGGGGGAGGGAGTGGGTGTTAAGAGCTGTAGATGGTCACAGCAGCGTCACTCCTAAATGTCCACCAGCCAATGAACGGACAATAAGCTCAACTTACAGGGAATATTACTCAGTCATGAAAAGGGAATGAAGTATGAACCCAGGCCACGACACGATGTGCATGATGCCAAGTGAAAAAAGCCATTATGTGCAGGGATGAGATCTATGGCTCCAAGATCCTTGTAGACCCACCGAGATCTGGGAGACTCAAGGCTCAGGTGGGAGTCTGTTGCTCCAAGGCTGTACCAGTAGCCAGGATAGAGCAGAGCCACAGCAAGGGCCGGATAGCATCAGCAGACAACCAAAAGGGCCAACAATATCAGCCAGGCTCCCATTAGGGACCTGCTTGCTACATCTCAAGGCGTCACCCCAATTCTGAATCATCTCCCTGGAAACATTGATGGAAAACTCAATAAAGCTTGAAAATGCCAACTGTCTATCCTGAGCCCAAGCTGAAGAGCCAAAATAGAATGTTCCGGCTATTCTTAGGCAGTGTTCAAGTTCAGCTTTTGGGGCTGTTCCCAAAAGGCTTTCACTCTTGCCTATCCTCCCCCACCCCCCGGGCTCCCCAACCCTACAGCCTGTACCATTGGGAATTCAGTGTGGGCAACAAGGAGGCTCATAGAACTGAGAACATCTGGGGAGCATGCTTGCATGGCTGAGGGGACAGGCTGGGGTCAGAGTCAGCTGCTGAGCTCACAGGGTCATCTTTTAGAATGTCCTGGAAACTGTGAGCAAAGGAGGGCCCCCCAGGAGGATGTAAAAAAAAAAAAAAGGCCCCTGCTGCTCGCTGATACAAATGTTCCAGTGGCAGGCGCCAAGGCAGGGACACTGAGCAGTTGTCTGTCGGAGCATGCATGTCCCCACAAGAATCTCAAGCCCTGTTGGCTGGTCCCCAGCAGTCTCCAGGCTCCCAGTACACACAGCTGGAGAAAGAGGAGAAAGCAGCAATGTGCACAGCTGTTGAAAGGGCAAGGCCAGACTGCCACCACTTCCTGTGGGTGCTTCCTGCAGAGGCAGCCAGTGGTTTGCCCCAGCTGCTTCCACCTTCCTAGGAGAGGAGCCCTATGGCACTAAAGCCCAAACCCTGGAGACAGGGAAGAGGCGTCAGGTCCGCCAGGCTTTGAAGCTACTCCCTCGTGTCATGGAATCTGTTTCTCTGCAAGTTCCTGTGACCCCAGACTTGGTCAAAACCCAGAAACCAAGGGGTTAACAGTTTGGCTCATCTCTGGGGCTGCAAGTGAGGATTTTTTTTTTCTCAAAGGTCAGATGTTCAAGGCTTAGAACCCAGAAAAGCAGTCTGGCCACTGGGCCGTGAAGGCATCAAGGTCCTCAGGCCTCATTTAGGGAACTGACAAGGGCTGCAGACTTCACCCCCAAGCATAGGGGCGACTGAGCTCCCAAACACGCTTCTTTAACAGATGCATGATTTTGGAGCCAGTAAGACTCTAGAATGACACTGGTCAGCAGTGGCTCCCATGGTCCTGCGGCAGCCACATATTTCCCTTCTCTGTGTCTGACAGTCTCAACTGCTCCCCTGACTAAGCTGCAGGGAGTGTGTGCTCGCTTCGTAACAATCCCAGAAGAACCACTGTCACAAGTTCTGTACCACAAAGGAGAAACTGAGACACAAACAGTGGCATGGCTTACTCAAGAGCTGAGGCTAATAAACTGCACCCCTGCAAATCACACATAGGCGGCCATGGATACAAAGCCCAGAGCTAAAGCAAGTCCAGCGAGGTGCCTGGCACGGCCAGGGAGGACACACCAGCTGCGCCACCAGCAGCAGCAGCTCCTCGAGCACACTCCAGTTTGTTTGGTCTGGTTTTGGGGTTTCTGTTTGTTTGTTTTTCTGTTTGAAAGCTTTGCAAAACTGCAAGCCCATTCCTAGCTCACCAGTTGCACAAAGAAACTACTTGCCTGATCTGGCCACCAAACCCTGGTCTCACCAATCCTCTCCCTAAACCCCACAAGCTATGTCTGCCTGAGTACTAGGGAACTGGTGTGAATGCAAAACAGGGGGTGAGTAGATCTAGAAGCATCTCCGAAGGACAGCTGCTCAGGTTCCAGGTCCACAGCCACCTGCAGCTTTTGAGCCCAGACTGTCCACTGCCTGAGTGGTCACCAAAGCCACAGGAGGGCACAGTTGAGCTTCCTGTGGACTCAGTGCCTCAGCTTCCTATTAGAGCATAGTGTCCCGGGCTGGGCCAGGGAGATAGTCCAGTCCTGCCGTGCAAGCACAGTGCCCTGAGTTCGAGCTTTAGCTCTCACATAAAAGCCCAGCATGGTGACACATGGCTGCAACCATAGTGATGGGAAAGGAGAGACGGGTTCCTAGAGCTCAACAGCCAGCCAGTCTAGCCCAACAGAGCATCCTGGATCCCAGTAGGACGCTCTACCTCAAAAACAGGCAGACAGTTCCTAAAGAACATACCCAGGTTGGCCTCTGGTGTCCACACATATGTACCCCAACAGCACCACCACCTCCAGGGTCTTGTCAGCTCATATGCTTAAGGTCGCCCACTTTGTCCAATATAATGTGAAGGTCACGGTTTCCCCAGCACCTTTCTTACCCTCCCTCTGGTTCATGGAACAAGGAAATAGGTAATCCCTGTGTGTGGGTTCATGAATAAGACACCAGCAGTTAAGATTAGCCTACCAGCAAGGGGCCCAAGAACCAGCTTTCAGACAGGCCTCAGGACAAAGCCAGGGTCGGCCAGCATCAGCCAATAGCCATCATTTGTAAGGGCTGGGAAAGCAAGACCAAGCAGCAGATGGGGGCAGAGCCATGCATGCAGCTTGGGACCTGCCCAACTGTCGTTTCTGAAGCTGAGGACGAAGCTGTCTAGGGTCAGATCTGCCCTGCACTGCTCAGTCAAGGCCAGGCCAAGGTGGCTAAAAGGGAAGGTGACAGCAGGTGCATGGATGGTTGTGCCAAGTCATTGCATGCCCGCCAAGAAGAGGCCAGGCTTTGGTGCCAGCCTGTCTGTCCCTCCTTGGGGCTGTGGCATATGGATTCCAGTAACTGGCTTAAGGTTCAAGTCTGAGTAAAAAATAATTGGTTCCAAAGCAAAGCACCTGACTCAGACCTCAGCCAATCAGAACACAGTCCTGTTCTGCACACTGTCATTGGAGCAGAAGAGAACATGGCCGCCCATTTCAGCCAATCAGAGCATAGCACTACCCAGTGGTTAGTGACAGGCTCAAGGGAAAAGCAATGATCTAAGCAGGTTGGAAGATGATCAGTGGTCCAAACCAAAGTTTCCTATGATTGCCTACTCTCAAACCCCATGACTCATTTCCAAACCATTTGGACTATACCATTCCCGTGGCCACAGATGGCTGGCTACAGCCAGAGTGGCTCTCAGGCTGTCCATCAGAACTCCAAGAGAGACACTCACTGTCTCCTGCTGACTTTAAACTTGACAGTGTGAGTCCAGATGCCTCCAGCCATCTGCTGCCCCACAAGAGATGATGCTAGTTGTGGAAGCACAGAGAACAGCAGAGAAAGAGGCAGGAGCTGGTATGAGTCTGGCCTGGCCCTGGACCAGCCCTGCCACGAGATGCCACAGCTCCTAAAAACTAACAGCTTCTCTTGTCAGTGGCAGCCTGGCAGGATGCGTCACTTTTGCCTGGGGACAGGAGGACCAAGTTAGTCTCACCTTGAGCAGGAGTGGGTACTTGCAGATCCTCTGGATGGGGGACAGCAGGTAGCCCTCCAGAGGGATGTCCGTGGTCTTCCGGCCTCCCAGAAGCATGCAACTCTATAAAGGTACAAGAGACCATCATTAACATGGACCAAGGACCACACGGGAATATGGGAACTCTTGGAATGTGGTGTAGACAGGCACTCAGAGGAAGCTCAGCGATCTTAGGAGAGGCAAATTTTAGAACCCTGCAGGAGTTCTTATGGGGCTGCATGCTACAGTCAGGTGTTGCTTCATAGGGCCACACCACACATAGTACCTCAGCAGTTAAGGTGGATCATAGGGCTGCAAATCCAAAAACATTGACTATAGACAATTTTGCCATTCTGGTCTAAAGAAACTTCACACACACACACAGCATACATATATATATACATACACAGAGAGAGAAAGAGACAGAGAGAGAGGAGAAGACAGGGAGAAACAGGACAGTCAGACTGCCTTATTTCAGCTAGCCAAACCTGAGAAGCGCCCTGCTTGAGAAAGAAGGCATCTGTACTTTTGTTTACACTGATTTGTAGCAGATTCATACAACAGTACCCCAAACATCAGGGAACATGGGATAATCAGGGCCATGCATCACAACACAGATAAACCCCCAAACCTACTGGAACAAGAAAGAAAACCAGAAAGTCATATACAGGACAACCCCATTTATAAACTTTTTAAAGGCATGAAAAAGAAACGCAGGTGTTGGGAGTTTTTTGTTTGTTTGTCTTTTCATGTACATGTATGTGTGTCTGCATGAGTGTATTCCATGTAGATGTCCGTGGTGGCCAGAGCCTCAGATCCCCTGGACCTAGAATTACAGAGAGCTGTACCCCTAGAAGACCAACATGAATTCTGAACGATGCCTCCAGCCCCTAAAATGGCTATTTATAAGGAACAAAGCAAGATTAAGCAGAGATAGCCCTGATTCCAATAGGCTGGGAACTGAGACTCTTACCTCTAAAATGGGGTCACGGTGGTGGCCTGGGAACACCTATAAGCTGGTAGACTCCAGAACCAGGACTCTACAACGGTTACCGTACACACCCAGCTCAGTCTGGACTGATGACCTCAAAACCAGCAGCAGCACCAGCAGCAGCAGCAGCAGCACCAGCACCAGCAGCAGCAGCAGCACCAGCACCAGCAGCACCAGCAGCCGCCACCCTGCTGCCAAGCAGCACCCTTGCTTCTGCTCATTCTGGGCCCAGCCCACAAAGCCTTCTCCTGCCTCAGCGATAATTTTTTTTTTAAATCATGATCTGCATATATGATGACAGCCCAGAGTCTGACCCTCAACCAGCTAAGACCTGGAAAAATGTTACTATTTCAATTCACAGCTCAGGCACTGGAGTTTGGGGTGTCTAGTCCTTAGCTCCCTAACCTGTACACACAGATAGGGATTATAGGTGTGCACATCCCTGCGTGTGTGTATGGAGGCCAAAAGTCAATATCAAGCTGTCACCTTCTATTCTATTTACTTATTTGAGGCAGGATCTCACTATAATATAACTCTGATTGTCCTGGCACTCACTATGTAGGCCAGGCTGGCCTTGAACTCTCAGAGATCTACCTGCCTCTGCCTCCTGAGTACTGGCATCAAAGATGTGTGCGCCACACCTGGCTTCCACCTTATTTTTTGAGGCAAAGTCTCTCACTGAGCCTAGAGCTCACTGGTTTGTCTAGGCTGGCCAGTGAAACTCAGGGATCCACCTGCCTCCAAGTCCCCGGGGGTGACAGATGTGTACCACCGCACCTGGCTTTTCACATGGATGCAGAGGTCTGACTTCCTTTACTATCTCCCCAGTCCCTGTCAAGACTCCCTCCACCTAGTTGCTAACACAGTAGGCCATTTATTCCATGTCACAGGCAATGTCCTCCCCCTTTTGAGGGCCTTCGACATGAGAACTCACATTGTAGATGAGGGAAGCATAAATGTACTGTCCGAGGTGGGCGGTTCTAGTGCCTAAGGCCCACAGGGTACAATGTATACACACGTAGATGAGTCGGCAGACAAAGGAAGGACAGCACAGCCGACACCTCAGCCTTGCCCCTCTGCGGACAGAAATGAACCTGGACTCTTGGGAAACAGGACACCCTCACAGTACACCATGATCCCAGCATGTCCTAGAGATACGTGCACACAGCCTCAGGAATGACTGTGCCAGCTGTCTCCCATTTCCCATAGGGAAACCATGGCACCCAGAGTTGGACAGAGAATCAGGGATGCCCAGCTGCCCTACGGGCACCATCACAGGCTACCTTCTCTGAGAAGTGCAATTCTGCACCTTAGGTCCCGGCTGTGGCTGCTACGTGTCCTCAGCCTCTCCATCCGTCCCTGGCACAGACGAGGGGTCCCGGCTTCGGCAGCTGGGTGATGCCAGATCCCACACTGTGCCTTTGTACTCTAAGCCAGCGCTCACCACAAGCTGCTTGGGTGAAGTCAGCTCCAGGAAAAGGAGAACAGAGACCAAGGATAAGAGAAAAAATTCCCAGAAGCCAGGAGGCTAGAAAGAAAGGGCCACAAATCCTTCAGACTCAAACAGGATGGCCATAGCCACCACCTGTCCCATCGCTCCAAAACTCAGATTTTGTCTCACTTTTCCTTTTTTTTTTTTGGAGATAAGGTCTCATGTACTGAAGGCTAGCCGTGAACTCATTGTTAAGAAAGGATGGCCTTGAGCCTCTAATCCTACCTCTACCTCCTGAGTCCTGGGATTACAAGTGTGCAAAATTATGCCCAATGTACATAGTGCTAGGTATGGAATCCAGGGTTTAGTGCATGCTGGGCAAGCACTCTACCAACTGAGCTACATCCCCAGCCCTCTTTTTCCTTCATTTCCATGCACTCCAGGCTCCAGGCTCCCCAGTATGCCTCACCTCTCACGTGAACGGACATTCCTGCTCACCTGGCCTGCCTGCTCCCTCACCACCTGAGGGCAAAACTACCTCAGTTCACCAATTGCTGGGAGTCCTGTGATACTTTTAATTGTCCACCTGGCGCAGCCTAGAGCCACCTATGAAGACTGCCTAGATCAGGCAGGCCTACCGGCATATCTGTAGGGCATTGTTTTGGCTATGCTAATTGACATGAAAAGACCCAGCCCAGTGTGGGCAGCACCAGTCTCTAGGCTGTGCTCCAGACCATGTAAGAGTGGAGGATGTGAGCTTGGCGCTGTGTTCATTTGTTCTTTCTCTGCTCTTGACTGGGGCTATAATGGCACCAGCTGCTTCCACTTCCTCCTTGACTTCCCCACAGTGATGGGACTGGAATCTGGAACTGTCAGCTGAGGTATATCTTCCTCCCCCTTAAAGCTGCCTCTGTCGGAGTATTTTGTCCTGACAGAAAAGGAAACCAGAATAGGACCAGCGCTCGTGCTGTCTTGGGGCTCACTGCCTCACTGACAACCTGAGAGCAGCTCCCAGGCTTTCATTCTCCACAGACACCTGACCAAGCCCTGTCCCAGACACTGGTGCCTCTACCCTGATTGTTGCAGTAGCCTTGAGGTGACATGAGTGATGTTCCCCCCAAAAAATGCCACATCCATCCAGATACCAGAATGTGACCTTATTTGGACACAGGATCTCCACAGGTATGACTGGTTACCTAGTGCCTCCTCACAAGAGGAGGGGACACAGGGAGACCACGGAAGAGAGTGGTGGGAATGGTGTGAGGGGCTCAAGAAAAGGACCAGCTAGGGCTGAAAGGAGGAGGATGGCTTCCATGGAAAGCTCTAAGGGTGCAATTCCTCACACACCTACCATGGGGCCTTTGCACTGCAGTTCCTCTGTGTGGAATATTCTCTGGTGACAACCCCTGCCTCTCTCCCACCGTATCTGCAACTCGGCTTCACTGTCACCATGGATGCCATTATCTTAAAGACAAAACTAAAACGGCAGCCACCCCTTCCCTCCTGCACGCACCCTTCCCTCCTGCACGCACCCTCCCCTCCTGCACGCACCCTTCCCTCCTCGGCACAACATCTCCTTCAGGGAACTTAAGGCTACATAATACACCGTTTAGGATTCCCTGGCTGGGCTATCTCTGTGAAAACAGGGACATCTCCCCTGTCCACTACTGTGCCTGCCCAACACTGCTCCCCTCAAGATGACAGGCTCTCAACACAAAGCCACTGACTGAATTCATGAGCCAACCATTTAATAGGAACAAAAACATAGAAAGTCAAAATCGCCAAGTCCCTCCGCAAATGCACAGCTTCTCAGAGAGCCAGCTTGTCTGTTCCCAATGCAGTCACCTCCCATAACACCATGACAGCTCTTTTGCAGGTGGCCAGAAGCTGTGAGATGCCAGCGAGGAAGGAGACAGATGGCACATGTACAACACCCCACACTCCTCCCTGTCTACACAGCCCCCGGGCAGCTGCTGCCAGAGCGTGGCAGCCTCGCCCACCAGGAAAGCTGCCTGAGAAGGAAGGGGGGGGCCTCTTCCTTTACAATGCCCCCTTCACTTTCCTGGCTTCTTCCTGCCTCCCAGGACCCCTTCAGAGGCAGGAAACATCCTCCAAGGGTGGAGCCTGAGTAGCAGGGACTAGAGTAGGACAATGTTGCTGAAAGACACAGACCAGGGTGGAGAGCGAACTCCCTGTCTCTGTTCTGCCCAATACTGTTTTATGAACACAAGAGCAAAAAGCAAAGTTCAGAGGTCTAGAGTAGGGAAGGAAGGACTGGACAAAAAAGCTTGAAGGACTAGAGACAAAAATGGAAAAGTCGGCCAATTCGTTTCCCTAGATGCTCACTGGCCCTGGAGGCAGTATGAACTGACCACCGAGGGGAAACATGGGCAGTGTTCACATCAAAGGCCTGGGGATGCTTGGCAGGGGGCTTGTGCACAGAGGAGGAGATGATGGCTCGGGGGACCTGTGGTGCAGTTTAGATCCCCAGAGCCTGGCTCCAGCTCCTCCACCATACCACCCAGCTGTTGACTCTATGCGCTGAGCTCTGTACTCCCATGGGGAAATGGCAGCACAGGGTGTCCCTGGCCAAATGTGCAGGTACTCGGAGGTCAGAGTGTAGGACTGCTGCCCTGATGAGCACCCTTTTTCTTTTTCTATTGTTTATTTGTTTACTTTTTGCTTTCAAGACGGGGTTTCTCTCTGTAGCTCTGGCTGTCCCGGAACTTGCTCTATAGACCAGGCTGGCCTGGAGAGATCCACCTGCCTCTGCCTCCCTAGAAGTAAAGGTGTGCGCCACAACGGCTTGGATGACAAGCTCCCTTTCCAAGCACAGAGAGATATTTGGCATCGTGAAGTCCCCAAATCTACTGTTGGCAAAGATGCGGGGCGGCTAATGTCTTCTTTAGCTGGTCACAGGGCTAACCAGAATAAAGCCTACCTTTTACCAAGCATTGTGGTATGTATCTCTTATCCCAACACTATGGTGGCTGAGGCAGGCGATATAATAGTGTGGGCGACAGAGTAAGATCCTGTGTCAGTAAGTGGGAGGCAGGACAAGCAAAATGGCTCGACAGGTGAGAGCGCTTGGTGTACAAGCCTGAAGACCTGAGTTCGATCCCCAGAACCCACCTTGATCCCTTACATCACTTCAGACCAGAAGTTGGCAGTTGACTCTAATCTAGCCATTGCCTGTTTTTGTAATTATCCCAGGAATTCCCAGATGGGAGTTGTGGGCAGTTCAGGCAGACTGGGGATGGACAGAGCAAGTAAGGGGGTTGGGAGGCACTCACCAGGAGGAAGGCACGCACAGCAGGGACCTTGTTGAGCTCCACCAACAGCCGCAGGGCCTTCTCATGGTTGCTGCAGTACTCCTCATACACACAGAATTTGTCCTTCTGCGAGACAAGAGCAGAGCTGTGAGATGCAGGACATAGGCCGAGGCAGGAGGATGGGACAGCCTAGGGTCTTCAGGTTCAGGCCTCCAGATGAGGTAGCTCTAGCTTACTTTGGGACCCGGTCCAGTTGCCTCACGTGTTTCTAGAAGCCTGAATGACCGTCTGGGAATAGGTGCAACACATCTCAGGGGTCCAGGGCATGGACTAAGCAAGGGACCCCAGGCCTGGACATGAGCTCTTCTTTTCTCACTGTGAACCTGAAGGGCCCCTTGTCTCAGTGTCCTCAATAGCAAGGTGGTCCTAATAAATGTCGGAGTTATTACAGCAGAAGGCTAACTCTGTTGACCTCTAAGTGACCCCGAGCCCAAAGTTGGGACTCCTTCCAGTCCAGAGGTCACGAGAGTCCCTACCCATCAGTCATTTTCCCAGACCTGGACACAACACAGCCCTTTTAACAGGAATCTTTGAGCTAAGCATTCTTCACCCCAAAAGGGTCACAGAACCAGCCAAACCCCAAACAAGGATGTCCTGGGGAGGCCCCTGGGGGATGGAGGCCTGCAGAGCCTAGACCTCAGGTAGAGGATGGACCAGAGACCCTAGGAAACTAAGGAAGGAAGAGGTGGGTCTGCAAGGCAAGTGGCTCATCCTGTTTCTAAAGGAGCCCCACTGTCCATGCTTCCTACAGAGGGGACAGGAAAGAGGAAGCCAGAGGAGCAAGAGGGGGGACCATTTCCTCCACAGACGCCTGGGAGGGAGACAGAAGAGGGAAATGAAGGAAGGACGGGGGTTTCAAGACCAACAGGAGACCCAGCTTGCCACACTCACGCCGGCCTCCACCGATCTGAGCACACATCCTGAGGGTCAGCACCCACAGCCAGAGGGATGCGCCAAGCGCTGGGTTAAGGCCACTCTGCTCTCTCGACGAGTGTGGACAGTCACCTCCCCATAACCTTACCAGGTCAGTACTAACCCATCCGCCCAAAAAGCAAGAAAAAAAAAATCATCACACAGGGCCTGATGGGGCAGAACCAGAACCTAAAAGCTCATAGCCCTCCCTTGCCAGCCCTTTCTCAAGGTCATAGCACGGGACAGGGATGGTAGCTTGGGGCAATGTCCAGGGTCAAGCCGTAGTCCACACGCTAAGTTCTAAGTAACCCCGTAGCGTCATGAGAGGCAGCAGTGATGCTAGCCAGGCAGCTCCGCCTAAACCTTGGGTTCTATGACTAACAGGTTCCTGACACCAGGATAGACTGGCATGTGTAAGCTGAGGGGAACAGCCTATTTCAGAGGGCGGGATTCCTCCCCCTTTCCCTGGTTTGGGGACTCCCCTCCCTAACTACCCGATGGCTACATTCCTGAACGCAACACTGGTTGATTGTTGAGTCTTCCCTTTTGGTTGACATAAATGCTTCCTGTCATTCTTGCCAACCTACATTTAACCCTTTCATCCAGGACCTTCTCCACTGGTGAGATCTCCCTCTACCAGCACAGTTCCATCTCCCTCCCCGTCTCACTCATGTTTGAAATCCTAGCACTGCGTCTCTGACCAGCGCTGACGAGCTGCTGGAACAGATTCCACCAATTTCATTCAGTCAAACCTTGCCCTGGTGGACATCCCAGTGGGTCACTGACTTCTATTCTCCCCATGGGAACAGTCCATTCGCCATCCCTCCAGGATGCTCTGGGATGCCTTCTGCAGAATTTCAAATCCCTGAGCCCTCATGAAGGGCTGTTACACGCCTCTGCAACCAAACTTGGACGGATCCAAAAATGAGACCTTTTTAGTTACTGCCAACAATCGGGTAAAGTGGAAGGAAGTTCCCCATGTTCAAGTTTTTTCTCTTCCTTGCTCCAAAACTTCTGTCTCTGCTCGCTCTCCCAAAAGTTTCAAATGTACACCAAAAGGGAATTTTCTTCCTAGCCTACTAACTTCGTCTTCTGCTCATACATATGTTCCAGCATCCTTCCAGGTTTCCTACATCCAAGACAGTGCCAAAGCAGCTACCCACAGGTGCTCCAGTCCAGCCTCACAGACTGCGCCAGCTGGACCTGCATTGCCCCTCCTACCCATAGATGTTCTCAGACGTCGGACAGCAAACACAACAGCCTGTTCTTCCTGGACTTGGCCAACATTTCAGCCTTTTGACCACCTAGCACCACCCCAGTGTCAGCAGGAAGCAGCTAAAGATGATTAATTTCTTCATCTCTTATCCATTTATTATCAACAAAAGGCTGGAATGATGTGCTTCAGACCCTGGACAGACCACTCCAGATTCTCCCAGCATTCTCCAGTCCCCATCTGCTGCAGGACATGGCTGGCATACCCTGAACTTTCAAGGACAGGGGCTCTTCCCTTCCCTTCCCCATACAATCTGGACATTTTGTTGCTGTTTCTCTCCACCCCACCCCCACCCCCACCCCCTACACGGCAGCCAAGAGCTTCCAATGAACCGACATTTATATACTTTAATTCACCTTGCATGAAAAATAATCCAACCAGCATCCTCATTTTTTCAATGTCAGCATATAAGCCGCTTCACAAGCCTGCCTTCAGGTTGCTTAGCAACCTCTGACACCATCACTTGCCCCCTACCAGGTGTGGGTCCAGGATAAAAAGGACAAACCCACCATCCCTCGCTCTTTTACTCTGTCTCTCTTACTCTTGCACTTTCTCTAAGGGCGCCCCCTTTTCTGTCTCTCACTGTCACTGTCTCTCTACCCTCGTGACCCAGTCAGGTCCCAACTCTTCTCTATTCCCTTTCTCCTCAGGTAATCTCTCCATATTCATATCTGTTGCAAGCCATCTCATTTTTAATATCTAACAATAGTGTTCTGGGAGAGACATAAGGCCTACCTCATGTACCAAACACCAGCTGGAGACCAAGTATTTAAACATATGATCCTGTGGAGGACATTTCACATTACACCTTCCTGACCCTTGCTTTTGTCTGTCAGTATCTCTATGGGCCGCACAGGCTCAACATAACGAAGTGACACTTCCCTGTCTACCTCCATCTACCCGACAAGGAGTCAGGCCAGAAGACAAGAGAAGGTCTGGCCCTTCCCACACGCCAACCACAGTCAATGGCAATGAATCTGGAGCTTGCTGGCAAGCACTGAGGACTTCTAAGGACTCAGAGACAGGACACTGATTGATTAGTAATGTCTGCCATGGGTGCAGAGAGGGAAGTAAGGGATAGGATACCCTATCTCTGACAGTCTACAAGGTGACCCCTTCCTCAACCTTCCAGAAGAGCAGGGCTCAAACTTGCTGCCTAGAGCAGCCAGGAATAGCAAGTAGCACTGTGGTGGTTAGAGTAAGAACAGCCCCCCATGGGCTCATAAGAATCGAATACGTAAGCAGAGGCAGGCTGATCGCTGTGAGTTCGAGGCCAGCCTGCTCCACAAAGCAAGTCCAGGACAGTCAAGGCTACACAGAGAAACTCTGTCAAGGCTACACAGAGAAACTCTGTCTCAAAAAAACCAAAATCATCATCATCATCATCATCATCATCATCATCGAATACTTAGTCACACTGAGTGGCACTACTTGAAAGGATTAGGGGGCGTGGCCTCGCTGGAGGAAATGTGTTGCTGGGGGTGGGCACTGAGGTTTCAAAAGCCCAAGCCAGTCCCTGTGTTACTCTCTTCCTGCTGCCTGCAGATCTGCATGTAGAACCCTCAGCTACTTCTCCAGCACCATGTGTGCCCGCAGCCTGCATGCTGCCATGCTCCCCGCCAAGGAGAAAATAGATGCAACCTTTGAAACCATGTGCAAGCCCCAATTAAACACTTTCTTTTATAAGAGTTACTGTGGTCATGGCATCTCTTCAGAGCAATAGAACACTGACTGAGACAAGCACACTCCCCTCCTAAGTCCCAGCAGTTGAGTCACTACTCGCTGCCCAGCCACTGTTCAGGCCTTGGTCTGCAGATGCCAAAGCCCTGCTCTGGCAGCATCGAGTCCCCGTGTGTAGCTTGTTTCTTCTCGATGGGCAAAGGAGGTAGGTGTCTGCCGGGAAGGAACAGACATACACATGGCTGTACACACAGATGTGGTGGGTGGGGACATACAGCAGTGAGCTAAGAGAAAGATCCAGCTACCAGGGGAGCCATGCAGATTGTCACAGCTGTGAGAACATCCAGGAGAAGATACCATCAGCTCCAAACCACAGCCAGGAAGACCTAGGACAGGACAAGGGCAGGAAGCAGCTGGGTCATACAGACGGACCCTGAAACGGAAGGGAAGAGACAGGCTCCTCCTGCAAGGGTCCTCCACCTGTCACCTGTTCATACATTCTGTAGGCAGAACGGGTCCACCGGATTCAAACTCACCACCCCTCAGCCGACCACAACTCTCAAAACAAAACACACCATCCTGGGCTTGGTTAAAAGCTCCACCGGGCGTGGTCCATGTTGTCCCACCTCTCCACACAGCCTTAGGGCCTCCCTCTGCCCTTGACCAACCAGAACACCTTCCTCAAGGCCACACTACCTCAACCCAGAAGAGTGATACTTAGGATATGCCCAGCTGAACTCCAATTTCACATGCACAACTGGCCATTATATAGTGCATGTCCCCAATACTGCATGTGACACTCAAGAGACCTGGACCCTTACCTGAAAAGCCAGCCACCCTATGTCCTATGTTCCTGTTTGCTACATCCAGCAACTCAGACCCTGAGCAGTTCCTAGAAACATCCTAGTCACTCAATGACGTCTGCATCTCACATCCATGTGAAAGTATCTCTGTCACTCTTCATACCGCCTGCCTAACAGGATGCCAGCAGAAGGGAGCAGCTCTGCCCTGCCTGGTGCCACAAGCTCACACTGCTGTGCCTGGCACTCAGATTTCTACATGTGTTTCAGGAGTCAGTGTCACTTTCAACAGTGGCAGATCCCAGCATCAGAATGTCTCAGGCCTAATCCCAGGTCTGACACTGACAAGTTACCTAAACGTAAACTATAACTCGGTCTTTCTGGGTCTCTGTTTCTCCATCTATAAAATAGGTAATGGCAGAAACCACCTTCAAAGACTACTGTGAAGTTTTGAGACAGGGGTCCCACTCTTTAGCCCAGGCTAGCCTTAAACTCACTTCATACTCCAGGCTGGCTACACACTTGAGGCAATCCACATGCGTCAGCTTTCCCAGTGCTGAGAATACAGGTGTGTGGCACCTCCTTAGCAATCCTGCAATTTTAGCAAGCTGGTATGCATGGAGCACTCAGAACAGCACCCTGCACAGAGGAACGGGTCACTCAGTGCTGTCGATGTAAATTCAATACACAGTGGTTGGCTTGGAGGACTCCAGTTCTTTCTAAGGACTGAGTAGGTGGCAGGAAGATCTGTGCCCTGGTCAATTCCTACTCTGCAGCCTAGATGCTCCCTTGGGTTCCCAAGGAGGTAAGGATGAGGAACAAAACTAGATGCAGCCTTTGGGGCTAGAGTGGATGCCACGCTGACCCTGTGGGTCCACCAGTCACAGCATGGTGCAGTCCCCTAACCCTGACAACCAAATCCCCTCTCAGAGTCCCAGGTCTAAGAGAATGACTGCCTGCCCGCCAGTGGGACCCCTTCACTGCCACTGTGCACAGCCCCCAAGGCTGCCCTGATTCTGACACCCTCTCAGATGGGGCCAGCTTAGGTCTAGACAGGTGTGACACTTGATCAACTTCATCTGCTGCCCCCATGAAGCCACCTGCACACCTGCCTCCAGCTACTGTAAAAGTCCCAAGGCATCATGACTCACCCCCTCCCTCCCGGCGCATGGGGGCAGAGAGGGTGACAGTGCTACGTTTTAAATTGAAACATGATTTGAAATTAAAAACACTGACTCACGTTGAACAGCCTGGAGGCAGCAGCTTTCTCAGCTGCTGGCACGGCCCCAAGGAGGGGTTCAGCCAGGTGTGCAGGTAATGTCAGCGTCTCCTCCATCCCGTTGTCTCTATTTTTTTTTCTCCATTTTCTGAGACACAGCCTAAATAGCCCAGGCTGGCCTAGAACTGCCCGCTCCCCCTACCTCAGCCTCCCTCAGCCTCTCAGAGACTGAGTTTACGGACCTGCACCCAACACAAGAATCATGGGGTGGCCTTGGCCTGCCTCAACTACGCAGGCTGTCACCTAAGTACCTCCGGTCTGCAACAACAGCCACCCACTGCCCCCTGCAGCAAGGACACCACGCACCCTACTAAGTATATTTACTCAAGGAATTTAAATGAACCAATTTTAAAGGATTTCTGCAGTAACCCCAGCAGGCAGCCACAGAGGCAGCTACTGGCTGGGTCACTGTTCACAATCCAGTTCTGTTGTCACTCACAGGGAGACAGCCTTGGGTTGGCGCTTCCTCTGTCTGCTGGTCCATGTATCAGGAAGGTGAACTTGGGCTTGTCTCTTATTCCTGTTCTCCTTGGTTTTTTTAAATTTTATTTTATTTTATTTATGGCAGGGTGTGGTGGCCCCACCTTTAATCCTGGCACTCAGGATTGGACAGATCTCTGAGTTCAGAGCCAGCCCGAGCTACACAGCAAGTTCCAGGCAGCCAGAGCTACACAGTGAGACCCTGACTCAAAATGATGATGATGATGATGATGATGTGTCTATATGTGTCAATCTGTGTCATGGCATGTATGTGGAGCTCAGAAAACAATTTACTTGAGTCAGGTTTCTCCTTCTCCCACACAGGGATCAAATGGTGGTTACCAGGCTCGGCAGCAAGTGTTTTTACTTACTGAGCCATCTTACCTGCCCTATAAGGACAGTACATGAAGTGAGCCATAAGATCTCTACTCCTGTGTGACCAGTACTATAAAAGGGGGCCTGCCAAGGGGACAGCTTAAAATGTTCTAGGGTCTCAACCTAACGCTGCGACCCTTTAATACCGTTCTTCATGCTGTGGTGACCCCCCTCAACCATAAAATTATTTTCGTTGCAACTTCCTAACTGTAATTTTGCTACTGTTACAAACTTCAATGTAAACATGTGTTTTCCGATGTTCTTAGGTGACCTCTATGAAAGGGTCATTTGATCCCCAAAGGGGGTCATAACCCACAGGTAGAGAACCACTGTTCTAGATCAACAAAGAGACTGGCGTGACTGGGTGAGGGATTAGGTTCCAGGAAGTGGCAGGCCTGCAGCGATGTGGGGGTTTTATTATGGGGAAGTGGAGCCATGTAGAGTTCTAGAAGAAGGGAGAAGCAACCAAGTTTGTACTTCCAAAGGGTCTCTAGCAGCTCAGGAGACAGTTTCCAAACTCTTCACCCGGGAAAGAAGATCAGCAGCTACCGAGGCCCAGAGTGTCATAGTAAGTCCCCAAGACCTAGAATGAGGCCCAGCAGGCTGAGGACAGGGAACTCTGCCCAAGTCCATGCCCCATAGACTCTTGGGAGGTAGCTGAGAGAGCTAGACCACAGGAATGGGCACGCGGAGGCCCTGCTCAAACTCAGGTCCTACAATTAAAAGACAAGCATTCTTACCCACTGACCCATCTCCCCAGACCCCATACTCACAAATTTCAAGAAAACATTCCCAAGTTCGTGCTGAGATTGAGGCTCGGGGTGCAAGCAGTACTCCAGAGCAGCCAGAAAGTCCTTATGGACCTCCAAGATGTCCTCGATGTTAGAAAAGAGGATCTAGAAGGAACCAAGAGGCCAGAGTCAAGCAGGGCTCGGAGGGAGCAGGGTCCTCCCCAGAACAGCCTATACCCCAAGGTGCATGAGCAGGCATCAAAGGGTGAGGTTCCCCTGGGCCAGGCAGCTGCTGTGGGCTACAATCCTATCAGCAGCTGAACCGGAGGTTCAGAGAACAAGAGTTGACATCCCAGCCAGCCAGCTAGCCATGGCAGTGCCAGAGCGTCACTCTCTGTATGCAAACACTGCCATACTTGCAAGCTTCAGACATATCTAGCCTCAGGGCAGCATGCACCAACAAGTGCGTTCACATGGCTCTGCTCCCACAATAGTGCATGGTGGAAGGGGAGGACCAGGGGACCAGAGCCTACACCTCCGTTTCTGCCATGCCTAGAGCAGCCAAAAGCCTACTCCCTCCTCCACCCCAGTGGGGGCTGCTTGCCACACAGAGAAGGCCAGGAGAATCATGTGACCATCATTTGCTTTCCCTATGGCCATTAAGTTCACATAGTTGAACCTGGTTATGTTGACGGTAACATTCTAGACCTTGCTGTTATATTTACTTTGTGAAAGGGCTGCAAAAAAAATAAATAATAAATAATAAAAATTTAAAAGACAAACAAAAAAAAAACCTGTCTGTCCCTTGAGTGTATACCCAAAAGAAACCAGAAATGCCTGCTCAAAAGACATACACAGAAATGGTAATAGACCCAGTGAGGAAACAGCTCAAAGATTAATTACTAGGAGACTAGATTGCCATGGTCACAGTGTGGAATATTACAGAGCCAGGGAAAAGCATGGGCCAGGACTACACACTGCAATACCAACAAATCCCACAGATGTACGATGGTAAAAGACACCAGACACAGAAGACACTATCACAGAAGTTTAAGAACAGGCAGAAGAAATAGGGTTGGGGAGGCAGTGCAGACCTTTGAAAACTGCAAATGGTAGGCAGGGGCAGGTGGATCTCTTGAGTTCAAAGCCAGCCTGGTCTACAGAGTGAGTTCCAAGACATCTAGGGTTACACAGAGAAATCCTGTCAAGAAAAGGAAAGGAGAAAGGACAGGGGAAGGGAGGGGAGGGCAGGGGAGGACAGGAGAGGACAGGAGAGGGCAGAGGAGGGCAGGGGAGGGGAGGGCAGGGGAGGGCAGAGGAGGACAAGGGAGGGGAGAGGAGGGGGGAGGACAGGGGAGGAGAGAGGAGAGGAGAG
This sequence comes from Acomys minous, assembly GCF_964271855.1. Classification (NCBI taxonomy): domain Eukaryota; kingdom Metazoa; phylum Chordata; class Mammalia; order Rodentia; family Muridae; genus Acomys; species Acomys minous. The sequence goes on along the minus strand of NC_140485.1, from coordinate 68,338,020 downwards.
GGGAGGAGAGGAAAGGAAAGGAAAGGAAAGGAAAGGAAAGGAAAGGAAAGGAAAGGAAAGGAAAGGAAAGGCCAATCAACGGCAGTGGGAGCCTCACAGCTGTGCTGGGGAGGGCTGGCTGAGAGGAGCAGTGAGCGTGCTGGGTATGAAGCTCCCTGCCTTCACTGCTGGACCCAGGTGTGGTACAGGCAAGCCCTCAGGACTTGTATCCCTTGTTGGGTGGAGGTTAAGATCTGACAAAAGGCAATTTCTTAAAAACTAACAAGGCTCAATTTTAAGTGATAATAACTGCTTCCAAGCTCTAAACAATGTGTGATAAATCAATATAATAAACTGTAGGTGCTCAGTGAATACCTGTTGAATGAATGAAGAAACGAATGAAGGAGTGAAGGAAGGAAGGAAGCACATAGGTCCCAGCAAACAGACATACCTTCCCCATCTCTGCCATCCCACTCCCCAGGACCAGCTGTGCAGTGGCATTGCCTTGCAGTAGAGCAAAAGAGCAGGTTTAGAATTACCAACATTTATGTGACTGGCAAGAGCCAGGACATCAAGCCAGGGTCATCCTTGGCCATATCTATGGTAAATGCTGGCTACTTCAGATGCACATGTCCCCTTGTATCCACCTCCCCCTGAACCAGGCCATTCACGACACAAAATAAAAAGGTTTCTAGAAATTGAGGTCAGAGTGCTGGCCAGGACGGGCCTCAGAGGCACACAGACGGCCCATTGATACTGCCCAGACTCCCCAGCGCCACAGCCAGAACGAAGCTGGCCCAAAGACTCCCGGGCCTGTCTTGATAGCCCCTGTCCACTGCAGGAGTACGAGGGTAGCAGGAGGCACCAGACTCCCAGGACACTTGGGAAGGGATTTTTCAGACGCACCAAGCTGGACAAGGAGGCACACTGAGTCTGAACTGGAGAACAGAACCTGGGGTGCACCCTCCCCACTCTCAGTGGAGTCGTTTGTTCCAGGGCTGCTGAGAGCAGGCCAGGAGTGAGGTGTCAGTGAGTGGAGTCGCCTGGAAGGAGTAAGGCCAGCAATAGCAGCAGCAGCAGCAGCAACAAGGGCCCAGTCCTCACCTTGACATTTTCCTCTGTGAGACCCTTCTCCACAGAGTCTGCCACATTCTGCCGGATCCGCTGCAGGAATGCCTGTGAAGACAAAAGCAAGTGGGGATGAGTGGCTACATCTCCGATCCTGGATGCTCCTGCCAGAGGGACATGTGTTCAAATGCTGCCCAGGACCTGCGAGGTGGCACAGTCCAGGTATAGGGACAAGGACTTAAAAAGCTCCTCTGCTGAAAGGCTACTTTCCTGGGCAGCCCAGGAAAACCATGTACACACACACACACACACTCTCTCTCTCTCTCTCTCTCTCTCTCTCTCTCTCTCTCTCTCTCTCTCTCTCCCCCCCCCCCTGCTGGTCAGCCAAAGGCTTACTGAGTATCTACCTTATCAGCAATGCTGTATAACAACACAAAGCCCACACCCCACAGAAACCAACAGCCCAAAGAAACACACTCATACTTGCTTCTTTACCCAAATACCTCACAGAGCGCTCAACAATGACAACCTTTCTGTGGTGTTTTCCTTTTTATGCTTTAAGACATTTATATGACTCAAAAGAAAATATATATATATATATATATATATATATATATATATAAAACGTCAAGAACATGACGCATCTCTTTTATACCCCAGCCCTAGCCACTGAGGCCCTCACTGTCCCCCAGGGTAACTTCAGCTCCTGGTATCGCAGAAGGCCACATGTACAAGTGTGCACACACACTATGCTCATTGTTTCTTCTCTTTAGCACACTAAAACTGCAGCACACAGGATACTCCAAGCCAACTGGGCACTCATGTGGGTACAGAGGCACTGCCTGTCCGCTGCACATGGGGCCAGGTGAGAAGGTGGCTGGCCAGTGTTACAGATGTGATGACGGGGTTGGGAGGGGCTGGTGCTGAGATGACAGTCCAGGCTAGACAGGCACCCTACCACTGGGCTGCATGCATCTCAAGACCAACCCTCCTTTTTTGAGGAAAAAAAAAAACAAACACAAAAAACAAAATTAGGAGTTTTTACATGTCTCCCAATTCACTCTCCTTCCCTCCCTCTCTCCCTTCCATTCTTCCTTATATTTTGACCTAAAACTCAATCCTCCTGCCTCCACATCCCAAGAACTAGCATTACAGAGGTGTCTTTTGGAGTGTAAGAGAAAGGCCCTGTGATTGGGAGGAAGTAGATGTCATAGGTCTACTGTAAGAGTGGAGAGACCACAGGGCGAGGAGTCAGGCTTAGAGCTAGAGAGAGAGAGCACGCGCAGAGGTGATGCTACTGTGGAGGCCACAGGGTGGTCAAGGATGGGAAGGATATGAAAAGAAAGAGACCCATGCAAGCACCTAAGGGAAACTGAGGCCAGTCCCCCTAAAAGACTTCTGGCTCAGGACATGAGGCCTGGCCCAGGCTGACCGGGCAGTGGTCACATAGACCCCTGGGAAAATGAGTTCATAGGCTTGTTCCAGCCCAGGGGACCCAGTTAGCTATCAACCTGTCACATCTGGTTATAGCGAGGGCCCAACGGGACTGGGCCAGACAAGCGTGCGGTCTCCCTGCCTTGGGTTAATTGAGAGTGTGTCCCATCCCACCACGCTTGTCTAAGGAGATATGCCAGGGAGGTGGCAGGGAATGTGCTAGTCTCAGGGGAGGCAGAAACAGGCAGCCGAGGAGTGGCTGGCCCTTCAACTCTGTCAGATCCTTTTCTGTCACCTGGAATGACACCCATAATGTCCTTGTAAGCAGGGCTTTCATGCCGCAGCACAGGCTGGTGGACGTGGACAGGCCACATGTGGAAGGTACCTTTGATTCCACCCACAAGCCAAGGGGGCCATGGGTAAAGCTGGACTTTAAATGCCATCAGTTTACTGATGAGCCTGGGTTTACAGTTCCGCCTGGCTCCAGGGAGTACAGAAATCAAGAAGCCCATCTACCAGGGCCACATGACCCTCATGGTCCATCAGAGTCCCAGCCCGCCTGGTCAGTGACACCTCTGCCTTTAGGGGGTTTGGGCTTCTTGCCCCTCAAGGTCCCTTTAAATGTACAGACCAGATGTAGTCAAAGATCAGCTTAACCCTCTGTGACTCCCACCTATGAAGCTTAAGACCTTGACTTAAAAACCACCAAGGAGCCATACTCACGACCCTCAGTGAGGGTAACACCATCCATGGGCTGGGGTGCCAGACTGAGTAACCACCAGAAAGGGAGCTGAGCAACAGCATTCATCTCTCTCTGCCTCCTCACAACAGGTGCAGTGTGACCAGTCCTTATGCTCCTCCCACCGTGCCACACCAACACCCCCCACCCACCATGATGGACTGTGTGCTCCTGAACTGGGAGCCAAAGCAAACTCCTTAAGTTGTTCTGGTCAAGTCTTACGTCTCAGCAATGAGAAAAGCAACTAAGACTCCTATGTTTTTTTAAAGTCCAGATCTTCTGTGGCACTCCATCCTCCCACACTGGAGCCACACTCTCAAGCCTGTTCGTCCTGCTGGTGTATTTCCCCTCCAACTCGGTCCTGAGCCCCGTCTTACCCATCGGGCTTTAGCACTAATCACCTCCTCCAAGAAGCCCTCCTGGCCTTCTGCAGTCATTACTCCTCACCTTGGACTATTAAAAGCTTGAGCTCAAATAACATACAGCAGTGTGTTTAAGAGTCAAACTGGCCACAATAAAACAGGAGTGGGGCTAGGAATCTTAACCTTTACAGAGGTCAGGTATAAAAACCACGAGGTTTTGGCTTAAACCACAGATCTTCCTCCATCCTGCTGTGTGATCTCAGGAAAGTGAACCAGCTTCTCTGAATATTAGTTTAATTTCCCCAAATATGAGGATCAGTGTGTGTGTGTGTGTGTGTGTGTGTGTGTGTGTGTATGTGTTGTGTATATGTGTATGAGAATATTGTGTCAGAGTGCTCAGTGTGCGTATGTGTGTGTGTCAGTATGTATTGTACTGTGTGTGTGTGTGTGTGTGTGTGTGTGTGTGTGTGTGTGTGTGTGTGTTATAATAGGATAAAGAGATGGTAGGTCAGGAAGGCAGGGACTTCACATCTTTTCTCACAGTTTGACCCACATGGCAAAGAGGAGTGCCTGGCCCACAGTACACACTCAGAAATCAAAGGCAAGCATAAGGGGCCTGACACAAGGCTGGAGCTTCAACTCAAGTGCCTCAAACAGTTGAACGTGCTTTTTGAAATGATATAGTCGGAACAGTTGAGGGCGGGCAGAGGTTCCTAAAGGGTGCAGCTGCCAGACCTGGGGTGCCTCGGGAAGCCAGTCTCCAGCCACCCAGGCAGACAAAGGTATGCCCGCCCAGCACAGGCGCCCAGGCGGGCGGGCAGGAAGCATGAGTGCCACTGGGCTGACCTAGATGCAGCTTCCTGCCCCGGTTTCTTCACACGAGCTGGGCTACTGCTATTGTGCTGAGACAATGGGAGGCTCTGGCCACCCACAGAGGACGTGCACACAAGCCAACATGATGGGCACTGGGCACCAAGAACAGCTCGTGACCTGGAAAGAATGGGCCAGCAGGCGCTCTAGGCCCAGGCACAGCAACCCAGCACCGCCACCCTTCAGGTGATGCTGGCATCCTCTGTACTGGTGGGGCTGCTGAGGGACCCTCTGAATGACTCTGCCCAAGGCCTGATGGCAGTGGAACACTTAAATGGCTGCAGTTCACATCTTGGGGACCTCCCTGAAACAAGACACCATCCTAAGATGCTCCCTATGGCTCCCCAGGGCCCTGTCTACTGCTGGACCACCCGGTCCCTCAGCATCCATCCAGCCCTTTCTTCCCAATAACAACAGCAATTACTATATACATCAAGGATGCAGGCTCGTCACTACACAGCCTAGGAAAACTCTAGCCATGCAGGGCTCCTCAAAGGCCAACGATGGAGCCAGGAGTGGTGGAACAGGCTGACCAGCTATGTTTAGAGACTTGGGGCACTGGGAACAGTATATATCCTGGTCTGAGCTGCAGTCAAATGGCTGAGAATACAGGGTCCCAGCAGCATGCACAGGCATGAGTCTGTGTTGGTCATGGGACTGTGTGACTATAAATCCCGGAGCAGCAAGGCAGCTCACCTCTGCAGAGGCCTCCTCAGTGTGCGGAGCATGCTGGGAGCAAGCCTTAGCCATACCTGGAAGGAGCTGACCCACAGACATAAAGAACCCAACCAGGGCACACTCTCCAGGGAAGTGGGAGATGGTAGAATAGAAGCTTGCTGGAGACAGAAGCCCACAGTCTACGTCCTGCCCTCCTGCTGCTGTAGCAGACATCACTAATCAATCACACCTATTTTTTCCTGCTCAGCCACAGTTCTGGGGACTTTGAATATTTGTACATCAAGAGCCCTGCTTCCCAGAGCCTCCACCTCTGGTCCTACTGACCAGAACATATGCTCCCATCTCCCCACATGGCATGAGGCTTGGGTGGACCACCAAGTGACTCACCCCACAACGCAAGTGGCTGTCTCCCCCCACACTCCCATGCTTTCTGGTATGCCTACTCCCAGCTAGGCCACTTCTCTGAATAACTTACGTGTGTGAGTCCCCTCAGGGACAGAGAGGCTGCTGACTCAGGTGTGCAAACTGCTCCAGGGTAAAATGGCTAAATGAAGATTAAGGACACAGACTCCTGACTAATGAGGGTCCAATAAACCTACAGCTCGACTGAGCCAAGTTTAAGCTGTGGGAGAGAGCTCCCCTGACCCCCACACCCCGAAGGGGGCTCACAGGCTCTCAATGGTTCACGCACCAAGGCTTCAGATGACAAGGGAGGCTTTCCTGTCTGTCAGCTCTACAGATGAGGTAGCCTGAGTCCTGGAGATGAAGAGACCGCAGCTTGCCCGAACCAAAACCACAGAGCAAAAGCCTGAACAGGGACAGTGGCTCCACATACTGTTGGGACACACAATGCATGTGTCTTCAAGGTCCCCAGAGCGAGGACCCAACGAGAAGATAGGCATGAGAGTGATGGCTCCCACAGCTGCAGGGCCAAAAGAGCCTTTCTCGGAGGAGGCTCCCATCACAATCCAGACAGAAGCCTGACGTGTAACCCTGGGAGAATGGGATCTTCTGCTCCCATGACAACCACTCAGCCCCAGCCTCATGGCCTCCTCAAAGCCTATCTCCACCAAGGCCTTGTCACTCACTATCCTGCCTTTAAGACACTGGGGAGCCGTGCATGCTTGTAATCACGGCACTCAGGGAGGCGGAGGCAGGCAGATCTCTGTGAGTTCAAGGCCAGCCTGGTCAACAAAGTGAATCCAGGACAGCCAAGACTACACACAGAGAAACTCTGTCTCAAAAAGCCAAAAAAAAAGAAAGAAAGAAAAGAAAAGACACTCCCATGGTCAGAATGACTGGATAGCTCAAAAAATGACTGGATAGCTCAACTGATAAGCCTTTAGACTTTGAGCCTAAAGGTCCAGGGTTCAATTCCCTGCTAACTCTTTGGGCTGGAAAGATGGCTCAGAGGCTAAGAGCACTGTCTGCTCTTCCAAAGGTCCTGAGTTCAATTCCCAGCAACCACATGGTGGCCCACAACCATCTATAGTGAGGTCTGGTGCCCTCTTCTGGTGTGAAGGCACACATATAGACAGAACACTTTATACATAATAAATAAATAAATCTTTAAAAAAAAAAAAAGACACCCCCATGGTCAAGTGAATGGGAGACATCCCTCAGAATGGCTGGGACTGCATGCATGTGCCATCACTAGCAACCTATCTCTGAACTCCAGGAGGAGTTCGGCTCCAGGAGGAAAGCCCTCTCCTATGTGCCCATTTTACAGAACAGGGAAACTGGGGGTGCCCAGCTATAAAGCGTTCATTCAGAGCCACAGGGCTAGGATGTGGTGGTCCAGCATGGTCGTGAGAACCCAGCCCAAACAAGCATTTCCAGTGTGTAACTGCAGGCCACAGATGGCCCTGGCTTTCAAAGTAGCCAGCAGCAGCCAGCAGTTGCCTGGGGACCCATACCATCTGTCTGGAACCATGGTCACCGCCCAAGGAGGTTACATCTCTCCCTGGAGATACAGAACAGAGCGGAGCCTTGCACTCAGTCCTCGAGACAGACAATGGCAATTTGAGCTACTGGGAGACAGGGACTGCCGTCCCCAAGGACACCCACACCTCAGCTGCGGTGACCTCATCAACATATGGTGAAACCTGAGAGGGCTGGTGGGGGGCACCCCATATCACAACATAGAAAACAAGATGCCCATGGAACCCGGTCCCCACTGTGATCGGCTGGCTAAGGGTCTGAGCAGGGATCACAGACCAACAGTACCCTGTAGGCAAAGTCAGAATAAACTATCCCTTTAACAATAGTCAGCAGAAGGCTGCCTCGGCCCGCTCCCTACAGACCCCCTCAGTCAATCATGGGGAGGTTCCCCCCCTCCAAACACCCAATGAACCCCGCAAAGGTCCCAGTCCTATTTACCACCCACTCACAATCCTGGTTTGGATCCTAGGAGGATCAGGGACTTCACGCATAGCACAGAGATATTACTTCCACCAGTGATCTGCTATCCCATCACTCCAGATAGCAGTGCCTCCTTCCCCCACTCCAGCCCAAGACAGCTAAGCAGTACGGACTTCATGCCACAGAAGTCCATTTAATAACCTGGAGAAAAGTCAGTGATGATCCCTTAGCCAGGACAATGACCGAGGGCAGGGGAGCTCACAGGGTCTCGGCTCATTTTCGGCTCAATAAACTGCCAGAGCCTTACACGTGCGTGAATGGGGCCAGGCAGGGCCAGGAACAAATGCTGAGCAGTGCAAAACGAGCTGCAAAGGTCTAGCTTTGCCAGTGACTCTCCCCGCCCCACCCCCACCCCAGGCCTTAGTTTCCTCCTCTATAAATCAGGGAAAGAATGAGTGCTCTAGCTGCAGGGAGCACTTCAGAGGCCGGGGCATGACACACAGGAGTGTAGCAGGCACATAAAATGTACAAGACAATGGGAGAGTGGGGGGGGGGGGGGGGGCGCGGCCCACAGCCCCATCTGCAGATTACAGGGTCAACAGGGAGCAGGAATTGAGTGTGGACAGGCTCTGCCTCTGTGTGTCCTGAGAAAGCTTCAGACATCTGTCAGCCACCATTACGGAGCTAGACACCCAGTGTGACCACGCCACCTGCACGGACACACGCACCCCATCCTCTGGGTACTTGTTTGCAGGACTGGAGACTGAGCCCAGGACCTCATCGCACTAGGCAAGCACTCTACCCCTGAGCTACACCCCCAGCTCTCCATCAGGTCTTCATCTCGTGACGATGTAATGGCTACTCTACTGTTGACTATCAACTTGACAAGATCACCTTAGGAGACAGGTCCCTAAGCATGCCCAGTTGAGGGCTTACTTAGGTCAGGCTGAGGTGGGAAGACCAGTCCTGAATGTAGGGGGCAGGCACCATTCCACGGGCTGGGGTGCTGGACTTAGAAATTGCGATCCTCCTGCCTCAGCCTCTCAAATAACAAGGATGACAGGCCCTTACCACTAGGCCTGGACTATTGGTACCTTTTATAGTCTGTGTTTTTCAACCTGAACTTAGATACATTTGTCTCCCCGAGTCTCCTGCAATGACAGAGGACAGTGTGGCCTGTCATCAGCAAGAAAGCCATCTGCCACACCCTGCAGCCCTGCCTATGCCCAGCAGACTGCCCCTACTGCCCTATCCCCCACCACCACCCTGGCCTTGGGAATCACCCAGCACCTCTGAGTCAACGTTGTCTCTTTAGCAAAGGTGACCTGCTCACTACACAACAACTTCCTGGAACCAGTAGGTTGGCTGTGCGAGCAGACAGACAGTTGCTCAGAGGACATACGAAGGGAGCGGTTGGGACAAGCTGTGTGAGAGGCTGGTGTCTGAGGGATGAGGAGCTCTGTAAGGATCTGGGGGAAAGGGCTTCTAGGCAGGGGCCTTGGGCTTCCTACAGTCGTGTCTAAAGCCCCTCCACTGTTTTACTTCCTCTACAGCCACGATGGTGGACGGCCCTACACCTAGCAATCCACTGGTTTGTCCATTTAGGCTGCTGTGTTGTATAAGAGCCTAGGGTGAAACCCTTAGCACTTGTGTCAGACCTGTCAGTTGATCACGCAGCCCTGTTATCTCTCAGCCCCTCGAAGCCCTGAGGAGAGACGCCCACTCTGCCCCACCAAAGAGGAACTTGAGGCAAAACCCTGAGTTGCTACAACCTGTTGTGAGCCACGCAACTGTGGAGGAGGGGAGGCCACAGAGGGGAAGCAACCTCTCCCACATCGCCCCACCCATCCCTCCCCTGCCAGTCCTCACCCAAGGCCCACTCAACACCTGCTCTACCACACACCAGCCATCCTACAGCAACCCGTACCATTCTGTTGGGCCTGCAGAGGGCTTTGTGCCTGCGTTTGAATATCAGATACCCCCCAGCTTCTTTTGGGAAAATGGGCACATAGATCTTTAAGTGCCCATAAAGCTGTAGGTAGCTCCAGGGCCCCTGCAGCTACCACCTTCCCCCAGGGCAAGCTCTATTTTCCCATCCAGCACACTCACTACTGCCTTCCCTTTCCTGCCTACAGCAGTAAGACCCTCTCTTGCACACGGACACAGCTTCCCAAACCCACACCCAGGGCAGACATGTGCCTGCTGAGTTTCCTCGCTGTTATCCCCCTAGATCCCTAACCTACCATGAAGTCCCTCCTACTCAGACCCCAGCTCCTCCCTTTTCCTTTGAGCTCTTCAGTTTCTTTTTCCTGTGAACAATAGGGTCACCACAGTTGGATTAAGACAGGGGTTCTCCACCACAGATCCCTTGACATTTGATTGTTTGGAGTTTCTGCAAAGAAAGGGGTGGAACCCATGCGTGGGGCACACTGCCCTGATAAACAGCTGGGTAGATCTCTGCAATGGAGGCCATCTGGTAGCTTCCATAGCTTCCTCCCTCTAACTAGACAGCCAAAGCTGCCTCCAGATATTGCCTAGGTACGAGTCACGGCCAGCTGACCCAGCTAACATAACTGCCACTAAAATGTGCATCTGGGCTTCCGGTGCTAGTTGTGCCTCAGCCTGCTGTGTGTCTCAACAGCCTTTCTGGGCCATGCTTCCCTTCTCTGAGGAATGGGAACAAGGAACAGTGCCCTCTCTCCATCTCAGCTCCCACCTCTGGGAAGTAGCGCCATTGAGTGGCTGCTTTTTAGGAGACAAAATATCCTTGCATCTGGCACGGTTGATGATGACCAACTCTGACTGCTCAAACCCAGGAGCAGCATACTCCCCTTGAGTCCAGGGAAGTGTGAGATGCAGAATATAGTACGACATTGTCAAAAACAAAAGCCGGGCACCCTGCCTGGAGAAGACAAAGTGGGAAAAAGTGTCCTGAGAGCCTCCGCCTTGGCCATAGAAGCCTGCATGGCAGGTGGCTGGGAGCAAAAGTGACAAGCCCACAAGGCAGCAATGTCTGGGAACAGGCCTGATTTAGGTGGCATTTCCTGCCAGAATGCAAGGACAAAGCAGAGCCAGTCACTCAAGGGCCCCAGAGCGCGGGGCGGGGCAGCTGGCCTCCTGGGTCCCACCACTCCTGCACTTTGGGACAATGGATGGGATGTGCTATTCTCAATGGTGCTGACACTTGACATCTGAGACAATAGCTCTGGGACCCCCACACACACCCAGGTCCAAGGGTTAGCTCTCCCTCCCCGACATCTCCCCAAGCAATTGTCCCTGGACAGGCTTTAGTCCAGCCCCTCACTCTAGAAGGTACTGGGGAAAACCAGGAAACAAGGCACAAAAGAAAGTGGTGCTCCAAGCCGGACAGGAGTTAGGCAGTGGCCCATGGGGCTGGAGGCTTTCTTGTTTGTCCTGTGCAGCAGCAGCTGTGACCCTGAGGAGGGGATTCCAAGGCAGCCAAAGCTCCTGGACACAGGGCGGGTCTCAGGAACAGACCCACGGGGTTTCTCTGCTGCCGCTCTCCCGTGAGCAAAGCTGCCGAGGCTTCCTTGGCACTACCTTCTTCCCCTCACCCCACTGCACAGAAAAAGAGTGAGGCTCGCAATAACTGAGGCCACAGTTCTAGAGCATCCTGCCTAGTGGACGGAGCTGAGATCCAACCTCTGGACTGTCCAACATCCAGGCAGTGGCTTTCTGCAGCATCCACTCTGGCCCAGTCTCATGTCCCAACTGTCACTCACTTCCCACTCCTAACTCCTCGTGATAACGGCATATAAAAGCTATTTCCCCAGGCTCTGTAACAGGTTCTTTGCCCCCAGGGTCTACACCAGCCTAACCTTCTACAACCAAGTGAAGGAAGGACACCTTTCAGAGGGGATCGAGGGGCCCAGAGACTGCTGCCATCATGGAGGCCTCGGGAAAGCCCACTTGGACCAGTGAGGCAGGCTGACGGTGAGACGGAGGAAATGACCTTGAAATATAGAGTGCACCTGGACTGTCTGTGGGCCCAAGGTCATCCAAGGACCTGGAGGAATGAGGCAGGCAGGAGATCAAAGGTCAGATGCGGATTTGGCCTAAAGACACAAACTGTGGACTGTGAGCAGCTTCTAGACCCTGGAAAGGCAGGTCACGGGCGCCCTCCTACCCCAGAGGCTCCAGGAGAACTGTCCCTAGTGACAACTTGACTTCAGCTCCCAGGGCACAGTTCAGACTTCTGACCTCTAGTGCTGTGCAAATATGTCGTAAGCATGAACTTTATGGTGACGTTACAGTCATGGGGAAGGAAGAGCATGGAGTTGGGTGGGAGATGGTTGTGGTGCAGGCTTTTAATCCCAGCACTTGGGAGGCAGATGCAGGTGGATCTTTGTTAGTTTGAGGCTTTTGTTGAGGCCTACTTTTCTTTATTCTCAGCCCATTTTGGCTTTAGTAGGATCCCTTCTGCCCAGTAAAATGACATTCTGTGACAGGGTTTGAGTTTAAATACAACTTGTTCAAGACCAAGAGTCAAACCTTTTGTATTGTTTTGTTATATTTTCTTGGTTTGGTTTTGTTTTTGTTTTTGCTTTTGTTTTGTTTTTTTGTTTCTCAAGACAGGATTTCTCTGTGTAGCCCTGACTGTCCTGAAACTCTGTAGAGCTTGCTAACCTTGAACTCACAGATCCTGCCTCTGCCTCTCAAGTGCTGGTATCAAATGTGCATGCCACCACCACCTGGCTCAAACTTCTCTTATCTTAAAGCACATTCTTACATGGAGAACCTGGCCAGCCTGGTCTACAGAGCAAGTTCCAGGCCAGTCAGGGATACACAGAGAAACCATGGCTCAGAAAATAAATAGATAAATAATATTGGCCAGCAAACAAGGAAAAGGCTGGTACGCCAGTGAGGTGAAGGCAGAGATGGGAATTCCCCACAGGATGAGACCAGTGTTGGCCATGACAGAGTGTCCTCTGGCTAGGATTTATATCTCCACTCACCACACGGCCACACACATATGCTTTACATTAATAGTATTACCAGGCTCACCTGTGCTAGCTTCCTATGAGACGCACCCACACAGAACAAAAACACTGCTGCTCTGTGTCGCTTCCCCTCAGCAATGGCCACAGCCTCTCAAGCCTCTGCGAGCAAGCGCTCCCCTCCCCCCACCTCTCGCCACCATGGAACATATGTGGCAGACACCATCCCAGGGCTTCTGTACTGGCTAGCCCCTCTGTCCGATTCTAGGCACCCATCTTAGTTCCTGCTCAGGTTTTTGTTTTTATTTTTCAAGACAGAGTTTCTTTTGTGTAACAGCCTTGGCTGTCCTGGACTCTTTTTGTAGACTGGGCTGGCCTCGAACTCACAGAGATCCGCCTGCCTCTACCTCCCGAGTGCTGGGATTAAAGGCGTGTGCCACCACGCCCGGCTAGTTCTAGCTCAGGTATCGGCTCACCAGAGACCCTTCTCCATCTTCCTACCATGCCTTCCAACCATCACCTGCTAAGCCCTTGCACTCTTCTCAGTATTGTCACGTCTTACTCCCCATTGCAGTGAGGAGGAAGGCTTTGGTCTGACCGTATACTGCTGTACCCTCCACACCCAGGGAGGTGAACCCCAGTAGGGGTTCCGCTTTGATTTGGGGTTTGCTATTATTATTGTTTCCATGGCTGGTCTCGAACTCACTATGTAGACCAAGCTGGCCTTGAACTCAAGGAGATCCCCTTGCCTTTTCCATCTGAGTCCTGGGATTAATGGCGTATGCTGATATGGCTGAACCTTAAACCTTATCATAACCTTAAAGGCTTATCATAAAATAACATTAGCTCTAGCAGTTCCTGGAATTCTATGAAAGATAAGTATTCTCTTTTCTTCCTTCCTTTTTATTTTTTGTTTGTTTTGGTTTTGGGTTTTGTTGTTGTTATCATTGTTTTGTTTTTGTTTTTTGAGGTAGGGTTTCTCTGTGGAGCTCTGTCTGTCCTGAAACTCACTATTAAGGCCAGGGTGGCCTCAAACCCAGAGTTCCACTATGTCTGCCTCCCAAGTGTTGGGATTAAAGGTGTATGCTCCCACCACCCAGAATTCTCTTTTTCCATTTAAAAAGTATAATTAAAGGTTGGGCAGGTGGCTCAGTAGGAAAAGTAAGGGCCTGAGTTCAAATCCCCAGGGCCCACTTAAAAAGCTGGATTCTGTAAGAGTCTGTGTAACCCCAGGAGAAACAGGAAGATCCCAAGGATTTGCTAAGCCAGCCAGGCTAACTGAAAGAACAAACTCCGGGTTCAGTGAGAGACTCTGTGTGAAAAGCTAGTGTGGAAAGTGACAGAGGACTTGAGAGAGGCCCTGGATGTGACCTTGACGTGATGTGGCTAAGCAGGAACAATGAGAAAACAAAAACAGGAGCCTCCAAGCTGGAACCTAAATGAAGCTGAAGAGTCAGCCTGTGGGCATCGAGGGAGACTGCGCCTGACACGGGACAAGCAGCAGGTGCAAAGGCACAGAGGCAGCGGCAGCCCGCCCGCGGTGAAAGTACAGTGAGGCAGAGCAACAGGGCAAGAAATGAACCCAGAAACCCAGCAGGAGCCCAGTGCGCAGCACCTCGTGGGCCAACAAAGGGCCTTTGACTTTCTTCTCGGTAAGGTGGGAGTCACAGAGAGTTCTAGGCAGGGAAGGGACCAGGCTGAGTGGCAAGGAGGTGGGAGACGATAATAGACTAAAGAACAGAGCCCGTGTGATTTACCACGGTGGAATGTGGGAGAGGAAAGGGGCACGAAGGCTGGCTCCTGGCCTCTGGCCTCCAACGCAGTTAGGTTGCAGTCACTTTTACAAAACCAGGACAGGCTGTGGTTTGGAGGGTATGTGGTAGGAGAGTCCAATCTGAGGCATTTTTCTGTCTGGCGGTGGAGACAGGCCCCCTGTCAGCAAATGCTTGCACAAGATCGATTTGGCTACAAGCATGCTTAGAAGAGGTTTGAGCAAGGGGACTCAGGAGGCACCATCAGGGCAGGCTGTGTGGAGGAGCCAGCTGGCCGCTGAAGCCAGGAGACCAAAAGGTAGACTGGGTAAGCGTGGAGTGGGGGTGGGGATGGGGGTAAGAACTGCTTCTAGGGGTTGTTCTCTGCCTTCCCCATTGTGCCACTCCGTGTGCTCCATCCAGCATGGATGAGGCCCAAAAATAAAGGCAGGTAGCTTCCAGGCTTCAGAGCACTGCATAGCATAGAACTAGGTTCGAATCCCAGAGCTGTCTCTTCTATGCTAAGGGACCCTGAAAGCTAGCCTTGTCTGGCTTAGCTCCTGCCCCAAACAGAGGGTATTTAGGCCAATATCATTTCTTCCCACACCCAGCCTCACACGGAAGCTAGAGCTCCAGGAGCAAGTTTAGCCAATGGGCTAAAAGGATAGGCTAGCCCAGGTCCCAGTACAGGCTGCCCTGCTGGGATTTCCCATGAGGGTCAGAGTAGGGCTCAAGGGAAATGTGCAACCTCCTGCTACTACTCAAGAGGTTGGCACTGTGGTCTCAGCCCTGGGGACAGAAATTGAGCAAGATGCAAAACTTCCACTCTGTGGACAGGTACAAAGCAGAAGAGGGACAGAATGGAAGAAACGCTGCTTTCAGTGCTGTGACCAGGAAGGACCCCAAAGAGACCAAAGAAGGGAAAGAAATCCAGCAGAGCACTGGGAAGCCCAGGCCAGGCAGCAGGAGAACATGTACCGAGGCCCTGTGGGAAGGACCTGCTTGTGAGCAGGGCTGGCAAGCAGGACCGAGGGGCAGCAGAGAGCATCAGGAATCCAGTTCAGGGATGAAAGCAGATGCCAGACCATGTGGGGAGGAAAAATAACTCTATTCTAAACAGCCCTAAGGAAGGAGGCTATGTTCCAAATGGCATGGAGAGGCCCCCAGCAGGAAAAAAAAATGCCCCCAACCCTACTCAGAGTTCTCAGTGTTCAAGGCAGAGCGTACCTCCCACCTTGGGCAGAACCAATGGTTCCACAGCAGTAAACAGGGACCCAGTCCTCCTCCCCCACCCCATGAGCCTTCCTTGTCTCCATCTATGAAATGAAGACTGTCCATCCTTGCTTGGATGGGGGTGTCTAATGAGCAGCGCTGGAGCTGGGCCATTCAGACCCCAAGCTCAGGGCTGCTCAGACATCACCACCCAAAAGCTTCCCAGGCTACAGCATCTACTAAGACAACCATGTGGGCCCCGTGTGGGCCCCACTCTGCAGCAGCCCCATACAGGCTATCTGGCAGCCAAGGGGTCTAAGGAGGTGGCACCCGGCAACCAGACACCTGCCTAGCAACGGTGTGATGGGATGACAACTGGACTCCATGGCAACTGCAGCTGGGGGCCCAGAGGCCACATGCGGCTTTTGGAGGGCACGGGAAGGGGTTCACAGACTCAACTCTAAGGCAACAGGGCTCACAGGGCCTCACAAGCACAACAGGTCCTGAAATGCAGGGCACAGAGCATGGGACCAGCCTGAGTTGCATGCCTCATCTCGGAGCTGTGCAGTATTGGGCCTGCATGGTCCCCCAATAATTCCCTCTCTGGAATAAAGACCAACATATCCAACCCAGGGACAATGTTTCATCTCCCTAGTAGTACACACACACACACACACACACACACACACACACACACACACACACACCAAAAAAAGAAAAAAAAGAAAAAAAACCCAAAGCCAGCAAACACAGGCTGTAGATGCTGAGAGCCAATGTCACATTAAACTCTACCAACAACTTCCTGTGGTACAGACACGGTAGCGTTAGTACTCTATGCCAAAGACCCACAGATAGGCCTTCCACCAGGGGCTAAGCAATGCCACAGGTAAGTCCTGCTTGACAATGGCAGCTCCCATCGTCCTCCTCTTCCTCTTGGCTGTTCACATTCCAGGTCCCACAGCCAAGACACCCAAGAGTCCCCAGGACTTAGACGCCAACTCTGGTAGAAGGCATGTGATTAGGGACCGGAAGAGGCCAGCCAGGCTGAAGACAAGAAGGAGGACAGTGGAGACAGCAGACACTGGGCTGAAAGGGTGGCCAACAGCTCTCCAGTCCATCAGGCAAAAAGATGCAGAAGGGCAGCTTCTTCACAGGATTCTCCAACTTCCAAAAACCCCTTGCTAGTTTATATTATAAAAATATCTAAGAAAAGGCAAAGAAACTAGAAAAGCTGAAATGATTTTGAGACAGAACACTGGGAACTCCCACGGCCCAATCTTCAGAATGACTGCGGAGTCATAATAATTATGACGGCACACGGTACCAGGGGAAGGGCGTGGGTCTGTGGAAACGAGCCGACATGCACGCGGCCTCTCACAAGGGCAGGATGCAGCTAAAGCAGAGACGTGGAGGGAAGCCAAGAGACAAAGGTGGTCTTTAACAAACAGTACCCCAGCAAACAGACACGAGGTGCGGCGTAATGAACCTCCCCCAACGACATGCTTCACAAAAGAAACCTGAGGGACCACACGGGCTAGGGCCATGACTCAGTGAGCAAAGCGTTTGCCACACAGCGTGAGGACCTGAGTTCAGATCCACAGCTCTCAGGTGAAGAGGCAGGCCTGGTGGCCCATGCCTGTAACTCTAGCACCGTGGTGCATAGATAAGCAGGTCCTGGGATCTCGAGGACCAAGCAGCTAGCCAAAATGGCAAGATTTGCGTTCAGGGAGAGATTCTCTCTTAAAAAATAAAGTGGAAAGAGATAAACTAAGATAGTCAATGTTGATCTCTGTCTTCCTTAGGTAATGCAGAGGCAAGCATACCCCCACATACATGTACACATACCACACATGGCACACACATACTACACACTACATACATACACACCACACACATTCAATCACACATTTAAATGCAAATTTTAAAACTATGAAACTTGAGGAGGAAAACAAATGGAAAATATCTTTGTGGCTTGAGGTTAAGCAAAGTGGCATCAACGTCACTTGTAAGTGACATTCAGAAGCACAGAGGAAGACAAGTGCTAAATCAGCACAGAAACTGTTTTCTGCTATGCAGAAGGCACAGCTAAGACAATGGAAAAATAAGCTAGGCATTGGGGGCAAATATGCATAAATGACATTCTGGCAAGGGACTTGTCTGCAGACTATAACCCTACCCCCAACAAGAAATCAAACAACCCAGCTTTTAAACTAGTTTCTTATGTGACTTCTCCTGGGGTTACACACAGAAATCTCTACCACTCCAGATAGGCAGCCACAGGCCAAAGGAACACCTCACAACCTAGGCCCTGCGTGGTGAACCAATGAGTTTATCAGGGTTTGGTCCAAGAGCACGGTGACCTCCAACACCCATATAATGCAAAAGCCCCATCCCATGACAACTCACAGAAACTGTACCACAACAGTCCTCATCCCAGCCACCCTCCTATCTCTGTGCACTGTAGCACCCCAAGACCACATGCATCAGAAGGAGGCAGGACGGGGCCGTGGCTAGAATCTTGCAGGTGGGTCTAGTGACCCTCTCTGATCTCACCATGGCCTTGCGCAAGCAGTCACAGCTATTAGAGCTTCTTCCCCCCCCCCCCCATTGATATGTTTTACTTGTGGGGAGCATGAACGCAAAGGTGCAGCTGTGGAGGTCAGAGGACAGCTTGCAGGAGTCTGGGACTGACCTCAAGTCTGGAGGCTTGGGGACAAGTGCCTTTGCCCACTGGGCTAGCTCACCAGCACCAGCTACTCTGACTCCAAGATGGCAGCAGACATGCATATCAGGCCTGGAGGTCAAGGCTCTCACCTCACAACAGGAAAATTGTAAAAAAGATACGTGAGTAGAAATCAGGCACATGAAAAGCACTAGACACCATCAGTGAGGGAGCGGCCAAGGGAGAAGCACAACCTGGTGCTTCTACACGTCTGTCAGAACGGCTTAAAAGGCAAACTGACAATGCCAAGTGGTGTCAAGGATGTGAACCACCATCCTCTCAGATCCTGCTAGTGGGAAATTAAAGTGACGCAGTACCTTTGCAAAGCCACCTGCAGCTTCACAAGCTGCTAAGCACGCTTTCTTCACACAGCCCAATAGCTGCACCCTGGTGTTTATTCTGGATAAATGTGAACTCGTGTCCACTTGTGAGCTGTGCATACACACTTAGCCAAGGATATTCAAGTCAGCCAGTGATGGAGGAAGACGCTGTACCCTTGGACGGATCGAGAAAGTAAACACATTGAACCATAAGATGCTGTCAGCTCTAAAAGGAACACTCTTGACACACAGAGACGCTGGCTGAACCCAAAATGCTTTACTGAGACTCAGAAGCCCGTATACCACACGAGCCCCCTGTGTATAGGCTCTTTTTCCCAACTCAACATCCTCTACAGTGAAGCATATATGTTCTAGAAAAGACCAAACTACAGGGCACAGGAAATAGATGAGTGGCTGTGGGGGTGGTAACAGACCAGAGGCATGGCTCCCCAGAGGCAACAGAAGGTGTGTGGAGGGCAGAGTTGCTCTGTACATGAGCTGCTGTGGGTAATAGCCCCCTGCATGTGATACACACACACATACAGACATACACACACACACACACACACACACACACACACACACACACACACACACACACAATTTAACCCAAAAAGACATCCCTACTATTTGTACATTGTAAATGTTAACTATGTTTAAAATATCTCATTCTGGGCTTTTCTAGATACACAGATGCAGTAGTAAGTAAAGATAAACATAAGCACAAGTACCCCTGTGTGCTATGCAGGAGCACCCGGTAAGCCAAGAGCACACGGGTCGCCTTGATCTTGGTTGCTAAGCACCTCAGGGATGAGCTGGTTACATCACTAGGGCAGGTGTACCTAACAAAGAAACATGGAAGGGAAGTGAGAGGAGAAACAGTGAGTAAAACCCAAAGAGCCCTTGGGCCAAGGCAAAAAGTCCAGATGCTAGAGTCAGGAAAACACGAACCAGCCCAGAAGAGCATACAAGGTTGACGCATTCTTGTCCAACAAGGGCTAGGGAAGGCAGGCCTGAAGGTGGAGCTGTCTGTGACAAGGGTGGAGATCTAGTGGATTCATGGCCAGAAGCTGGGGAGCCAGAGTGACGCCAAATTCCTGCTGTGAGCAAGGGTGAGAAAGGAGTTACCTGTGCGGAGAGGGGCAGGCTAGGAAGAAGGGTGCTGAGGATTGCCTAAAGGGCAAGTTTGAGGCCTCAGATGTGCCCAAGACAAAGACAAGAGAGAGGGGAAAGAGAGAGGAAAAGAGGGAGGTAGGGAGGGATGAATCATGTTCTGGCCTGTTGCAACCCAGCTGCCATGTTGTCCTTCCATGGACCAGTCCATCCCTCCCCACACTGCCTCACTTGGAAAAACATCCTTCATCCAAGAATAAAAGAGACTCCAGGAACTCAGCCACTCTGGAACAAAGGCTCCAGCTGACTCAGACCTTCCTCCAGGGTGACAAATTCAACCCTCAGTAAGCCCTCTGGGGCAGGCATGTGACTGGAAAAGGACAACTCCTGGCACTCACCACTAAATCCAACACACAGGCACCAGCTCAGGCTCCATAAGAGCCTTGGGTGAGCGGGGCGTGGGGGCACACGCCTGTAATCCTAGGAGGCAGAGGCAAGCGGATCTCTGTGAGTTTGAGGCCAGCCTGGTCTACAAAGTGAGTGTAGGACAGCCAGGGCCTCACAGAGAAAATGGGGATGGGGTGGGGGATGACTCTGAAAATTGCCCACACTTTATCAAACATAAGCCATTTCTACCCCTGATGGCTCTCAACCCAGTGGCTGTTGAATTCACCGGTTCCCTCCAATCAGCAGAGCAACAGGTTGAGTTTCTGCAAGGGGCTGCCAGTAAGGCTGCATTTTCCCACTTTCCCAGCAGGTGTGGCGAAAAGGATGGTGAAAGCTCCAGCTTGAGACCAAGTCACTTGCTCGCACCAGCGTCCCTTCCTGCTGACAGAAGTCCAAGAGCTTTCAGTGAATTAAAGTCACGTTTGCTGGAGAAGCCAGCTGACTACCCTGAAGACAATCCCAGCAGGAAGGGAGCAATGTGGCTAGCAGCTGTGAATACTGTTTGCAAATCTGTGTCCTCCACTAGGGCACACAGAATCTAGGTATGTTTGTGACAAAGGTGGAAGGAAGGCAAGGACAGGGGTGGTGCTGGACTGACGAGTCCAGTGGCCAGCTGGGGACTCTTCCACCCCATGCACAGAATCTGGCTTCCCAACTTGTCTCTAGACTGCTTCAAAAGAAGTTGTGGGGGACTGGAGAGATAGCTCAGCAGGTAAAATTGGGATGACTGGGACAGACAAAAAGCCCTTGAGGAAATGACCATGAAACCCCTCACTACAGGCCAGTGAGATGGCCTAGTGGGGAAAAGCGCTTGCTGCCAAGCCTAGCAACCTGAGTTTGGTCCTCGGACTCAGTGGTGGAAGCTGCTCTCTGACTCCAAACACAAGCAATGATTCAAGTGCGCATTCACAAATAGATAGTAGATAGATAGATAGATAGATAGATAGATAGATAGATAGACAGACAGACAGATAGGCAAGGCAGGCAAGCAGACAGGCAGACAGATATATTAAAAGGAAAGACCTTCTTGCAATGACTCTTATCAAGGCACTGTGAAGGGCAATTTCCATTCCTGTGCTGCCTCACGCTCTCCTGCAATGTCATAGGAGAGGTTGGAGAGATTGCACATCCCCAAGGGACACTAATCAGCACTGATTCTCCACTAATTCTATGCAAAAGTGCCACCTCCTCCTAGACACCACTAATGGCAGCAAGAGACCCTGCTGTTCTTAGGACTTGGGCCTCACGGGAGCCCTCCCCCATCCAACTTGCTAGGCCCCACCCAGACCTCAAGCACTCCTTCCTCAGAAGCCCCTCCCCTGGAGACAAAAACCTGACTTCCCTCAGGCACTGGGAATCCACCGGAAGAAGAGTCTGAAGTGTGGACCTCAGCAGAGAAGCTTATCCCTTCCCAGCCTCGGCTGAGTGGCCCGCTCTCAGCTCCCTGCCTGCAAAGCCATTAGGTGTACACTCAGATGTTAGGATACGTAAATCCATCTCAGGGGAATTCTCAACGTGATGACTGCTTTGATTGTCAATCAACTCCTTGCCTAGGCCTCCTGCAACCAGGCAGCTGAAGGTAGCAGCAAGCAAAACCACGCAGACCCTGTCCCTATCCCTGTGTCTGGTGACAAGAAAAGGCAAAACTCTCCAGAGACCTGCACCACTACCTGCTCTGCCAAAGAACCTGCTTTCAAGGTGCTCCAAACTCACCACCCTCACCCAGGCCCTCAGAGCACAAGCCAGGGCATTCAGCTCAGGCTTCTGAAGCTCTCTCCCTCCCCGGAACCCAGCCATTCCCCTGGCTGGCTTCTCTCAGCTTTCATTGCTCAGAGTTAATCCTCAAGTTCACCAACCAACTCCTTCTCCTCATTGGACAACAGACATCTCGAGCCCACTCGCGGGCATCTGTCTGTCTGTCTGTCTGTGTCTGTGTCTGTGTTGTCAGTGTGTCTGTGTCTGTAGGACCTCAAGTGTCAGCCCTCACTCTCCACTTTGTTTGAGACAGGCCTCCGCTGGTTTGCGGTTGTGTATGCCAGGTTAGCTGCCCCTCCCGGCAGCTTCCACAGACACTCACAGCGGCTGGTGTTTACAGCAGCCCTTGGGATTTGAGCGCAGGTTCCCAGGCTCTTACCCACTGCACTAGCTCCACAGCCCATCCTCAGACTTTTCCAATCTAATGCATCAACAGGAAAAACAGGAATTGAGAGAGAGAACAGGAAGAATGAAGCTTTCTGAGGACAGAGCCGACTGTGAAGAGAGAGGCCTGACAGGGCAGGTGGTGGGAGCTACAGCAGCTGGGACTAAGGGGCCCTGGGGACAAGGCTGCTCCAAACAAACGGAGGGGCAGGAGGGAGGGGCCAGGTGGGACTCAGGAGCAAAGGCTTACAAGTAACTCTCCCAGGAAGGAGCCTGGGGCCACACTGGAGGTGGCAGAGTTAGAGGTTGGACCCTTCGCAAGGACCAATGAGCAATGACCACCCAAAGCCACTCTAAGCAGATTCCTCCTGCAGACCCCTCAGCACCTGGGGCCCAAGGTGTAACAAATGATGAAGGTCTGGCAGAGAAGTGAGGCTGGGGAGGAAGAGGAGAGAGGTGTGAGGGAGAAGAGGGGGAAGATAGGGACAGGGAAATGGACAGGTGAGGGGCAGAAAGGCAGGTCACTGTAGCGGGAGCGGGGAGTAGCTCTGGCTGATGACCCTGACCTTTCCTGCCCCTCTCCCACAGTATACTTAAGACCTCAGCAGCTAATTGTGTACTGGATGCTGACAGCCTCTGAGGCCTCCTCACTCCCTGGGCCTCACTGGGGTCCAGAAATACCCAGCAAAAAGCTACACAGGGCTGGCAGAAGGCCATTCCCATGGTCTCCTTCCTCACCATGGTGACGGATGGCAGGGCTTGTGCTGCCATTTCAGCCCTGGACCCTCCCTGAGGAGTCTGGGTACATTCTTCCTTCCCATTCACCCTGGAGACCGACTCCAGTGCTCCTGTCCGCTTCTAAGCCCCACTCCTCCACCATTTGTAACCTTGTGAACATTAACAGTCTTCCAGTCCAGCGAAGGCCGGTTCTGTGTGTCCAGGGGCATTGGTCCACACATTGTAATGATTTTTATCTCACAAGTGTTTGAAGGGCTGGTGAGATGCCTCAGTAGGTAAAGGCACTTGCTGCTAAGACTGACATGACTTCAACAACACCACCCCCATCCCACAGAGTGGAGGGGGGGAGCTGACTCCTGCGCGCGCGCCCGCACACACGCACGCGCACACACACACACACACACACACACACGCACGCACATACACACACACATACGCACGCACGCACGCGCACATGGGAAAAGTTTGAAAATAAAACAACGGATGCAGAGCATCTCAGATTAAAGCACTGAGGATGCTTGAGGGCCGCTGGCAGCCATGGCTATGATTCTCAGGCCCTGCACCTTCTAGCCACTTCCTCTTCTTACTGCTCCAAAGTACAAAATTTATACCAGAGAACAAACTGCCTGGTGGTGATGGCGCACACCTTTAATCCCTGCACATGCGAGGCAGAGGCAGGCGGACCTCTGTGAGTTCGAGGCCAGCCTGGTCTACAGAGAAGCTTCAATACAGCCAAGCCTCTGCAGGGCTACAGAGAACCTTGCAGAGAGAGACAGAGACAGAGACAGAGAGAATATTAACCTTCTTATAATGGGGGATGGGGGTGGAGAGTGGGGGTGGGGGCTGAGGATTTGGCTCGGTGGAAAGGGTACCCGCCATCATGCAGGAGGCACCACATAGACAGGAGGGGGCAGCCAGAGGGTCAGGTGGTCAGGGTACAGCCTTAGCTACAAAGCAAGCTTGACATCAGCCTGGGCTAGCGACTCTACCTCAAAGGGGGGGGGGGGTATAATTGTAAGGATTTTATAGGCAGATATGGAAGCTGGGAGAAGCCCTGAAAAGGCCCCTAAAGGAGAGCTACTTGCAAATGTTTTTTTATTAATTTATTCAGATGCAAATATTTTAATAAGGAAAAAGGCCCAGCAAGGCGACACCCAATGGTACATTTCTACAGCCCAATTTCGAAGAAGGATCAAAACACATCTTTTCCCAGACATCACAGATGACAAGTGGCCACCAGATGCTGGGGACAGGAAATACGGCTATGGTTATTTTCTTTGTTTTCAAAACTTAGCAATGCCATTAAAAAAAAAAGGCAAAGAAAAGTAGAAACAGTGGAGGCTGTGGGTTATTTGGAAGGGCGGGGGGTGCATTCCTTGTAAACTGCTGTAGGCTTGATGTCGGACACACCTGAAGCCAGTACCAAAGGAGAAGAAACCCAAACAGAACTTCTGGTCAACTTCCTGTATCTGAGAGGCTGTGGGAAAGTTTCTGGGAGCCAAGAACCCAACACCTGAGCCCAAAGAGCTTTCTTCAAGGCACAGGACATATGTGATGCATGTGATGCAAGTTCACCCAAGGAAACACCATGAAGGCCACCCTCAAGTGTCCTTTGGAGTCTTAGCTGCTACCTCAGGGCTTAGACCCAAAGAATCCTAGGTCCCAGAAGCCCCAGCCTGGCTATGAGAGAAGGCACCCCACCTTTCATCACACATGTCTATTCCTCCTCCAGGGTGAGTCTCCTCATGCTGCCACGGGAACCACCCAGCACCCCCAGATCCTGCACAGCTGCAGTTCATGTTCTAGCTTCAGGGATACCAAGTCCCCTCTGTTTCAGCTGCTGTCGTCTGGATTGTCATCAGTCCCTCACACAGAAAGCCACCAGCCAAGGATTCAATGGGGTCCTGACACTGGCGCCTGAAGTCCAGCTGTGCCCACCCTTCAATCACCCCTGCATTCAGCATGGGTAAGGGTCCACTGCCCACAGTCTCATGGAACTGCTCCTTTAGACCTCCACCCACTCTGCGCTGGACCAATGAGCTCCAGGCCTACACTGCTCCACTCAGCAGGGCTGGTACGGAGGATGGTGTGACTTGGACTGATGATACTGCTACTGCTGCTGCTGCTACCGCTGCTGCTGCCACCGCTGCCACTGCTGCTGCTGCTGGTGGTAATGGTAGTAATGGTGGTGGTGGTGGTGGTGGTGGTGGTGGAGGAGGAGGAAGAGGAGGAAGAGGAGGAAGAGGAGGAAGAGGAGGAGGAGGAGGAAATGGTGGTGGTGGTGGTAGTGGTGGTAGTAATAACAATTGTAGAGGAATTTTAATTCAGAACATGGCTGCTCTGGCAACACGTCACATCCAGAGACCTTCTAGGTCTGTGTGAGCTGGTTGGAGCACAAAAAGTACTTTAATCCAGGAGACAGAGGCAAGCAGATCTGAGTTCAAAGACAGCCTGATATAGAGCAAGTTTCATGTAAAGAAGAACTTCAGTCCAGTTATGTGGTAAATGCCTTTAATCCCAGTCAATGGAGGTAAATCAGTCTGTAGAAGAAAGCACCCATGTTTGGAAGTGATGTTTGAGTGGCAGAAAAAGTGACGAATCAGAGAAAGATTTGACAGAATGGGATCGGCCCAACTCTCAATGAGAACAGGGAGGACAGAGAAGCTGCTTAAGGGAGCAACAGAGAATTAGAAAGAGAGCAGGCATTTTACCAGGAGCGTTTTACAGAGAGATGTTGAATGAGAGACAGGTGGAGACGGGAGTCAGAGAATGAGAAGGAGTCAGGAGATTAGAAAAGATTGCTGGAGTTAGAGAGACTCGAGGACGGGAGAGAAGCCAGATTGAATAAGTCAGCTGGGAGAAGACTTTGAGCCAGAACAGCTGAGTTAAACCAGCCAGCCCAGAGCTCAGAAAGAACAATAAAGGGTAAGCTCATTAAGCAGTCTCAGAGGCTGAAAACGTTCTAGGCCTAGGTTAGATTGAACGGAAGATAGAAGCTTCCAGGACTAAGCCTAGGTTAGCAGACGGAGGGAGTACACTTCTAGACAACAATTGTAACAGTCCGATAAAAGTTCATTTTACAAGCAATGGTGATGACGGTGATGATGACTATGAGGATGAGGATGGATGAGGATGAGGATGAGGATGAGGTGGTGCTAATGTTGATGATGCTGATGCTGTTGAAACTGACAGTGTTGATGATTCTGCCTATGACCACAATACCGTCAAGAGCTTCCTGGGCTCTCAGAATAAACATCAGCCACACCCCAAGTGTCCTCAGGAGGCACCTCATTTTACAGGCCATTCCCAAAGGTGAGCATGTCATTTCCTTCATGCTACAGGCAGGGAAGCCATAAGAAACAGAAACATGGCCTGCCCAGGATCACACACCCAACCGTGGCTAGTCCACCAGTCAGCTACCTACAATGCTGATGCAGCTGGTACTTGTGAGGCCCCACACAGGTGCACCCCCTTACTACTTGTTCCCCGTTCAACCGGCTCCAACCTCAGTACCCCCAAGCTCTTCAGCTCTTGCCCAGGAACTGCTTCTCTGCTATTTAGTTGTAGCCAGAATTTTAGGCTCCAGAAACCCCAACAAGCTAGGCTCAGTCACTGGTCCCTAGCAGACATAAGTAATGGTGAAAAGACAAGAAAGGATTTATTCATTTTGGGTTTAAAGACAAGAGATCTACACAACTAAGCAATGGTGGTGGACGCGTGATCCTGCCCAGCACTGACACATCTTTGTCTTGGCTTTGAAATGCTCTCTCCCAAGAGGCAAGTTTCTCCTCTGGCTATCACCAGGTCTTCAGCCTGTCCCTTCTCCCAGCGTGAGATTCCTGGGGGGATTTTAATTCTTCAGGGCCTATGTTTGAATACCCTGGTATCAGAAGTGTCTCAGTTTAGAATGTCGCCTCTCCTGCAGCATGGTGACAGAGTCAAGTTCAGGCTTTTAGCCTCTGTCATACAGCATCCCTCTTCACTCCATCTACCCCATCATCTTCCACCCCACTGGGGCTCAAACGCCATGTTTTCACCTCCCGTGCCCTTGCCACGACACGGCACCAGCCTCCCCAGCCTCCCCAGCCTCCCCAGCCTCCACGCTGGTTTCAATCAAACAGAACGACCATCACCAGTCTATGCACTCATCTCTTCCACCACCTGTAACGCTTCCCCCCTCAGACGTGAGCTTGGCGCCAGCCCCAATCTTCTTACACACTCTATCCCAACATCACTCTCTTACAGCCACACCTCCCTCGGCTGAGAGAGCACAGCTCACTCCTCTCTGTGCCCCTCATCCCACCAACTGCCTTTCTGTATGTTGTCTTACTTGTTTGTTGTCTGTCCTCACCCAGGACCTTCAGGCTTGGCCACTGTCACAGCACCTTGTGACCACGGCACCTGAAGGTAGGTGCTCAAAACATATTCATGAATGAGTAAGTAAGCAAATGCATGAATGAATGTGTGAGTACGGAGATGAACGAGTAGGCAAATGAAGGAAAAGTGGGTGAGTGAATGAACAAATGCATGAGCGCATGAATGAATGAGTAAATTACTGAGTAAATGCATAAGAGAATGAATGTGAAAATGAATGACTGAACAAGTACAAGAGTGAACAAATTTGAGGGATGGATGGATGGATGGATGGATGGATGGATGGATGGGTGAAATTGCTGTCGTGTCTTGATCCACTCAAGGCTCCTCTAACTCAGCCTCCTTCACGCATGCATCTGTCTCAGTAGATAATTCTGATCCTCAAGAGAAACAGGACCAGGGTAAGCCCAGTATTCAGAAGTAGCTCTGTTGACCAACCATGACCCATGGTGCATAGCTCCAGGAAGGCAGGTGGCATGGCCACCTAGGGAGGCCTCCTGCCTGGAGCTGGAGCTGCAAAAGCCTACCTCCACCTGGGACACAGCCCGAAGCTCAGCTCACAGAGCCCGACCCTGGGGGGTAGGGATAGGATAGAAAGGACAGTGCTCATCCTCAGAGTGGGACAAGGATAGAGGTCACAAGACTGATTCTCTCAACTCTTGTACCTCCCTGACATCCAACCATCCTTCAGCTCCAATTCCACACCCCCCAGGGAACAGCCAGGTTTACTTACTGCCTCCTCTGAAACCATAACCTCACCTTCTACCTGGCTTTGTGCAGTACCTCCCCTCACAACCTACCCGCCCATCTACATAGTACCAGAAGTCTTTTCAAAACAAACTCCCCTCCCTCTGCTCAACACACACATACCGCAGGGGCTAGCTTTCCACATATCTAGAGAAAAAAAAAATATATATATATATATAAGCCACAGTTCCCACATCACCACACGTCCCCACTTGACTCTACCACATACTTGTCAGGCCCTGCAGCCTCCTCACTCTCACCCACCTTGCACCCCAGGGCCTATGCACTCGCCATACCCCCTATACTGGCACCACATGGCTGCTCTTTTCCCATTGCTCACTGACAAAGCTAGCCCTTGGGAGGCCTGCCCTGACATCCCAGGCTAAGGCAGTCCATAAGGATCCACCTCTGATGCTATAACCCACACTCAGGGCTTCAAGTATTGCTAGCCCTAGTCAGTCTGAAGTGAGTCCTGCCTCACTTCTTCAGTCTCTGCCTACCTCCCATCCAAAGCTCCTCAAAGAGAACCAGGGGTGAGAACTCTGTTTCCCAAGAGAGCCAGCACTCACCTCCACCAGGAACTTGAAAACTATTTGGCAATCAAAAAACAAAATCCTATTTTGGTTCAATGTCACCCTCGGGCCAGAGAGTTCTATGGTACCCTTGCAGGGTCCTGTAATGAGAGCTGTGCACAAGGCACAGGGTTACCCTAGCCATGCGTGCTCTCATGGGGGAGACCCACACTGGGGGGGGGGGCGCAGTCAGGGCACCTGGACCTGGCGCAGGGCTGGCAGTCTTGCTTCCTTAGCAGTGGGCCCTGCAATGCTGGGAAGGGACAACCCGGCAGCAATGCTTGCAAATTCATCAGCATCGATGACTATCACACTAAATCCAGAGGCTCATGAATATTGTTAAGATGGGATAAAGGTTTCAAAGCAGAGGGAGTTCAGATTCAGTAAAAATATCAGAGTAAATAAAAGGGTGGATAAGCGGATGTCATGAAAAATCACAGGGCTGATACGACAGTGAGTAGACTGAGAAAACACCGATTGCACGGGTGGAGGACAGATGAATGGACAGCGGATGGGTAAATAAATGTGTACGTGAGTAAAGGGTGGATGGAGTGGGTCGACAGATGAGTGTCAGGATGGATGGAAGGTAGATGAGTGGATGGATGAGACGTGTGGAAGGATATGTGGACGGGTGCGTGGGTGGCTGAATGGGCATACAAGTGGATGGGTGCGTGGATGGCTGAATGGGCATACAAGTGGATGGGGGGGTGGGCAGACATACAAGTAGACAGAGAGGTGAGTGGGGAGATGTGTGGATGGATGAGCGAGTGTGTGAACGGATGGATGGATATACAAGTGGATGGAAGGGTGGGTGGGTAGATGGACATACAAGTGGATAGATGGATGGGTGGGCAGGGATCTGAATAATGGAAAAGTAGCAAAGTGAAGAAGGTGGAGAATAGAGGCGAAACATGGGCCCAGCACACAGCCAGCACTCACAAGCCCAACAGCAAAGGGGCCGCACAGTGCTGTAGCCACACGCACAGGCCCTGGGACCTGAGTGGGCGTCTACCTAGTTCAGCCTTTTCCTCACTGAGGGACTCTGTGAGGACATGATACAAAGCCTCTGCCTCAGGGTCCTTGCCAGCAAGGCAGGAGTGAAAGCACTGAAGTACACAATGCTGAGGACCAACAACACACAGCCCTCACACCCGACTCATGTCATGATGATCTGATGACCGATGATGGCCGAAGCCAGCCTGGGACGGGGACAGGAGAAAGCCCCAGGCTAGACATGCCTGCTCAGAAGCAACAGGAACAGCTCATTGGCTCGGCCTGTCGTCCCAGCTACTCCAGGCTGAGGCAGGAGGATAGTAAAAGGTCAGCCTCCAGAATGAGCTCAGGGTCAGTGTGGGCAACTTAGTGAGATCCTACTTCAAAATAAAAAGTAAAGGGGGGACTGGGGCACGGCAAGGCCCTGGATTCAACCCTCAATGGGGGCTTGGGGGCGGGGCAGCAACACTGAATTGATATCCTCCAGAAGCTCTGTGGAAAGAGGGAGAAAGCGGGGAACAAAAGGTCTCTGTGGCGAAGGGTGCTCATGGAAAGAGGGGAGAGAGTGGCAAGGTAATGTAAGAGCCTAGGACAGAGGGCGGGAACTGGGGAGGAGAGTGGGGAGGCTGAGAAGGTAGGCAAGCCTCTGCTGCACTGACTCTTGCCACTTTGCTCTGTCTCAGACTCCACAGAGCTTGGGCCTAAATGAGATGCCTGCCGTATACTGGGGAAAAGAAACAGAAGGTGTAGGCAAAGCCAACCGCAGTGGCCCACACCTGTAATCCCAGCACTCTGGGAAGCAAAGGCAGGTGAATCTTTGTGAGTACAAGGCCAACTTGGTCTACAAAGCGAGTCCATGACAGCCAAGGCTACACAGAGAAGCCCTGTCTCAAAAAACAAAACAAAACAAAACAAAACAAAAAAACCAGATGATGTGGGTAGCGGAGAAAGGCTCTGGGGCCTGTCTGGCAGAACTAGGGAAAACTGATTTCCCTTCATCCAACCAGAGCCCAGCACCTTTCCTACAGCCACTCCACCAGCTGGGGGCACTCCCAATATTCACAACTGAACCCTGAGGTCACATAAACATTGCCCAACCAGCCTAGCTCAGGTACTTAATTCCTCGTCCCGCCACCTCCCCTGTCCCCTCATCACCCAGCTGAAACATCCCTGAGTGCCCAGGGACCTGTAGTCTCTGCCCAAGAATCCCAAGGTACATTTATTTCTGGAGATGTGGGAAAGCAAGCTAGGGGGAGTGGGTGTGGAGCCGGAGCATCTACACGAATAATCAGACACTCATACACAGGAGACACACATGCAGCTAACAGCTCCCGCCCTAGCAGGCTCTGACTGTGCAGTGCCACGTGCACGCAGGAACCCCACTTCTGCACAGAAAGACAGTGCACGTGGGACTAGCCACCTTGGCACCCCCTTCTCCCTGATGGTAGGCAGCCTGTGCACAGGCATACTAACAGCCATGGCCAATGCCTCCGAGCTCTCTCTGCGTGCCACACAACTCCAGAGGGGTACCACTCAACAGATGGGGACACTGAGGCACCAGAATCATACCGCTGATGTCATACAGGAAGCATTCATGATTTTAGGACCTGAAGAGGTGACGACGGATCCCCAAATGACCTCACTCAGTGAGGGTCACCTTAGAACAGAACAGGAACAGGCTCAAGCTAGAATTATGCTGCACCCTCAAAAGAAGAGTCCCTGATTCAGTCAAGATCCTCGCCTAGCAGAGCACCTCCCTCTTGCCAGCAAGTCGCCAGAGGGCAGAGTGTGAGCTGGCAGCCTGTGTGGATCACAGATGTGTTGTGTTTGGCTCCTGAATTGTTTGTTGCAAATGTGACTGACTTGCCAGCTTTTAAAAAGCAAATGATTTCATACCAAAAAGTTGCATTTCTGGCTGTTGGAAATCTCTTGCAATGCTAAGCTTGTGAACGGTGGCTGTAACCATGGCTGGGAACTGTGGTTCCGTCTTGAAGCAGCTCCTCATTCCACTGCGAGAACGCACACTCACCGGTCTCCAGAAGCCCCAGATGCACGTGCATTGGGGACACAGGCTCTGCAACAAGGCTGCCAGGCCTCACTTGGGTCTAACTAAGCTCTGCTGTCTCTTGGCCATGAGACTTTGGGCAAGTCACTTCATGCTTCTAAACCTCAGTTTCCTCATCTACAAAACAGTGGTCAGCCCACAGGACTGGTGGCTGTGCCCAGTAAGCACACAGTGTTAAAGAGAACTCTGGTCTCCCCAGTGTCCAAGCCAAGGCTCAACTCCTCTACCATATCAAGAGCTAACACCCAGCTAGCACCTATCTCATTTGACAAACACACTATCCAAACTCAGTCCACCCAAAAACCTCCAGACCACACCGGCATGTGTACTCAGAACAACGGAAACACCGGTGTGTAAATTCCACACACAAACGCTCACAGCAGAATTTCTCACAACAGTGGAAACCCAAATATCAACAACTGAATGAACTAACAAGATATGGTACATCCATACACTGGAATATGACTGAGCCAGGAAAAAGAAATGAAACTCCGACCCTTGCTGTAATGACCTCTAAACACATTATAAGTGGAAAAAAAGCCAGACACAAAGGACCACATCTTGTGAGATATCATTAACATGTGATGTTCCAGCCAGATAGAAAAAAATTAGGTCTGTGGTTTCCATGGGTGAGGAGAAGAACGGAATGGCCATAATAGGCTTTAGGTAGATTTCCAAAGTGATTAAATGTTCTGGGATTGATCCGGACAGCGGTGACACACACCTTTAATCCCAGTACTTGGGAGGCTGAGGCAGGATCTCCGTGAGTTCAAGGCCAGTTGGATATTCAGAGTGAGGAGTGAGTTCCAGGACAGCCAGGGCTACACAGAGAAACCCTGCCTGAGGGGGAGTGGGGGTGGTGATCTGGGATTATGGGCCTATAAAATGGTTCAGCAGATAAAGGTGCTTGCCACCAGGCCTGGCCACCTGAGTTTAATCCCCATTACCCACATGGTAGGAGAACAGTATGCCTTTACGCTGTTCTCTGATCGCCACACATGCACTGTGACATGTGCCCTCACATAAACAAAAAATAAACAGGTTAATAAATACAAAAGAAAATTTTAATGTTCTCAGATTAAAAAGCAGGGTGGCTGTGGCACACTCTGTGGAACTACGAAAAGGAAAATCTACTAGATAGAGTGAGTTACACAGAAAGGGTCAACTTCATGCTATGTGGATTCTATTCTCAATAAAAATGGGCTGAGAAGGTGGCTCAGTGGGTAAAGTACTTGCCAGGTAAGTATGAAGATGTGGGTTCAAATCCCGAGAACACTCTTAAGCCAGACACAGAAGTGCACACCCATAATCCTGATACTCCTACATGGAGACAGAATTCCTGAAGCCCTAGACAGCGGTGAACAAGAAACCTGGTCGCAAACAAGGTGAAGACCGTCACGGGCACATCTGGGAGACAAGTGTCCTATAACCCCTGTTTTACACATTAGGAAATCAAGGCTCAGAGATTTTAAGGGGAAACGAGTATTTTCCATAGCCACTCTAACACTGGAAGTGGGGCAAAGGTGAGAGGACAGGGTCATATGATTTTTTTTTTCCTCAACCTGGATACCTGACCTGCTGAGCTGTGGGCATCAGGGTCTATGACCCTTGCTCAGGCGGGTCACTTTGTCTCAAGTGTGGGTCAAAGGCCACACTGGGGCACCTCTTAAGCGCAATCTCACCAAGGTCTCCAAAGAGCAGCACTCTAGGTGGATACATTACTTATTCGTAGCTACAGAACAGCTGCGGCCATCCATAAATGACCTTAACGACTCACAGTGGGGACTGTCCTTGTCAAGGCAGATGGGAAGAAAGCATGTAGGCTTTCCTAAGAGATTTAAGATTGGGTCAGATGTCAGAACACAGATTCTGCAGCCCCCCCCACCCCCACAAGGGTCTGCCCAGGGCTTTCCCATGAGGTAATTCTTACTTGCCAAGGGCCCTTCCGGACTAGAGAATCTTCTCAAAGCCCAGTGTGTCCCTCACTCACCAGAAAGAGCCTCCATGGGGCAAGAGGACTCCCAAGAGACACCCCTTCCCCTTAAGGATGGCTGGGGATCCCTGCACTGGCGCAGGGCTACAGATGAGTGGCTCTAAAGCAAGGGCCTGCCTCTGAGCAGAGAAAGGGGCTTGGATGTCAGACAGGCAAGTCTCTGAGCGGGCCCATCCTCAGATGCAGGAGCCATGTGTGAAATATTGGGACCCAGCCAGAGATGGGGAGGCACTGAGAGGGGCAGTGGGTAAGGAAGTCCAGTGTAGGCTGGCAGAGACCCAGAGCAGAGGAGGCCATGCAAAAAAGGAAGGGGAGGGAAACAGACCAGCCAGAGACTGAAATCAAGAAGCAACCTCAGAGAAAAGGGAGAGACCAGAAGGTGGAAGCCCTATCCAGCAGCCCCTAGCAGTGAGGGTGGGAGGTGGCTCCCAGGCCAGAGCTCCCAGGCCAGCTCCGTGGGAGGAGGAAGCTGCTCCAGGCTGGGGGCTGGGTCTGAAAGTGCCAAGCAGCCGGCCAGGTTGCCATGGCCACAGAGACAAAGACAGGGACTGAGGAGAGGCTAGGACAGGGCCCCCAAGAGGGGCCCCAGCTGCTGGTGGTCCCTGGGGAAGCCCAGCTCTCTGTACTGGACAGGAGTTCAGCATGGCTGATGGGCAGGCAGCCTTTCAGGAGGGCATGCAGGTTCAGCTCTGTCCAGGCACCTGCTCCATGTGTCAGGACCTCACCTGCCTGAGCCTCGATCTTCTCCATCTGTTCAGTAGATGGAGGCCCTCAGCTGTCCCAGCTTCTGGGGGACAAAGAGCAGGCGTGGGAGGGACACAACCAACTTGGCTACCGATCTGTTTCAGGTACACTCTTCCTGAGACAAGCTAGCTCCCAAAAGAACAGCTTTCTCTCTTTTAACACCTAACCCATTTGAGACTGGTACTTTCGTAAAATGCAATAAAAATGAGTTACCAAAAACACACAGTCAAAAGACAAACTACAAAACTAATGGTTTCTAAGCCCTGGTTGCAACTGGCACAAACCTTAAGCTCTGGCTCTGACTTCTCGCTGCCCACAACCCGCAATGTTCACCTGATAGGAGACGGTCAGAGCTCCCCAGGACAGGACAATCAGTGGACCTACAGCAGTGGCTCTCAACCTTCCTAACACTGTGATCCTTTAATACAGTTCATCATGTTGTGGCGACTCCCCCAACCATAAAGTTATTTCATTGCTACCTCATAACTGTAATTTTGCTACTGTTATGAATCACAACATAATATCTGATATATGGAATATCTGATTTACAGGATCTCTGATAGGCACCACCACCCTCCTTCCCCCTACAAAGGGATTTTGACCCACAGGTTGAGAACCACTTGCCTAGAGGCAGCATGATAGAGGATTTTTTTCCCCCTTTTTGGTTCTTCAGACAGGGTTTCTCTGTGTAGCCTTGGCTGTCCTGGACTCACTTTGTAGACCAGGCTAGCCTCAAACTCAGAGATCCGCCTGCCTCTGCCTCCCAAGTGCTAGGATTATAGGCGTGTGCCACCACACCCGGCTGACAGAGGATTCTTAAACCTCTGAGCTCTGTGACTTCCTGGCAAAGAACTTAATATCTTTGTGCCTCAGTTTCCCTATGTGCAATGGAAAAATAACATGGGCAGCAGCGTCTCACAGGTGGTTCAGCAGCAACTCTACAAGTTAATCATAAGAACTCTTGGGTGCCATCCCTGAGGAACCGGAAACCCTCCCACACCCACTGTCATTGTAAAATACCATCAGGTGTCGGGTGGTTCCACAGCTGTGAATTTCCCATCTCCTGACCCTCACTCACTGGTCACCTTCTGACACATGGTGTGGGCGTCTGACGTCTGACATCCTGCCTCAACATTACCTAGAATGTTAGGCCCAGCTAATTTTGGTTATTTTTTTTATTTTGCTTTTGTGAGGTGTATGTGTATGTCTGTGTCTGTGCCTGGGAGGGGTATGGGGGGGCTGGGGGTTGTTGTCAGGGAGTGCCCATGTCCCTGCAGGTCTGATGGATTGAACTCAGGTCTTCAGGTTTATGCCTTTGATTTTCTGGGCCATCTCCCAGACTAACTGGTGTTTTGGAGCCAGGGTTTCACTGTATATACCAAACTGGCCTGAAACCCACGGTAATCCTCAGGCTTCAGCCTGCCAAGTGCTAGGAGTACACCATGCCCAGCTACCCTATCTAGTTTGTTTGTTTTTTTTTTAATGTTATACAGAATTCATTAGATAAGCATGGGAGGAGAGGAAAGGGAGAAGGTAGAGAGAGAGAGGTAGAGAGAGGTAGAGAAGTAGAGAGAGAGCCACGTGGAAGGTGTCTTTTATACCCTATCTAGCTTTATATACAAGTGTATCTTATATAAAAATGGTTATGATAATTTTTCAGTTAAAAGACACAGAGGGGATGTGAGGGTCATCTGGTGGTGACATCTGTCACCCCACTGATCACCAGGGCTGGTTTGGCTGAGACAGTTAGTTAGCTGGCAGATGTCCCTCCCATCCTCACCACTCCATGTGCATCCCTCCCACAGCTGCGCACTTGTCAAGGAAGACAACCTGCCCAGGCAGAGGGCCAGTCTTGGGACAAGGGAACACAGGTAGCTGCGATCCCATTAATACTCGATGGCAGAAATCAGGACTGGGGCTGTGACTCAATCGGTAGAGGCTTCCCCTCACCCTGCCCAACATCCAGGAGGTCCCCAGCACCCTGCCAAGCAGGTGCATAACCTACAACCTAGAATCCCAGCAGGAGGATCAAGTGTTCAAGGTAATCCTTGGCTACGTGGTAAATTCAAGGCCATCCTGGGCTACACGAGATGCTGTCTTGAGGGACTCTAAAACAACAAATCAGAATTGTGAGTACTGGAGGAAGAAAGAGAAGGGCTAGCCTATTGGCTGGTGACCCTCCCTCCCAGAACTGGGAACCAGTTATTTAGACATTGTGTCAAAAGTCTACAAGCCTTACTTAACACTACATTTTGCACATAAGATTTTATTAAAGGAGCCAAACATTTAAATGCTATGGAGAAAAGGCAGCTGATCAGAGTGGACAGGATATATGGACAGCCCCCAAATTCCATCACTCCCCCTTCCCAGAGAGAGGTCTCCACTGGGGACGAAGCCCCCTACTGCTCCCCAAGAAAGCAACAAGTGAGAATCAAACTGGCCTTTGTGGTTGGATCCAACACAACAGGACAAAGAGCCAAATGACGGGCAGAGGGGGTACCCCAGCCCCCCAGGACACTGAAGCCCATTCATGTTGGAGGCTGGCCACTTCCCCAGGGAGCTGGGAACAATATTCCCTTTTACCGCCCTTCTTGTCTCCTACTTCCGCATTTAATTGCAAGTTCATGGGTATTAAGTAGCTCACACAGCTGACCCAACTCCCTCTCCTGGGCCCCATCCCCCCAAAAAGAGCGGCACAGCATGGCCTCTGTTCCCAGCCCCTCTGTGCTATGATCTTTGCCCAGAGATGAGAAAACAGCCACCCCAACACCCCACTTTGTCCCCAGGCAGTTTTCTCACCTCGCAAGCCAAGCCATCCTGTCCTCCTCATCCCAGATCATAGGTGCCTCAAGGATGGCCTGTGCTCTGAGCCTTGCATGCTTCCTTCACTCCTCACCGTAACCCCGCTGACCCCGCTGACCCCTAGGGAAACTAGGCAGTCACGGCTCCCAACAGCAAGACTTCTCACCCAGGTTCCCCTTCCCTAGGCCACCTCCTGGCTCCCACCTCAGCAGGTAGGTAACCAAAGCCTTGGATCAGCTCCTGTTCAGTTTAGCAGCCCTTAGAGCAGTAAGCCATTCTCCCATCCTTCCCAGGCGCACCTCCACCCTGACTTCTGGGTTCCCCGGCTCCAGAATGTCCTCAAGCCTGACCACACACACACACACACACACACACACACACACACACACACACACACACATCTTGAAAGTCTCCATCTTCAGAAAGTCTTCCAGGTAACTGTCCTCCACAGACAGGCCTCACCCCTACCCTTCTTTTTCCCTTCCAATCTGCCCACCTCCCCAAACCCGTTACCGCCGTGACCAGCTTTGCTTGGTCTCCTGGTCGCCAAGACACCTGGTTCAAGGTGCCACCAGCCCATGCTAGATTCTGACTGACAGCACCCCAATAGCCTTGTTGTTTTTCTAGTTCGGGCTCCTCACTTGACCCAAGGGGACTACAGAGACGCACAAGGTAGACCGCCCCCACCCTTCTACCTGCTTAAAGCCCTCACAGCATCTGTTCTCACCCCCACTTCACCAGAAGTCCTGTTCCAACTCCACGGCAGGCCCTGAGCTGCTGGCCAAATCACTGGCCTCATCTCAGACTTAAGCCCTCTTGGCCTGACCACCTGCAAACTACAATGTCCCCTGAGGAGGCGCTTAAGGGTGGGGCTACCAGTCCCCAAAGCACACCTGGGGCCAGCAGGGGCAGAAAACACCTAGGCTCCCAGCAGGTGATTGACTAGCACTTGCCAGAATTAGGGAACTGGAAACAATTCTTTGTTTTCAGGGACTGCCTGGGAACTTCCTCACCTTCATTCAGGACCCTTCTGTCAACAGAAACAAGTCGCTGTGGAAAGCAGTAACTACTCCATATATATTTTATTCCACAGATTTCTCAAGAACCTGTACCCAGTTCCCAGGGGCTGGCTGCATGGAGCTACCTCATATCACAATCATCTGACAAAACAAATGGAGAGATCTGTAAGTTCCTCTGCCCTGTACACTCCCGAGCCAGGGCAGCTCCTGCAGATCCCAGGAGACACTCCGAGCTGCAGTGGCACTGCCCTGGAGTCTGCACACAGCAGTACCACCTGCTCGAACTGGAGCTTTTCAGTCTAAGGACCACACTTTCCCTAGCGTGTACCCAAATACAGAGGGGGCCCTGGCACCCTATGTGCCTATAGGCGGAGCTCTACTTTAGAGAGGAGCAGAGGGGGTGAGAGAGGTGGGCCTTGTCTAGCCCTTCTGGGAGGGGTGGGGGACCATGCCCTAAACTGTACCTTGCTGAGGCCTGGCTCCTGCTGGACACCTCCAGCCACAGACAGCATTCCCCTCTAGTCTGCCTCTAGGCCAGGGGCCAAGTCCCACAAAAGGGGGCTTGCACTTTGATGTGGTAGAGGAGGAGCCAGCCTGACTCAGGGGTCTAGCCAACAGAGGAATGGAGGTGGGGCTAAAGCAGGCCTCACCAGGGCAACTAGAACAAAACTATCCCACCAAACCCCCCATGCCATCATCTTACAGAAACCACACACTGATCCTCCTGTCAGTCCCCGTTTATGGGTAAAGAAACCAAGGCACAGAGAGGCTAAGTAATATGTTCTGCGTTACACAACTTCCCAGAGTTGGACCCAAAGCCAAATTTGTCTCTCACTGAACCTGAAGTTAAGCTGGCAACCGACAAGTTCCAGCTCTACCATCCACGGCACTGGGGTTACAGGGACATATGCAGCCGTGCCTGGCTTTTTATGTGGGTGTGTGAGACTCAAACACAGGTCCCTGTGCAAGCACTCTCACCCACTGAGCCATCTCCTCCACCCTAGATATGGAAATCTTGAGTCTTAAAATCAGGACAGAGAAACCAAGATTGCTGTACTTAAAACACTTAGACTTCAGGAGGCTCCTCTGTGACAGGACTCTGAGAGAAGACAGGGGTCCTGAGAGGGTATCACGGGTGCTCTAACAAGCTGAAGCGGGAACAGAGAGAACGAAGGAGGGCTTCCCTGAGAACAGGAGTGTATCTCAGACCAGCAGCATCTTGTCTGTCCTTATCTCCTAA
The DNA here is from genome assembly GCF_964271855.1 of Acomys minous. Classification (NCBI taxonomy): domain Eukaryota; kingdom Metazoa; phylum Chordata; class Mammalia; order Rodentia; family Muridae; genus Acomys; species Acomys minous. The sequence continues at coordinate 68,298,580 of NC_140485.1, read as the reverse complement.
ACCCTGTTAGATACACAGGTGGTCCAGAACCCACACTAGTACAGAGAGTAAAACTGAGGTGCCCCAGCATGGGCCCCAGCTTGAGGAAGACAGGCATGGCTGGTCTTTGGGGCACCCCCTGGGAACCAACAGGCTCCAGTTGCCCTGGTGAGACCAGCTTTAGCCCCACACTTCCACAGAACAGCCCCTCCAACCTGCCAGAAAGAATGGGGACCAGTCAGGCCCTCCAGAGCATCCTCTCTTTCAGTCCTGAAACAAGATCCTCGAGGCCCAGAGGTGACATATGCAGAAAAGGGGGGTGGGGGGACACCCGCCAACAGTAATGGGAGTGACAGACTCCCTGTGAGCCAAGCCATCTGGAGCCCCCTCATGATGAAGGAAGGGGACCCAACAAGACTGAGGTAGGGGTGGGAGACAGGCGAAGCTGCCTGTCATCAAAGCCCATAACTCCCCTCCCCCATTAGCAACATTACCCATTTCAAACCCCTTTCCAGAGCCCCCAGTGTTCCCAGTTTCTGAAAGTGGAGCCTTAAGTACTATCCTGGTACAACCAGTTTGGGAGGAGTATTGGGAGAGGTAGGTGGCCCAGCCTGGCCAATCAGCACAGTGCTACACAGCACACGCATGCACACACGCACACACACAACAAAACGGTTCTATCATGGAGGGACACAGGGAGCAGGCAAAGGAGCTCCTGGATCCAGCTGTGCCTGAGGCCCAAGTGTGAGTCAAGTGGACACATGAAACCTTCTTTTATTGGAAGACTGAGTTGGGATTTCTGCAAACAGTCTCTCTTTGGATACCCATTCAAGCATTTACCACCGCAAGGTGTCATAATAGCCTGCATGCCCTGTCTCTTCTAGACAAGACACACACCATGGATCACCTCTGATCATGGAAAGGGACAGGTGACAATGACGGGGGGGGGGGGGGGGGGGGGGACACGGGACACGAGACCTCTGAACTCCAGAAGCTTTGGTTCCACCTACACAACAAGCAGAAGTGCCTGAAAGAGTAAAGACAGAACACAGAGGCGCTAATGCGTCAGAAAGGTCGGGGAGTGAGTCTGAAGAGGACACGGAGAAGCTAACACATCAGACAGGCCAGGGCCAGGGTACCCCACCCCCCGGGGCTTCTGAGAGCAGGATACCCACAGGTAAGATGCCTGGCAAAAACCTGAAGGCGAAGAATGTGTGGGTACCTGAGGAGCATTTCAGACCAAGGATGAGCTAAGGCGCTGAGGGAGGAGATGTCAGCCATTCGTGCAGATGAGGTCAGAGCAGTGGAAACAGAATAGAAGTGACCGGTAGAGCAACCAGGGTTGCAACAAGACCAGGACTCCATGCTGAGTGAGTCCCTGGAGAGAGCTAAGTGTTAGGGCTGGGAACAGAAGCCAGGTGAAGGCTACTGCCACCTTCCTGGTGAAGACAAAGAAGGCTAAGGCCATAGCCATGGGGTATGGCTGAGGCAAGAGGGAAAGAGGTGAGGTGAGGCCAGCCTGTGGCTGCTGTGGAGGTGAAAAGGCAGGCTGGGACAGGCTGGAGAGGAAGAATGGACAGAGATGCCAGAGAGGCGGCAAACCATACCGAGGCTAGTGGGGCTACAAGGAGAGTGGGGGAAACGGTGGCTCTCGGTGTCTGCTGGACACCCAAACAGACCTGTCTGGTGTCATCTAAATAGAGCGGCCCAGGTCGGCACAGAAGTCAGTGTGGGAAGATGTAAATCTGGGGAAAGGTTAACCAAGGACAACACCAGCCACAGAATGTAAAAGCGATGAGGACCTGAGAGAAAGCGTCATCCTATCTCCCCGTCACTAGACTTTCACAACTCCCAGCCTCCTGTGCTGAGGGAGGGATGTCAGGACCCTGCTCCCACACAGTGACTTTCTACAGACGTGCGATTTGCACTGGAGAGAGAAGCAGGGTGGCCATCAGCTCTCTCCCAGCCCTAGTGCAGAGGACCAGGACAGAAACTAGGACCAGGGAGTGGCTAGCTGGGCTGGTAGGGACTGCAGACACTGTGCTGCTATCTGCCTGGAGCAGCAGAGACTCTTCCCGCCACCTTCCAAGGCTATCAAAGACCTGACAGTGCAGGGTGGGAAGGTGTCTTGGTGGGGGCACTGTGGTGACTAGCAGGAACCTGTACAGCCAGGACAGACAGGGACTTACACAGAATGTCACTGTCATCTTCTCTGAGCACTCTGTCACACACCACAAGCTCCTGGCTGCTGCACTTCTGACTCAGGGCTCAGCATTTGAGCACTGCACCCAGGTTCAAGTCCCAGCTACGCCTAGATAACAGAAGCCTGTAATGGGCTGTGATACCTTGCCGGTCCCTATCACCTCATCCATAGGGAGTTGCTCCACACTAAAGTACCCTAGTTATCAACTGTCACCTGAGGCAAGTGACATCTCTCAGTTCTAACCACATGTACTGGTAAGAATATGGTGGCACACACCTTTAATCCTGGTAGGCTAATCTCTATGCGTTCAAGGCCAGCCTGGTCTATATAGTGAGTTCCAGGCCACCAACGCCACATAGCATGACCTCGTCTCTTTTCTTTTCTTTTTTTTGTTTTTGTTTTTGTTTTTGTTTTTGTTTTTCGAGACAGGGTTTCTCTGTGTAGCCTTGGCTGTCCTGGACTCGTTTTGTAGACCAGGGCACGACCTTGTCTCAAACAAACAAAAAGAGCCAGCCTTGTTGACCAGACCCTTCCCTGTGGGTCCATCAGGTGTCTGTCTGTTAGCACACATATTTATATGTGGGATAAACATGAATGCATGTGCACACACCTGCTGTCTTAGTTTGCTTCTGCTGCTGTGATAAAAACCACGGGGAAGCATTTATTTGGCTTACACATCCACATCAGAATCCATCACTGAGGGAACTCAGGTCAGGAACTCAAGGCAGGAACCGAAGCAGAGGCCATGGAGGGGTGCTGCTTACTGACTTGCTCCCCATGACTTGCTCAGCCTGCTTTCTTGTATCTCCAGTGAGCTTGGCCTTCCCACATCAATTATCAACTGAGAAAACATCCCACAGACCAATCTTTTTTGGGCATTTTCTCAATTGAGAGTTCTTATTCTCGAATGATTCTAGCTTGGATTAGGCTAACATAAAATTAACCAGCAAAGAGACAGAAGTTGGTTATCGACTCTGCTTCTATTGCTCCACTCGATCCTCCAAGGCAAGGTCTCAATGAAGCCAGAGCCCACCAGCCTGAGTCTAGCCAGTCCACTTGTCCCGGGATCTTGTCTCTGTGTTTACAGGTAGCCATTGCATCTCCCTGGGGGTTTTGTAGGTTCTAGGGATCTGAATTCTGGTTTTCATGCTTGCTCAGCAAGCATTTTACCTGCTGAGCCATCTCCCCAGCCTGATACCTCCCACCATCCCTGTGCTACCCACCAGAAGTACCCAGTCCTGACAGCCCAGTGCCACAGCATCTCTGTATGTCCCTTGGTAGGCGAAACAGGTCTCACTTGGGAACAGTTGTGCACTCGCTCGTCACCATGGTTACAGAGGCCCATCAGTGGTTTATAGAACCCAGGGCTGTATTCTGGGTATTCTCTAAAGGGCCTTTCTTTTTCTCCTGGTTTTTTTGGCTTGTTTCTGTTTGTCCTGTTTATTCTAAACTACAGGTTTGGCTTGTTATCCTTAGTAATGCCTATCATTAATGAGTCACCTGCCACCCGCCCAGCAGCAGAGTGGACAGCTGCTGCAATGCTGCCCTGGTCCAGGCGGAAGGTAGACAACGATCAGAGGAGGGAGAGTAATTATTGTTGCTCCCACTTTACGAAGAATAAAGCTAAGGCTCAAAATGATAAACAGGAGTCGGAGAGATAGCTCTGTCAACAATAACCATGAGAACCCAAAGGATAAGTGACTGACAGATAGATGGACACATAGATGCCAGATAGACAGATAGACAGATATGCCTTGCTCCCAAGTCACATTGCTGGATGAAACAAGTTTCCATACTTTGGGCCTTCAGTCTGCAAAGTTCTCTAACAAGGGACCATGAAGCACCCTTAAGACCCACTATGAGCCAGGCTCTGGGCTCAACATCTGCAATGCCAAGGCCAAGGTGTACCAGACAAAAGGTTCCATAGGAATGGAGTGATGGGGCGGGAACAAGGAGGGCCACAGATGTCCAGGGTGTGGGAACAGCTCCTTGGAAACACGCAGAGTGGATGAGAACCCAGTGGGCCAATCCCTCCGCACACGGGTGGGACAGAGAAAAGGCCATCCCGGGCAGCAGCAACATCCCAGCAGAGTGGGGCAGAAGATGGAGCTAAGCTGTGCTGAGGCAGGGCCAGAAGAATAAAGGGCCACACTGGGTACAGTACAGAGATGGGAGCAAGAACAACAGAAGGTACCCAGCAGAGCCCGCGACAGGGTGAGGATAGCCTCGATCTCGGCACACAACAGATCCCTGACCCTGTAAGACTAGGACCCCCGCACACTACCATCACCTGCTGAAGCACATGTGTGCCAAACAGCAGTGCAGGAAATCCAAGCCTGCCTCAGGCCTCAGCATTTCAAAGAAGACCCTGGTACACAGCCTACAGTAGCTTTCTCCAAGCTCTTATGTGCTGCGATAGCTTAAGTTATTATTAATGATTCTGCACTCGTTTGAAAATGTCTTAACTATAATTAATGTAGCAGTGCAAAGATGAAGACAAACCTCTCCCCGTTCTCGGCCTGAGGCCACCTACGGCGGCACCCTGGTGCCCGTCCTACAGTAGCTTTCTCCGCATTGTTATGGCTTACAGTGTTCTTTTCAAGAACAGTCTGCTGCTGCTCCATCTCCTCCAGCTCCCGGATGACCAAAGCACATGTCATCTCTGACTGTAGGTTAGGCCTCAAGCCCATCCCTCTCAAAAGCTTCAGTCACCACCCTGGGTGCTGCTGGAGGCATGGCCCAGCAGAGGGAAGTCAGCTCTCTGGAGACTTCACTGCAAAGAGATTAGGGCCCAAGCCCCTCCCTCTCTCTCCCTCTGTGCTTCCTGGCCACCCTCAAGTAAGCAGCCTTCATCCACCTGTTCCCACAGCCATGGTGACTGCCTTATCACAGGCCCAAAGGCAAATGGACCAACCAAACACTGAGACCTCAGAGATCATGACCCAAAAATGCACCTTGCTTCCTTAAAACTGACTCTCTCTGGTGCTTTGTCACAGCAACAGAAAGCTGACTGACACGTTCACCCAGACAGCCTTTTTGTGTGTGCTTTCTTTCTTTTTTTTGTTTTGTTTTGTTTGTTTGTTTGTTTGTTTTTTGTTTTTCAAGACAGGGTTTCTCTGTGTTAACATCCTTGGCTGTCCTAGAACTCTCTTTGTAGACCAGGTGGCCTTGAACTCATAGAGATCCACTTGCCTCTGCCTCCTGAAGCCTGGCTAGCTTTTCACATGAATATAGGGGGTTCAAAATCAGGTCTTTGTGTTTTCAAAGCAAGTGCTCCTACCCACTGAGCCACCTCACCAGACTCACATGCTTTGGGGGGTTTTTTTTCCCCTTGATTTTATTTGAGAGATTCCCAAGGGAACAGAGCCAAGGGTGCTGAGATGTTTTAAAGCCACTGCCAAGCTATTTTAACACTTGTGCTGCTCCGCCTGTCCCCTGCAGCCATGCCAGCCTGGTATCACAGCTGCAGTGAACGCATGAAGTATGAAGGACAGAAGGTTGACGCTGACACGTGGCTCCTCGGCAGAATGGCAGCTCCGCATCATCCTCATTCCACGACAAGCCAGTCTAGAGCATGCTGGCTGGGCACTGAGGCGCACACCTGCAGTCCTAACTCCAGCAGGCTAAGGCAGTGAAAGGGCTTGAGGCCAGCCTGGGCGACACAGCAAGACTCTCAAAACAATAAATAAATAAAGGGGGAGGAGGCACTGCTAAGAGAAGGCAGCTCAGTGAGGGAGCTCTTGTCTAGCATATGCAAACACTTAGGGTCTATCCTCTCCTCCGCCCCACCCCCCCCAAAAAAGCACTGGGGCCCAGATAAAAGCAGGGGTAGGTAGGGAATCCGCTGCACCGCTACAGGGGCCCGCATGAGACAGGACACCTTAGCCCAGCCCCCTCCCGCCCTGGCAAGCTGGCTCCAGAGTCTACTCTGTCTTCATGCCCCCCCCTCCCGCCCCACTGGAATGATTTCACACCCGGGCAGGACAAAGATGCTTTTGTCACTTAGAGAGGGAGCCAGCACTGCCGGAACATTCTGGGTTCTGTTCATTCAGATCTCTGTGTGTGGGGAGGGGAGGGGAGGACAGAACAGGATGCTTCCCACTGGGGCTGACCTCAGGCCTGGACTTCTCAGCAGGCCTGGAGAAGGCTCCAAGCCCCTGCTGATTTTGCTAGTTCGCTCCACAAACACTGGCTGTGAGCTCAGGCTGGGCCAGGCACTGGAAGCCATCTTCACACTTCATCCCCCTCCAACCCAAGAATGTAACACCACTGACACGCCATTCGCAAACAGGGCTGATGGGACCTGGGTCACACAGCAGCTAATGAGCCTGTGACTCTGGACAGGTTACAAATCCTTTCGTTTACGATTAGGTGACAGGGAAACATTTTCCCGCTTGGTTCCTGGGAGGCCACTGTGCTTGGAGCACAGCATGTCAGACCTGTGACCACAGGTGCTTATGAGATCCATGGAAAGACCCACAACGGTTGGAAAGGACTATGGGTTTGAAAATAAGTAGGCAGACAGCAAGAGAGCTCCAGAGAGGCAAGGACTTCCAGGCTCGGCTAGCAGCCTCAGCACCCGGACCCTCTCTGGTCCCAGTGCTCCGGAATCTTCTTTTGAGGAACTGCCCCTCCCCCGCCTCCAATGGGTGGTCTTCATCTGAGTCACAGTGAAGCATCAGACATGGGCACAGGATGCTGCAGTAGCAAATTAGAGCTCATCCAGTTTTATGAAATTTAAAAACTAAGATGCCAGGCAACAGATAATATATTATATGGAGTTTACTATATGAGCATGGAGAGAGAAGGAAGGGGGAGGGGTACCCCAGAGAGACAAAGACAGAGGAAGAGAGGAAGAGAGAGAGAAAGGTAGGAAGAAGAGAGATGAGAGAGAGCCACAAGGAGGGTTTGCCCTTTTATAATCTAAGGTAAGGCCACACCCAGTGGGAGATAGGCAATGACATCACAGGTAGGTGGACTGAAGCAGAATCCTAACACCCAGGACAAGATGAACCCTTCTATAACTCAGGCCTCTCAGTTCCTGGTTTTTGTTATTGCTGTCTGTCTGTCTGTGGTCGGTTCTACGTAGCCCTGATTATCCTAGAACTCACTCTGTACATTAGGCTGGCCTCAAACTCACAGAGATCTACCTGCCTCTACTTCCAGAACATTATGATTAAAAGTGTATACCACCACACCCTGCTTAGTATTTGTAATTACATTTAGAGTGAGTGAGGGTGTGAATGAGGGTGTGTGTGTGTGTGCGCGCGCGCGCGTGCCTTGCACACCCTTGCAGGAGCAGGTTCTCTCCTTCCAATATGTAAATCCAATAAATCAAGTCAGCAGGCTTGGCAGCAGGCGCCTTTACCTGCTAAGCCATCTTGCCAGCCCCCAGTTCTTGCTCTTATTGAAGACAGCTGGGATAGGCTTGCCTGTCCCTTGCCACCAAAGACAGACACACAGACAGCTCCTGCTGGTGGCTATTGTTCCAAAAGCACTGAACTAGGGAGTGCCAAGGGCAGCGGGGGCCCTTTAGAAAGAATGACAACACCTGAGGGGAACCCTCGCTTCCTCACCAGAGTCTCTATCGGGACCTCCCCAGCGAACACAGCACAGTAAGTAGGCCAACGGAGGTGAGAGCATCCTGTGCCACAGCTGACACTGCACAAGAGGCTGCCCACAGGCCGCAGTAGTAGAGGCTGGGCCACAGCACCCGCCCCTCTGGAGACAACCTTCTCTCTCTTCTCCATTCAGGGACCGAGAACCACCACCCAAGAGCTGACAGGCACCTCTACCTCAAATGCCCCTGGCCCACCAGGAACAGAGGAGACCAAGGAATGGTCCCTCAAAACAACCTGCCTCTCCTCAGGAACATCCATTCCTCCTGTGTCTCACAGAAGAAAGTTGGAAGAACTGTTCCTTTATCCTCTTAATGATTCGATTAAAAAACAAAAAAACAAAAAGCAGGGTAAATGCAGTAACAACCAAAAGAGATATTGTTAAGTGCTGGGAGAGCAAGAGGGAAAAGTGAAGATTGTGGCAAACTAAAGCCTGTGCCCAGCGCTGCCTGCAGGAACCTGAGCCATAAAAATAGATTTTTTTTTAATCAAAAAGGAAACTTTTTTGTTTGTTTGTTTGTTTGCTTGTTTTTTGAGATGGAATTTCTCTGTGTAGCCCTGGCTGTCCTGAAACTCACTCTGTAGACCAGACTGGCCTTGAACACACAGATCAGCCTGCCTCTGCCTCCCAAGTACTAAAGGTGTGCACTGCCACTGCCTGGTTCAATATAATTTTTTTTCAATGTTGGCAAGAAAAAAAAAAATCTAAAACACTGTGCAGGTCAAAAGAACCTGATCTGGCCTGAAGAACCCCATGAAGGATGGGGGACAAGGGGGACCTCTAATTTGATCACAGCTCCTTAGTTACATTGAGACCTGACCCACAATGTCAACCCAACAGTGACTTCCTACAAGAAACACACAGCCCAGCCTCCCACCATAGTCACTAAAATCAAAGACACTGTGTTTCCCAAACACACAGTGGCTCCAACTCAGCCAGAAGGTTCAGTCATCCCCGACTCCTGCCCCACCCCCCTTGGTACTCAAAGGCACTTGGCAACAGGGTTAAAGCAGACTGTCATCATGAGAGTCAGGAAACATGAGTTTCAGTTCCATCTCAGCCACCAACTCACATGGTAACCCTCGGTCACTGAGCAGCTCTGTACCTCCGTTTCCCTTCCTAGAAAAGATGAAATCATAGATAAGGTGCTGTGTCCGCCTCAGCGGGCCCTGATCTCATTCTAAGAATCCAGTGTTCCAGTGCCAATGCATAGTATGCAAGAGTTGTCCTGTTAAACTGTCAAAGAGCTGGCATGGGCTGGAGAGGTGGCCTGGTTGATAACAAGCTTGCCTTGTAAGCACCAGGGCCTGAGCTTAACCCCCAAGACCCATGTTTTAAAAGCTAGATGTGAGGCTAGACAGTGATGGCACACACCATTAATCCAAGTATTCAGAAGGTACAGGCAGGCAGATCCCTGAGTCAGAGGCCAGCCTGGTCTACCTAGTGAGTTCCAAGACAGCCAGGGCTACGTAGAGAGACCCTGTCTCAGAAAGAAAGAAAGAAAAGAAAGAAAGAAAGAGAGAGAGAGAGAGAGAAAAAGGGAGAAAGGTGTGGTGACCAATTTTGCCTTCTAGCACTGGAAGAGAGAGAGAGGAGGATCCCTAAAGCCCATTGGATAGTCTGCCTAGCCTGGAAAATACCTGAGATACCCACCATCTTCTGGTCTACGCACACATGCATGCTCACAGACATGCGACCGCACTCCTGCACTTAAACAAAGATACATACAGCTGCTGGCTCTGAATAAACGAAAACTGCCCACATGCCCAGTGTAAGAAGAATGGCTGAATAATAATACAAACTTCATTAGCATGGTATTATATACCAGCATAATCATTTTATTATGATTTACAGCTAACATACAGAATGCTTACTGTGTGGGCACACTATTGCTAAGAGACTTGCAGGTCCTCCCTGGTCTGCCCCACCCCCATCAGTCCTCGGCATCATCAGAACCAGGTGAAACAGCAACAACTGGTCACACAGCCAGTAAGCGGCCAGAGCCTAAACTGGACAGTGAGGACCCACAGTCCTCTGTCTTTCATTAGGTGCCATCAAGGGCCCTGGGGATGAAGAGTTCTTCGTAGCAACACACAAAATTTCGTCTAGGACAGAAGAGGCAAGACACACCAACATGTATGAATGACTGGACATAAGAAGAAGGGGAAGGGGCTGGAGAGATGGCTCAGTGCTTAAGAACACCACCTGCTCTTCCAAAGGTCCTGAGTTCAAGTCCCAGCAACCACATGGTGGGTCACAACCATCTCTAACGTAACCTGATGCCCTCTTCTGGCCTACAAGCAGACAACACTGTATACACAATAATAAATCTTTAAAAAGAAGAAGAGGAAGAGGAAGAGGAGGAAGAAGAAGAAGAAGAAGAAGAAGAAGAAGAAGAAGAAGAAGAAGAAGAAGGGGAAGAACAGAGTGAGCCACATCATCCTCTTAGAGACCAGAAGGGAAACACCAAGGGGCCAGGAATCTGTCTATCCATCCTACAATGATGCAGCCAGTGTCTAAGACATCACCAGGCACACAGCAGGTGCTCAAAAAAAAAAAAAAAGTAAGCGTGACTAATATGAAGGACCCTAAGAGGCAGAACCAGAGGCTCATTTTACAGCTGAGGAAACTGAGGCACAAGAGCTAATGGTCCACAGGTCACAGAGGCAGTCAGGGACAAATCTCAGTGAGTTTTATAAGAAGGGCCCCTGAGTCGCCAAAGTGGAGCTCAGATGCAGAGCACTCGCCCCCAAAGGGAGAGGAAGAAACAGCATCCTAGACGTGGAGTGCAAAGGGAGGTATCCTAGCTTCATCTCCGTTGCTGAGGACAGGGGGTTTATGTGACTTACATTCCTGGTCACGGTCAGGAACAGGAATGTGCATGCAGGCCTGCTTGCTATTCCACACAGCACTACCTCTGACCAGGGAACTCACAGCCAAAGAAGCAGGGCAGGACCCATGGGGTTGGGTGGGGGAGGGGCATTCTGCTAGCTGGCTGGCAGACAGGTTTATCCTCACCTAGCTGTCTTACCCAGCGCAGGACCACCTGCCTAGGGCATGGTGTTGCCCGAAGTGGCCTAGGCCCTCTTATGTCAATTAACAACACAATGCCCACAGACACACCCACAGCCAATCTGATCTAGGGCAATTTCTAAACTGAGAATCTATCCCAGGTAATTTTCAGGTTGTGTCAAATTGACAATTAAAGCTACCAGAACAGGGAAAATGGGCAAAAGGGGCACTGGGGAAATGAGGGGAATTTAGATTAAATTTCCTGACTGGGTACTGAGCTGTAGTTACCTGGGAATATTCCTGTTTGGGGAACTCAGGCTTATATATTTCAAGTCCACAGTCACTCCCCAATGGAGAGTGACCAAGCAATAATAAGGATGTGTGTGCTGGGGGTGGGGCTGGCAGGAAGAATAAAGAAGCGTTGGGACCCTGTGTGGAGACACGGCACACCTGGCTCAAGTGCTAACACCTGTGCGCATAGCAAATGGAACGTGCCGCCAGGCACGCTGTGCGGATGTGGGGAGCATGCCTCTGCTGTGGTACTCCTCCGTGACTCTATGAGCCACCCCATCCACAGCTGCTAACCTCAGCTGGCGGCCAGGGCTGCACAGGGCTCCTGAACCTTCTGACAGCCAGGTGTGGTGAAGTGAGAAACCAAGGAGCCGGGTGGGGGACTCCTCCCGCAGCGTGCACACTCACACAAATCACAGGCGGGAAGGCTTCTTTCACACTGTGTGCCATTTGTGCCCTTCTCACGCATCCACTCCTTCCTCTACTACCAACAGGTCCCTGTCATGCGCCCGACACCAGGGATGTGCCAATGAATGACATGCCGCAGTAGACAGGATGTGGAGAGTCTGAAGCATGAACACACAGGTGACTCCTGGCTATGTGGGTCCCTAGAAATGCAGTAATCTGAAGAAAACAATAAAGGGGCATCAGAAAATGAGCCTGGTAGGGACCCTTGAGGCAGAGCGGGTGGCAGTGCTCCATGCAGAAAGAACAACAAAAGAAAAAGACTCGGGCTGGTCGTAAGGACTCAGCAAGACTCAGGAGGTCATAAGCAGAAAGGAAGCTGCTGGGGCCAGAGCAGGGTGAATGAAGAAAGAAGTAGAGTAGATCCTTTTTTTCACCACACTGAGGTGCTAAGATTCAATTCACCTCCACTTTCCATTCCTTCTACTTCCAGCAGGTTGGGTTTTTTGGTTGGTTGGTTGGTTGGTTGGTTGGTTGGTTGGTTTTTCAAGACAGGTTTTCTCTGCATAGCCTTGGCTGTCCTGGACTTCCTTTGTAGACCACGCTGGCCTCAAACTCACAACAATCAGCCTGCCTCTACCTCCCCAAGTGGTGGGATTAAAGGTGTGCAGCACCATGCACGGCTGGGAACCCTTTTTCAAACCAGAAGGATGAGTCAAGACACTGGGTCTAAAATCAACCATGTCAATCATCAAAATAAACATATGTGAGCTAAACTGTATAATTAAAAAGCAGTGGCTGTTGGAATGGATTTGAAAAACCAGGCCTAACTGTACGGTGCCTGTTAGAAATGTATTGGAAGGCAGAGGCAGACGGATCGATGTGAGTTCAAGGCCAGCCTGGTCTACAAAGCGACTCCAGGACAGCCAAGGCTACACAGAGGAACCCTGTCTCGAAAAACTTCAAAAAGAAAGAAAGAAAGAAAGAAAGGAAGGAAGAAAGAAATATACTGGGGATAACAAGACACAAAGAGACTGGGACAGGGTGTAGAAATCAAAGAAAAAGTGGTAGCCCGTGGTAACAGACAGAATAGGCTTCCAAATAAGGAGTGTGGAGGGGGAAAGAGATGTGTTCCATGATGACAAAGGGGTCATCACCTCCTCAGGAAGACAGAACAGCAAAGTCACATAGCACAGAACAAAATGCACGTGGTGAAAACTGAAAGACACATGTCCATCCTCAATGGTGACCACACCCTTCTCGGTGATCAACGGAGCCTGAGGTACTGAAACCAGGAAGGCTGCAAAAACCCAGAACACTACCTCATCCTCAGACCATCAGCTCAACATGGCAGAACATATGTTCTTTTCTGATGCATCTGGAAGAGTTGATTAATCAGTCAGTGCCTAGGCTGGGTCACGGAGCAAGTTTCATTTCAGTACAAATGGTTCAGAATCCCCAGTGTACACTCTGAGCACTGAGTTCAATCAGAAGTCACTGCGGGTTAAGTTGCCTGGAAAAGCCCCAATATGGAGAAACCAATGCAACTGGAATAGCTTCCTCAGCTCTTATCAATCCACAGAGGAAGAGCAGATGGCATCTGAGGGTAAGGGGACAGTCAGGCAGCCACCCCACTACCCTCAGGTCTGAGCTTAAAGTCCCCAGTGGAAGGGTACCATGGGCAGGGCTCATCTCTACAGCCCTACAACCCAATCAATCAATATTACAGAAGACACTGAATATTCAGTACCATGTTACAGAGGCCGGGTTATACCGGGAGAAAAAAAAACGTGATGATGGTCACCGCAGCCAGCGGGGAAAGGGGAATGTCAGGTCTATAAAACAGAAACATGAATTCTGCCTACGGACTAACACAGAGCACAGCCTAGGGGCATGGCATAGCAAGGGAAAGCTAGCCTCGAACCCTCCCAGGGATAGCCTCAAGGTGTGGTTCAGCAATACTCGCCTAAAATCCCTAACACATGGTAGAGCCCTTGCCTAGATTCAGCCAATAGGTACACGGCTGAGCTCAGTGGTAGACAGCTTGCCTGTCACATCCAAAACCCTGTGTGCACTGCCATCTCCTCACACAGGAAAATAACAATAGTAATACTGACGAAGCTAAGCCCCTCCCTCCCCATCCTCAGATGACATCCCAGCCCCGGCTGACACCTGTACTGCAGCTTCAGTATGATGCATCCGACCAGCCTCTGACCCACTGAAACCCTAAGAAATACACAGGGGTGGTTGTAAGCCGCTGAACTTACTGTAACTCATTAACAACAACAGACCGAGCATCTGCAGGACCTGACAAGTGACCTCAGCTCTCAGCAGCCAACAGCAGCGCTCCAGCCCCGACCACAACAGCATGGGAAGGGGAGCAGTTTTGCTGTGTGTCTGAGGAAAATACTCCTCTTTTCATCAGTCTTGGGGGTCCCTTGGAGCAACAACTGGGGAACAGCTTCTCATTCCGTGGGCAGCTATGCCAGCCAGGTACCTGTTCTCAGAGAGCCAAGTGCTGAGGGCCATAAACCACCAACTTAGCATGGGTCCTGCTTTCCTCAAGCCTCTGTCCTCCTGCAAAGAGGAGGGAAACAGAGGCAACAGAAAACATAATCCAGAGGAAAGAACCACCTCCAGGCACAGAACTGAGCATCCTGAACGATTTCACAGGCAAGGGAACCAAGGCCCAGAGAGGGATGGCTCCTTGCCCTAAGTCCACACAACCCCAGAGGCAGGGATAAGTCTGACTATGACGGACTGGCCCAGACCTTAGGATCTCTTAAGCAGGATGCCATACAGTAGAACGTTCTCGTGCACCAAATCCCCTCTGCCCACACCCACCCACACATAACTTTGGCTACGTTAGAAAACACTAGACTGTTCTAATCTCAGGTTCCCAAAGTCTACACAAAAATACCAGCAGTTATATAATCCAAACCCACCATATTATGTAACAGCGCAGGCGTGTGTGTGTGTGTGTGTGTGTGTGTGTGTGTGTGTGTGTGTGTGTGTGCGTAGAGGCAAGGCTTTCCATTCAACAAAACTTTAATGAGTATCTACTCTGCACCAGGTGGCGGTCTTGAAGGAGAGAGAAAGGAGTGAATGAAACAGAAATACTCCCATCTGGGTCCAGCTGACATTCTGGGGAAAGGGAAAGACATCACTCGTTAAATAGAATACCAGAAGTGTCAGCCACTGGGGAAATCACACAGGGGAAAGAAGAGACAAGAAGCGGTGAGGTGGGGTGGTGAGAGGTCAGACAAGACCTAGGGGAGATGAGGGGGTTGAGCAAAGGCCTGAAAGAAGTGAAGGAGTGAGCCTGGGTCGGGGGAGGGGCCTAGGAGGAAAGTATACCACATAGAGCAAGTGCAAAGGCCCCAAGGGTGGTACACACGGTGCACTTCAGAAAGGACGGATGAGATGTGAGGAGGTGATAGGGCTAAGATGAGAATTGCACAACTTCGCCGACAAGCTCAAAACCACAAGCTGCACACTTGGGGCGGGGAGGGCGAGGGAGGGCGAGGGAGGGCGAGGGAGGGCAATGGCACCTGAATCATATCTCAATTAAAGAGAACAGCTTGAGAAAGAGGAGGGCTGAGACCACACAGCAGCCCTTGCAGGATGATACCTTGGTGCCGAGAAGCCACCTGAGGTTCTGGACAAGCCTCCTGTCCCCAGAGTCCCTCCCCTGAAGTGGGTCTGAACACCACCAGCCCAGGGGTTCACACAGCAGTGAAGGAGTGGGGGAGGGGGGCAAACCTCAAGACAAACACAAAGAACCTGCTATGACACTAGGACGGCTGAGCGCAGGGTGGGGTCCGAGGTGCCACTAGACCGTTTTGTTTTGTTTTTTAAATCAGGCAACTAACTTCCTGAGCAGAAAACAAGGCTGTGTTCCTCTGTCACAGGAAAGCTGGGCCCATCACACACATCATATTCTGGTTTAAGAGGCTCAGAAGGCAAGCCACCAGCACACCTCATCTTCGTGCTGGCTTCAAAAGGCCCAAACTCCTCCCCCCTGTGCCCCCTTCACAACCCCTGTGACCTGGCCAGACCCTCAAGGAAGCTGAGACCTGGCCAAGAGAACCACCTTGGGACATACAGCAGCCTGAGGGCAGAAGGGGTGTGCCTGGAGGGGGCCAAGTGTGTCACCTCCCTCCTACCCACAAAGGAGGGAAGAGGCTCCACAGACCTCCACACAAGCTGCCTTCTACCACACCCCCACGGAACACTATCATTGACTCAGATGCAAAATAAGTGTGGTTGAGCCAGGTGATGGTGGCACTCGCCTTTAATCCCAGAACTCAGGAGGCAGGAGCAGGCAGATCTCAAGGCCAGCTTGGTTCAGGTTGGCCAGAGCTACACACACCAAAAAAAAAAAACCTGTCTTGAAAAACAGAGGGGGAAAAAAAAATATGTGTGTGTGTGTGTGTGTGTGTGTGTGTGTGTATAGTGTGGTGGTGTCGACAGGAGTATATGCAAAGAGCCAGTGATAATCCTGTAGTGCCTGGCACACAGTAGGGCCTCTTGTCATTACTCTAACAACTCATCATTTTCAAGTGTTCTCTTTCTGTGGTGTTTGAGGACTCTGTGAGACAGCAGCCTGTTCATCATGTCCCAGGCACACACCAAGACCCAGCATCAGACATGGAACCTAGTACATACTTTGTGTCCACTGGCTAAATGGGAAGTGAATTCATGAAGAAAAGCTCTCAGTAGAAGCGTTCTTCTCTGCCCTCCATATTGGTCCTTCAAACAGTAGAAGACAACCCAGGCCCTAAGGCTGACAGCCACCTGCCAACACCAGTCTGCAACAGCCTGGCACCCTCAGCCAGGAGTCAAGGGATCCCTATCAGTCCCACCCACGTTAGGGAAGAAGCCAGGCCATGGACAGACATACTGAGTGCCAGCCACAAGACAAAGGAGAGTAAAGGAAGCACACGAAACTTCCTATGCTGAAGGTCCCTCCCCACCCCCCAACTTCCATGGACAACAGGGAGCCTGCAGTGTAAACTCAGCGAGCACTGGGCACCTTCCGGAGGGCAAATCACTGATGCACTGCAAGAAGGCACACTTCATAGATGGGCAAACCGTGGTGCAGGGTTAGGCTCAAGGTCACAGGAGCAGAGTCAAAAGGTGAGCCTAGACCCTGAGTGGGCGCTCTTATCCATAAAGAGAGAGAGAGAACACAGGGGCCACACCGCTGGGTGAGAATCGTAACACACTAAGTCCTTACCTACACACACACACACACACACACACACACACACACACACACACGATACATGTGCCATCAGTTACCATACTGCTACTGGTGTGCGTGAGCACCCAAAGGTTGGAAGCCAAAGCTGGAAGCCAGGGAGAGCCCAGCCCAGTGGTTCTTATCAGGAGGCTCTGTTCACACCGCCCCCTCATGAGACATCTGGAGAGCTCTGAGACTTTCCTGATAGTCAGTCCCCACTGGGCAGTGGCTGTTCCTAGCATCTAGCTCATGACAGATGACACTAACAATTGTCCCACAATGCAGAGTGGCCCCACTGTGTAGGACTCCAGCCCGGAGTGCCCTGTCAACAGATGGCTCCTCTTGGACCTTTCCTGGAACCTTGGATTCTGAGTTGACAGTCCCCCAGAGCTCTGAGGCTAGAACCCTGGTTAACCCCAGGGCCACTGGCCCTCACATGGAGCACAGAGCATAGCTTCTCACCTATAAACAAAAAGCTCAGCCCATGCCCCACAGCTCACTCTCTAGCTGGCAGAGCCTTCTGAAGACCAGGCTGAGGGCCCACTCTACCCTGGCTCACGGCTAGGTAGTGAGTCCAGGGGACACCACACACTTGGATCACGGTAAGTCCCCTCTGTCATGATTCTACCCAGAGAGCTGCCTTCCAGGAAAACAAAAAGCAATCAACAAATGCTATCTGATGCTGGCTGGGCTCCACTGTTCCAAAGACACCCTTCAGAGGGAAAAGCCTGAGAGAGGCACACAGCCCAGCAGGGCCTGGCTCCTTGGCCTGGTCAAGGGAGCATTGCCTAGTGGCCCTGCCCTGAGGTCGCCCAGGCCAGGAACAGCAGCACCATCCATCTCTCCTGGAGTGACAGGATCCGTGGCTACCGGGACAAGAGCGTGAGGATAATGGTGAATGAGTTTCCTGTGTCTGAGAAAAAGCCATTCATTCCTAGGCGCAGCCGTCCTCTGAAGGACAAGAGCCGCATGTGCCCTGTTGGCAGCTGCACTCCCAGAGCCCGGCTCACAGTCTGGAAGGGGCAGCAGGCATCTCATAAATACCTGCGCTCTGAGAAATGTAGTCAGTGCCCACATTCCCGTCTGTCCAGGGCTCCGCTTGCCACGACCATGGGAAAAAAATGGGGCTACCGAACCTTGACGCCTGAGATGTTATCCCTAGGGTTCTCAACAAGGTCAGAGATATGGTTCGGTGGTAGAAAGTTTGCTGAGCTTTCTACCAAGTGCAAGACCTTTGGGTCTCATCCCCAATATACAAGCAATTGAGTAATTTAATTGGTAGTGTACTTGCCTGACATACAAGAAGTCCAGAGTTCGATCCCCAGCAGTATATAAATGGGTTGCAGTAGCATATGCCTGTAATCTCAGCACTCAGAACAGGAGAGAGGAGGACCAGAAATAGCATAGCAGTCCCCTCCCAGATTAAACCATTCCATCCTTCAGAGGAGCTCCTTAAGCAGGGAGATAACAAAAAAAAAGGTAGCTTCAAGAACTCCCTGAAACTGAGCCAACTTACTAGGCCCCTCCTTGCCAGAGTAAGCAGAGCCAGCTGCAAAGAAGACTCTGAGACCAGACCAGCTGCCTGGAAGAAGCAGAAACCAGCTTCTTCTTTCTTCTGAAAGAGATTCAGGGCATCCGAGGCACCCGGAAAGGACACTCTCCAACCTGTGGAGCTAGCTGCCAACAAGCTTGCAGTGCACTCCAGGTTCCCAGCTTTTGTCAACTGTCACCCATGCTGGGGCAGGCTTTGGGGATGCAACTGTCTTTGCGTCATTTCTGCTCCTCTAAGTCACCCTTCACTCATATGCATTGAGTAACCCCAATAAAACTCATTGGTTCACCAAGTTGGACTTTGGTGGTGTCCATACTTTGGTCTATCTTGGGTTCCCTTTGTGGGGTGAGTAGATGAATGTGTTTCAGCACCCCAGGAAAAAATCTTGTCACACAACATAATTGGTGCCCAAACAGGGACATGACTGAACCAAAGATGAGTTGAGGAGGAGTGAGTGCATCATCCTGACTGCGGACAGTAAGGGACGCAACTGAGGCTCAGATCCCTGAGGGGGAACCCCAATAGAGTCATCCTCTCCTGTACGGTGGAGGTTAGTGTGCCTCTGTGCTATGACAACAGTTGCATGGTCCTTGGTAGTGACACATGCAACTCAGGCTGAGCCATCAGGATTGGTAGTGTCTGTGGGAGGAAGCTGAGGATGGCAGTCTTAGTCTGTGTGGTACGGAGAAGCGCAACTGCCTGATGAGTGGGGTCCACCATATGAACTCAACACAGTTAAAAGCTTAGAAGAAATCTTGCAGTCTTTGCATAGTGCATAAAAGTTGAGACTATTTGCCTGGCCTCTGATGTGTACTGTTAGAAATGCATGCCTTGAGGCTGATATGGAAGCTGAGAAGGAGCTTGTTTGTATAAAGGAGCAACTGCAACAAGGAAGGGAGATGTGGCTAGCCACGTTAGCCTCTGCTTTGGCAACTGAATTAGGTTAACAAGAGGATGAGAAAGGAGATGGTAGAAGCAATCAAATATATCTTCAAGTCCAACCTTTAGTAGAAAAATAAAAAAAAATCTGTAATACAGAATGCAGATAGGGGCATTTAACCATGGTCCAATGAAAAAAAACATGATCAGAAAATACTCGTCACTTAAACTGCTGGAATTAGGGAAGACTTTTAAGCAAGCAGTGAAAGAGCTTGTGGCTTATGAGGCTTTGGGCCTCACACATGAGAGCAGATGGAACCGGTCCGGCTGCTGTAGACACAGGAAAACTGAGTGAGTGATGTGACCTCTCATCCCACCTTAAGGCAAAGGCTGCATGACCTGAGACAGCATCAAGGAAACCAGTCCCTGACGGACTGGTTTACCAGAGCCACTATGAGCACTTGGTTATCTCCGTCTGAGGTCCCCCAGCAGAGGGACCATAGAGGAGGCATCGGGCAGGCGCTATTGAGAGGATTAGGAATAAGAGGAGCTGTGTTTGATCCCCAGTTCACTGAGTCAGATAGAAGTGTGTTCAGAGAAGTTAAAGAAAGACTAACCCAGCAGGGACCTTGAACTGGTATGGAGCAAGCATTAGGCTTTGCAGAGTCCTTCAGTGGAGCGAGATCTTTGTTTGTTTGTTTGAAGATTTATTTATTATGTATACAGTGCTCTGCCTGCATGTATGCCTGCAGGCCAGAAGAGGGCATCAGATCATACATTATGGATGGCTGTGAGTCACTGCGTGATTGATGGGAACTGAACTCAGCACCTTTGGAAGAGCAGTCAGTGCCCTTAACCTCTGAGCCACCTCTCCAGCCCCGTGGGGCAAGATCTCTCTAAAGTAGGAAAGGCTTTTGGCAGATCTCAGGGACTAGACCAGCATGAGAGCTCACTAAGTGATGAAGAGAGAGCATCCTAGGGACAGTAAAAAGTAAAGCAGAGGAAGAGGTCTGTCTGGGTTACTGGAAGACAAATGTGGCAAGATTTGTATCAAACTGGAATTCTAAGGGAAGAACTGGTATAAAGGCAAACTGCATGCTAAGGGGCTTCTGGGCGGCTTTAAAGCCCAAGGGGCAGGGCTGGAGAGATGGCTCAAAGGTTAACAGCCTGGCTGTTCTTCCAAAGGTCTTGAGTTCAATTCCCAGCAACCACATGGTGGTTCCTAAACATCGATAAAGAGATGTGGTGCCCTCTTCTGGCCTGCTGGCTCACGTGAAGGCAGAATACTGTATAAACAATAAATAAATCTTTAAGAGGGAAAAAAAAAAGCCCGAAGAGCAGTTCACAGAAGACATGTTCTAGAACAACACAGGTGAAGACGATCATGCCTGTCCCAAGGGTGGGTAATTATCCGCCCCCTGCCCCAGTCTAAGAAGGGTATATTTACCTAGGTATATTTATACTAGGGGTGGAGATGTTCTTCCCAGTCAGGAAATCCCCCAACAACCAGGTACAGTAGATGGAGTACCAACAGACACAGCTACATCCACATTGCCAACTCTGGGCAGCTCTGACGCAGAAAGCCAGCAGGTGCCACTGGGAAGAACAGGGCCTCATTCCCTCTCTGTCCTGAGTAGAGCTGAGCAGATTTAAAGTCAGGCTCACTGAGCTCATCAGGTGTGCAGAAACGCAGAGGCTCTGTGGAAGAGCTCCGGGATATGGAAACACAATGGCTCAGAGAGAATGACTTAAGGATTACAGGGAGCTAATTAAGTTATCCACCTCTCCACGCTTTGTACCCAAGCGCGGGCTGCGGAGGAAGCAACTGATGCCAATTTAATGGAACCCTCCCATGCTATATTAGACCTTGCTTATGTTCGCCTTTAGTATCTCAGGTGTGAACCTCTGGGATGACCCGGCAGTGAGAGCAGATGACAACAGACTTCCGGAGAGCTTCACCAAGGCCATCTTGGTAATGGCCCCACAATTTGTTATGAGATGGCAGCTTGGGATGTTGCCTTGTCCTGTCCATCATCTGGAAAAGGTTTTTGTTATATAGACGACGTAATGCTGCAAAGCCTCTGAGTGTTTTGCTGATTGGGAAAGCCAACAGTACTTCCACTGACCTCAAAAACCTTACTGGGGTTGGGTTCATTGAAAGGGGAAAAAAAAATTCCAAAAGGGCACTTCCAGAGGCCATAAGGCTACTAAATGAAGCCCCTAGTCCAAAGGGCGAGCTGCCTCCCTATAGGCTGTCGGCCAGGGAAGTCCCAAAGGCCCCACAAACCATAAAGGTCACTGCTACTGCTGTTGGTTGTATGCCAAAACTAGAAGGTAAGACCCTATTGCTGAAGACGCCACATGCCCGTGCTATGACTGTAAGAAATGAAGAGACTAAGCTGGAGCTGAGGTGGAAACTCCCTGCCTACCAGATGGCTTTATTTAGTTATTTCCTTAGTCACCTTTATTTTATGTGCATTGGTGTTTTGCCTGCATGTACGTCTGTGTGGAGATGTCAGATCTTGGGAGCCACAGAGAGTTCTGAGCTGCCATGTGGGTGCTGGGATTTGAACCCCAGTCCTCTGGAATAGCAGTCAGTGCTCTTAACCACTGAGCCATCTCTCCAGCCCCTAGATGATGTTTTATAATACCAGAGGTGGCCCTGCAAGTTGCTGCTGGAGAAGAACTGCGATCAACACTCCTGCCTGGCTACGGACCCTGCGAGCTAAAATACTGACAGGCCAGGCAGGCTGTACCTGCTTGTGCAGTGGTGGCTCAGCTGTCGCGGCGAGTCCAGCCTTCCAAATGGACTTAAGGCCAACTCCACAAGAAAGAGTTTATATGTGGTACTGTAAGCCAGCCCCAAATCTGTCTCTTGGAGGCGCTAAGTCCCACTGGCTGAGCAACTTCTATGGTTTTACTAGATGGATGTGATGAGCCTTCTAAACATGTGCTTACACCCATGGGTCACCTGTTATCAGCCCAACTCATACCCACTGGTAAGGCTCCTGAGAACAAGTGACGTTCCTGGGGCATGGGGGCCTATTTCTAAGTCGTAGGTGGACATCCATAGTCACCCCTCTCAGAGGCACAGGGATCATGGCCGGGAGCTGGGGCAGGAAGGACGTAAGAACAAGAGGAAGGGGTGGAGTGTTGTGTAACAGTCTCCTCCAAGATGAAAACATCCCATTCAGCATGGGGAGCTCCTTAGCTTAGCAGGGAGGTAAACAACAACAAAGTCGCTTCAGGAACTCCCCGAAACTGAGCAGACTCACTAGGCCCACTAGCTTCCTGTCAGACAAGCTGCCTGGAAGAAACAGAAACCAGCCAACCTGCTGGAAGAGGGTTAGACCAACTGAGGTACTTAGAGGGACAGCCCCCCATCTGCTGTGCTGCCTGCAGGCCATGCAGTGCACTCCAGGTTTCCCGGCTTTTGGGAGCTGTCACTCATGCTGGGGTGTGCCTTGGTGATGCAGCTGTCTTTGAGTCATTTCTGCTCTTATAAATCACCCTTCACCCATATTCCTGTAAGTAACCCCAGTAAAGCTTACTGGTTCACCAAGTTGGACTTTGGTGGTGTCCATACTTTGGTCTGTTGTGGGCTCCCTATCTGGAATGAGTAGATGAGCACGTTTCCTCTCCAGGAAGTTTCGTTACGTGACAAAGTCAGCCTCCACTGTCAGCTTGGGCTACATAAGATATTTTCTCAAACACAAATAAATTAATTTAAATTGGGGAGCTGGCAAGATGGTTCAGTGGGCAAGGATAGGCTTCCAGGACTAATGGCCTGAGTTTGATCCCTGGATTAACATGGTAGGGGGGAGAAAACAGATTGCTTCACACTGTCCCCTGGCCTTCACACATGCACTGTAGCACATATGTGTGTGCACACATGCATGCACATGTGTACATACACACGTACAAATAAAAAAATAAATAAATATGATAAACTTATAAACTAAATTTTTTAAAGTTTTCATTGACTTCTGGTTCAGGCTCTCTGTCCTATGTGTGTGCAGGTGCACATGTATGTGTATATGTGCATGCAATTTTTTTTTTGTTTTTTGTTTGTTTGTTTGTTTTTTGACACATGGCTTCTCAGTGTAGCCTTGGCTGTCCTGGACTCACTTTGTAGACTAGGCTGGCCTTGAACTCATATCGATCCTCCTGCCTCTGCCTCCTGAGTACTGGGATTAAAGGCGTGCGCCACCATGCCCAGTTTGCATCCACATGTGTGCACAAGAATATAGAGACCCAAAGTTGATGCCAGTTGTGTTCCTTGATCTCTCTCCTCCTTATAGACCGCCGAGGCAGGGTCTCTGATCGAGCCCCCAGCCTTCCCTCTGGTTAGTCACACTGCCCCCAAGGATCACACCTCCACCAGCACACCTGCCTAGCTTTTATGTGGGTTCTAGAGAGCTGAACCCTGGTCCTCACACTTGCAAGGCAAGTGCTTTCTCCACTGAGCTGTTTCCCCAGCCCCACAATTACTGTTTACATGCCCAAAGCAGAACTGCTCTGCACACACTTCCCAGCACCCTACTTTTCCAAACATAGGCACTTGAAGAGGCCCAAAGCCACTAGGTACTTGTTCTGACTGGATGACTGCAGAACCCAAAATGTGCCCTGTACCCCCAGCCCAAGCCCTTCTCCCTAGGGTAAGGCTAGGAAAACAAGAGCTTTAAAAAAAAAAAAAACACCAAGCAGTGACTATGCAAACCACAATTTCTTGTTTTGGTGAGCAGGCTCCAGAGAGAAAATCTTTTAGTCTCCTCCCCCAAAAAGCAGAACCACCAGATGCATTCTGGGAGCTTTGTGCCCACAATCCTAGCTCCTTTCAAGGACCCCAGCCAGGGCAGTTCTGAGAAGACCCTCTGGGTGCCTAGTAATGGCAGATCTCTGTCCTTAGCCAAGGGGAGTCCTTGGAATAGGGCTGATGGACCCCACCAGATCTCTCTGCCCACTGTGCAGTGTCTGCCTCCTTGCCAAGACTCTAGCCAATCCAGCCAAGGCACAGGGGGTGAAGACTCACTCAGCTTCTTCCTTTGAGAAGATTCTAAGCCCTAAAGGGACATCACATCTACCTCAGCCCACCTACCCCAACTCTTGCCCCAGAACACCATCGTCAGTCTCCAACCAGCTACTGTGTATCAGGCAGTAGGAGCTAACTAGGTCCATTCCAGTTTCATGACAGCCCTATCAAATAGGTGCTATGCTACACCCACAGTACAGATGTGCAAACTGAGGCATGGCACAAGTTGGTCTATGGAGGAAAACCCATGTCTGGCCTAACTCGAGAGCCCCACCTTCATCATCAACAGACTCAGAGCAAAAGAGGACACGAGCTACCAGGGAGCTCTTTTCAACCTGCCGCCTCAAGTTTCCTCATCTGCCAGGGGCATGCCAAGAGCCCCCTTCTCAAGTTGGGTTAAGTGGCTGCCACACGTAAAATGCTGGACAGTAAATGACAAGGGTCAGCTCCTACATGGTGATACCTGTCATGTTACTGTCCCCACTGGCACTGCCCAAGACAGCCCAAGACCTCACAGCTGAGACCCAAGGTTCCCAGCCAAGATCTGGCCACACCACACCTCACCACCCCTAGCATGGTCACTCAACCTCTATAGCGGCCTAAGATGTGTCAACATCTTCACAAAACATCCCTGCCTCTTTCTGCTTCTTAAACAGAGGTCCTAGGAACTCCCTAGGAGATGAGGAAGGGCTCAGCCCAAATCCAGTGTGGACACACTGAAGGAGCCCCAAAGCCCCAGAAGGGGATCAAAACAGACCCATTAGTTTCTGTGGCTGGAGTTCAGAGGTCAAAGGGGAACTCGCTGAAAGTCCCCAGGCTTTCTCTTGCTGAAGACTCAGACCTCACTTCCTCCAGGCAGCCCCCTGTGACCACCCTGCTCTGTGGAAGCTGAGCCTACCACCCTACCCACTTCTAAGATTACTTGTCACATAACTCATAATTCCAGTTGATATTTGCAGAGCTAGTGCCTGCAGGCAACGCTTAGAGGGCTCTAGATAAGTTACAAACACACAGAACAAGATCTGTTGTCCTCTTCCATTTTACACGAGAATCCACAACCAAAGAGATCAAGCCGGCTTGCCTAAAGCCACAGATGCAAAGGCCTCACACCACACAGTCTGGTTCTGAATTTGAAGCTATTGTTTTACTATTTGTTTATTTGGGGGCCGATATTATACCATGGTGTGGTCTCAGGGATCAAACTCAGGTCCTCAGGCTTAGGGACAAGTGAAGTGCCTTGAACTCTCTGAGCCATCCCAGCAGCCCTAAGTCTGGACTTTTTAAAGAACCCATCTTGCCGTTGTAAACTACACGGGCTCCTCCCTAAGAGCCAGGTGAACGGGAACCCTTCAGTCAGGGTGCACAAAAGCTGACAAGTTGAGGTAGAGAGAGAGAGCCCCAGGAGAGCTGCCAGTCTCTCTCTCTGCGCCTGCTGCAGGCAGGCAAGCCTTGGTGGCAGAGATGAGCCTGCAGCTCTCACTCCAGGCTTCCAGGACTAAATGGTCTCGGGTTGCCCGAGGGCCATTCCCCAGAGGCCAGAGGTGGCCTCCGGGGCTCACAGGGCAGGGCATGCTACTCAGGTTACACAATCAGTCCTCCACTTCTGCCACTGGCCTGGGGACTCAAGTGAGGGCAACGCAGAAAAAGCGGCCTAGGGTTCCCTACTCTTGTACAGGTGGGGAAACTGAGGTCAGCAGAGGTGGCCCCGTGTGCTTCAAGACACATCAAAGCCAGCCTGGCTCATCTCTGAAAGCACCAGTCTTACACATGAATGGCTGTCCACAAATGACAGGTGTCCTGGAAATGACATGAAAGCCAGAGAAAACTTTTTTTTTTCCGTTTTACTTCTAAGAATGTGGACTCCAGTCAATTTCCATTATCCTAGCTCCCCAGACTCTGCATATGGACAGTTTAAAACCGCAGCTGACCCAGCACAACAACCAGGGGTGCAGATGGGAGGGGGGTGTATTTTTCCCCATTAATATAAAAACTGGTTTACATTTCCTGTTTCTTTTTAAGGCTCTGAGAGGGGGAAGTCAGGAGTTCCCTAGAATCTGGCATTGCTCAGCAATGCCAGAGTGGCTGCATCTTTCATTTAGGAACTGTCAGCTTCAAGCTAGGCGATTTCTCTCTCTTCTCTCTCCTTACCCCCCCCACCCTTTCTCTCTCTCCTGTGAAAGGAAGAAATGGGAAAGAAAGCCAACCCTGTCTTATCCTTTCCAGAAAGATCCCTGGGCCAAATGGCTTTCAATGCCTCTACACATTTTGTACTCCCTCCTCCCTGAGTAGGAATCTGCCCCCCCCCCACCTCACACAGACTCCCCTGTACCCCCAGAATGTCTCTTCTCCCAGAAGTAGGGAGCTACAGTGTGGTTCAGGGGTCTCTGAAACAACACACACACACACACACACACACACACACACACACACACACACGCGCGCGCGCGCGCGCGCGCCCTTCCTGAAGCAAGGTTAAGACTTCCTCCAACCCAAGAGTTAAAGCGGCCCCAGCAGGAGGCACGGAGATTAAAGCCCTCAGGTCTCCCAAACCAACCCATCCCACCCCCTCCTGTTTTCTCACTTCCTAGGAGGGTAGGGAAGTGGCCCCTTCCTCATTCTCATTAGAAACACCAGGGCAGCTTACGCACCGTGGTTTAAAGCCCCCGCGGTGCTGCCCTGGGTCACACAGCCCTGCATCCAGCCCTACGTAGCCAGCTGTGCTATCCAGAGCAAGGGACTTATCCTTTCTCGAGGCGAACTCTTCCCGGGTCTTAAGGATCGGAAAATATAAGCGCGGTACTGATGAGCCGGGTAACGGCTCAGCCTGCTGAGACCCATGTAAGGTGCGTGGTACATGGGCGCACTCCGATGCTGTTTTGCAATCTAAGGCTGTGTCTCCGCATTTCGAGCTGGGGACACGGCTGAGGAGCGCAGAGGGCCCTGGGGCAACTAAGAGTGTTCAGAGCCCCTGTCCCGGCTTTTCTCCCTACACCGGCCACCAGCGGGGCCCCGGGCAGCGGCCGCGCGGATGTAATCATTTTCAAACTATGCACAAGGCGAGGAGCTTCACAGACAAAAGCGCAGCGCGGGCCGGCCGGCCACAGGTGGCGGGAGCTCACCGACTGCAGGAAACGCAAGGTGCCCACGTAGTCGCGTTCGGTGCCCAGGATCTCGTTGAGGACGCACAGACGGAGGCGCAGCTGGCGCTCCGACTCGCGGGCGGCCGCGCACGGCCCGGAGCTGGGGCCGCGAGCGTCGGGCTGCGCACCGTCTCCGCCTGGGTCCCCGCCGCCGTCTCCGCTACCGCTGCCGGGCGCCTCCATCGCCGCGCGGCGCCCGAACTTCCCGCGCCGAGGTCGCGACGCGGCTCAGGCGTCCGGGCTCCTCATCCCGGACAGGCGCCGCTCAGCGGGCCCCCGGCAGGAGGAGCGGAGGCGGGACCTGGGCGGAGCCATGGCGGAGAGGGGCGGGGCCTTGGTGGAGGAGACTGGGGTGGGGCTAGGAGGGGGAAGAGGCGGGGTCAGTCAGAGAGTGGGCGTGGGGGATGGCTTTGTTGAAAATAGACGGGACGAGGGCGGGACCTTGTGAGGAAACTGGGCGGAGACTAATGGAGACTGGCTGGAGCTGGGGCGGAGGTTGGTGGAGGACTGGGCGGAGCCTAATGGGGATTGGGCGGAGCCTCCATCCCTCTGCCAGGGAGCGTCGGCTAAGAGCAGATTCAAGCGCTCACGGCACAGCCAGAATTCGGGGCAGCAAGAGTTCGGGGCTGTAGACGCATCGCTCTGGGCGCACCGGTCGTGGCTCTGCTAAGTCCTACTCAGCAGCTCCGTGAGTGCA
Organism: Acomys minous; assembly: GCF_964271855.1. NCBI lineage: Eukaryota > Metazoa > Chordata > Mammalia > Rodentia > Muridae > Acomys > Acomys minous. The sequence goes on along the minus strand of NC_140485.1, from coordinate 68,270,526 downwards.
CTCATAGGTCCTCGCGCCACCCACGCTTAGGGAACACTCTGTGGGTGATCCGTAGGGATCGGACCAGCGACCACCACGCTCTTCCAGGGACGCCCTACTGACCTGGCCACTTGCGTCCTGGGCCTGCCGCGACCTTGAAAGGAGAACTCTGACTGCATCTTTTTCCGCTCTTCTGTTTCTCTCTCGTCGGAGCTCTGCGCCTGCTGCCCTGGCGCTCTCCATACCCAAGCAAAGGTGCCCACTTGGGTGAGCGCTGCAGGAAGCCCGGTCCCCACCTTAGATGCGGCCAAGATGGGGACCCTGCTACCAGCCAGCTGCTCCGTGTGACCTTGATCTTGCAAACGCTCAGCTCACGTGCTCATTTCCCTTACAGAGAATGTGGACCCTCAAGAGTCACTGGGACCCCGAGTCAGCTACTGGCGTTCAACCCGTCACTGGTGACCATGGTTGGTGTCCCCCATCTAAAGCTCTTCCGTTTGCCTCAATACAAAGAGAAGAACAATAATGCCTTGCTTTTAGGGACCAGCATAAGGCTGGACTGTACTTCCTGGGAAGTGATTTTAACAGCCAAAAAGTCTATCTCCACTCTTAATTATGCCTGCGTTTGTCAGCTGGCGTCGTGACCTGGCCCCTGTCTAAACCACACGTTCAGTCCCTACCTGGCAGGTAGCTGATCTATTGTCTCCTGTGGAATTTCACATAACTGTCCCTCTGGACTGTCATCATCTCTGGGGCAGGAGCATTAGGAGCATATTAACCTATTTACTTCCCTTCAAGATGCCTAGAAGAGTTCTCTGGGGCCTTGGAGTAAAACTATCATTTGCCCAAGGATAGAAGAGAGTGTGGTAGCTGCTGCCACTCGTGACCTTGTTCTTTTAGAGCCTTTGGGCCCTGTGACATTTGACGTGGGCCTTGGCATGAGCATGGCATCCTGGATAGATGGATGTGAAGCACTGAGCCTGTCAGCTGTGGGTCATGGAGCAATGTCTCTGAAAGGTCGTTAGCCTGTCATTCCTGAGCTGCCCTGGCATAACCCTGCTTCTGTCCATAGAAGCATCCAGCACCTTTCTGAGTTTCAGTGGCCCCTGTCTTGAAATCGTTGCTTACTCCCTAGCTGGTGGCAGCATCATTGTGCCACTCAAATCCAGCTGGCTGGGTGACCTTGGCCAAGGCACCTCACCTCTGGGAAGCTCTGTTTTTTTAATCTGTAAGATGAGAGTCTGAGGGAGCAAACCCAGGATGAGTGACATTTGGGATTAGGGTAGTTCTCTGTTGTAGGAGCATAGCAGTGCACAGTTACCCACAGAGTGCCAGGGGCACCCCATCTGCAATCATGAGCTGTCAGTGTCTCCTAAGGTAGCCAGAGAACCATTGAAACACACCACACAGGCAGCTGGTATACAGTAGATGCTCGGTGAGTGACAATCTCCTTCTCCACCTGTGACCAAGGGTAGCATCAAATGCACACACAAGTGGTACCTTTCACTCCTTTCTCACATCCTCTTCCTCCCTCTCAGACTTCTGAGATATGTCTCTGTGTCTTCCCCACCCTGGGACAGTGACACTGCCTAGCACACATGTCTGAGTTTCTTGTAGATGTTTTTTATTGCTTTGTTGGAATTTTTGAGACAGGGTCTCATGTACCCCAGGACACCCCTGAACTCCTCACCTTCCTGCCCCAGCCCCCATAGTGCTGGGGTTACAGTGTGTGTATCCACACCTAGGCCCATGCTGGCTTTTCTGTGAGTACCAGTGCACCGGTCACCCATGCGGGAGTTAATACAAGGAGGTGGCTTTGAGCATGCAGTCAGTGTGGACTTTTACTGATTCCACTCATGGGCTGATTGGGGTGTCCGTGACTGTTAGGACTGATTTGCCATAGGAGAAGAAAACACAGGCTAGCAAGGGCTTAAAGGACATTGTTTTCTCAGAAAAGGCCCAGAGCTTTGTTCCTAAGGCTTACTCAGAACATGGCCATGCAAATGTCTTACTGTCTTTGAGCTTCGAGGCTCCAGTCTGGGCCAATAGGAGTGTCTTACCTCACAGGGCCGTTGTGTAGATTAAGATGCCTGGTATCCAAAGTGCTTACATCGCTGCCGGATCATCCCTTAACTCCAAACTGCTCTAATTGAGTGAGGCCATGGTGCCTGGAGGAATGGCAGCCCTCTGGAGACCTCGAGGAAGACCGCTGCTGAATGTGCACTGGTCAGATGCGAAATGACAGATGGGAAAGTACCTCTTATCTTCGATGTCGCTGACTTCCTGAATTAACAGACTACAGAAATGCAGCCTCTGGACCACTTGTATTATATTTTTTTAAAAACTTAATGTCTTTGTTACTTAAGCTAATTGAGTGCAGTTGCCTTGATCTGTAGCTGCAACACTTTAATTGACATGAGTTCACTTCTCCAATTGCTCCCCCTACCACCACCACCCTTAGATGAGCCGATTCCTCTATTCCTGGTGAGCAGGAGCTGGGGTTTGCACGAGTCAACCCCAGGCCACGCCTACTGTATCAGCACAATTTTGTTGTTGTTGTTTTGGTTTTTAGTTTTTTGAGACAGGGTTTCTCTGTGTAGCCTTAGCTATCCTAGACTCACTTTGTAGACCAGGCTGGCCTCGAACTCACAGCGATCCACCTGCCTCTGCCTCCCAAGTGCTGGAATTAAAGGAGTGTGCCACCACGCCCAGCTATCAGCACAGTTATTAATAACAAACCAGTTTGAACCACATGGCCACCATCATCATCTACACACACGTGCACACACGCACGCGCGCGCGCACACACACTTCTTTTTTGTTTCTGAAACTAGGTCTCAAATACCCCAGGCTAGCCTCAAACTCACTATGAACACAAGAATGACCTTAAACTTGTGATCCTCCTGCCTCCACTTCCCGAGCGCTACGATCGTAAGTGTGCACCACCGCACCTGCTTTAGGCAGGGCTGAGGCTAGAACCTGAGGCTTTGTGCATGCTAAGTAGGCACTCTGTCTACTGAGTCACATTACCTGCCCCCAGTGCAGACATCCCACAGGGATGCTGATACCCAGAATACCACTTTCCCAGAGAGCAAAGCTGACGGGCTCGCATCTTGAATTCTGCAATGGGCCTGCCAATGGCTTCCACAGATGTAGGGCCACACATTTACAAGTCTGGCTCCCCACCCCACCCCAGTTTGTTTCCTGGATCTAAAGCTCGAAAATTAGGACTGCCAAGTCCAATCCCAGATTTCCATCAGTGCCCCGTGGCAACTTTGACAAAGGCCAACAGTTTTCTCCATACAAACAGCCACACCCTCTTCAAATACCACTTTTGCAGCAGCTGGTTACCAAAATTTGAAGGCAAACCTAGTTCCTGGAGCCTTTGTTGAAAAGAGAGTGGTTTGGGGACAGAGTTACCTTTTTCCCCCTCCCCCCTTCTTTTTGGCTGCGCTGAGACTGTCCCCAGCCCCTTATTCAGGCTGGGACCCCAGCCTCATCACTGGTGTTTCTGGTCTGCACTATGCAACAGGCATTACTAAGACGTGCATCCGATTTGCCCCCTTTCCCTTTGTGTGGTTATTGTCAGGAACATCCCTGATTCACAGGTGAGAAAAGAGGCTTTGAAGAAGCCTGAACTGGGTCACTGTGTCAGTTGGTTCGTATAAGCTTGCTAATGTGCAAAGTCACAAATAGTAGACTTTTTTTTTTTCAAAAGAAGCTTATGCTGGGCATGATGGAACATTCCTTTAAGTGTGTGTGTGTGTGTGTGTGTGTGTGTGTGTGTGTGTGTGTGTGCGCACGCGCACACACACACACACACACACATACACGTATATATGGACACGCTGGTGTGGGCCTGTCCTTGGGAGTTGGAAGCAGGAGGCTCAGCAGTTATCCTCATTGCATAGAAAGTACAAGGCAATGTGGGACCCTGTTTCAAAAAAGTAAATAAAACTAAACAGAAGTTTATGTACCTGCCATGCCAAGAGTACCCTAAAGCAGGCACTGGGGACCCAAGCTCCCAGTAGCCATGGGTATCAAACTAGCCAGCAGAATACCTCAAACCAATCAACACAAAATTCTGGGAAAGAGGGTCTGGTCCTCAAAGAAGGAAACCAGAAGCCTCTCATGTGCCTACCTCCATGAACTTGGCCACCGGGTGTCTGAACCCACGTCCATACCACACCACCTCTCACCTCCTAGATGCCACCAGTGGCCTGTGGGAAGCTCGTGACTTCTGTGCAGGAACATTACCAGCAAGCCAATGTTAGCCAGACAGGTGAATTGATGGATGATTGAAGAAAGGAAGGAAGGAAGGAAGGAAGTTGGTTTGCAGCTTGAGAGAAATCTCATCAGGAATGTTTGGCACAGAGAGCAATGAACCTCAGTAAGGTGCCCACTCTTATGTCTGAAAAGGCCAGTAAAGCAGGAGTAGATGCTGCCTGCGGCCCAGCATCAAGAACATCAGTTGTAGAGGCTGGAGGCTGGCCCCTCATGTTCAGGGAACTGCAAGAGGGATCACTGTAGGAGGAGCCACGAGTGGGAGAGGAGCCAGGTATGAGCACTGCACGATCATAAAGACTTGGACATCTGGGGCTGGGAAGCTGCCTCGGTTGGCAAAGTGCTTGCTAAGCAACTGGGGGGACCTGAGTTCAGATCCACAGCATCTGTGTTAAAGCCAGACATGGAGGTGCACACCTGTAACCCAACGTTGGGAAGAAGAGACAGGTGGATCTCAGGGACTGGCTGGCCAGGCTGACTACCTGGAATGTCAGCTCCAAGTTCAGTGAAAGACTCTTTCCCAAAAGGTAAGGTGGAAAACAATGCAGACATCTTTATATCCATTTTTGGCCTCCATACATGCCCAAATGGACAGTGTATTGCAGACAAGCTCTCACAATAGAGTGAGAGTGACCTTGACTTCTCCTCTGAGAGAGGTGGAGGCCGCGGAACTTCTCAACAAAGGAGAGTTATGATGTGACCTAAGTTCACAGGGTCCCTCTGTGGCTCCTTGGGTATAGACTGATGGAGACTGAGATCACAAGAGGGCGATCTGGGAGAAGGGCACTAAGATAGTCCAGGCAAGAGGTAATAGTGGACAAGAGTGACACCAGAGAGGACGGAATGGAATGCTTGAATCTGGGAATGCTCCAAAGAGTGGACAGGATTTGCTGAGAGAATCTGGGGGTGAAAATTAGAGTTGATATGACTCCAAGGTTTCAGACTGGACCCCTGGAAGATTAACATGGGAATAGAGAAAATTACAGTGGGGGGAGCTTAGACAGAGAGGATGCTGGGGAATTCAGTTTTGGACATCTTCAATATTGTAATGGTTAACGCTCCTTTCCTGGCAATGGTGGTTGCACACCTTTAATCCCACCACTCAGGAGGCAGAGGCAGGTGGATCTCTGTGAGTTTGAGGCCAGCCTGGTCTACAGATGGAGTTCCAAGACAGCCAAGACTGTACAGATAGAACGGATCTCTCTTGAAAAACAAAACAGGGGCCAGAGAGATGGCTCAGTGCTTAAGCGCACTGCCTGCTCTTCCAAAGGCCCGGAGTTCAATTCCCAGCACCCACATGGCAGCTCACAACTGTCTGTAACTCCAAGGTCTGACACCCTCACACCAATGCACATACATTAAAATTTAAAAAAAAGAAAAGGAAAAGGAAAACAAAACAAACAAACCAAAACATAAAAGTTAACTTTCCTCATTGCCACAACCAAAACCCTGACCAGAGGCAGCTTAGGGAGTGACAGTTTAATTTTGGCTCACATTTTAAAGGGACACAGTTCATCATGATGGAGTTGGAGAAAACATGTATGGAACATGAGGTTGCTTGCTCACATCTGGGCAGATTCAGAAGCAGAGAAAGGGGACACTGGTGCTCGGCTGGCTTTCTCCTTTTCTCCTTTTTATCCAGTCCAGGACCACAGTTTATGAGATGCTGTAGCACATCTGAGCATGAGAATTCTTTTGTCAGTCAACCTTCTCTGGAAACAGCCTTAAAGGAGTATCCAAAGGTAAGCCTCACCGGTGCTCATTTGTAAAACAATCAAGTTGACAGTGACGCTCAACCTTCACAAGTCTATCTATCCCTTAGAAACTCAATACTCAACACAGGATGTCTTAAAAGTACTAGGAGGAGGAGGAGGAGATAGTGTGTGTGTGTGTGTGTGTGTGTGTGTGTGTGTGTGTGTGTGTGTAAGCTTGCCATAGTATACATGTGAAAGTCAAAGCACAACTTTCAGGAGTCACTTCTCCATTTTCACTGTAGGTCCTAGGCATATCCAATTTAGGTGGGTGAACTTGCACACCAAGCACTTTGCCCACTGAGTCATTTTACCAGCCCAACTCATAATTTTTGTTTCGTTTTGTTTGGGTTTGGTTTGGTTTTTCGAAACAGGGATTCTCTGTGTAGCCTTGGCTGTCCTGGACTCACTTTGTAGACCAGGCTGGCTTTGAACTCACAGTACCTCCAGTTCATAATTTTTAAACCATAAATTCCCACCTCTGAACCCCACAGGGTCATGGCCATCTCACAGTGCAAAAGATACTCAGTCCAACTTCAAAATCCCCATAGTCTTTAATAGCCCCAACCTTCTGAGGCTAAAAGCAAACTCTTGTTAGCCCCTGTAAGTTTAAAAAAAAAAAAAGCAAGAAACATATGTCTAGTATACAATGTCACTGAGTAAACATCGCTTGTTCCAAAATGGAGGGTTGGGGGCACAGCCAGGAAAGATCAGCACAAACAAGATGGAAGCCCAGGAGAACAAACACCGAATAGCCTGTAGCTCCATGTCTGGCACCTCAGGCTCATGAGGGAACAAACCACTGGGCTCCAATGGGCTTGAGTAACTTGCCTGTCCAGCTTTGCCACCTGCAGAACACACAGCCTCTCTGTTGGGCTGGCTCCATTCTGTGCCCACAGTGTTCCTCAGTTGTCTCTAAGGTCCCTCACCTTCAGAGCTTCTTGGAGGATTCTTGCAGGAGTTCTGGCCCTGCTGTGTATTGCCTGGCCCTCGGTGACTTTCCAGAACCTTGATGCCAGCCTCCCTGGGGGCCCCCGGTTTACATGTCTGTACGACTTTTGCAACTGAACCTGGGAAGGCACTTCCCTAAACATCTGCTCTCCTCTGGATGCCCTGAAGGCCTTTTCTTCTCCGGGACTCTCCTTTCAAATGAATTTGCATTGCTATGTCCTGGATGTTTCTGATGAGCAACGGCTCACCTGAAGGCACCTTTTCCTGTACAGAACTTGAGATTTCCCCTCAAGTGTACCACTCATTTAACAGTAACAGCTGGGTTCCTTGTCCTGTTTTCTCAACCTTGCTAACTCCACTCAGCAAAGTTTTCAAAACTTTGTTTTTATTTTTTAAATCTCCTTTTGTTTCACATTGTACTTTTTGGGGGGGTGGGGTGGGGGTTGTTTTTGTTTGGTTGGGTGGGTTTTTTTGTTTGGTTGGTTAGTTTTAGTTTTGTTTTTTTGTTTGTTTGTTTGTTTTGGGTTTTGTTTTTGTTTTTGTTTTTCAAGACAGGGTCTCTGTGTGTAGCCGTGGCTGTCCTGGATTCGCTTTGAAGACCAGGCTGGCCTCGAACTCACATCGATCCACCTGCCTCTGCCTCCCAAGAACCTTGTACTCTGTTTAACATTATAAATCTGACTAAAAGCCATAAGCTATAACCATACCACTGCCTGGCTGCTTTGCTGTGTTGACGTTTCCTCTACCAAATGAATTAGCCTGTTACTTTTTAAACCAACCCTCCTCAGATTTTAAGGACATGGCCAGAACATAGCCAGAGTCTTTGTCGGACTACTGTATGTGTGGTCTCTAGCCGGATCCCTCCTGGGTCTGTTTCCCTCTGAGGCCACATGAAGACAGTGTGTACTATCCCCATTCCTATCAGCGTTCTGGTCTTCTGCACTCAGGCCAGAAAGGCCCGTGAGGCCGCACACAGGACTCCAGGGTCGCTCTAGCCTACAGTTCTAAACTTGTCCACATTCTTTTCCAAACCAGTTGGTCAGGTCATTCACTCTACAACAGCGTTTTCTGTGTGAGCTGCTTTGTGCTTTGACAATACACCAGATAAGAAGGCTTTATTTGGCTCTGGGTTCGAAAAGAATTTGATCCGTCGCAGCAGGGGCAGCTCAGCCTATGGTGCACGAGTCTGTTTGCTCACATAGGTGGGCACGGGAAAGCCAAGGCCGGATTGCTGGTGCAAAGTGGACTTTCTCGCACTTTGCACTTGGGCGCATTAAGCTCACCCCCTTTGTACTTGGTCCAGTTCGAGGGCAGGTATCCATTAACCCTTTCTGGAACCATCCTCCCAGGCACTTCCTGCGTGTACCTCTCTAGTACGCCAGACAGTTTTTGATCCAGTCATGGGGATGATGAAGCCTGAGTATTAGAGACATCCGTTTAAACCTCCCACGCACGATTCTGAGGCCCAAGGGAGGCACAGGGTGAGTGACGGTCAAAGCTAATGAAGGGGGTGACATAGCTCCCAGAAGATAGCACAGGTGCACTTAACGTGGAGGCCTCATGAAGATTAGAGGACTTGCGGATGTTCGTTCTCTTTTTCCACCAGTGAGCCCCACGGATCACCAAGCCGTCTTGCTGGCCCCGAAATAAAGCTTAAGAGAGAGGAAAAAAATCATGTGACAGGTGAATACATGCATGAAGAGTTGAGAGGCAGATGGCAAGATTGTGGTGGCCAAGGGCACACATTCTGAGGGTGTGACAGTGTTAACCCTGAACTTGGTGGGCCTCTGGGCATGACTCGGGGGTGTATTTTGATTACATTAACAGATTTTGGAAGATTTGTCTTAATTATGGATGGGACCGTTCCCTGAACAGAATAATATCCAGAGAGCCATCTAAGGACCAGTTTGCGTTAATCTCTGTATGACGATGGTGGAGCCAGCTGCTTTGTGCTCCTGCCATCTTAACTTCCCCTTCATAAGAAACTATACTTTGTGGGGCTGGAGAGATGGCTCAGAGGTTAAGAGCACTGGCTGTTCCCCCAGAGGTCCTGAGTTCAATTCCCAGCACCCACATGGTGGCTCACAACCATCTCTAATGTGATCCGGTGCCTTCTTGTGGCAGGTAGGTGCACATGCAGGCAGAATGCTGTATAAATAATAAATACATCTTTAAAAAAAATAAATTTTAAAAAAAGAAAGAAAGAAAGAAAGTATACATTGAACCATGAAGCAGAACATACATTTCTCCCTTAATTTGCTTTTGTCAGGGAATTTTATCACAGCAACAGACAAGTGACTGGCCATCGACAAGAAGTACAAGGACATGCAAAGTGAGCTTGGTTTTTGTCTGAGGCTGGGAAAGGTCTGGGATTCAGATGAGCCTCTGAGACATGGCTCAGGGCTGGAGATGTGCATGTGCGCTTCATGTGAATTCACATTACCATGATACATTACATTTGTGTTCTTTGTTTTCTTTCTTTACATTTATTTTTGGGAGGAGGGTGTAACACAGTGTGTGTGAAGGTCAGAGGGCAACTCTGGAAGCCACTTCTGTCCTTCCACACGTGGGTCCCAGAGACCACACACAGGTGGGCAGGCTTAGCAACAAGCTCATTTACGCACTGAGCCATTTTGCCAGCCCCATATCCTTTTAGCATTTTTATTTAAAGAAAGGGTTCTCAGCCAGGCTCAGTGCATGCCTTTAATCCCAGCACTTGGGAGGCAGAGGCAGGTGCATCTCTGTGAGTTCAAGGCCAGCCTGGTCTACAAAGTGAGTTCTAGGAAAGCCAGGGCTACACAAGGAAACTCTGTCTAGGAAAAAAAGAAAGAAAGGAAGGAAGGAAGGAAGGAAGGAAGGAAGGAAGGAAGGAAGGAAGGGCGCTTTTTCCCTTTCCTAATGTAAAAATGCCCCAAAGCCTTAAAAATAAATACATATACCCTTGGATTCTTGCTCTTTAACCAAATTATTTTTTTAAGATTTATTTATTTATTATGTATACAGTGTTCTTTCTGCATGTACAGAGGGCACCAGATCTCATTACAGATGGTTTTGAGCCACCAAGTGGTTGCTGGGAATTGAACTCAGGACCTTTGGAAGAGCAGCCAGTGCTCTTCACCTCTGAGCCATCTCTCCAGCCCAACCAAATTATTTTCATTCCGGCTATCTATACACTGCAGAAATAACTACCGGTCCAGGCAAGCGGCTGCCCGCTCATCATGGTGTCCCCTATGCTAACCCACATAAGAAAGAACCTGAGTCCCACAAGTCAGCAAACAGTTAAACACAGTACAGTAAATCGCAGCATGGAAACTCTTCAGCCACTGGACCATCTGCTCAAAGAATTACCTAGTGGAATGGGAAAAACAGTTGTGAGACATGGAAAAATGGGAAAAGAATGAAAAATATATGTAATAAATAAATTGTATGAAGACTGGTCTGTACACACTATATATCCAAGTAGAAAAGACAGTGAGGAATGCTAAAATAAATAAATAAATAAATAAATAAATAAGTAACAAGAGGTGGGGAATGAGATGGTTCAGCGGGCAAGGGGGTTTGCTGCCAAGCCTGATGGTTTGAGTTCTGTCCTCAGGCCCCATTTGGTAGAAGGAGAGAATTGACCCCTACAAGTTGCCCTCTGACCTCCACACGTGTGCTATCACACACACACACACACACACACACACACACACACACACACACACACACACTAAAATGTTTTGTTTTGTTTTTCTTTAAAGAGCAGTCACATCTGTAGAGTGGATTATGGATATTTGTTTCTTCTTTATACAATTTCTCAAGTTTTCCATGATGGACATAATTTTTATTCTTCATCTCATTGCTCCTCCCTCCCCTCATTAACCTTGACCTTCCTATATTCTAGGCAAGCCTCTACCGCCGAGCTGCACCTAGCCCTCTCCCCTGCCTTTTTTTTTTTTTTTTTTTTTTTTTTTTTTTTTTTTTTTGCTTTCTTATGTTCTGTTTTTCAAGACAGGGTTTCTTTGTGTAGCCCTGGCTGTCCAAGAACTCACTTTGTAGACCAGGCTAGCCTCAAACTCAGAGATCCACCTGCCTCTGCCTCCCCAGTGCTAAGCTCAAAGGAATTCAATAGCACTGCCAGACTTCTCTGTCTTTTGATTGGACATCTGCTGAACCCCTGCGCTGCCCCAGCCCACCACCACAGCTTGGACTATAGCCTTGGATTGGTTTGTTTTTCACGTCCTATTTTTGCCTTTTCCCATCTCCACTCCTCAAAGTCCCATCTCCTCCACAGACACCCACTTGGGTGTATTTAAAGCATGTTCTTTCTGCCCATCTGCCATACATTTGTTTAGATATATGTGTATTCAAACAGACATAAGGGAAAATACAAAAGCGAGAAAGACCTAATGCTGGGCCGTTTTCATGTGTTTCTGTTCTATGTCAAAGATGCAGCACCGTGATCCTTTCCTTTTTCTTCCTTAGTGTCTTCTCTCTTGTGTGTCTGTCACCTCTGTTCCTGTCTGTGAGCATCATTTAGGGTTCCATAGTGGGCCTGAAACACCTGGTACAGCCATTATTTTGTTTAGCACACCTAAGGACTACATCTCCCAGAGTCCCTTGCAAGTGGGCAGAGCCACAGGCCTGTCCTTTAAGTTCCTGGAGGCCTGTAGTGACCTATGTGCCTGGCCCTCTAGGATAAGGCCCTGAAGCCTTCCCACATACTCTCCATCTTGCCCTTTTGGTGACCTCCAGAAGCCAAGGGTGGGACCGCAGCAGCCTCCTGGTCTGAAAGGATCTCACTGAGGTGAGCGAGGCAGTCACAAGCCAGTGGGTGCCTTACCTTGGTCACAGTAGGTCAGGTCACCCTCAACCAGAGAGCTGTGCTCTGCACTTCCCCTCCCCAGTGCTGGAAGCAACATCTGCTGTTCTTCATTAGATCGCCTCCCCAGGTAGCCTCCCCATGTCTGCTTTCCTGTGTATGAGTGAGCAAGTACCTTTAGCCCATCCACGGGCGAGCAAGGTGGCCCTCTTTGTGTATAGAGTACACCTACCCGACCACAGCACCGGAGGGTTCCGGCTTTCAGGTTGCCTTGTGTGGACATGTGGTTGGTGAGAGACCATTGATGGCAGGCATTCTGACCCACACCGTTCTTATTTCCTCTATGGCGAATTGGAGGCCACTAGCGTCCATGAACAGCAGACAACAGGCCGTTCGCATTCCGTGGGTCTTCAGTCTCTGCTCCTCTGCTCCACAACTTAGCTCTGTCGCGTTAAGGGCCATTGGAAATGAATGGGCACGGCCAGCTTCCAATAAAGCTTTATTCACAAAAACAATGCCCAGTTGTGATTGCGAAGCTCTGTGTGTGTGTGTGTGTGTGTGTGTGTGTGCGTGAGAGAGAGAGAGAGAGAGAGAGAGAGAGAGAGAGAGAGAGAGAGAGAATATCTTCCTCTCTTTATATCTTTATGGAGACCATGTTTTCCTGGTCTTAGCTGCTACTAAGCATTTTGGATGTTGTTGTTGTTGTTGTTGTTGTTACCTACACAAAAAGTAGCCACACAGAGCCCAACACCCTCCTTAGCCCATCATAGAATAAATGAATGAATGAATGAATGAATGAATGAGAGTAAATGGATGAATGGATCTCATTTAGAAGAGGTCCCCTGTCCACAACCTAAACAACAAGCCTCTGTGCACCAGGAGAGTCCAGCCCACGACAGAGAATCATTCTTGCTCCGTGGAGACGACCCACTCTCCCCACGCCCAACCCCACCACACATCAGCTGAAGGTTTTGCTTTCCAAATTCCTCAAACTAACGAAGGAGGGCAGCCACAGGGGGCTGAGTTCTCAAAGGGAAACTGCTCCGAGTGACGAATCCATCCTCCAAACTCCCGGCATTTTCATTTGTCCCAGCAGAAACGAGGGTGAGTCACAGCTCTTTGCCGGAGGAGAGTGTTTTCAAATGCATCCTTGTGTGTCTATCTCCTGCCTGCAGACCTGGAGGTCCGGGTGCTGCTGGCAGGGAGCTAACGATTTCAGCTGCAACGACAGAAGCTGTCAAGTCTTGCTAACCAGACTTCCCTGCCTATGCCACCAGCATCCAATAAATAAAGGAGAGGCAAAAATTTGTATCTGGTGGAGGATGTGGAGACATATATCGGCACAGGCAGCCATGTTACATTCTCTTGTGCATGTTTTTCCTTTCTTCAAATGCCTGACCTTCATTAATCTGATCCTAAAGCCCGGCTCAGAAACTACTGTGACCTATGAATCATATGACCTGCGGACCACACAGCTGCCCTGGTGTGTTCTGCCACCGCCGCCTTTCTGCAGACACAGTCCAGGCTGACTCCTTCCAATCAACTCCTAGCTGGCTTTGAGGAGGAGGACTGTGAGGTCATTTCCACGTGGCTGTGTTTTCTCGATCCAGCCTGGTGTGGCAGACACAGCTGACTTGGAAATGATGAAATCAGAAGTCAGATCAGCACTTGGCCTCTGGCTGGCTGTGTGACTTCATGTCTGGGGCCTGTGTTCCTGCGTGTATAAATGGGCACTGATCATCACAGTAATGGAGCAGATGCAGGCTGTGTCTCCTGGGCAGGCCACTGACTAAATGTGCTAGGGGTGTTCATGTTCATGGCTGCATCTGAGCCCCAACACGGAACTTGGCCTGAAGGGACCTGCGGCCTTGTGTGTGTCTCTCAAAGGCCTTGTGCTGGAATCTTTATCCCTAGGGCGATGACAATGTAAGAGGAGGTCATTTCCAGAAAACCCTGTGCTCATGCATGGACTGATAATGTCCTTGTGGGAGGGGCCTAGACCATAGACTGATTTGTCATAAAAGTTCAATGGCAGGTGGTAGCACAGGCCTGTAATCCTAGTATCCAGGAAGTGGAGGCAGGACAATCTAGCTACTTAAGGAGCTCAAATCCATTTTTTCTCCAAAACAAAAAACAAAAACAAAACAAACAAAAAACAAAAACCAAATAAACCAACAAATAAAAAACAAAAACAAGCTGGGCATGGTGGTGCAAGCCTGTAATCCCAGCACTAGGAGACAGAGGCAGGCGGATCGCTGTGAATTCAAGGCAAGCCTGGTCTACAAAGTGAGTCCAGGACAGCCAAGGCTACACAGAGAAACCCTGTCTCAAAAAACAAAACAAAAACAGGCTGGGGAGATGGCTCAGGGGTGATGTCCTTGCCTGAGCATCTGACTTGGGACCCCTGACACCCATGTAAAAAGGCAGGTGTGGCCATGTACATTTATAACCCTAGAGTTATGTGAACGAGACACAAGGACCCCTGGAGCTTTCTGATCAGCTAATCTGGCAGAATCAGTGAGCTCCAGGTTCAAGGAGAGATGCTGCCTCAAAACAGAAGGTGCTAGGCCCTGGAGAGATGGCTCTGCAGCTCAGAGCGCTTGCTGTTCTTGCAGAAGACCTGAGTTTAGTTTCCAGCATTCGAGTCAGGCACATCACACCCACCTGCAATGCCAGCTCGATGGGATCTGCTGCCCTCTTCTGACCTCTCTGGGCATCTGTCACACATGGCAGACACACACACACACACACACACACACACACACACACACACACACACACACACACAGAGAGAGAGAGAGAGAGAGAGAGAGAGAGAGAGAGAGAGAGAGAGAGAGAGAGAGACATAAAGCACATTCAATCCTTCCTGATCTCCTGGGATGACACAGCGGTGAAGTCCTCTCTCGATGCCAGCACTGTCTGTTGGTGGTTTTTGGTTGGTTTGTTTTTTGAGTTTTCCTGACAGGGTTTCTCTGTGTAACAGAGCCATGGCTGTCCAGGAACTTGTTTTTTGTAGACCAGGCTAGCCCTGAACTCACAGAGATCCGCTTGCCTCTGTCTTAAAGGCATGGGCCACTGTCCTGGCTTCTCTGTTACTTGTAGATTGCTCTGTCTCTGGTGTTCTGTTACAGGATCAGAACACAGACCAACAGTGCTCAGCAACTGTGTGTTGGATAAATGAATGGATGGCTGCCTCCCATACCAGCCTGATCTCAAGAAGATCTATCATCCTGTGGGAAGATACCTCCAAGGTCAACACTTGGCAGCCTACATCCAGAACCCTCACCTTTCTTACTGCTTAGCTTCTGCAGTATTCTAAGATCCTAATGATGAGATGGCAAAAATGCAACTCAAACCAGGACTGGCAGAGGAGGGCATTCATTGACCCATCTCAGTGTGTATCTGGGTTCAGGACCAGGTGTCCACAGAAACTCCCTCTTAACACAGAAAGTCTGGCTAGGGTTGCTTCACAGGCAAGTCCCCTAACTCCTCGCACCCCTCTGTTCCCTGGGGGTGAGGGGCTGAGAACCTCCTGGAGCCAGCTGTGGCCTAGATATCATAGATCTCCACAAGGCAAAAGCAAGGCACATAGGAAGGCTCCTCCAGCCACCCTCCATCCTCATGCCCCACCAGGGACACACGACAAAAGACCACTGCGTCTCTGTTGTGTGTCCCCCCCCCCACACCCCCGTTGTGGACAAAAGCTGGAAGTGAGACACCTGTGACCTCCCCAACCTGGAGGTGAGCTGTGGAATGGGAAGATGGAATGAGCTTGTCATCCCAGCAAGCAGGAGGAGGTTGAAGCAGGGGCATTTAAAGTGACGGACCAAGGCAGGCATGGTGGCACATGCCTTTAATGCAAGCTCTGAGTAGGCAGAGGCAGGCATCTGGGGACTGCACAGTGGGAGTCTGCCTCAAAAACAAACAAACAAAAAGGAACAGTGGTGGGGGTGTGATAGGGGATATTTTGTCCCTTCTGATTCCTTCTTCTGCAAGGGGGGGGGGAGGGAGCGGGGGCGGGGCTGGAGTTCCAAAGTGGCTTCTGTCTCTATGGTCTCCTCTGGGCCTTCCTGAACATCTTATATGTGGAAGTGTCCCTGCTGTCCCCCATCCTACAGCATATCCACTGTTCCTGTCACCTGAGCCTCGTCCTGCCTCCTAGAACACCCTGGCACTGTGCCCGTAGTGGGGGCCAGGGGCTAGCTCTGGGCTCTCCCTACCCTTTGCCATTCTGCAGCCCACACTTCCAAACTCCAGGGCTCCCGCAGAACTTCTGTGCAGTGGGCCAAAGCTGGCCCCACGCGCCTTATAGCTGCAGGTGGAGCCCCGTGACCCTGTGGGAAAAAACCAAGGCGTCTGACCTTTTTCAGGATGGTGGGGGTTTTTCTGAAAATACCCCTGGGTATCTTCCTGCCCCCTGGGGGCTGCAGGTCACCTCTCAGTTCCTCATCAGCCCAGGGGACCTGGTAGTGACAAGACAGTAAGGGACTTAAGGAAAGTGCCCTGTCCTCCAGGGCTGGAGATGAGGCTGGCAGAGGCAGGAGCTCTAAAGCAGCGGTTCTCAACCTTCCTAGTGCTGTGACTCTTTAATACAGCTTCTCATATTGTGGTGACCTCAATCATAAAATCATTCAAATTGCTACTTCATAATAATTTCTTACAAATACTTTATATAAATTTGCTACTGTTATGAATTGTAATGTAAATATTTTTGGAGCTAGAATTTTGTTGAAGGGGTCGTGACCCTCAGGGTGAGAACTCCTGTTGTAGACCAAGCAGCGCTCTTAGCCACTGGGCTGTGTCTCTGGGCTTTCGGTTTTATTTTAATTTAAAGACAGTCTCTTTCTGTATTCCAAGACATTCCAGAGCTCGCTGTGTGGCTTGGACTCACGGCAGTCCTGCTTCGGCCTCCCAAGAGCTGTGATTACAGGCAAAACCCACCATGCCTAGCTCTTGCGAGAGTGCGTGCACGCGTGTGTGCATGTGTATGTGTGTGGTATGGAATCCCCTGGAGCTGAGTGATGAGAGGTTTCCGGGCTGCCTGACGTGGGTGCTGGAGCCAAATTCAGGTCCTCTGGAAGAGCAGCCAGGACTCCTAAACACGCACTAGCTTCTTTCTCATTTCCTTAAAAGAAAGAAAACCAAGCAGTGGTGGTGGTGCACGCCTTCAATCCCAGCACTCAGAAGGCAGAGGCAGGCAGATCTCTGAGTTCAAAGCCAGACTGGTCTACAGAGCAAGTTCCAGGAGCCAAGGCAAATACAGAGAAACCTGGTTTCAAACAAACAAACAAACAAACAAACAAACAAACAAAACCAAAAAGGAGAGGAAAGAAAGAAAGAGGGAAAAATTATTTCTGCAGAGACTAAACAAAAGATACAGAAAAGCATCCACGAGTTCTTTTCCATAAACACGGGGGCTGCGTGACTTCAGAAGCTTTTTTCCTGGTCTCTGGAGGCACACGTGTGCACGGCTTCGGAATCCTTCCAAAACCCAGAAAGGCAAGGAGAAGAAAGACCCACACCTACAGCATGCACAGCCTGCCGAGGCTGCCTCTGCCGAGCCGCCTCTGCCAGCCCTGCAGCTGCTGCACTGGTTTGTTACACAGGTAAGGCTCACTTACAGTGACATGGGCAGGTCTGCAGGTGTGGTTAGAGAGTGTTGACGGATTCCCGGGACCTTGTGTGTATGGCCCCCCGAGCAAGCTCAGACTATTGCCACTGTCCAAGAAATCCCCCTGGAGTCTCCTTCCAGCCCCGTCTAAATCCCCACAAGCATCCATCCTTCTGATATCTGTCACCATAGATTAGTCCTGCCTGTCACATAATTGGAATCACATGGCCCAGCACGCACTTTCCGCCATCTGGTTTCTTTCACTCCCGAGTAGCAGAGCAATGCGTGTACTTTTTTCTGCAGTTGTGGGGCTCAGTCCTCTTTCCTACTGAGTTGTATTCCTTCAAGCAAGTGTCAACCATTTGCGCTGGGGTGATCTTTTAGCTTGCTTCCACTGTGGGCTGGGCCAGACACTTGTAAAGTATTTGGTATTCACAGCATGGAGAGTTTTGTTTGTCTTTCTTACTTTTCTTTTCTTTTTTAATAATTTATTTATTTTTACTTTACATGCATTGGTGTTTTGCTTGTATGTATATCTGTGTGAGAGTATCAGGTCCCCCCGAACTGGAGTTACATTTGTAAGCTCCTATGTGAGTGCTGGGAATTGAACCCAGATCCTTTGGAAAAGTAGTCAGTGCTCTTAACCACTGAGCCATCTCTCCAGCCCCTCTTTTCTTTTTCTTTACTATTTATTTGTTTGTTTGCTTGCTTGCTTGCTTGCTCACTTGCTTTGAAGCAGAGTTGCATTATGCAGCTCTTGGCTAGAACTCACTATGTAGACTAGGCTGGCCTTGAACTCACAGAGATCAACTTACCTCCGCCTCCTGAACACCGGGGATTAAAGGTGTGTACCAACACAACTGGCTAAATTTTCATTTTCCTTGAGCAAACACTTAGAAGTGAAGTTCTCAACCTTCTTAATGCTGTAACCCTTCAACACAATCCCTCTTGTGGTGACCCCCAGCCATAAAATTATTTTCATTGCTTCTTCAGAACTATAATGTTGCTGCTGTTATGAATCATAATGTAAACATCTGTGTTTTCTGATGGTTTTAGGCAACCCCTATGAGAGGGTCTTTCAACATCCCTATGGGGGGTCTCGACCCACAGGTTGAGAACCACTGTTTTTGCGTAATCACTTGGTGCCCAGGATCCCCAGGTCCCCACAGAAACATCATGTGATTGGAAGGGAGTATCCACACCAATTGAAAACTACCTCCTGTTATAGTCTCTCCAGCTATGACATACTGTTCCATTACCTACCTCTGAACTTAGCATGACTAGGGAGAAACCCTGGTGCTGGGAGCAGTGTCCACCCCAGAGTGGGCCACCCTATAAACACTTGGGAAAGAATATTAGACATGCAACCCTATAGCTTACTGTGTGTATGTATGTGTGTAGGTGTGTGTGGGTATGCATTACTGTGCAGGTGTCTGTGAAGGTGATTATGTGTGCAAATGTGTGTTAGTACATACAGGTGTGTGTGCACCTGGGTTAGTGTGCCCATGTGAGTTAGTATCTGTGCAGGTGTTTGTTAGTGTGTTCACATGAGTGCTAGTGTATATACCCATGTGTGTACTTGTGTTTGTGTGAGTGTTGGTATGTGTGCACGTGTGTGTTAGTATGTGCACACATGTGCATATGTGTTTATATATGGGAGCCAGAGGTAAAATGTCTTCCTTAATCTTTCTCCAGGGATTGAACTCAGGTCAACAGGCTTGGCAGCAAATACCTCTCACTGAACCTAGAGCTGCATTTGGCTAGATTAGCTGGCCAGCAAGCCCATGAGTCTTGTCTGTCTGTCCGCCTCAGGCTCCCCAGTGAGCCTGGCATTTCTGAGGGTTCCGGGAATCACACTCATGTGCTCATGACTGCTCAGGAAGCACTTGACTGACAGAGCCATCCCCCAGCCCTGAGGCTTTGTTGCTCAGGATAAAAAGCTCTGCCTGTAGTTAGGGGAAATTTTTATTTCAAGGGAGATATCTCCTGAGTCAGTAGGAACTGGGGTGGGGCTGGAGTGGAGGCCAAAAGACTGGCATTTTTGATCCCACCTTCTACCCTAACCCTTCCTGCCCTTCCCTTCCTGATGCTGACCTGCCTGTCTACTCCTACGCCCTCTTCTTCTGGGGGTCCCAAACTTTGGCCACCAGCCAAATGCAGCCCTACCACCAGTTTTATGCAGCTTGTGAGCTAAGAATGGTTTCTGGTTTCTACATTTTCAGATGCCTGAAAGAAAAATTCAGAAGAGTTCTGTGACAAGAGAACACAATATGAAATTCAAATTTCCGTGTCCATAAATAAAGTTTTATTGGCACATGGTCCCTCGCTTACCTACCATCTGGGACTGTCTTTGCGCTAAAAGGGTTCAAGTGGGCATTTGGAGCAGAGACCATGTACCGGCAACATACAACATACAAAATATTTGATACATGGCACCTCACATGAATTGTGTGCTGAGCCTAGATTTAAATCCCTGCTTGGACTGAACCAAAACCAAACCAGCATCTTTTCTGGCCCTGTCTCCACTGTGACTTTCCCTTGGTTCCCTGAACCACGTGAGACCAGTAACCAACTCATTATCCTAACCTATGACCTGGCTGTCACTTGCTTGCCACATGTTTGTCCTTCTCTCCCTTAGGGACCTAAGCCTGCGTTGAACTGGTTACCTATTAGTCATGAATATTGGTCTGGTTACTTTATTTTTTTAATATTTTATTTAATTTTAATTTATGTCCGTTCATGTGGGAGTGTCAGATCTTGGAGTTACAGACAGTTGTGAGCTGCCATGTGGGAATTGAACCTGGGTCCTTTGGAAGAGCAGGCAGTGCTCTTAACCGCTGAGCCATCTCTCCAGCCTGATCTGGTTACTTTAAATATATAAATACTGGAGGCCACCCACCTGTTGTCCACCCTGAGCACCGTTTTCTCACCTATGCAGTGAGAACCTTGATCCCCCAAGATCTCTCATCGCTGTGCAGACCTCACCAGGCTGTGTGGGATTGCCCTCCTGAACATTAAAAAAGACCTTTGGAGACCAGGTAAGTCACAGACTCCACCTCTGCAGGCATGGGAGCCCAGTTATCGGCTCCCCCCCACCAAGGCCAAGAGCATCACAGCAGCAGGAGTGTGTCCATAAAGGAAGGGGCTTCCATTCTTGAAGCCAGGGAGTAAAGAGAGAGAGGGGGAAGGAGAGGGAGAGAGAGATGGCAGAGACAGAGAGGCAGAGAGACAGAGAGCCTCCCAGCCCGGTAGTCTCCCCTCCACATCACATTCTTTCCTTCAGCTAAACCCTGCCCCTAAAGCTTCCTGCTCTCCCAAGGCAATGCCACCAGCTAGTGCCCAAGCTGTGTATGGAGGTCTTAAAAGGTTCTCTCAAAATGTGATGGGAGTGTGTACTGACTGATGTGCTCTGGCATCAATTTGCCTGCACCTGCCAAATTTGTATATGCACCTAGCTCTCAGCTCATCGACCCCAGTGTGAATACAGGTCCTCTGGACATCATTTTAACATGTAGACTCCAGGGGCCAGGAATGTCGCTAGGTTGGCAGAGCACTTGCCTAGCATGCATGAGGCTCTGGGCTCCCATCTCCTAGCACTGCATAAACTGGGCATGCCCGTGGGACATAAAGAACTAGCATTCAGGAGGTAAGGACAGGAGGGAGATCAGGCATTCAAGGTCCTCCTTAGCTACCTAGTAAGTTGAAAGCCAGCCTGGGCTACATGAGACCCTGTCTTGAAAAGAAGAAAACCCAACCCAGCAGATCTGGGGGCAGGGCAGAGCCATTAGCACTGAGGTTCCAGCAGATCTAGGGGCGGGGCAGAACCATTAGCTCTGAGGTGCTAGTAACTCTCCCAGATGATAGTTCTGGGATATTTTGAACAACCACACTCTAGAGCCAACCCCCAGCCCAACCCCCAACGATTCATTGTACTATAGCCTGTAATTTCAAGTATTGGAAATAACCTAAGTGTCCATCCATGGGGGACCAGTCACAAATTCAGAGCATTACAGGTCTTGAAGAGCATCCAGGCCAATGTTTATATATACCAGGATGGAATGATCATTAGGGGACACACACACACACACACACACACACACATACATATTTAAAGATTTGTTTATTTTTATATATACAATGTTCTGCCTACCTGTGAAACAACAACAACAACGAGGAACAGAATGGTAAGTGTTACAGAGGCAGGGAAGAGACACTCATGGTCACATGGACTTGGAGAACAGAGTCACCCAGCAGAAGACAGGGGCCACTGAGCACGGAGTGTGTGAGTGGCCAGGAGAGAGGGAGCCACCATACTTACTCAGATGTTCAATTCTATGACTCTAACACACCTATTCAAAAACAAATGAGGGCTCAGGGGATGCAGCTCTTCAGTAGAGTGCTTGTCTGACAGTCACAAATCCCTGAGTCTGATCCTTAGCACCACAAAAATCAGGTATGGTAATGCAAGCCTGTAATCCCAGCATGCCAGGACTCTAGAATAAGCTGGGCTATATCACTATATCACACACACACACACACACACACACACACACACACACACACACACACACTCACACACACACACGCATGCGCACACATATGCACACACACATATAAAGATAAATTATCAACCTAATTACAACGGCATACAAATAAAGTCATACCACATGTAGCCCAGCTGACCTCCAACTGGCTAGCAGCTGGCCTTGAATCCCTGATCCTCCTGCCTCAACCTCCTAAGCGTTGGCATCACGGGCCTGCACCTTATCACCAAGCCCCACATCACCCCATCTAAATAATGGTCTGGTGAGGAGTAACCACTAGCACAGCTGGACTGCCGCGTCTCAAGGAAGGTCATTGCCCATGGCCACCCCTATGTGCACTGTCCATGCGTGAGATCTGAGGACAGTCTGCCCCTGTGCTTGAGAAGCACACAAGCTTGAGCTCTGCAAACCCACCACGGATCCTTGTGAATCAACAGAGCAAGCCCAGGCTCAGGAGGCAGCAGTCATGAACCCGGCTTCAACCGAGTAGTGCAGCTCTGAGTGACAGAATCCCTCACCATCTGCCCAGGGCATAAGGTGAGCGCTCTACAAGGAAGAGTGGGGGTGAGGTGGCCCTAGCCCAGGCTCCCAGGGCCCTCAGGATAAGTGTAGAAGACGGAAACCCAACGCCTTGACCTTTGCTTGAGGCAGCTGCTTGGAGAAGCATAGCCCTGCCAAACTCCGCCGCCGCTCTCCCATCTGCTCAGCTGTCAGGCTTGAGTCACAGGCAGACGGCAGCACCTGACCTGGGTGTGGGGCTACGGCGAGAACACGGTGTTGGAGGTGGGGAGGAAAAGCCGACAGATGCAGTCATACCTCCTCTTCCAGGAAGCCCACAGGGTATATGCAGGCTTGTGTGTAAGGAGTGGCAGAGAGATATACTCAACACGCCCAAAAGGGCGCCACTAAAATAACTAGTACATGCCAAGCACTGCACGTGCTGGCCTCCAACCTCACCTCCACAGAGGCTCGACTCGGTGACCCTTCCCCCATCCTAACTAACATGCAGGTGGATATCAGATATGTCCCCTCACCTGAAGTTACACAGCTCAGGGTCAGACAAATCCTACCCCAAAACCCCTTCTCAGCCCTAGAAAGGATGACAACATTGAAGTCCTCCCAGGCTTTCCCCAGGATGCCCCGAATGCTTTGCTCACCGGTTCGGTTAAATGAGGTGAACAATGAGATTTCTAGACTTGACAGAAAAAAAATAAAGTCCCTCCTCCTCCTTCTGCTTCTCCTCTTCCGCTTCCTCCCCCCCCACCCACTCTTTGTGTGTCTGTGTGTACTTGTGTGGAGGCTAGAAGTTGACATCAGGTATCTTTCTCCATCACTCTGCACCTTCTTGTTTGAGGCAGGGTCTCGACTGAACCTGAAGCTCACTAATTCTGCTGGACTGGCTGGACCAGTGAGCCCCAGACGCCTCCTGTCTCTGCTGGGGTTTATAAGTGTGCACCACTGTGCCCTGTTTGACATAGGCGCTGGGGTTCAAACTCACTTGCGCAGCAGGCACTCCACCCACTGAACAATCTTCTGAGCACCTCTTCTTCGTGGTTGGTTCCCCTCATCCATTTCCCACTGTTTCTGTGAGAAGGCAGGCAGCCCCCTGGACACAGTATGCGTATGCGGCTGTTCATCACAAGGAATTCACTTTGTTCTGCTTTAAAAAACCTGGTTTCTGCTAAGAGTCACACAGAAGAGGTCCACCATGGCCCTGGGCCTACCCAGTGGCTGAAGGGACAAAGAAGGTATGTCTTTTCTTTTCTTTTTTGTTTTGTTTTTCTGTTTTTTTTTGTTTGTTTGTTTGTTTTGGTTTTTCTTTTCTTTTATTTTTTTGGTTTTGGTTCTGGTTCTGGTTTTTCTGAGACAGAGTCTCTCTGTGTAGCCTTGAGTGTCCTGGACTTGCTTTGTAGATCAAGCTGGTCTCGAACTCACAGCGATCTGCCAGCCTCTGCCTCCCAAGTGCTGGGATTAAAGCCGTGCGCCACCACACCCGGCCCTTGTTTTGTTTTTTCAAGACAAGATCTCTCTGTGTAGCCTTGGCTGTCCTGGACTCGCTTTGTAGACCAGGCTGGCCTCGAACTCATAGTGATCCACCTGCCTCTGCCTCCCAAGTGCTGGGATTAAAGGCATGCGCCACCCCCACCCCCTACCCCGGCCTGGAGGTGTGTCTTTCAAAGCCACTTTCACCTCTGCATCCCTTGGGAACTGCTAGGTGCCTGCTGAGGACTGGGGACAGCATGGACGACAAGACAGACAGAAGTCGTCCTACAAAGCGGATGTGGTAGAGGAGAGCCTGGAGAAGCAGGAGGCTAGAGAAGATGGATCCCTGAGTAAGAAAGAGCGCTTACTACTGAAATGGCACAGAGAAAAGTCTAACACTAAGCAGCCAGGCATGGTGGTACACGTCTGTGATCTCAGCACAAGGGAGATGGAAACCAGAGGATCAGGAGTTCAAGGCCACCCTCGGCTACATAGCAAGTTAAGAGCAACCTGGGCTACAGGAAACCCTGTTCCAAATAAAGTCTCTAAAAACATAAGGAGTGGGAGTGGAGTTGGTGGAATGCTTGCTCGGCACGAAGCCCTAGGTTCCATCCTTGGCACCATATAAACTAGGCACAGCAGTAGATGTGTTCCTGCTTTAGGGACGGGGCACAGGGAGGATCAAATAGTTACTCTAGGCCATCCTTGGCTAAATAATGAGGTTTTGTTTTTTGGTTTGGTTTTTTCCCCCTGAGACAGGGTTTCTCTGTGTAGCCTTGGCTGTCCTAGACTCACTTTGTAGACCAGGCTGGCTTTGAACTCACAGAGATCCGCCTGACTCTGCCTCCCTCCAAGTGCTGGGATTAAAGATGTGTGCCACCACGCCCGGCTTAAAGAATGAGTTTGTGTTAAGCCTGGGCTACATGAGACCCTATCTGAAAATAGAGGGGCTGGAGAGATAGCTCAGTGGTTAAGAGCACTGGCTGCTCTTCCAGGGGACTCAGGATCAATTCCCAGCACCTACATGGCCACCCACAACCATTAGTAACTTCAGTTCCAAAGGATCTGATGCCCATGCTGGCCTCTGTGGGCACCACACCCATGTGGTACGCATGCGTACACGCAGACAGAATACTCACACACATAAAAATAAAGCTAAAAAAGAAAAAGCATATATATATATATATATATATATATATATATATATATATTAAAGTTATTAGACACATCTATGTGTGTGCAGAGAGGAGTAAGAGAGGAGGCCTCCTGGAGAAGTTTGAGAAGAGAACCTTTGTAGTGTGAGGACCCTGGGAGAGAGTATCGCAGACTGATGGGTGTCACGCAAAGGCCAGGAGGTGGAAACCAGGGATCTGAATGAGGAACTGAGCACAGAGAGACAGTCAAGAACGGCCCGGCTTCTCACCTCTCTTTACCAGGCTGGAATGAGGACAGAGGCCGGCTGAACTGCTCTCCCTCCAAAGCTAATGAATGGGAAAGTGCCCAGGGAGGCTGAGCTGGGCCTGGAGGAGTGTCAGTAAGGAATGCACTGGCCAGCCTGTGCTCCGGGCACTTTGGGACAGCGCGGTTTCTCCTCCCTTCTGGCAAGTGAGTCCACGTCAGTCTAAATGCCAGGGCTGAGAAGACGTGTGTGTTTTCACCCTCTCATTTGAGGGCAGGAAAATGCAGAGCCCAGAGCTGGGAGGAGGCCCGCCTCAGGTCACAAAGAGAGTTCTGGATAGAGCCAAGTTTTCCAAAGCAGACTGAGGCTGTGACAGTATTGATCCACTCTCTTCCCAGGTGGAAAAGGGCCTTTGTTTTTAAGAACCTCCCATTTCCCTAGGGCGTAAGAGGGTGAGGCTAGTCACCCCATGGGCTGTCTGGGAGATACCAGCAGGGAAAATTCTCTCTGAGCTGTGGTTCAACCTCTCAGATTGTCATCCTCACTCTTGTTTGGTTTGGTTTGGTTTGATTTTGTGGTGCTGCCATGGAACCCAGGACCTCACAGGAGCCAGGCATGTGGGCTCCCCTGGAGCCACGTCCCTACCCCCCCTCCACCCCCACCCTATTCCCACCTAACTTCCTTTTTAAAAATTATTATTTATTTATTCATTCATTTTTTATGTATATAGATGTTTTGTCTGTGTGAGGGTGTCCGATTATGAAGTTACAGACAGTTGTGAACTGCCATGTGGGTGCGGGGAATTGAACCCGGGTCCTCTGGAAAAGCAGTCAGTGCTCTCTTCCGCTGAGCCATCTCTCCAGGCCCCCATCTAACTTGCTTGAGTCTCTACTCAGTTTAATTTAGGAGGCAGAGAAGAAGCTGGACTCATGGCCCTGACCCCAGATGAGGAAACAGGGGCCCAGAGTCATTAAAATTCCTGGGGTTAATGGGACTAGTCTTGATTTTTCTAGAAGAAAATGACGATGAGCATAGTCAGGAATGGTACACACACCTGTAATCCCAGCACTTGGAAGATGGAGACAAGAGAATTGGGAGTTCAAGGTCAGCCTTGGACACATAGTCACATAGCAAGTTGGGGTTTGAGGTTAAGCTGGGCTACAGGAGACCCAGATTGAAAAAAAGAAAAAGAAAAAAAAAAGAAAGAAAAGAGAGAAGGAAGGAGGGAGAAAGAAAATATCATAGGGCTGGAGAGATGGCTCAGAGGTTAAGAGTACCATCTGTTCTTCCGAAGGTCCCGAGTTCAATTCCCAGCAACCACATGGTCGCTCACAACCACCTGTAATGAGATCTGGTGCCCTCTTGTGGTGGGCAGGCACATGTGTGGGCAGAATACTGTATAAATAATAATAAATAAAACTTTAAAAAAAGAAAATATCATAAACAAGTATGAGTTAGTAAACAGGCAGGAGTGTTTCAGAGCTATGGGTAAGTTCGAGGCCAGCCTGGTCTACAAAGCCAAGGCTATACAGAGAAACCCTGTCTCGAAAAACAAAACAAAACAAAAAGATAAAACAGGTTTGGAAGAACTTAGTGGAGGTTGAAGAAGGGCCCTGGGGAGGTGACAACGCAATTGTCACACACATAGTAGCCATACTGAAAGCCAGGCTAGAAGATGGTTCCAGTGCAAAGGTCCTGTGGTAGGGAAGAGCTCGGTGCTGGGAGGCTAGAGCACATCAGGCAGGGAGGTGAATCTGAACACAAGATCAGAGAGGCCAGGCCTGAAGGCCTAGCACGCACGTGGCATGCACGGCGCCCATTCCCAGGCCAGGGCCACACAGCCTGGCTTCAGAATTAGGGACAGATTGAACTTCAAGGCTCGCTCCCCGATGGCCCCCCTAGTGTCTGCACATCATGGTACTTCCTCTGCCAAGTTCCTGCTTTGGCTTGGTGGTTTGTGACTCCTCCTGGCCTCCTGCTGTCATGTGACTCCACACTGACTTTCACAAGCCCACTGCCTTCCTCACTCTCTTCACACTCCTGGAGCTCTTCCTCACCTTGGCTTCTGAGAGTCCACATCCACTATAGCAGGGCGCCAGCAGATGGTGGGAACAGGAGAGAGGACAGGGGCCAAAGATGTGGCTCTGTGGTGGATGCTCACCAGGGTGCATGAAGCCCTTTGGTTCCATTCCCAGAACCACAGAGACGGGGTGTGGTGGTGTGTGCCTGGAATTGAGGCTCTGGGGAGGCAGAGGTCAGAGTTCAGGATCATCCTCAGCCACTCAGGGAGGTAGAGGCCACCCTAGGCTTCCTGGGGCCCTGTCTTAAAAAAACAAGAGAGAGGGAGAGCCAGCCTTGGGAGTGACTCTGACTGCACTTCGAATACAAAAGCAGAAAGGACTCAGGCCACATGGCCTGTAGATCTTATCAGCCTGTCCCAAGAGCCCTGTGCCAGAGCCTTCGGTCTTCACTCTTGGTCTCTGAGGTGAGAGACAGGCTCCAGCAGAGAAGCTGAAGGTAGCTGGCAACTCTTGCAGCAGCACCATCAGTTCGCACAGCACCTTCCTTGGTGTGATCCTTCTTAGATTCAGGCAACTGAAGTCTTCCTGATATGCACATTTATGCTGTGTGATATACACACCTACTGTGTGCTCCCTCATAGTACCAAGTACAGTTGCAACTTAACTTTCTAGGTCAGACGAGAATAAAAATTAGAAAATGTGGTGGGTAATTGTTGTAATGAGTGTTTGCAGGCCAATACAGTTGCTTAGGATAGAAACAAAAGCAAAACCAATGTGTGCTTCTCTCACCAGCAGGTTTCAGGGTGAGGCATGTCTCCCACCCCCAAACCCTAGGAACTACTTCCTGAAGAACCCAACTTACTTATCTCTCTCTCACCTGTTATGTTGCCTGCTGCAAAACCCAGCATCCGGGTGGGCATGGTTCAGTATGACACCAGCCTAGCATATGGAGGCCCTGGGTTCTGTCTCCAAGAACACCAGGGGGAAACTACCCCAAGGAAACCCCGGGGCACAGAGTGGGGGAAGAGGAACCCTCATGCAATGTTGGAGGAGGTCAGGGTGGGGGTGGGGTAAGGGCATGCAACTGCAGGGCCAAATTGCAAGAGAGGGCCTCAGAAACTTAAATATAGAGCTGACCAGCAACACACACACACACGCACACGCACACGCACACGCACACGCACACGCACACGCACACGCCACCCGGGTGCAAACCTAAAGGAACTGAAATCAGGCATCTGAGCAAAGATTTGGACCCTAGTGTTCAGAGCAGAGGCAAAAGGGGAGAAGCCACCCAAGGGTCCATCAACAAACTGGGATATTCTATATAGGAGGAATATTAGTCATCCTTGAAAAATGAAAGGAAAAATTCTCCCACAGGCTACAGTGTGGATAAACCTGCAAGGCCTGATGCTAAGTGAAACAAAGCTGTCACAGGCAGACAGATGCAGACACGGCTGGAGATAAACAGCCTGGGCAGGGAGCTGGCTGTTAATATGTAAAGTTCTGGTTTTGCAAGATGAGGCATTCTAAAAGTGAATGATGGGGGAAGAGGACACTGCCCAGTGCTGCCAAACACCTAATGTCACTGGACTGCCAACATAAAAAGGCAAGATTGGGAGATTGCCTTGGTGGGCAAAGTGCTTGCCATGCAAACATGAGGATGCTAGGTCAGATCGCACAGCTTAAATAAAGGTGAGTGCCGGAACGGGTGCCTCTAATGCCAGTGCTGGGAGGCAGAGGCAGGAGCTCTGGGCTCTGGCCAGGCAGTCTGGGGGAATCAGAGAGCTCTGGATTCCGTGAGAGACCTTTCACAGGTCACTCTGTCTCCACCAACCTCAGTTCCCCATCTTTAGAACTTGCCCAGGACTTAGAACCATCAAGGCCCTGGCATGTCTCTAGACTTAAATAAAGCATGGGAAGCCAGGGGGCGTAGGTGGCTCATGCCTTTAATCCCAGCACTCGGGAGGCAGAGGCAGGCGAATTGCTGTGAGTTCGAGGCCAGCCTGGTCTACAAAGTGAGTCCAGGACAGCTAAGGCTAACACAGAGAACCCCTGCCTCAAAATACCAAAAAAATAAAAAAAATAAATAAATAAATAAATAAATAAATAAAGCCTGGGAGCCATCTCACTGAAAGGCCCAGCCACTGATGTTGCATAGCTTGAAGTCTCCATCTGGAAATGCTGGGTGAGGCCCATGTCCCAAAGCTGCCTGAAACTTCCCACACAGACCTGACCTTCCCTGCCAGGATTTCATATGTGGCTGAGTATTTCTGCATTGGACAAAATGATGTCACCAGCATCATTGACAGCTCAGTCAGTGTCTTATGAGTGGAGATTTCTTTAGAAACACCTGGGGTTTTCTGCTCAGAGCATTCTTTTTTTTCCCCCCTCAGGCTTCATTCTCATAGACTTTACAGTCTCCTCCAAGCAGGGAGATCCCCACTTGATACCCCACAGTTTGACTTTATTCTGTATGTTTGTTGGAATACCCGGGGAGATGGGGGAGGAGTTCTCTGACCAACCCCTGGACCTTGCCCTAGGGACTTCCCACCAATGATCTCCCTTCCAGCCCCATCAGAAAATCAAACTACTTTACTGGGACTTGCAAAGTGCCTTAGTCAATAAGGGACTGGCCACACAAGCTTGAGGACCTGAGTTCTAGCCCCAGCTCCCATGTACTCCCAGCTCTGGGGAAGTGGACACACGAGGCTCCCTGGAGCTCATGGACCAGCCAGTGTAGCTAATCCCTGAGCTCAGGTTCAGTGAGAGACTTTGAAGCAAGATGGAAAGCAACTAAGAAAGATACCAATGGGGCTGGAGAGACAGCTCAGTGGTTAAGAGCACTGACTGCTCTTCCAAAGGACCCGGGTTCAATTCCCAGCACCCACATGGCAGCTCACAACTGTCTGTAACTCCAAGATGACACCCTCACACATACATACATGCAGGCAAAACATCAATGCACATACAATAAAAATTAATAAATTTTTAAAAAAAGAAAAGATACCAAACATTTACCTCTGACTTCCATGGGCTTGCACACAGAAACACACATGCGTGCGCACACACACACACACACACACACACACACACACTTACACATACACAACATTTCTTCACTTTTAGAAAACTGTCCTTTCTTTTGGTTGTTTGGTTGTTTGGTTGGTTTTTCAAGACAGGGTTTCTATGTGTGTAGCCCTGGCTGTCCTGGACTCCAGGACTGTAGACCAGGCTGCCCTCGAACTCACAGAGATCTGCCTCCGGAGTGCTCGGATTAAAGGCATGTGCCACCATGCCCGGCTGAAAATTGTCCTTTCTAAAGCCTTAGAATTCTCCCCCAAAACACTAAAAAGAAAACACAGAGAGGCTGGCATTGTATCCTCCTCTCTCTCTTCATTATAATTTGATGGTCACCAATGCTTTCACTAACCACTTACTATGTGACAGGCGTACTATGTCTAACCCTCACATCAACCCAAGGAGGCAGGTACCGTGTAAGCCCATATTAGAGAAAGAGAGGATAGAGGTGGAGGCCCCATGGCAGGGTGGGAAGGCTGAGAGAGCCCCTGGCTCAGAAACAGCACCTCCTCTCCCTAGGCCTCAGCTCTGCACGGAGCCCCTGGCAATCCTATGGCGTATGTGGCTCGTTCTTCCTAAGAATCAAAGGAATTGGAGACCTCTCTCTGTCTGCTGTAAGTGGTTCTAAGAAACAGTTAGTGTGAGCCAGGCGTGGCAGCGCACACCTTTAATCCCAGCACTCTGGAGGCGGAGGCTGGTGGATCGCTGTGAGTTCATGGCCAGCCTGGTCTGCAAAGAGCCCAGGACAGCCAAGGGTAACAAAGAGAAACCTTGTCTCAAAAAAAACCAAAAAAGCAGAAAAGTTAGTGCAAGCCCAAAGGTTCATTTTGTGTCTATAGGTGCCATTTAGATCTCCAGAAAAATTGAAAGTGTTTCTAATTCTCCGAGGGAAACTTCCTGCAGGACCATGGATGGGCTGGTTTCATACAGTTAACCACTGATACCTTGCATTGCCTCTGCTCACACAGCCTATGGCTGTCACCAATGTGCTGTCACTCAGAACAGTTCCCTGTCCTTTTACCTGCCCATCCTCCCTCCCTGCAGATGCCTGACTCCCAAGGATATGCTTGATGTTGGCATAGTCTGTGACCTGCCTCACTGAATTCCTGCAGGAAACAGGTTTGTTTGTTTGTTTTTTCAAACTTCATCCGCCTACTGAAGGGTATCTTGGGTGCTTCCAAACTTTCACTATTATAAATTAGGGTTTATTGTCTTTGTTGTTTTGTTGAAACAAAGTTTCTCTGTGTAGGCGTGGCTGTTCTGGACCTCTATAGACCAGGCTGTCCTCAAACTCAGAGATTGGCCTGGCTCTGCCAGCCAAGTGCTGAGACTAAAGTTGTACACCACCACACTCAGCTAGGATTTGTCATTTTTTAAAAATCACTTTCTCTTCTAGAAACGACACCAGCTATAGATTAGAAAAATACAGAAGAGCGCAAAGCAGAAAATTAAAATCCCACAATTCTCAAATGCTTCAACCAAAACTGAGGAGGTGTGTGTGAGACGTTTTTTTGGTTTTTGGTTTTTTGAGACAGGGTCTCTCTGTGTTAGCCTTGGCTGTCCTGGAGTCACTTTGTAGACCAGGCTGGCCTTGAACTCACAGCAATCCGCCTGCCTCTGCCTCCCCAAGTGCTGGGATTACAGGCGTGTGCCACCACGCCCGGCTCAAAATCAGTTTTTTAAAAAGCATATTATTTTCCAGGTGTAATGGGACACACCTTTAATCCCAGCACTCCAGAGGCAGAGGCAGGTGGATTGATGTGACTTTGAGGCCAGCCTGGTCTACAAGGTAAGTCCTAAACAGCCAAAGTTACACTGAGAAACCTTGTCTCCAAAAACAAAAAACAAAAAACAAAAACAAACAAACAAAAAGTGTATATTATCTATGCTAAAAGATCAGAGCAAAATCGGAATGAGCAGTGTCTGGTGAATGATTGCCAGGCAATTTTCCAGCTGTGATTTCTGAGCTAATGGCGACTTGCACCCTAAGTTCAAGGCTGTACTGCTCATGATGGTCACATACATAGGAGCTGGGTGACTCCCAGGCCTACAGAACCAGAACTCTCACTAAGAAAGTGTCCAGGTGCATTCCAGGCAAGTTCATGTCCAGGTGTGTGACTGTAGCCCTCACACATGCCAAAGGTGACCAGGGCCAGAACTGTGGACTCTGCCCCCCTGTGCTACGCAAGGGATAGATGGGGGGGGGGGGTGTGACCTCTCCCTGGGCTGAGGGCAGAGCAAAAAGCAAGATTTGAGAACTCTCTCCACAAGAAGTATAACACGTGAGACCCGAGGCGGTGGCTTTTAGCAGCTCCCTACTTAGGGTTTAAAATAACTTCTGGTTAGAAAAAAGAAGAAAAAAAAAAAAGGAAATTTAAGAAGAAAGAAAAGGGAACTCCCACTGCCACCCACACAGCCCACCATGAATGCAGGGTTCTGCTCTGCACCCGCCCCCACCCGCTGCGACTCTGCCCAGATGATGATGGGAGAACCACTCCAAGAGTAAGGAAGACCGGGCAGGGGTGGCGCACGCCTTTAATCCCAGCACTCAGGAGGCAGAAGCAAGCGGATCACTGTGAGTTCGAGGCCAGCCTGGTCTACAAAGTGAGTCCAGGACAGCCAAGGCTACACAGAGAAACCCTGTCTTGAAAACAAACAAAAAGCCGGGCGTGGTGGCGCACACCTGTAATCCCAGCACTCGGGAGGCAGAGGCAGGTGGATCACTGTGAGTTCAAGGCCAGCCTGGTCTACAAAGTGAGTCCAGCCCAGCCAAGGCTACACTGAGAAACCCTGTCTTGAAAAATAAACAAACAAAAAAAAACCCAAACAAACAAAACAACAACAACAAAAGAGTAAGGAAGAAGTGGTGCCCAGAGCCACCGGGAGATCTTCCACTTCAGACTGCTCCCTTAAGGAGAGGCTCAGAGAGAGCAAGAGGCCCGGTGCAAGCCAGCCACTCATGGGCAAAAGCGAGCAAGCAGGACAGTGGGGACAAGAGTCTCAGACTGCAGCCTACTCCGGCTTCAAACTTGAACACACAGAGTATGGTCAGCAGAGTCACGCTAAGCCTAGAGGGAACGAGATCTAGGGCTCGGTCTCTACCCACAGGGGCAGAGTCTGACATTTTTTCAGGAAAAGCTGGGGCACCGTGGGAACACTCTGATGTGCACAGTTGCAGTATGGAGTTCCACATTGCTGCGCCACGCAGAGAAGCACCACTTGGCTAGGGGCATGTGTGACAGTGTAACCATCCCGGGGGACTGAAGATGTCCTAAAGAGACACTTTATGCTACGGGATGAGTGTTTCCCTTTGGCTATCGAACTGTGGAGACCATGGACTCCATGAAACCTGAATTCCTCCAGGAGTCTTACTTGGGAGAAGGTGCGCACCGGCAGAGGAGCTTGTCTTCCAGAATGATACTTCCCATAGATCAGACAGGAACCAACTTTGGTGACTCCTGATTGGCGGGGCCAGACCTTGGCCTTAGCTCTGCAGACTCTTGCCCATTACATACACCTAACCCTCACAATGGGACCCCAAGGAAGAACTGGGGGGAGGGGCAGGTCACTGGACCTCTTTTTTATTTCTTTCCCAATGTGCCACACTGGATAAGCCTTCTTTCCCTGCAACTTGTCTCTTTAAGCAGCATGTTAAGGGCATGGAAAAAAGCTTTAGTCAGTGTGGCACTTTGGGAAAGGAACAAATAAACAGGCTTGGGCCCAACAACTCTGGAGACGACTATGTGTTCCTCTTCACTTAGCCTGAGCAAGCAAAACGATCATGACAACAAAAACACTGGGTGTCTTGAGGACACCAAGAAGTGTTGGTGACTGGGGACACTAAGGAATACTGGGGACTGTGGGTGGCCTAAACCCACACACACACAGCAGCCACCACCCATCCCCACCTTAGGGCCCTATTACAGTTCAGAGTGCGTCATACTAAAGAGTTCCCCACGCTGAGGCTGTTACCTGGTGAGCTCCTGTGGCACACACCCTGAGTGGCAGGTATTAATGCCCGGTCAGTCAGTGCTGCTCCTCCCTCGTACATGAGGCCTCTGGGTGAAAACATTTGCCGGTCTCTTCAGGAGCTAAACAGGATTTAAACACTGGCCTTTCCCAAAACTACCTCCAGTTAAAATGATGCTGCCTGTACCACAGAACCAACACCAGCATTTACTCATTAATCTCTTCAGTGTAACCAAATACCTCCAAAGACCACGCAGAAGCAACTTGAAGAAGCAGGTTCACAGCTTGTCCACATGGGGCCAGCTAGGAAATGCTGAGCTAGTCCCACCCCTATGGCTGCCTATCTCCCCATCAGGCCTCAGCTCCAGAAGGTTCTACAACTTCCCCTAAACTGGGATAAACACAAGAGCCAGTGGTGACATATTCATTCAAACCATAATATGGCTCCATATCCCTTCTTTAGGACCCCAGAAAAGGGACAGGAGCATGCTCGCATGCGTGCTTGCGTGCGTGCGTGCGTGCATGTGTATGTGTTTACATGTATGCTGTAGGACAGGGCAGTGTGTTTGTGGTGAGAAAGGGTGTGTTTACTATGATCAGGCCTTTTGTTAGGTGCTCTGGGAGACCTGACAGGGAGGGGGAAAGCCGCTCTTCACACCCTGCCACAGCTGAGGAAATCAGGAGCTCCCTTCGAATGGTCAGATGACAAAGCAGGATCTGATGGTTACAGTGGGGCAGTGGCAGGAAGTGTCATTATCTGTTCATCTAAACTGGGGACCCAAGAAAAACTCAGGCATCACTGTGTCCCTGCTCAGGCTCTGGGGAGGCCACACGTCCTAGAAAGCGGTGGCTGTGGGGAAAGATGCCCAAAGCCATGTTTATCAGGGACAAAGGGAGGAGTCAGTACAAAACTGGGGTGTCATCTAGACTGGTGGGGGGTCAGGGAGGACTTTGTGATGGGAGCAAAACCTGAGGCTGAGTGTGAAGTAGATGAAAAATGAGAAAATCTAGATTAACAAAAAGGACTGCTAATGAGAGACCTTTGAGATGGGGGAAAGGGGAAGGGAGGGGGAGGGGGAAGGAACTGAGCACCACAGGAAGGGACAGCAGCAGGGGCCAGGAGGAGCATGGGTTGGGGAGGGGAGGGGCGGCAGAGGAGGAAGCGAGGCAGCAGGCTGGGGCTTGAGTTCCAAAAGGGTGAAGGCAGAATGCTGGCCACAGCTGATGCCCGGGGTCACGGCACATTTATGTGACCACAGGAAGGCTGCTTTGTCCCTTTGTATACAGGAGGATGAAGTCACCAGGGTTTGCTTACAGTTAGTTGTACAGCTGGAATCCCAGTACTTAGGAAATGATGCAGGAGGATTACGGAACCAAAAGATATCCTCAGCTACGTAGCACATTTGAGGCTAGCCTGAGCTATGTGAAATTCTAAAGCACAGAAAGAAAAGGTAAAAGGCCGTGTCCTGCCTGGCAGGGGAGACACTGTCCTGATGAAAGAGACTTGTGCTATGGAGCCATTAATAGGGTGGACCCCAAAGAATTAAAATTGCCCTGGGGAGAAGGCCGCCAGCTAGAGGGGTTGCTCCCAGGAAGAGCTTGCACACAGTTCAGACAGTTTATTAAGCCACCT
Source organism: Acomys minous (assembly GCF_964271855.1). Classification (NCBI taxonomy): domain Eukaryota; kingdom Metazoa; phylum Chordata; class Mammalia; order Rodentia; family Muridae; genus Acomys; species Acomys minous. The sequence continues at coordinate 68,234,516 of NC_140485.1, read as the reverse complement.
TGCAGAGGAGACAGTGGTGGGTCAGTGATGAGAGAGTTTTGATCAGACTGCTTGGCTATGGCCGCCCTCAGCGTAAACATAAACTTGGTGTCAAGCTAGAAGATAGACTTGGGGTGGGGGTGGGGTCCCTGACCCCTTCATTTGCTCCTCTTCCAAATGTGGCCAACACTAAACCACATCTCCTTTTTTTTTTTTTTCACTCTTGTTTGTCTCTTTGAGTGACACGCTGAGGATGCGTGGCTGACTAGGGCAGCCTCCGTGAGTCATGTGCGGGGACTCTGGTTGTATTGCGTCACCTCAGGTATGAAATTGGGAACTCAGAATTTAGCGGTTCGGTATGTACGACGGTTCACTTCTGTCTTCCTAGAGCTTGGAAGGTGGAGAGAATGTGGATGTTGGGGTTCAGCTGTGCTTGGGACACAATCTGTGCGGCGGCCCCTCCCTTCCCACAGACACACTGCTGAGATGTTGTCTGGGAGTCCCCAGCTAATAGGCTTCCCTGAGCCAGGACCTCTCTCACCTGGGAAGTGGCTCACAACAAAGGGGTATTGGAAATCACACATGTGGCTCCCACCTACTCCCTTGCCTCCTGCCTGGGAATCAGAGAGCCCAGCTTGTGCTGTGACACCCCCCACCCCCATCCCAAAAGGTATAAGAACAGATCCCATTTCTTATCACAGCCTCTGATTGTGCTCTATAGAGATTGCTGTGCTGTCTGTCTCTGCTGCTGGGGTCATGCTGTTGCCTGTCTGTTTGTCCATCGCATTAACACTTTTTTGTTTGTTTGTTTGTTTGTTTGTCTGTGTGTAGTTCTGGCTGTCTTGTACTTACCTGTAGACCAGACTGACCTCGAACTCAGAGATCCACTTGCCTCTACCTGTGGAGTGCTGGAATTAAAGGCATGCGCCACCACTGCCCAGCTTGGTATTAACGCTTCTAATGAACTCCTTACTCCCCAGCATACCATCTTGTAAGAAAAAAAATGAGACAGAAAGGCAGACAGCCTCCATCTTTTCAACAGCCTGGGGCTGCTTTACTGGAGCAGTGATGGAGCCCCAACCTTTCTTCAGGATGAAGGTTGAGGCAGTTGGTGGGCCTGGGGCATGTTGTGTGTGTGCGCGCATAGAGAGCTACCGGAAGTTACAGCTGCTTTTTTGTGACTTGATTGTTTCTACAGGTGAAGCAGATTGTGGGGGTTGGGTTGCGGGTGAAGAGGATGGGGGGGCTGCCACGCACCTCTTTATGTCTAGGAGTTATTGCCCAGACGGCCTGACTCAGTTCCTCGTGACTTGAGGCTTTAAACCAGCACATCTCAGTGTCCCTTTTGGGTGCCATCCAAAAACCTTTCAGGAGGTGGGCGCAGGAGGCTCCCGGAAAGCTGCAAATCAGTCTGAAAACAAACAACAAAAACTAGAATTCAAGGTTTGGGCTGGAGGTAGAGTTCAGTGCTAGAGCGCTTGCCCTCCCAGCCTCCTCGGCGGCGGGACCTGTAGTAACACAACCTGAGAGGCCCTAAACACAGAGCAAAGTGTGCCACGTTAGGATGCCGGGCAGCGGAAGAAGGGGGGAAGGTGGGGATTTGGAAGGCCTCACAAGGTGACAGGTAAACTAGATCTTCTGGGGAAGACTTGGCTGAGCAAGGGTGGGGGAAGGGTGGGGAGCCAGTGCATTGAGGGTGATGGAGCCTGGAGGCCTGGAGGCCTGGGGCACTGGGGTAGTGCTCCTCCTTGAGAAAGGGAACCGAGGGAAACAGCGAGGGCAGATGGCAGAAGGCCACCCCCTGTGCCCGCTCACCTCAGGGGACTAAAGTCAGTCATTCGGGACTCTTTTCACTCTTTCTCCACACAAAGACACACCTTTGGGGAGGTAGAGATGGCAGATGGGCCACAGATTCGGTAATCTTATCCCTCACCCGGAGGCAGGATACCCTTCACTGGTTGCTACGGAGACTAAGGTTGGAACCTGCTTCCTCAGGTGGGTAGGAAGGATGTCACTGAGGCCTCTGGAGACTGTGGGATCCACCCTGCAGAGGACAAACTGGAACTCAAGGCAACTTGAGAGATGGCTGTGGTTGCCAGGGGCTTATCTCACTAAGCCAGCTCCTCCTGGGAACCAAGAGGAATTAGAGCCTGCCTTATTTTCGCTTTTCTGGCTCCTGGCTGGCTGTCAGCAGGGGTCTGCTCAGTGTGTGTGTGTGTGGGGGGGGGGGGGGTAGGTGTGCCCGCAGACTGGGAAGCAGTCAGGTCTCCCTCCCAACCTGGGTCTTTAACATTACCTTGTTGGATATTTTGTCTTCAGGCTAAGCGATGAGCATTGCTTGGGGAGCACTCACCAAACAGTTCTGTAACGGAGTATGTACACGTAGGAAGGTCTAGAAAATAAAGTACTGTCTTTCCTATAAAGAATCTGTGGCCTATGGCTAGGAAGATGATGGTTCAGCAGGGAAAAGTGTGGAGACTGGAGTTTGGCTCCTCAGCACCCAGGTAAAGAAATGCCAGGTGAGTGCGGTGATCCTCCTGTAACCCCAGCACAAGGGAGCTGGCGATGCAACCGCTGGGCAAACTGGCTACTTTGTGATTCCTGAGTTCTGCATCCAGCAGAGAGCCTGCCTCAGCAGATAAGATAAAGAAACCAAGGAAGCTACTGGACACCCACCTCAGACAACACCTGTGCACACTTGTGCAAACACACACACACACACACACACACACACACACACACACACACACACACACGGAAGGCTAGTGGGCACAGAAGTATTTTGTTTACAAGAGCTCTTTATCTCGCTCCCTCACGCAGCTGAAGCTGCCTAGGAGCCAGACCATCTCAGTCTCCAAGTCCAGAACTGTGGGGAGCCATGTCAGAAATCCCGGGCTTAGGCTGCATGCTGTGACCTTCCAGTTGCTGAGGTTTGCCAGAGGAGGTCTTTGTGTTCCAGGCCATCCTTGGACTGTTTACCTTTGAAAGAAGTAGGGAAGCCCCTACTGAGAAAACACCTGGAGGGTTAAGGAAGTCCTTTCAGGGAGCTACTCAAAATAGGAAGTTCTTACAGGGAGCTACTCAGACTACTGTGTTCTTGCCTTGGGAGCTAGGGAGAGAGGGATCAGAATAGATCCTAGTGGTCTTGCTATATAAAGTCTTACTTGTCTGCATTAAAGGGAATCTTGATCAGAAATTTCCTGACTTGGGGGCTGGAGAGATGGCTCAGTGGTTTAGAGCACCGCCTGCTTTTCCAGAGGTCCTGAGTTCAATTCCCAGCAATCACATGGTGGCCCACAATCATCTATAGTGTGATCCAATGCCCTCTGCTGCAGATAAAACGCTCATATACAATAAATAATAAATAAATAAATCTTTTAAAAAAAAAGAAGAAGAAGAAAAAGAAATTTCCTGACTTGATTCGTTATTTCTCGCGTCTCTGTACCCTACTTTCAATCCCCACTCCCTCTTTCAGGGGAACCCTGATTCGATTTTTCCGGCGGCTAGGACACGTCACAGAACTAAGCAGGAGACAGGGGTGGATGAGCTGGGCATGGTGTCATACTCCTGTCGTGCCAGCAGAGGCAGGAGGATTGTCAAGAGTGTGAAGGCAGCCTGGGCTACACACTGGGGAAGGGAAGGTGGGAGAGAGGTCCGCTGTCCAGATCATCTTACTGAGGACTTTCCATTGTAGGAGAAACAAAGTTCAAAAAGAATGCATTGAAAAGTGAGGGGTGCAGGCAAGGCTGTAGTGGCGCACGCCTTGTAATCCCAGCACTCGGGAGGCAGAGGCAGGTGGGTCACTGAGTTCAAGGCCAGCCTGGTCCCAGGACAGCCAAGGCTACACAGAGAAACCCTGTCTCAAAAAAGCAACAAAAAAGAAAAAGAAAGCAAGAAGGAAGGAAAGGAAGGAAGGAAGAATGAGGGGAATAGGGATGGCACAGCCTGAGTTCAAACCCAGCATCCACATAAACCTGGGTGTAGCAGTGAGTGTCTTTAATTCCAGTGCTGGGGGCATTGCGCACAGGAGGATCCCTAGTGCTCACTGACAAACCAGTCTAGCCAACCAGTGAGCTCCAGGTTCAGTGAGAGACCCTGCTGCAGAAAAAGAAGGTGGAGAGCAACTGAGGGAGACACACAGCTTTGACCTCTGACCTCTACACTGATACACACACAAATGCACATATTCACTATGCACAAAAAACACATGCATGTACATGCGTACACCAAACACACATATACACAGTGAAATATATTGAGTCACAAAACTGAGAAGTGAGAGCTGAAAGGACTTCGGACATGACTGGGTCCAGGAGTTAAGCAAGTTGTGCTTTTTCCCCTCTGCTGGTAATGTTGGCCTCACACCCAAATAGAGTCTCTTTCCATGTGGCTGTTGATAGTGAGGTCTCTTAGCAGGGACAGCAGATAGAATTCCTTTCCTCCCATAGTTTTGGGGGCAGGGCTTGTCCTGGCTACAGCTGGAGTAATGTGGGCTTTTACCAACCCATGGTGGGAGGGGCAGCAGATGGGCAGGTCTTTCTGAGCCTCTGTTCATGTCTCTCGCTACTAGAACAAACACAAAAGCTTAGAGGTCCAGTGTAAAGCATTTTACTGAACAATTGAGCTAGAATAACCTTTTGGGGGCTTATTTACCTTTTTTCCTCTTCCTTTCTTTCTGTCTTACTTTCATGTGTATATGTGCATTTGTGTTTGCATGTTCATATGTGTATAAGTGTGTGTGTATGTGTGTGTGAGTTTGCATGTTGAGGTCCAAGTTTAAGAAAAGGTCTTAAGAACATGTTGAAGTATCTAGAAGTATGTGCTTTACGATGTTTGTAGGAGAGTTCTGTTAAAATAATAAATAGAATTTATATTAAAAAAAAGAAAAAGAAAAAAAAGAAAAGGTCTCACCAGGTGTGGTGGTGTACACCTGTAATCCCAGCACTTGGAAGGCAGAGGCAGGCAGATCTTTGTGAGTTCAAGGTCTACAAAAGGGGTCCAGGACAGCCAAGGCTACACAGAGAAACCCTGTGTCAAAAAACAAAAAGAAAAAAGAAAGAGAAAGGGTTTCACTGAGAAAGGTTCTCTCAATCAAACACAGAGCTCATTGATGGGGATAGTCTTTCTAGGCAGATTGCTGGGGAATCCTGTCTCTGCTTTCCCTTTCTGATACTGGAGTTATAAGGAAGTCACCATGTCCACTGGCATTGCATGTGTTCTTGAGGTGGGAAGTCCAGTCCTCTGGTTTGTAAGCCATCTCCTCAGCCCTTGTACTTTGAGACAGTCTCCTGTAGCCTAATCTGGCCTTCAACTCCTCACATAGCTCAAGCTGGCCTCAAACTCCTGGTCCTCCTGCCTCCGTTTTCAACCTTGTGCTGCCATACCTGGTTTAGAACTTTTGTTGTTGTTGCTTTCCGAGACAGGGTTTCTCTCCGTAGCCCTGGCTGTCCTGGACTCACTCGGTGGTAGACCAGGCTGGCCTCGAACTCAGAGAGATCCGCCTGCCTCTGTCTCTCAATGAGTGCTGGGATTAAAGACATGCCATCACTGCCCAGCTTGGTTTAGAACTTTTTTTTTTTCGAGACAGGGTTTGTCTGTGTAGCCTTGGCTGTCCTGGAGTCACTTTGTAGACCAGGCTGGCCTCGAACTCACAGAGATCCGCCTGCCTCTAGCTCCCAAGTGCTGGGATTACAGGCGTGCGCCACCACGCCCGGCTGCTTTAGAACTTTTTAAAGATCACATTCAAACCACTTCTCTGTTCTGCTCTGCCGAAGTCTTCCCTTTGAGAGTCCTACCCCAGCGGGTCCTGTCTGGCCTGGCCCCCCACATTCTGCTCCTTACCGCTCTGCTACAGCCTGTGGTTCTCACGGACCCACAAACAGCCAGGCAAAGCCAGACCGTTGGTTTGCTTCCTAATAAAATGGGAATATCTCACTCACTTGTCTGCCCACATTCCCAGAATTCCCAGGTTTTCTAACAACTTAGTGACACACCGCCCCCTGTCCACCTTGTCTTCCAGGAAGTGTTAACACACTTCGGATCTAGAGATGAACACGTGACCAAGCCTGGCCAATGAGAACACACAGCAACAAGTATTCTGAATGGCTTGTGTTTGGTTCGGGGGAGGCCAGAGCTGGGATTACTAGGAAAATAAAAGCTCTGGGCCCAGGGATGTGTTTCAGTAGGTAGAGGGCCCGCGTTTAATCCCCAGCACCAGGCAGACGGGGCACCGTGGCACACACCTGTAATCTCAGGAAGCAGGAGGTAAAAAAAAAATTCAAGGTCATCCTTGGCTATATAGCCAGTTTGAGGCTAGCCTGGGCTACATGAGACCCTGTCTCAAAATAATAACAATAAGTAAATAAGCAAAAGACTCTCTATGCTGAGAACACTGAAAGGTGATGAAAGCCTTTGCCACATGGAGAGAGCCACCTGGGGGGAGGGGGCAGAGCCAGGGGGGAAGAAAGAGAACTCTGGTGACAGCTTTGAGACCATGGACTCCACTGTGCCTGAAGCCTACTGGAATTTTCTGTTGTCTTTTTTTTTTTTTTTTCCTGAGACAGGGTTTCTCTGTGTTAGCCTTGGCTGTCCTGAACTCACTTTGTAGACCAGGCTGGCCTCGAACTCACAGAGATCCGCTTGCCTCTGCCTCTGCCTCCTGAGTGCTGGCATGTACCACCACGCCCGGCCTCTGTTGTCTCTCTTAAAAAAATTATTACATTTATTTATTTATGTGTGTTCAAAGGACAGTGCACACATGGGGGTTAAAGGAACAATTTGTGGGTCCCATGGATCAGACTCAAGTCATCAGTCTTCGTGGCAAGCACCTTCACCGTCTCACTGGCCCTCTGTTCTCCATCTTGGTAGGGTCCCTCCTTTCCTCAAGTCAATTTGAGATGGGTTTCAGTCTTTTGTAACCAGGAGAACCCTGTCCAGGACAGCCCAACAAGGGTTACATGAGACCACGAACTACAAAGTGTTTAGCCGGAGCACCCCTCCCCCCAAATGGAAGTCATTATTATTAATATTTTATGATTTCATCTTCCACACAGAGACTCAAATCTGTTTCCACTTTTAAAATATTTACTTATGAAAAACAAAAAGTTTGGACACTTGTGGGATTGGGGCTGATTCTCACTTGATGACAGTGTGACCACACAGGTTATTCGAATCCTGATATATTCATGATGGTGGACTCTGGCTGAGGCTTGACTCAGCCCTGTTCTAACCGCCGTCTACCTCCCTGCTCTCCAAGATGTGCCCAACCAATGGTGAAGTGCCTAACAGGTTAACACAGGGCCCAGCAGAGGCCTCCTGGTCTTCCTGTCCATGCTACCTGGGTGTGTTTGTATATGTGTGAACACATTCCTATGTGTGCAAGTGTGAGCGTGTAGATGTGTGTGTGTGTTTGTGTTTGATCCATATAGAAAGCAGAATTTAGTGTCTCTTCCTCAACTGCTCTCCACCTTATTTGTTGAGATAAAGTCACTTACTGACTCAGCTAGACTTCGTGTCCAATGAGCTCCAGGGGATCTGGGGCTGAAACCCCAGACCTTGTGCTGTAGGGCAAGTGTGTTGCTGACTGAGCTGTCTCCCCAGCCCCCATGTGTTTAAATTCATCTCTGGTCCAGCTCTCAAGGTCCTCAGAAGGAATGAACACATTTACATAGAAACATTGAACTAGCAACTGTTCCTGTGCTGTAGCTCCTGCTGGTCACGAACCCCTGTTCACTGTGGGACTCTCCGGTGATGCTTAAAGACTCCAGAGTCTTGATCATGCACAGTGGTGACAGAGCCATGTCCAGCCCCGAGGCCCCTCGGTGTCACCGAGACACTGAGTGGTGATCTGACAGTCTCTGTTTTACTGCCCACTGGCTGGCTGCCCTCATCCATGATGGGACATATGGTCTGCCTTTGTTCAGCTTTTTGAATTTTAAAAACTCACTCTGTTGCAAATTGGATCCCCATGTGGTGCCCATCTTGGGGTAATGAGCGACGGATTTCCTTTCTCCTGCAAACTCCAGTTTTGTGACTCTCGGGGCACACTGTCACTCTCGGTCTGGAAGCGTTTTCTGCTGTCAGTCTTTGAAACCAGAAGCCAAGGGCTTGATTGTGTAATGCAGTTGTTCAATAAATTATTTAGTTTAACTCTAAGTCTATAAAAGGCTTAAATGGGTTATAAAATATATATATGTATATATATATATACACACACATATAGAGAGAGGGAAATCGATGTGTGGGAGAAGTTAAAATAGGAGAGCTGGGGCTACTATGTTCAGCTGTTGCTAAGAGAGACCAGAAGTCAAAGAGGCCTTAACATCACAGTTGTGCATTTTTCTCTTGCATAAATTAAATCTAGAGGGAGAAATCACAGCAGTACCACAAGGTCGAGGACACGGTTAAATCCTTCCCTTATTCTCAGAAGGTGACATCACCATTAAGTCCTACCTCATACCTCTACAGGGCTACGGCTGCTCCAGCAATTGCAGCTGCCTTTCAAGCAGCAAGGAAAACCAGATCCTTACCATCCAGTTTTTAAAGGGACTTTCTTTTTTTTTTCTTTCTTTCTTTAAGATTTCTTTGTTTCTTATTATTTATACAGTGTTCTCCCTGCATGTACCCCTGCACACCAGAAGAGGGCACCAGATCTCATTATCGATGGTTGTGACCCACCATGTGGTTGCTGAGAATTGAACTCAGGACCTTTGGAAGAGCAGACAGTGCTCTTAACCTCTGAGCCATCTCTCTAACCCCCCTTAAAGGACCTTCTTAAATTGTTTTAGCCCCTAAACTTCGATGCATGTGTGTACTTATAATTGCTCAGAACTCAGTCTTAACTGCAAAAGGAAAAACTGAGATGAAGCCCAGGATCTCAGCTGGTTCACAAGACTGTCTTCCCCGGGGACCTTTAAGGTATCTGGCTGCCAACGACCAAAGGCAAAGAGATACATATCTCAAATCCATTACACGGGGAAGATAGAGGTGTCATTTCCCCAAAGCAAGTGTTGGGAAGGAAACTGCCCACCCCGTCTCCTACCACCCCCACCCCCGAGAGGCTGAGTGAGGAAGACGTGGCACTGGGGAGTGACATTCATGACATTCACGCAGCATGTCTGCAATTACGAGGTGATGCCATACTGGGATTTACTTCAAAAATTCAGCTCGCGGGAGTGGGTGGGATCGTAGCTGAAGCAGATGGGCGGGCAGCGGCGGCCACCAGACTGAGCAGTGAAGGGCACGGGCTCGCCTGGCCCTTGCCTTCATTTTGTCGTATAGTTCACTCTGTTCTACAATAAAAAGTTCAACTATGCAGCAATTTCTTTGCTTTTAAAACCTTCCTTTTCATAAACTTGATTTGAGTTCAACTGACAAGAGGTTTCCATCGTGATTACGCTCCCGTATTTTAGGCCTTTTTAAAATCCACTTTCCTTATTTATTGATGTGTTTTTAACTTCTATCTGGAGATGCCACGCATACCTTTAAGTTCACTCTTGGAAAGGGCACACCACTTGATGGTTCCCCGTGACCCAATTTTAGAACACTGTACGGTCTGTATGCTCACTCCCCGGAGCTCTCTGCACCTCACACTTTTCCACACTCAGCTGGGGCATCCCCCCCCCCAACAACCCCACTCTCCATTCTCCACCCCACCCCACCCCCACAGCATTTTTTTTTCTCTGTAGAGTTCTGGAATCCTGGCCTTGTGCAGCTGCCTCCTTCCTTAGCATAATGCCTTCAAGGTTTGATGCCTCAGAGTGTAGGCCAGTGCTCCCTGCCTCTCACAACTAAGTGGTCCTTCATATTCATATTTCTACTGTTTAGCTGTCAGGTAATGCGTATGTGGGTGGTTTATAATTGGGGGCTCTAATGGGTAATATCATAAACCTTCATGGACAAGTTGTGTGTGTGAGTGTGTGTGTGTGTGTGTGTGTGTGTGTGTGTGTGTGTGTGTGAATGTGTTCTGAGACGGTCTCACCATATAGACCTAGCTATCCTTAAACTCACTATGTAGACCAGGCTGGCCTCAAACTCAAAAAGATCTGCCTGCCTCTGTCTCCTGAGTGCTAAGATGAAAGGTTTGTTGTTGTTTAAACTTTAGCCAGCTTTAGCCAGTCGGTGGTGACATACACCTTTAATCCCAGCACTCAGAAATCAGAAGCCATCGAATCGAATAGCTGGCCAGCCTAGTCTACAGAGTGAGTTCCAGTACAGCCAGGACTACATAGTGTATCCCTGTCTCAAAACAAAATAAAACAACACCACACAAAAACTGCACAGCTTCTCTGACCAGTTTGCTGTGTTTATAAATCCCATGGGTCTCTGATTGGGAGCTGCAGGATGGAATGTTTTCAAAAGTACTCAGCCAGGGTGTTTGTTTGTTTGTTTTAAAGCCTCTTTGGATGCTGGGATTTCCTATAAGGCAGCTGTGAGACCTTCCTATGCACAAAGTTTCAAGCAGCCTGATGTGGAATGACCACAACAATTATCTCCCAAAGCAGGAGGAAGAAGATCTAGGGATTTTCCATTGATAATTTTGTTGGAACAGCACGAGGCAAGCCCCGCTGCCCTAACTGCACATCTGGACAAAAAGCCACAGGATACAGAGTCAGTCCACCTGTGCTGGGCTCTCATGCCCACTTTCACCAGTTGGTCAAACTCAGGCAACTCCCTCAGCCTCTTTGTGCGTGTGTTACCTCATCCATAGAATGGAGATGAGGCGGGAGATGGCTCAGCAGCTAAGAGGCCTCGCTGCTCGCTCCTACAGAAGACCTGAGCTCTGTTCCCAGCACCAACACAGGGCAGCTCCCAGCTGACTGTAATTCCAGCTCCAGGGAATCTGATGCCCTCTTTTTGGCCTCCACAGGCAACCGCACTCATGTGACACACATGCGCGCGCACACACAAACATAAGTAAAAATAAATAGATAAAGTGGAGTTAATTAAGTAGTCCTTCCCATTAGGATTTGAGTCTGGAATGCCCTCACACACACAGGCTCATGTGTTTGAATACTTGGTCCCCATCTCCTGGCACTGCTTTGGGAGGTTGCAGAACCTTTTTGACATGGAGCCCCGCTAGTAGAATTGGGCTATAGAGGTAGAAGTTGAGGTTTATAGGCTGACCCTGCTTCTGGTCCAGCGCAAATATAACCTTATATAACAGGCTCCTACAATTGTGGGTGGAGCCGCGGGGGTGGGGGTCAGCGGAAGCCCCGCCCCTTCCCAGGTCAAGCATTCAGTGAACTGGTGCACCTCCCAGCGAGGTTTCAGGGAACTGAATAACACACAAGAAGGTGAGGAGGGGCTGAGGGGAACAGCTCCCTGCTGATGAACTTGTCTGGCCTGACTTTGGTTCCCTGAAAAAACAACGGAATAAAATCCAGACCTCACAGCCAGGAGCCTGACTTTATCCGACGTCATCAGGGCTATGGTAGCCCACCTGCACCAAGTGGATACGGCTCTTGGAGCTACGTGGTGCTGTGTCGTTGGCTCTCCTGGCCCTGAAGCAGTAGCTGTGTCTCCTCACAAGTGCATGGTAAATATTTCTGGAATAAATAAATTCTTACCACTTAGGGTATGGGTAATCGGTCGGGAAGAAAGGCATGAGTGTGGGGTGGCTTTTGCTAGAAGATGCTGTCTGATGCCACTGAATGCTGCTGGGCCTGTGGAGCCCCTGGAATGTTTTTCCCTGCTGGCGGGATACAGAACCATAAAGCCACTGAAGAAACCCATTTGATGATTTTGGTTTGGGGGTTGTTTGTTTGTTTTTTCAAAACAGGGTTTCTCTATGTAGCCTTAGTTGGCCTATACTCACTAGGTAGACCAGGCTGGCCTTGAACTCACAGTGATCTGCCTGCCTCTGCCTCTGCCTCTGCCTCTGCCTCTGCCTCTGCCTCTGCCTCTGCCTCTGCCTCCCGAGTGCTGGGATTAAAGGCCTGCGCCACCACCGCCTTACTAGAAGCTTTTTACATAATGAAGCATATCTGTACCATCCCACTCAGCCAGCAGTTATATTCTTTGGCTTGATATTTATGCCCTTACCCCCACCCCCACCCCCACCTCCAACACCACCCCCACCCCCACCCGCCACAAAAAAAACGAGAGCCTGGCAGCGTGGAGGATTCCAAAGCAGAAAGATAAATATGTGCGGCCACTCACTGACAGTGGCAGCTTGCCATTATACATTTGTTGGAACCCATAGAAGTCACAACTCCGATGCTCACTCTGGCAGCATGCACACTAAAACTGGGACAATTCAGAGAAGACTCTCATGGTCCCTGTGCAAGGATGGATAGCAGGTACATCTAGGAAACTGTCCACATTTTTTAAAAAGTTATTCGCTATTTATTTTGTTCTATGTGTCTGGGTGTTTCACCTTCATGCATGTGTGGGCATCACATACATGAAATGCCTGTGGAGGGCACCAGATTGCCTGGAATTGGAGTCGCAGGAGCTTGTGAGCCACCCTGTGGGTACTGAGCATTGAACCCAGGTCCTCTGGAACAGCAGTGAGAGCTCTTAGGGTGAAGCCACCTCTCCAGCCCCAGCTGCCCATGTTTTAACAAAAGGATACACTATACAGAGTGGACCTTCACCTACACACGGACTTTCAGTGACTACGTTGTGTCACTGTGTGATCCTCGTGGTGTCCTGGATCTCTCTGACGTTTAGGTTTCAGCAGTGGGGTGGCATGTGTGGACTTTCTAGACTGACTGCCCAGTCTTGCTACGAGCCTAAAGAAAATCGGCTACTGAAAATGCATGTTGGCAGAAGTTCCAGAAGCCTCTAGAGTCTGGCCAGGTGCATGGCAGTTTTTGCTTAGCCTCCAGACACTGGTCATGCCCAGACAGAGCCTCTCACTTCCTTCCCCCTAAACTGAAGCCACTTGCTCAACACCAGAAAAGAGAAGCCAGTTCCACTCCCCATGCTCAGGACCTGTCTTCTGTGAGCCGACGGCCCCCAGCTGGCCATTGCTCAGCCGGATCTGACCCCCAGAAGCATGTACTGAAATGGTTGTTTGACCTACAGCCTGTCTCCCTGGGGCCTTGCCATGGAACATCCAGGAAGCTAAGCCCAGCTGAGACCAATCCCCCAAAGGGACAGACTGTGGGCCAGGACTTCAGGGACAGACCCGGATGCTGGCTATTTGGTTCTGCCCCAGGCTGCGCTGGGCTGCACTGCGGTCAGTGCACATTTAGACGAGTAAAGGCTAGAAGTGAAGGACACACCTTTTAAACACAGAACTTCCCAGAAGCCGTTGAAGGAGCTATTATCAGGTTCATTTTATAGGGGAGGGAGCCGATACACAGACCGGCTAAATGAGCAACCGGAAAATTATCCAGCTAATGGATGTCAGGGCTGGGTTACAACCCAAGACCCATGGTGCTTGTCACTGCTTCACTGTGCCTCCCTGCGCACAGCACTGTGCAGTTCGCAAAATCTGTTAGGTGCGGAGCATCTCTCTGAAACCTCGATGGAGCATCTCTCTGAAACCTCGGTGAGCTTTTAAAGCCAGACACAGATGCACAGGTACCTCTGGGTGGACAAGACATGAGAAACAGCCCAAGGCCAGATGTGGCAACACTCAGCTGTAATCAGCTTTTGGGAGGTGGAGGCAAGAGGACCAGGAGGAGGTCGGTATCATCTTTGTCTACACAGTGAGTTCAATGCCAGACTGGGCCACATCAGACCTGGTCTAAACAAAACAAAACAAAACAAAACAAAACAAACAAACAAGCGTTGGCAACAGGTATAGTAGAAATCGCCACAGAAGCTAGAAAAAACGTGAGAGAAGGCAGGTGATTTACCCAAAGTCACATGACAAACAGCATGGATTTTGGAGCCCTAGTCCTAATTTCAAGTCCCAGCTCTGTCACTGATTTGCTGTATAACCTTTGGAAAATTAACCCTTTCACATCTCCATTATCCCATCTTTGAGTCCTGAGAGGCAATATGTGGAAAGCACTCTAGGGTCTTGATTTAAAATGTTAGTACTTTCCTGGGGTGCGTCCATTTTGATTTCTACAGGTATGTATGGCTCTTTTAACAGATCTTGCCGTTTTGTACCAATACCTCACATGAAGTCTGGCCCCTCAGGGAGACATTTGCATGCAGGAGGCTCAACCCACATAGTCACTGCTGCCGTAGTCCGCTGCTAACCGCTGCTAACAGTGGCAGCAACTGTTGTTGGGAATTGTATTCATAGGTCTGCAGCGTGGTTCAGTTGCTGTGCTGCTTTGCCTGGGTTCAGCCTTCCACGCTTCATAAAACCAGGTTTGGTGGCATGCACCGCAATAACCCAGCACATGGGAATGGAAGATGAAGAATCAGGAGTTCAGGGCCAACCTTAGCTACTTAGTGAGATCACGCCCAGGCTAGGCTATGTCAGATATTGTCTTAAAGTCAGGAGGCAGGGGGACTTTATAAATAAGGCTGGGGAGGCAGCCCTATGGCAGGGGACCAGGATCCATCTGTAGCTGTCTCCTTAAAAACGTGTTCTAAATACATCCCATATAGCAATGAGAAAAGCCAGAGAACCACACTGGACAGTGACAGAACTGGAAAAAAAAACTCAGCATCTAATGCAGACAAAAAATAACGCCCCCAAACACAGACAGAACCACAGGCTTTGTTTGGAGGGGCATGGATGGTCTGCCGCTGGCTTGAAAGCAATAGCTGCAGATTCGTGTTATAAAGAAGCAAACGCCCAGATACGGCAGGATGCGAAGGAGAGACCCAGGCAGCTCACAGAGAGGGAGAGCAGATGGCTGAGGGCACATGAGATGCCTCGGCCTTGAAGGTTGTGAAATCCACATTGTGGAAGTTCACGTTGCCACACGTCAGCGACAGGCAGGAAACAAGACCGTAAACTCCAGTAAGCTGACACCATCTCTTGGTGGGAAATTTTTGGTTTTATGAAATTAAAACTGCAGTCCCTTCAGCTGTGGTCTTTCCTCCCCTCACTCTACTTTCTCTTTCTTTCTTCCTTTAAAAAAAAAATCTCTGAGGTGGGAGCTGGAAAGATGGCTCAGAGGTTAAGAGCACTGACTGCTCTTCCAAAGGTTCTGAGTTTAATTCCCAGCAACTACATGGTGGCTCACAGCCATCTATAATGAGATCTGGTGCCCTCTTCTGACCTGCAGGCAGAATACTGTAATAAATAAATAAGTCTTAAAAAATTTTTTTTAGCTTTACTTTATGCATTCAGGTGTTTTGCCTGCATATATGTCTCTGTGGGTCTGGTGCTTGTGGCGGTAGGAAGAGGGTGTCAGATCCCTTCAGACTAAAATTACAGTTTTGAGCCGCTGTGTTGGTGCTGGGAACGGAATCCAGGTCCTCTCTAAGAGCAGCCAGTGCTTTTCACTACTGAGCCACCTCCAAGACTTTGTTTCTTCTTAAAGACAAGATTCCAGGCAAGCACGACAACACAGTTTTTTTTTTTAAATATTTATTTATTTATTATTGTGTACACAGTGTTTCACCTGCAGGCCAGAAGAGGGCACCAGATCTCATTATAGAAGGTTGTGAGCCACTATGTGGTTTCTGGGAATTGAACTCAGGACCTTAGGAAGAGCAGCCACTGCTCTTAACCTCTGAGCCATCTCTTCAGCCCCAACACACCCATTTTTAATTCAATTATTCAGGAGGTAGAGGCAGGTGGTTCTCTATAGGATTTGGTCTACGTATTGAGTTCCAGGCCTGCCAAGACTACCTAGTCAGACCCTGTCTCAAAAACAAACAAGCAAACAAACAAACACCCCAAAGCCAAAAACCCACCAAACAAACAAACAGGGTCTCATGTAGCTCAGGTTGAGGTCAAACTTGCAATGCAGCCAAGACGAATACTTTTGGGCTACTTCACCTCCTGTCACCCTGGGAAACATGAACACTTAAGTCCTGCTTATAGTGACTTTGTGATGGCAATAAACGGAAGACACGCTAGGTACCCCCAAAGCGGGAGCTGACAGATAAACTACAGTATACCCAGGTATAAAGTACAAGCAGCTGGGATGGTTTTTTTGTTGTTGTTGTTTTGGGGTTGTTTTTTTGGGGGGGGTGTTGGGTGTGTTTTTTAATATATTTTATTAACTTATTCATATTACATCTCAATTGTTATCCCGTCCCTTGTATCCTCCCATTCCTCCCTCCCTCCCATTTTCCCTTTACTCCCCTCCCCTATGACTATGACTGAGGGGGACCTCCTCCCCCTGGTAAATGCTCATAGGGTATCAAGTCTCTTCTTGTTGGTGGTGGTTTTTTGTTTTGTTTTGTTTTGTTTTTCCAAAACAGGGTTTCTCTGTGTAGTCTTGGCTGCCCTGGACTCCCTCTCTAGACCAGGCTGGCCTTGAATTCACAGTGATCCACCTGCCTTTGCCTCCCAAGTTTTTGTGTTTTTTATGGTAGATCTGCACTAGCTATTTGGACCAAGGAGGGAAAAGGCCGAAACAGGAGAGAAGTTGGCTGTCCAACAGCTCCAGGGCACCTCTACCCAAACTCTCCCAAACACTCACTTTGGGTGGCACTGTGCCACAGGCCAGGGGAGAAAGAGCCTTGAGAACCTCTCTTGGCGCTGGGACTTTCTACTCTCAACCTTGCTCTGCACAGGCCCTGCTAGCCCATCCCCGGAACTGCCACCCACACACCCACACATCCCCTGAGAGATAGAGAGAGATAGAGAAGGGGAGAGAGAGAGAGAGAGAGAGAGAGAGAGAGAGAGAGAGAGAGAGAGAGAGAGAGAGAAGCACAGCCACCCCTGGGGGCCTGAGCAGAACAGGCCTGCTAGGTAAGAATTTGCTTCCTTCCTCCAACGTGTAAGGGCAGCCTGTTGCTCCCACCACTCTGGGGCCCAGCTAGTGTTCTCCAAAGCTGCCCTTCCCTTTAGGAGAAGGTGAGCATCATTCCTGATTGCCAGGTGCTGCATCCATGCCAGGGTAGCGCTGCCAGACAGCAAGCCCCTCCCTCTCTGGTTGACAGAGACTCCCAGGGCAGTTCCTCTGAGCTCCTTCAGCTTCAATCCCAGCCCCTTTAAGCAGGGATCCCTTTCCCCCAAACAGTCCCAGCATCTCAAACTCAGCTGCTCTGGGAAGGTGAGTCTTGGTACTGTCCAGTGGCTGGTAAAGGACACGAGGTCGGCCATATTTCTATTTCTAAATCTTCTAGGAGGGTTTCAGAGGTGAGAAGGTTCCTGGCTAGGTGGGATGGCCCGCAGTCTCCTGCAGTTCACACAGCCCTTGGTTCGAAGTCCCAACTTTTAACACTCCTCTGCTGTGTGACTCTGGGGATTCATTCTGCCTCTCTGAGCCTTGACCAGTCTCCATCTTTACAACCCCTTGCAGGGTTGTTGCACTGATCATATGAGCTTGCACTCAGCTCCCTGCAGAGGGCCCCCGGCTTGAGGAGGGACCCTCCAAGCCTGCCATTCTAGAAACAGAAAGAAAGGCTTCCCAGAAAAAGTCAGTGGGGAATTGAAAGGACGGGGAAGGAACAGGAAGTGCTGAGTGTGGTCAGTGACGGCTGTGACAGGGGAGAGGGGGGCTCTCTCCAGGGAGGGCGGCTGCCTGCTGAGGACCAAGTTGTGCGTAAACAGTGGAGGGGATGGGCCCTGGAAAGAGTGTGGTCTGTGACAGTGTAATCCTGGGTGGCTCACTCCCTTTTAAGTTCCTTGGGTTTGGAGCTGGTATCCAAAGCACTCTCCACACTATGTTACCTGTGGACACTTCAGAAACCAGACAAGTCCCCTTCTGTGGCTGTCCTGGATTGGAGCATTTGGCCACCACATCCTTGGTTCCTGTAGACACCAGCAGCTCCCTGGCCCCTCCCCCCCCCCCCCCCGCCCCCGTGCATGACAACCAACAGCAGCTCTGAAAGGAGGTTCTCCCCATGTTGAGAATTTGGACTCTAAATCTAATGAAGGCCCAGTCAGTGTGGGCCCATAAACGGCAGCAATGCTACTGTGGGCGGCAGTCATGAGGCACATTTATTGAGCATTTGCTGTGTACTAACAGCTGTGTATGCTGCATGCATCAGCTGGTCCAGCCCCACAGCCCATCCTGCAGGGCCAACGCCAGCAGCAACACTGCATCCCTCAGGAAGAGATGCTTTCCAGAGTTGAATTTGAGCAGTAGCAGCTCCCAGCTCCCCCGGGGCTTACAGAAAGCAAAGAGGAGACAGCTCCAGTGGAGAGTCCATAGTTTTGAGGGTACTTAGCCAGTGGTGGAAGGAAGAGAGAGGATGGGGTTACGGGGGGTGCTCATCTCTTCTCTGGAGAGATGGCTCAGCAGTTAAGAGCACTGGATGCTCTCCCAGAGGTCCTGAGTTCAATCCCCAGCACCTACATGGTGGCTCACAACCATCTATAACTATAGTCCTGTGGGATCCAAGTCCTTCTTCTGGTGTGCAGATGTACATGCAGACAAAACACCCATATACATACACACATCATACATACATACATCTAAAATAAAAAGCCTTGGGGGGGGGGCGGCTGGAGAGATGGCTCAGAGGTTAAGAACACTGACTGTTCTTCCAGAGGTCCTGAGTTCAATTCCCAGCAACCACATGGTGGCTCACAAGCATCTATAATGTGATCTGACGCCCTCTTCTGGCCTGCAGATGTACATGCAGGCAGAGCACTGTATACATAATAAATACATCTAAAAAAACAACAACAACAACAACCTGGGGGGGTGTGCTAGAGAGATGGCTCAGCAACTAAGAGTCCTGGGTGCTCTTCTAGAGGACCCAGGTTCAATTCCTAGCACCCATATGGCAGCTCTCAACCCTTTGTGACCCAAGTTCCAGGGGATCTGTAACCCTCACAGGGACATACATGCAGGCAAAACCAGCAACAACAACAACACAACAATGAACATAAAAACAAATAAATATTTGACTCAAGCAAGGCAGTGATGGTGCATGCCTTGTAATCCCAGTTCTCAGGAGGCAGAGGCAAGCAAATCTCTGAGTTCAAGGCCAGCCTGGTCTACAGAGTGAGTTCCAGGACAGTCAGGGATACACAGAGAAACTCTGTCTCAAAACACACACGCACACACACACACACACACACACACACTCTTCTTCTTCATACAGACATGTGTGTACATAAATGTGCATCATGTGTTTATGCATCTGTGCATAGGCAGATATGAGCGTTTGTGTGTGCATCTGTGTGTGTGCATGTGCATATATGAGCATTGTGTGTGTGTGCTTCAGTAGCTGCTGTGTCACAGCTCTGACACACATTCAGCCATGCATCTTCTCTGTTAGGCTCTTTCAAGTTCCAGCTTCCATCACAGGACCCCAGATTAGCTCTGCTTTGCAACTTCTCTGTGGTCTCTGACACCCACCTTACCCCAACTTTCCCCACCTGAGGGCAGCAGTGTCTTCCCACTATGGCTATTCAGCTGGTAGGGAAGCTGTTTGCCTCACTTCTGCCACCCATGGGACAACCCCTGAATTACACCCTGCCTGCTGGAATACCCACCCGGATTCGGCTTCTCTGATCGGATACCTGGTCATTAACTAGAATTTGGCTCCATGGGAGATGATAACAAATCAAAATGAACTCTTGGTAACACGTGAAACAGAGCGCCCAGCCGTGGAAATGCATGTTTGACAGCCAGGACTTTTGACTGCAAGTGACAGAAGACCTAACCCAATGGTTTAAAAAGGAAAAAATAATTAGTGTTTGTTTGTTTGTTTTTTGAGACAGGGTTTCTCTGTGTAACATCCCTGGCTATCCTGGACTCGCTTTGCAGACCAGGCTGGCCTCGAACTCACAGCGATCCACCTGCCTCTGCCTCCCAAATGCTGGAATTAAAGGCGTGCGCCACCACACCCAGCCGTTCAAGACTCTCTTGGCCCTATAGTTTCCTAGCCACACTGTCCATCTCTGCAACAGGTCCATCTTCCCCCAACACTCCACATCCATTAGGCCAAAGATCCTGATCCCTTACCCTTTTAACTCTAATCAGGGCTGGAGAGATGGTTCAGCTGTTAAGAGCACTTAGTGCTTTTGTAGTGGACCTGGGCTCGGTTCTCAGTACCCACGTAGGGCAGCTCACAGTCACATGTAACTTGAGCTCCAGGGTAACCAAGTGCCCTTTGTAGTCTTCTCCATCCTTGGACACAAACAAGGCAAACTGTGTCTTCATACCTGTGCCCAAGACTGCACTTTGGCTCAGTGAAGTCCTGCCACCGTCTACTGGGCACAGCTGCTCCCCCACACAGTTCCTCCACCACCACGGCACCACCGATGCTTGCTGGGAAGGCATCCTGCTAATTGAAGGTCAGCAGCAGGCCAGGCTCTCCCCGCTAGACGGCTGTAACAGGCTCCGCCACAGTCAGGACAAGCAGAGATACCTCCAAACACAGTTGAAAGTCTCCAGGGAAACACAGTGCCATGTAGCCACAGAGAGGTCCCTTCTGCCTGTGTCCCCTGTGTCACCATGCCTCCTGGAACAAATGAGGGAGTGAATGGACAGACAGGAGAAGGAGGAATGGCTGGCTGCGTGCAGTGCCACCACCAACATGGTGACATGCACTTCACCAGCCCCATAAGTCCAAGTCCTCTGGGTCCCCAGGGCACATCTGAGAAGAGGAGCCTCTTCCCCAGCTTCAGACCTCAGGATCTCCCTAGACAGTAGGTAGAGTCAGGGCTGTGCAGACACGATGACACCAACAGCCGTACAGTGACCCAGAAAGCCAGCCCAGCCAGGCCATGAGGACACTTTATCTAAGGAACAGGCAAAGATTTTAGAACCTGTGAGCAGCAGGGTTTGCTTTTCAGGTATTTTTTGTTTGTCTATATTATATTATTGTTGTTGTTGTTCTGTGGTGTGTATACAGGCAGGTACTTCTGCCTATGTGTAAAAGAAGTCAACTTTGGATGTCTTCAACTTACTTTTTTTTATGTTTTGGTCTTTTGTAATTTTTTTTTTTTTTGTTTCTCAAAACAGGGTTTCTCTGTGTAGACTTGGCTTTCTTGGACTGGCTTTGTACCAGGCTGGCCTCAAACTCCAGCGATCTACCTACCTCTGCCTCCCCAGTGCTGGGATTAAAGGCGTGTGCCAACATGTTTTGGTCTTTCGAGCAAGGTTTCTCTGCATAGCCTTGGCTGTCTTGGACTTGCTTTGTAGACCAGGCTGGCCTCCAACTCACAGAGATCAGCCTGCCTCTGCCTCCCAGAGTACTGGGATTATAGGTGTGTGCCACCACACCCAGCTCTCTTTTTTTTTTAGTTAGGATTCTGTTTTTATTTTAGGTATATTGGTGTTTTGCCTCCAAGTATGTCTGTGTGACGGTGTTGGAGCCCCTAAAACTGGAGTTACAGACATTTGTGAGCTGCCATCTGGGTGCTGGGAATTGAACCAGGGTCCTTTGGAAGAACAGCCATTGCCCTTAACTGCTGATCCATCTCTCCAGCCCTAATCCAGTGGATTCTAACATCAGCTTTTCTTTGTGGTCTGTGCTAGGCTTCAAGGAACAACAGTCTCTAGCCTTTTGGATGTCTCAAGGCTAATAGCAAGTCCTAAAAACAAAGCACATGCCTGGAAGGCCAACCTACTTTTTATGTGGGTAAGTAAAGGCTTAGGGCAAAACAAACAGTGATATTTGTACTATTGGAACATTGTAGTACATATCTTTAATCCCAGTACTTAGAAGGCAGAAGCAGGTGGATCTCTGTGAGTTTGAGGCTAGCCTGGCTTACAATGTGAGTTCCAAGACAGCCAGGGCTACAGGAGAACATATCTCAAAATAAATAAATAAATAAATAAAATAAAAGAAAAGAAAAAGAAAAAAGAAAGAAAATATTTGCACTAGTACTTCACAATAAAAGAATATGTAAGAGCAGGGCATTTGGGAGTCAGAGGCAGGGGGATCTGGAGTTCAAGGCCAGCCTTGGACACATATCTTGAGGAAAGTCAGGACTGAGGGAGATCTTGTCTCAAAAGATGATTTAAATAGAATCTCCTCGTAACCAGGCTCTTCCGCGTCTCGGGCTCACCTCAAGCTTTCTGTGGAGCTAGAGATGACCTAGAAGGTGATCCTGCTTCCGAGGTCCAGCACTGGGATTCCAGGCCTGTGCCTTCGAGACTAGTTTTCTGGGAACTTGGGGGATCAAGCTCAGGTCTTCCTGCATGCTGAACAAGGGCTCCACCAACTGAGCCACATCACCAGCCTCTACAATAGAATGTTTTAAGTCACACCAATATCACTGCACCAATGGAAAATGAAAATATGAAACAGCACTTGACATTTATAAAACTGCAGCCACATGGCTGTGTCTTCCCTAAAGTACCATGAAGTGGGAAAAACAACAGCAGGCACATCTTCACAGACTACAGTCTACTGAGAGTGGGGCAAGGTGGGTGACACCCTAGCTCTAAGTGAGATGTAGGAAGTAGTTCTTGCCTTCAGGCCCTTTTCAGTGTCTGAGTGGGGATAAAAAGCCAGCAGGGCCTCTTTCAAGAGAGGACAGGAGACAGTTCTGCATGCAGTGTTGGGGCCAGGGATCCGGCTGGCAGCAAAGCTCCCTGCAGGTTCGGATGGCAGAGATGAACTCCGTGCCCACAGTCTGGGAGATAACTTAGCAGACCAGAGAGGACCTGCAGCTCCTAAGGTCTTGGGACTTCTAGAACAGCCTGTTGCCAACAATGTATTCCATTTGGGACATCAGTGAAGACAGTGGGGGTTTGGCGTTCTCCCTTCAGTCCAACGAGCTTACAAGGCTTCAACAAGGCTGCACTTGCAGTGCAGATGGAGGAGGGACTTGGCGGGGCTTTGGAGTCACTCTAAGAGGACAAAAGGAAGACACATTGGTGCAGCTGACATTCCAAGGGACATGTACCTCCCCTCAAGTTTGCAAGTCCCCTTGGGGGTATGCGGTGGGAGACAACTGAGGCTGACATCATGGTGAGGGAATCAACCTCTGGCTTTCCAGGGACCTGAGGATGGGGGAAACAGGTCACTGTTGAAGCACAGGTATCCTAGAGAAAATACCAGTATCAGGATCACACTTCGTGGCTCCTCACCTAAGGGTAGGGGCTCAGGATCACTAAATGTCCGTTTCCTGGACTACGAGTAGGCTCAGGCACTAGGAGAGATGTGGTTCTGTGCACTGAACAGGTCAATACCACACCTCTCCTCACACGTGATGTGATATCAGATTTCATTCTGGTTCTTAGATGGCGCTAAGAGAATAAAGCCAGAACCTTCAGCCCTTTTTATAAAACCAGATAGGGAGCTGGCAGGAACTCCGTGGCGCTTGTGCCCTCTGGTGGACACCATGGAAATGGCGTTGAGGTGGAGAAAATGGAATTGGTGGGGTAATAGCTTCCTTTCCTATTCTAGCCCTGACAAAGGGGAGCTCTGGCAGTGCTTCTGGCAGTGCTCATGCGTACTTTTGGGCCTCCTTTTCCAGAGCTTTTCTTATGTCTCATGTACACTTACCCTCACTCCAAAAACACTTGGACCAATGGGTGGGTGGGTGAGTGAATGGACAAGGAGATGTGTGGATAAATGGACAGATAGATACATACATGGCTGGATGGATAGATAGAGAACAGACCTATCTTGCCTTGGGGAAGATCTCCAAATCCATTCATGCTCCTAACTGGGTGGAGCCCATCCTAATGAAGCTTTTGCCTCAACCCACCCCACCCCCTCCCCCGTAAAAAAAAAAATTTCAGGCTTGCCTTAACCACACATTTCAAAAACACTGCATCGGGGACTGAAGACACAGCTCAGCAGTTAAGAGCACGTGTTCTTGCAGAGGACCTGCGCTCTGTTCCCAGCACCCACCCTGCAGCTACCAACCATTTGTAACTCTAGTTTTAAGGTCTCCAATACCCACCCCCTCCTGACCTCTTTAGGACATGCGACACATTTACAAATGCAGGCAAAACAGCTAAACACATAAAATAAATAAATCTAAAAAGAGAGAGAGAGAGAGAGATTTTTTAAATCCATTTTCAAACTGTTGCAATGATGCAAGGGCAGTCACCCAGGCAGACAGGCAGGCTGCTGGCCAGCCCGCCAGGAGAATAAGGAGAGTCTGTGTGTGCTGCGGAGGGAGCAGACAGGCTGCTGGAAAGTCGGGCATGCGCCCAGACACCAGCCCTTCAGGACTGCTGCCTTGCCATGTGGAGACATTCCTCAGGAAGGCAGGGCCCAGGGGATCCTGTGGGCAAGTCCACTACTGGTCAGCTGCAAGGGGAAAAAAACAAGGAAAAAAAGTGCTGGGTCCTGTCTCGTGTGAA
This sequence comes from Acomys minous, assembly GCF_964271855.1. Lineage (NCBI taxonomy): Eukaryota > Metazoa > Chordata > Mammalia > Rodentia > Muridae > Acomys > Acomys minous. The sequence goes on along the minus strand of NC_140485.1, from coordinate 68,210,277 downwards.
AGCTAAGGTACTCCCCAGACTCAGCCTGGCTTTCCAGGATGCCAGGGACCCAGGTGCCTTTGCTGTTGCCTCTGACAGCAACTTGCGTTTCAATGGCAGGACTCATAGGTGCAGTATGGCTGCTGGACAGAGGTCCTGGGGCTAGCATCAGCTGTCTCTTAATGTCAGGCAAACTGCTTCTAGAGTCACCGCACATCCATTATTGCAGGGCAAAGTGTGTTAGTTATTTTTGTGGCTGTGACCAAATTACTGAAAGGACCTTAAGAGAGGAAAGATTTATTTTGGGCTTATAGTTTCAGGGGATACAGTCCACCATGGTGGGGAGGCACCCAAGTTGGGTGAGGCAGGGGTGGGAGTGGGGGGAGCAGCATGGTGGGAGTGGGCCAGTCCGATGTGTCAGGAGCTCCTCTCATATCCTGGAGAATTCAGAAGCAGAGCTTGGCTGTACTGCACTGACTTCCACTAGCTAGGCCACAGTGCTAGGAGTGCTGCAACCTCTCAGAACAGTGCTGACCAACATGTGAGCCGGTGGGAGGGTTTTGTTTTTGTTTTTGTTTTTTGAGACAGGGTTTCTCTGTGTAGCCTTGGCTGTCCTGGACTCACTTTGTAGACCAGTGTGGCCTCGAACTCACAGTGTTCCACCTGCCTCTGCCTCCTGAGTGCTGGGATTAAAGAAGAGCGCCACCACACCTGGCTCACTTTTTAAAAAAAGATTTATTTCTTTATTATTATATATACAGTGTTCTGCCTGCATGTACACCTGCAGGTCAGAGGAGGGCATCGGATCACATTATAGATGGTTGTTCCCATGTGGTTGCTGGGAATTGAACTTAGGACCTCTGGCTCTTAACTGTTAAGCCATCTCTCCAGCCCCCAACATAATTTCTTACAAGTAATATATAGTGCTACAATTCCATATGTATGGAATCACAGTGAGAAGAGATGTTAAAGAAATTTTTCCCCTTTGTATGAGCAGGAGAAAGACATTTGTCTTTTTTCTTTTCTTTCTTTCTTTTGGTTTTTTTGAGACAGGGTTTCTCTGTGTAGCATTGGCTGTTCTGGTCTCACTTTGTAGACCAGGCTGGCCTCGAACTCACAGCAATCCACCTGCCTCTGCCTCCCTAGTGCTGGGATTAAAGGTGTGCGCCACCACGCCCCGCTGACATTTGTCTTTCTATATAAGCTAGTTTGGACTGTGACCAGACTGCAGTATAGATCTCCACCCATGTCATAAGAAAGGATGGCATGTGCTAAACACTCATGAGGATTCTGTAGCCAACAAGATTTGTTAGCTATGCAAAGATATTTGTGTCTCAGCCACTTTCTTTTTTTTTTTTAAGATTTATTTTATTTATTGCATATGAGTGCTTTATCTGCAGAAGAGGGCATCAGATTACATTATAGATGGTTGTGAGCCACCATGTGGTTGCTGGGAATTGAACTCAGGACCTCTAGAAGAGCAGGTGGCTCTCTTAACCACTGAGCCATCTCTCCAGCCCCCTCGGCCACTTTCAAAGCTGTTCCCAAGTAACAGGAACAGCCATACAAATTACCTGCTTTGTTGCTGTGTTTGTAACCAAGATCTGTAGGAGGCCTCCTTCTGTCAAATCTGATCCTTACTACCTTGGATGGAATCCAAAGCATTTTATTTCCGGTTGACCTAAACATAAAACCTCTCTGCCAACGTGACTTACCTTTCGTCCTGTAGTTTGAAGTCACATAAGAATAGACGGGTATTTCTTGGTCTTGGGGTCAAGTAAGGGTCAGGGTGTGTAGCCTTTTTATTTTATTTTATTATTTTTCGAGACAGGGTTCTCTATGTACTCTTGGCTGTCCTGGACTCGCTTTGTAGACCAGGCTGGCCTCGAACTCACAGCGATTCGCCTGCCTCTGCCTCCTGAGTGCTGGGATTAAAGGTGTATGCTACCATGCCTGGCTTTGTTTTTTTATTGTTTTCTTTCTTTCTTTCTTTTTTAAGATTTATTTATTATTATGTATACAGTGTTCTGCCTGCAGGCCAGGAGGAGGCATCAGATCTCATTATAGATGGTTGTGGCCCATCGTGTGGTTGCTGGGAATAGAGCTCAGGATCTCCGGAATTGCAATCAGTTCCTTTAACCTCTGAGCCATCTCTCCAGCCCATAATCAGCCTCTTATTTAGTTCTGATAAGCAAGCCCTCGACCCACCAGAACCAGTCACCCTCATTCTGAAGATGAGAGATGGTGCTGGCTGCTGCACCAGTTAACATAGATGGGTAGAAAACTCTGCCTAACCTGTTCTTCCGGCTCAGATTACAAAGTTTGTTTCCAGAGATTGATGAGTGAGGAGCACAAGTTCAAAGCTAACCTGAGCTACACAGTGAGACCCTGTCTTAAGAAAAAGGAAAGGAGCCAGGCATGGTGGTGCATGTCTTTAATCCCAGCACTCAGGAGGCACAGGCAGGTGGATCGCTGTAAGTTCAAGGCCAGCCTGGTCTACAAAGTAAGTCTAGGTCAGCCAAGGCTACATGGGGAAACCCTGTCTCGAAAAACAAAACAAAATAAAAAAGAAAAAGAAAAAGGAAAGAATCCTAGTAAAAAGGAGCACAGCATCCCCAATATTTTAAAAGGATGCCAAACCCTAAGCATCATCAAAGGGCTTCAAGAGAGAGCCAAAGAGAGAAAAGCTGTTGAACGGAAGTTGATGAGCGCTCAAGGAGTTGGACGAGATGCTGACGGGAGGGCTAATTTGGGTGTCTATAAACGCCAGGCCCAGCCATTCCCGCAGAGCGGAAGTGTGCTGGGGGCGCGGTGTTCCTCCCGGAAGAGGCCAGAGGATTTCCGAAGCGAGCAGAAGCGCCTGGCAGAGTCTAAAGGAGCGGAAGGCATGGCTGGCGCGTCCGCCGAGCAGGAGCCGGAGGCCGCAGCCTCTTGCTGAGCGGCCTGGAGCTGGTGCAGCAGGGCGCCGAGGCTCGCGTCTTCCGCGGCCGCTTCCTGGGCCGCGCGGCCGTGGTGAAGCACCGCTTCCCCAAGGGCTACCGGCACCCGGCGCTGGAGGCGCGACTCGGCCGGCGGCGGACGGTGCAGGAGGCGCGCGCGCTGCTCCGCTGCCGCCGCGCGGGTGAGGCGGACGGGACGGGACGGGGCGCGGGAAGACGGACGGGTCGGGACCGGACGGACCGGCTTCCGAGTTCCAGAGGGACGGGACGGCAAGGTTGAAGCGCTCACGGCGTCGCGCGGGACGCCATTCCGCACGGCTCCGCAGCTGTCTCTCAACTTGTCGTCTTGCACTGGGAGCCTCACTTTCTCCACTTCTGCCTTTTCCACTCGCTGCAGTCCTCTCTCCATTTGGTAGTTTTAAAAGCAGCAGGTGTCCCGACAAGCAAGTGTCTGGAGCCAGGCTCTCTTGATTTATCTTCGCTGAGCGCTGCTCCCCCGTGGCCCTTTGGTGAATTGCCTTGCCTTAATCTCCTCATAATGGAAAATCATAGTCGCGATTGCCTCTCAGGGATGCTGTGACTGTTAGAGAAGGCACATACATAGGTTTGTATGTTGACATGACATTCAATGCGCGTCAGACATCATTATCTCGGTTTGTTTGTTTTGAGACAGGGTCTCATTGTAGCTGTGGCTTCCCTGGAAGTAGACCAGGCTGATCTCGAACTCAGAGATCTGCCTGCCAATGCTCCCAGCTTAAAAAAAAAAATAATAAATATATAATTATTATATATAATATAATTACTATATAATATATATATTATTATTATTATAAACAACACTTGTTCCCCCGCCAAAAAGCTCTGTCCTCTAGAGTAACTTGAGACCCAAAGAGGGAAAATGCCCGATGTGGCTTTGTAGCTCAGAACTGCGGGCCTTTTACACTTCTGCAGGTTTCTCCTTAGTGGTTGATAGGAGCCAGGAGGCTGGGAAAACTCAGCAACGAACAAGTTGATAGTTTTCTGCCATAGTCATATATTCTGTTTTGTAAGACTGAAACCTTGAGTCAAGTTGGACTCTTCAAGGTTTTTCCTGTCCCTGCCACACACATACACACAGTGATCTGATATCTGTCTGTCCTTGGTTCAAGCTGGACCCTCTAGAAATTTACATGCTTTGGCCTTAATGGGGGTCTTTAAGGGAGGACTGAGTAGGCCAACTTTTACATTTTCCCAGACTTTGGCCTTAATGGGGGTCCTTAAGGGGGCTGGTTCCTTCAGTTTCACCCTTTGTAAGGTTTTTCATTTTGTTTTGTTTGTTTGTTTGTTTGTTTTTTGGAGACAGGGCTTCTCTGTGTAGCCCTGGCTTTCCTGGAACTTACTCTGTAGACCAGGCTGGCCTCGAACTCACAGAGATTCTCCTGCCTCTGCCTCCTGAGTGCTGGAATTAAAGGCATGCGCCACTACCACCTGGCTAGCTACCTTTTGTAAGTTTCATCAGAGAGCGATGGTGGCTACCTGGAATCTCATTGACAGGTCTCCAGTTTCTAGGAAATTGTCTGGAACGTGGTTGACATTCAGGAAAGACTCCTGGAGTTCACTGGAGGTTTTGTTACCACTTTAACAGTTGTGGAAACTGAGGCATAGAATACCTAGTGGGACCTTGAGTTTCACAGCCACTAAGGAGGGAGCTGGGATTTGAACCCACGCAGCCTAGAGTCTGTGAGATGGATGACACACGCTTAACCTCCTGCCTGCATCCCTGTCAGGTAGAAACTGCTCGCACTGGAGGATGCTTTCCTTCTGGCTTCCTGTTTTGTTTGTTTTTTAGGGGGTAGCAATGAATTCCAGCCCTAAGGAGGCTTGAGAAAGAAGGAGCAAGCTTTGACAGTTCCAGACTCAGCCTGGGCTGGTCTCAGGCCATAGTCTGGAAGGCCTTAAGCAGGGCAAGCTTCTGGATGAGTTGTCTCGTTCCCCACAGTATTCCTAAACCCTGCTCCAAAGGTGAAGCCTGCCTTCCTAAAGTACACACGCACTAACGCGGGTGTCCATTGCAGGGATCACCTGCCTTCCTAAAGTGCGTGTGCACTAACGCGGTGTCCCTTGCAGGGATCGCTGCCCCGGTTGTCTTCTTTGTGGACTATGCTTCCAACTGCTTGTATATGGAAGAAATCCAAGACTCCATGACTGTTCGGGATTATATTGAATCCACTATGGAGACTGAAAAGGACCCACAGGGCATCCTGGGCTTGGCCAGGAGAATCGGGCAGGTTCTGGCTGGAATGCATGACCAGAACCTCATTCACGGGGACCTCACCACCTCCAACATGCTCCTGAAAGGGCCCCCGGAGCAGCTGCACATCGTGTTCATTGACTTTGGCCTGAGCTTCGTGTCAGGACTGGCGGAAGACAAAGGTGTCGACCTCTACGTCCTGGAGAAGGCCTTCCTCAGCACCCACCCCCACACCAAGCCTGTGTTCGAAGCCTTTCTGAAGAGCTACGGCGCCTCGTCCAAGAAGTCCAGTCCGGTGCTGAAGAAGTTAGATGAGGTGCGCCTGAGAGGGCGAAAGCGGTCCATGGTCGGGTAGCACAGTGCTGTGATGCCTGGCTCACGGCGAAGGATGCTGTGGATGCGGCTGGACCACAGCAAGGCTGTGGGGTCGTTAAGTGGTCTGTGATCGTGCTGTGCCACCGTCATCCGTGGCTCACTGTTCTCAGGGGTTTATTGTATATAAGGTTTGTTCTAGGCAGAACTGGGTAAGTAGCCCAGGCTAGCCTTGAATTCATGGCAATCCTCCTGCCTCAGCTTGCTGGGAGGAGGTCATAAGCCACCATGCCTGGCTTTGTACTGAACATGTAAGAAATGAAACAACAGCTATGACTATATTTATTTTTATATCTTATATTTGTGTGTGTGTGTGCAAATGTGTGTGTGTACATAAGAGAATAGCTTATGAGAGTCAGGTCCCTGGCTCTACATTGCAGAATCTAAGGAATGGATTCCAGGTGTTGAAGTCAAATGATTAGGCTTGGCTGTGACACCCTTTATCACGTAGCCATCTCACTGGCTCACAGAACAATGTTTATGTTAGTGGGTCTGATAGAGATAGGACTTGGGGTGCTGGCTGCTGGGGATTGGGCTGAGTCTGGTTGAAGCAGGAATGCAGAAGGCTGCTGCAGCTCCTGGTGCACATGTCCTGTTGTTTGGCGGAGCAGCAAGTGTAGCGGGACTTTCTTAGACCAGCCAGGGGATGAATAAAGACATGGAGACTTATAATTATTTATAAAAGCTTAGGCACGGTAGCTGGGCAGATTCTCAGCTGTTTTAACCCGACAATTCCTAGCCTTCACGCTTAGCCCCAGAATGTTCCCTCCCGTATCTGATCCTTCTCTCAGAGACCCTTTCTCAGCCCCGAAGTCTCACCTTCCCTCATTAAGCCAATCAGTGGGTGAGGGAGAAAGAGTGTTTACAAAATATGATCCAGGTATGAGCCACAAGAATAGCAATACCAAAGTCTGGACAATACCCTGCTCTCGCCGGTACAGCATCAACATTGAATATACAGAGAAAACCTGCACACCGTACCCCAACAAGCAAGCACTCTTAACTGCTGAGCCATCTCCAGCTTCCTAAAGAAATTTTGGTTTTCTTTTTCTTTCTTTCTTTTTTTTCTCCTGAGGCAGGGTTTCTTTGCATAGCCTTGGCTGTCCTGGACTCCCTTTGTAGACCAGGCTGGCCTCAAACTCATAGAGGTCCACCTGCCTCTGCCTCCCTGAGTGCTGAGATTACAGGCATATGCCACTGTGCCTGGCTTGTTTTTGTTTTTCCAGGCAGGGTCTTTCTGTGTAACTTTGGCTTTCTTGGAACTCTGTAGACCAGGCTGCCCTTAAACTCATAGATCAGCCTGCCTTTGAACCTCTGCCTCCTGAGTGCTAATATTAAAGGTGTGTCCCACCACTGCTCAGCCAAGACATAGTTGTTAAAGATTTATTTATTTATTTATTATACATTGCTTTGCCTGCATGTACACCTGTACAACAGAAGAAGGCACCAGATCTCATCATAGATGGTTGTGAGCCACCATGTGGTTGCTGGGAATTGAGCTCAGGACCTTTGGAAGAACAATCAGTGCTTTTAACCTCTGGGCCATCTCTGCAGCCCCAGAAATATTTTTTAAAAATATTTTTATGTGTGTATGTCTCTGGGCATATGTATATGCGGTTGCCCAAAGAGAACAGCAGAACCCCTGTAGCCCAAGTTACAGTCAGGTGTGAGCTGTCACATGTGATTGTGGGGAGAAAACTGGTCCTGTGGAATAGCAGCACACACCCTTCATCACAGCTGTCTCCAGCCTGTCTGTAAACACTTTACTAATATCAATATCCCTGTGTTCCTCCTCAATGGAAAATGAAAGGACTACGGAGTTGATTCGGTCATGGCTGTGTTTCCACCAGAATACCATGAAATGGGAAAACCAACGAAGGGCACATCTTCAAGGACTATAGTCTATTTAGAGTGGGGTGAGGTGGGTAACACCCCAGCTCTAAGGAATCTGAGATGAGAAGGAAACAGGCTCTGAGCAGGATAAAAAAGCCAAGAGGGCCTCTTTTAAGAAGACTGGGAAGCCGGGCATGGTGGCACACTCCTTTAATCCCAGCACTTGGGAGGCAGAGGCAGGCAGATCTCTATGAGTTCGAGCCCAGCCTGGTCTACAAAGCGAGTCCAGGACAGCCAGGACTACACACAGAGAGAAACCCAGTCTCAAAAAGCAAAAGCAAAAACAAACAAACAAAAAAGACTGAGAGAAAGCTGGGCATGGTAGCACATGGCTTTAATCCTAGTACTACGGAGGCGGATTTCTGTGAGTTTGAGGCCAGCTTGGTGTACAAAGTTAGTCCAGGACAGCCAAGGCTACACAGAGAAACCCTGTCTCAAAAAAAAAAAAAAAAAAAGTCAGAGAAGACAGGAGACATTTCTGCACAGGGATTTGGGGAAGGGATCGGGCTGGCAGCAAAGCTCTCTACAGATTCGGATGGCTGAGATGAACTCTATGCCCACAGTCTGGGAGATAACTTGGCAGACCAGAGAGGACCTGCAGGCTCCTACAGTCATGGGACTTTGGAGCAGAGTCTGTTCCTGCTAATGTATTCCATGTGGGGCATCGGTGAAGACGGTGAGAGGTTGGCACCCTCACCAGGCGAGCGGCTGTTTGGGGATGGGCTGAAGAGGCTGACTTTGCTTAGAACCATGCTCATCTGAGCCTGAGTCCAGAGTGCCTTTCAGAAGCCAGCTTCTGTGTCCCCTGGCTTGGTAAACCACCGACACCAAGTGGATCTTCCTGGTCTACTGAGTGAGTTCCAGGACAGCCACGGCTACACAGAGAAACCCTGCCTCAGAAAACAGACAAGAACAAAACCGCACTGAAGGTTTGTTGAGGGCAGCTGAGCAGTGATGTGGGGACAGTCACCCAGGCAGACAGGCAGGCTGCTGGCCAGCCGCCAGGAGAATAAGGAGAGTCTGTGTGTGCTGCGGAGGGAGCAGACAGGCTGCTGGAAAGTCGGGCATGCACCCAGACACCAGCCCTTCAGGACTGCTGCCTTGCCATGTGGAGACATTCCTCAGGAAGGCAGGGCCCAGGGGATCCTGTGGGCAAGTCCACTACTGGTCAGCTGCAAGAGGAAAGCTGAGGTACTCCCCAGACTCAGCCTGGCTTTCCAGGATGCCAGGGACCCAGGTGGGTGCAGGACATTTCTCCTTCAAAGTCTAACCCATCTTAGCAAAATGCCCTTGTTTCTCTGAAACTCATTTACATATTTAGTCACCTCAGGAGGAGAGAGGAACAGAAAGGGGAAAAGAATATGCTTCTTGTTGCTTTAGCTAAATAGGAGGGTTTATTTGGTGCAGAGGCTGAGAGGATGTAGTTCATGGTGGGAGGGAGCAGTAGCAAGCTCTAGGAAGGCAATGAGGCTTCTATCGCTGGAAGCAGAGAGACGGAGTCTGGTACTCAGCTTGCTTTCTCCTTTACATGTGATCGGGATGGTGCCACCAACATTTGCGTGCGTCTTCCTCCTCAGTTAAACCTTGCTAGAAATGTCCTCACAGACACTCAAGAGGTGTGTCCCTTCTTTTGTTTGTTTTTGTTTTTGTTTTTGGAGACTGGGTTTCTCTATCTGTAGCCCTGGCTGTCCTGGACTCACTTTGTAGACCAGGCTGGCCTTGAACTCACATTGATCCTCCTGCCTTTGTTTCCCTGAATGCTGGGATTATGGGCATGGGCCACCAGGAGGCCAGAGGTGTGTCTCTTTAAGAGATTCCAAATCCAGTCCACTTGGCAAGGAATAGTGATTATTAGGGACAAAAACAGAACAAGGAAGAGATGGACAAACAGCAACATGATCACAGATGCACATAATAGGAAAAGGCAGACCGCAGAAGAGCCTGGGAGAGAAGGAATGCTGGGAGAAGCATAGTCTAGCCAAGGCCAAATGAAGGGAAATTCACCCACAGTTCTCCAAGAGCAAAGAAGTCATTGTCTACACGCAGGGAAATCCCACCTCCAGCCTAGAGGAAAGAAAGTGTTCAAATAAAACTGCTGCTGGCAGGCCAGCCAGATGGCTTCAGCCAAGCCTGATGACCGTGTTATCAGAGGTGACTGGGCTTGTCATGATAGGGAAACCAACACCCAAAAGCTGTCTTCTGACCTCCATGCCCACACTTGAAGGAATACACACATGCACCCACACAGAAAAGACATTTACACAATGCACCCACACAGAAAAGATATTTACACACATGCACCCATACAGAAAAAAAACATTTATACACATGCACCCACACAGAAAAGATATTTATACACATGCACCCATACAGAAAAAAAACATACACATGCACCCACACAGAAAATACATTTTGTTGTTGTTGTTGTTGTTTGTACAAAAATTGCTGGAGCTTTGGTCACTCACGCAAGATCAGGCCAACTAGAGTAGTCGATAGTCCAGGAGGTGGCACTGGTTGAACTCAGTGGATTACAAAGAAAAAGAGGAAAAAGTAAGTAGGAGGGAAACATGTTGGAGGGAGGTGGGGGTGGGTATGATTAAGATACATTATGTATGTTCTGGCTAAGATTTATTTATTCATTCATTTATTTATTACATATACAGTGCTCTGCGTGAATGTGTACCTGCCCGCCAGAAGTGGGCACTAGATCACATTATAGATGGTTGTGAGCCACCATGTGGTTGCTGGGATTTGAACTCAGGACCTCTGGAAGAGCAGTCTGTGCTCTTAACCCCTGAGCTATCTCTCTAGCTCCTGTTCTGGCTAAGTTTTATGTCATCTTGACACAGGCTATAGCGATCCCAGTAGCGATGGAACCTCTACTGAGAAAATGCCTCCATTATATTGGGCTGTAGGCAAGCCCAATATTTTAACTAGTAATTGATGCGAGAGGGCCCAGGCCAACATGGGTGCACCACCCTGGACCGGTGGTCCTGGGTTCTAAAACAAAGCAGGCTGAGGAAGCCATGAGGAGCAAGCCAGTAAGCAGCACCCCTCCATGGCCTCTGCATCAGCTCCTGTCTGTGCCACCTGGCTTGTGGCTTGCTTGCAAGCTGTGATGGCTAAGTGGTTTTGTTTTGTGTATCACTTGTTTGGGGCTTTGTTTTTTGTTGTTTTTGTTTGAGACGGGGTCTCTCTATTATGTATCCTCGGCTGTCCTGCAACTCAGTATGTAACCAGGCTGGCCTTGGACTCACCAAGATCCACAAGCCGCTGCCTCTTGAGTGCTGGCATCAAAGGCATATGCCACCATATCTGGTGGCTGACTGAATCTGAAGTCTCATTGGCCTTGGTTAAGTCACCTGAAGCCATTCCTTGCACAGAGTCCTGACTGGGTGACCTGGTGTCCTTCCTGGGCAAAGGCATGGGGATTCAGCTAACACATTGCAGAAACGCTGCTTTGAAGGTGGCATCTGATAATTCCCAAGTGTGTCTGGACTGGTCACTCTAAAGTACCTTGGTGTGCATGAAGACAAAACTGTATTTGTGACTGGTCACTCACTCTAAAGTAACTGGGTGTGCACCGAGACAGTTATATTGTGTTTAGAACTTTAGCTAGTGTTGCTCATTATTGCAGGGACACATCACCGACACCCATACCTTCCTTGTGTGAGTTGCCAGAACACCCCAGTCAGTCTGCACGGTGAGTTGCTTTGAGGGCTGTTGTAAAACTCACATCTGTTTCTCACTAAGGTCATGTCAGGGGCCTCTGGGAATTCACCTTCCCAATACAACTTCCCACAATGCCTCAAGTTCCCAACCCATAGGAAGTATAGGTGATAAATGCCTCATCTTTTTTTTTTATATTGTTCTCTATTTTTATTTGGATTTTTAAAAAAGTCAGTGTCTTGTTATATAGCCCAGGCTGACTTCAGACTTGCAGCAGTCCTCTTGCCTCGGTTCCCAGAGTACCAGAGTCATAGGTGTGAGCTACAATGTCTGATTATGTATGTATGTATGTATGTATGTATGTATGTATGTATGTATGTATGTATACAGGGTTTCTATGTGGCTCTGCCTGTCCTGGAACTCAGTCTGTATACCAGGCTGACCTCAAACTCACAGAGAGCCACTTGCCTTTGCCTCCTGAGTGCTGGGATTAAGGCATGTGTCACCATACCCAGTTATTATTATTATTTGTTTGTTTGTTTTTGAGACAGGGTTTCTTTGTATAGTCTTAGCTCTCCTGAACTCGTTTTGTAGACCAGCATGGCCTCAAACTCATAAAGATCTACCTGTCTCTGCCTCCCGAGTTCTGGGATTAAAGGTGTGTGCCACCAAACCAGGCTATTATTAATTTTTTAATCTCATCAACTTGCCCACTCCCGTCAGTCTTATCAAGTTGAACTCACTTTCCTTCTGTCTGGACTCTGAGTAGCTTAGCTGGTGTCACAGATGTGTACCACTACCCAGCTCTGATGCATAATTTTAAACCACTAGATATTCAGATCATTTGTTATATAGCCATAGATAATATGCAGCAGAGAGACACCATCCTTTTAAGTTAAGTGCATTGCCAGTAAGAAATGATCAGGATGATGTGGAAACAGGTGGTGAGGAAGGGGCTTCAGGCAGGGGGTTAGAGAGGCCCCTGTTGGTGACACTGAGCTGAAAACAGAATGGCAGGAGGGGGCCGGTGGCATGCTTGCAATCTCAGCAGATAGCACATTTATCGTTTTATAACCAAAGGCCTCCAGTAACTATTTTGAAGAAGAAGAAGAAGGAGGAGGAGGAGGAGGAGGAGGAGGAGGAGGAGGAGGAGGAGGAGGAGAAACCAAAAAAACAACTCATAGATAATAGCATCTTCCTATACTCATAGTCTTTTTTTTTTTAAGATTTATTTATTTATTAAGTATACAGTGTTTTGCCTGAACGTACACCTGCACACCAGAAGAGGGCATCAGATGGTTGTGAGTCACCATGTGGTTGCTGGGAATTGAACTCAGGACCTTTGGAAGAACAGGCAGTGCTCTTAACATCTGAGTCAGCCATCTCTCCAGCCCTATACTCATGGTCTTAATAAATGGTAATGAGTCTTACAAGATGAGCCAAAAGAAAGCACTGTGTAATTTACTAATTTTATTTCAATAGATAAACAGGCACAGTTACACTACAAGGCAAGATAAAGCTGCCACCCACAGCAGCTGCAGCTACACATCCACCAGTCCTGCACCAGTCCTTAGTAGGAGCAGTGAGGCCCAGCGTTCTGGGTGGCACAAGGATTAGAATCTCTGACAGGAAGCATCTTAAGGGAGAAGGGGTTTGTTTCAGCTCACAGTGTGAGAAGGGCTTACAGTCCACTGTGCTGGGAAAAGCTTGGCAGCTTGAGCAGATGGCAGCTGGTCACATCACATCCTGTAGTCTACAGGAAGTCTCTAAAACCTCAAGGCCCGCCCCCAGTAACCCACTTCCTTCAGCGAGGCTCCACTTTGTAAAGATTGCTCAACCTTGGTCGTGATTATTGCACGTTTAATCACAGCGGGTGGTAAGCATCATTTGGTGAGATTCCAGACAAAATGCAGGTTCCTTTGACTTATGATCATAGTGTATTGCTGGAAAACTTTTTAATATTAAAACTGTGTAGTTTGGGTGTGGTGGTGAACACCTTTAATCCCACCACTTGAGGGAGAGGCAGGCGAATTGCTAAGAGTTTGAAGCCAGCCTGGTCTACAAATCGAGTCCAGGACAGCCAGCGTTCTGTTACACAAGAAACCCAGAATCAAAAAACAAACAAACAAACAAACAAAAAGCCTGTGCAACTGGGAGTAGTGGAACTGAGTTTACACATAGTTACATGTAACCCAGATTAGTTAAGGATGACTTTGAAAATCTCTCTCTCTCTCTGGTATTCCAGCTCTTGGAAAGTGGAGGCAAGAGAAGCAAGAGTGTAAAGTCAGCTGGACACGGTGGGCGTATGCCCGTAATCCCAGCACACTGGCAGGAGATCTCTGGGAGTTCGAGGCCAGCCTGGTCTATACAGTGAGTCCTGGACAGCCAAGGCTACACAAGGAAAGCTACACAGAGAAACCCTGTTTTGAAGGGAAAAAAAATAGATAGAAGAGTTCAAAGTCATCCTCAGCTACATAGTGAGTTCAAGGCTAATTTGGGTCACAGGTAACTGTGTCTAAACATGGGAGGGGGGCAAGATGCTACGCAAAAGATACCATGTGTTTCTATTGCCCATCCATATGGTACACGTGTGATCCTTGCTCCTATGGGCTGACCCAGATCTGGACAGTACTTGGCCAGCATTTCCACAGTCCAGCCTATAACAATAAGAGTATTTCCCCAGCAAAATTGCAGAATGCCAGCCATGGCACAGACCGGCAGCCTCAGCTACTCAGGAAGCTGAGACAGGATGTCACGACTCCAGGCCCACCTTGAGTTCAAGGCCTGAGTAACTTAATGAGAACCTGTCTGGAGAGATAGACGGCTCAGAGGTAAAGAGAACCTGTCTCAAAATAAAATGTGAAATTAGGACTGAGGGTGTAGCTCTGAGGTATATACTTGCATAACATGTGGCCCTGGGTTTAATCCCCATTGCCACACTTCAAACAACCCCAAGGAGCTTGGCCTTCATACAGAAGCTTTTATTCAGAGCCACAGGAGCTGCCAGGCAGTGGTGGTGCACGCCTTTAATCCCAGCACTCAGGAGGCAGAGGCAGGTGGATCACCGTGAGTTGGAGGCCAGCCTGGTCTACAAAGGGAGTCTAGGACAGCTAGGGCTACACAGAGAAACCCTGTCTCAAAAAAAAAAAAAAAAAGGCACATGAGCATGTTTATTTGTGATAGTTTCTCTGTGTAGCCCTGGATGTCCTGGACCAAACAAACAAAGCTGAACCTCACAAAGTGGCCAGTCAGGAACTGTCTCTCCTGTGACACCAGGACTCTGTGGATGTCCTACGGTTGCTGACAGGGATACAAACCCCAAAGGGATGGATACAGTGAATATACCTCTGGCCTCTCCTTCACCTCTGTTCTCCCCACAGCCTTCCTTTTCCTCCTCCTCTCTGCCGGCATGTTCTTTCCAGATTTCCTCACCTCCTCCCTTTCTCCTCCTTCCAGTACCATCTTTCTCCACTTTGTCTCCCTGCCTTCTTTTCTGTTCTCCTCTGCTCTGCCCTGTCTAATAATCTCTTCCTGCCTCCTCTCCTTCTCTTCTCCCTCACTTCTTGGCTTCGTCCTCAGCCCTGGTTCTCACTTCCGTGAACCTCCTCTTTCTTCTCCCATTTTCTCTCCCTCCTCACCATCTTCCTATTCTCAATCTCCTGACTTCTCCTTTTTCTTCTTTGCTCCCCTGGCCCCCTTTCCGTCTCCTCTCTCACACCTTTTCCTTCTCCTCTGTCTTAGGCCCCGCCCCAACCATGCAGAACCACGCCCACCACAGATCCACACCCCCAGGGCTCCACCCCCCCGGTAGTGGCCCCGCCTCCAGGCTGGCCCTCACCCTTGGGGTCACAGGGTTGACAGACGCACAGCAGACGTAGCGACACCACCAGTCACGTGGTCACGTGACGCGCTCCAACATGGCGGCGCCGTGGGGCCAGGGCGTCTCTTCCTGACAGGGCGGCGGGCACGGACGCGGCCGGTGCCGGCCGGGACGCCGGGCCCTCAGCCTCGCACTCCTGCTCGCTCGCGCCGCCGGCTCGCGGGGCTGCTTGCCCCCGCCTGCCGGGGCCATGCAGGAAAGCCAGACCAAGAGCATGTTCGTGTCCCGGGCCCTGGAGAAGATCCTAGCCGACAAGGAGGTGAAGCGGCCCCAGCACTCCCAGCTGCGTAGGGCCTGCCAGGTGGCGCTCGGTGAGTGAGCCGCCCCGGCCTGGCCCGCGCCGGCTTCGGCTTCCCTACGCCGGCCGTTACCCTCCCGGCCTTGCTGGCCTCGGCTTCCCCCAACCCGAATCCCACCCTCTCGGCCTCTTCCGCCCTCTGCCCCCGGGGGAGCTGGTGTTGGGGCGGCGGAGACTGGCCCAAGGTCACCTAGCAAGTTGGTGACAGCCAGGGCTGGTTCTCCAGCTTCCCTGCCTAGGGCCCTCGCCACGACTTGTTGTCCGGTTTCCTGGTTCCTCCCCTCACCATCTCCAAGTCCTCCGAAGCCGTACCCCTTGCGCTTAAGTTTTTCTTTTATCTGGACTGTGCTCGGGTTGGGGTTCTCCCACGTCAGCGATCAGAGCAGGTGAGAGAGCTGCCCAGTTGGTGTTGAGGAACCCCGGTGGTTTGTTTTGGAAATGTCTCACAGGGGAGAGAACATTCGGGCACCGAGAGCGCTTCATCTCGAAGGATATATAGGGTGATCTCTGTTTCAGGCATTGGACAGTGCGGAAGACACTCATTTTAGGGCGGGTCCCTAAAATAAAGGTTCTGCAGAGCAAAGATACTTGTCTGATTTATTCAATGCGGTATCCTGTGCACCTATGACAGTGCTTGGCACATAGTAGTTGCTTAGTAAATATTTACTGGTTGAACGGACCCATGGATTCTGGAAAGGGAGAAGTCTCTAGCTCCTCCATAGGCAAAAGCTTGGTAGTCGACACCAACATCAGTCTCCTGTCTTTTAGTTACTTGTCAAGTACCTGTGTACCAGGCACTGAGGGAGGATATGGCCGTGACAGAGAAATGGGGTCCTGGTTTGCCCTGTGGCTCTTATTATATTCTGGCAGAGCAGACAAAACAATACTAATAAATGGTGCTGTGAGACTAAAAGAGCAAGAAGTGATACAGAGGACCTGAGGTCTGCTTTAGGGCAGATGGTCAGGAAAGCAGCCCTTCCTGAAAATGTGACATTTGAGCTCAGTTCGGAAAGCCAGGAAGTGTCCCCATGTGGAGTTCCAAGAGGAAGAAAAGCCGTGGTCGGGGAGCACCAGGATATTTGACCAGAGCTGTCTCCCTTGTTTTCCTAACAAATTGAGTGACTAGAAAGGCCGCTTCTCTGTCGCCCTCCCCTTTCTGTGGTGCCAGGAGAGAGGTGATCTTTGCACTTCCCCTTTGAATAAGGTCCAGGCCCTGAGTGCGAAGAAGCATTTGAGAGTCTCTTTGGGTCAGAAACTATTGTCGGTAGCGAGGTGCTTGCTGCCTGTGTATTCCAGAAGCAGCTGACCTTGTGAAATTCAGGGATTTACTGAGTCCTAAATCTTAAAGCTTTGAACCCAGCTTGGTGCGGTGGCACGCGGCGATTTTAATCCCAGAAGAGGCAGGCGGATCGCTGAGAGTTTGAGGCCAGTCTGGTCTATAAATGAGTCCAGGCCAGCCAGGGCTCTGTTAAACACAGAAACCCTGTCTCAAAAAGCCAATATATATATAATTAAAACTTAAAGTTTGATGGAGGGCTTTGACCTGAGGCTCATGCCTTAAGTAACAGCTGCTTTTGTGATGCTTACCCTACATTCCTAAAAAAACAAAACCCAATCCTTAGCCTTAGCTTTCAAAACAGAAAGCTTTAATATTTAGATTCAAAGCTTTTTGTTTTTGTTTTGTTTTTTCGAGACAGGGTTTCTCTGTGTAATAGCCCTGGCTGTCCTAGACTTTGTATTTGCCTCCAAGTTCTGGGATTAGACTTTGTATTTGCCTCCAAGTGCTGGGATTAAAGGCGTGTGCTACCACGCCCGACTTTAGATATTCTTGAATTACATTTTTTTGTTTGAAGGTTCAGATTTTTCCAACTCATGTTGTTGAAATGCATATGTGAATTATTTTACACACCTGTCCTCATGTGTGAGGATGCATATGTACTGTATACACATGTGTGTAAGAAATGGCCTTGGCAGGAAGTAACTTCACTATAGGTTATGTCAAGTTGGAACAATGGCTTGTTATCAGTGATTAGGGAACTCACACACAGGGAGTTAAAGGAGCCATCATTTAAGAGAGTAGCTGTGTGCATAGTTAAGTCAAAGACTTGCTTTTATTTCTTAATAGTAAAAACATTGCAGAGTACCTGTTGTTCCTTCACTGTGTATCTCAAGGCCTTGTCTTGGGTTTAAGTAATCCACTTAAGAAATGTGTGGGGCTGGGAAGATAGCTCAGTGGATAAGATGCTTGCAGCCTAACTGTAAGGACCAGCGTTCAGCTCCCCAGAACCCATGTGTCTATCGAAGCCGAGCAGGTGTGGCTGCCTGTAGCGCAGGCACGTGGGAGGAAGAAATGGGGAGTTCTTGGGCAAGCTGGCCAGCTAGCTAGCTGAGTTGGCAAGCTCCAGGTCAGGGGGAGAAACTGCCTGCATAAATGGAGTGCAATCAAGAAAGGCATCCAACATCAACTTTGGGCCTCTATGCACATGTGCATACATACATACATACATATATACATATATGAGTACACCTTCCCACACATGACCACATATAACCACCAAAAAGAGGAAGAAATAAGGAAAATGGCTGATGTGAGGGAGTGGATAAGAAG
Organism: Acomys minous; assembly: GCF_964271855.1. Lineage (NCBI taxonomy): Eukaryota > Metazoa > Chordata > Mammalia > Rodentia > Muridae > Acomys > Acomys minous. Next base: position 68,192,409 of record NC_140485.1, on the reverse strand, counting down.
TATAATATGTTAAAAATATAACACATTTTAAATATTTAATAAATAAAAATAATTAATTATTATTTATTTATTTTGAGACAGAGTTTCTCTGTGTAGCCTTGACTGTCTGAAACTCTAGGCTAGACTGGCCTTAAGCTCAGGGTCCTGCCTCCTCTGCCTCCCATGTGCTGGGATTAAAGGTGTGCACTGCCACCACCTGGTTATTTATTTTTTTTAAAGCAGAGAGCTTTTGTTTCTCTTGCTTTTCTTTTTTCTTTTGTTTTGGTTATTTTTATTCTGTGTGCATTGGTGTTTTGCTTGCATGTATGTCAGTGTGACAGTGTTGGATCCCTTAGAACTGGAGTTAAAGAACAGATAGTTGTGAGCTGCCATGTGGGTGCTGGGAATGGAGCCTGGGTCCTCTGGGTTAAGAGCGGTTAAGCCAGTGCTCTTAATTGCCGAGCTATCTTCAACCACAAGAAGTATAATGTGTTTAAAGATAATGTGTAGATTGTCGTTAGTTTTGATAAGAGCTCTGACTACTGAAAGCTGAAGTGCTTGCATGATAAAGAGTTCTTCCTGGAGACTGTCTCCGTGACAGGTTTCAGCCAGTTTTAGCATGTCAGAGTTTCAGGCCTGTATGCCTTGTCTTGAGAAGCTCTGAGCCCTCTGGGATTCAAGAGTTCCTGGGTTCAAATCACCTGCCTTTATTTGCCATGTTTCTACTTAACCATACACTTTTGTCAGGGTTACCATTAAGATGAACTTAGTTGACAGGTACAAACACTTGGAGACTCATGGATGCTCGGCAGATGCTTGCTGCCATGCTAATTACCACAGAATCTGTAAGCACTCTGATTTGGTATTTTTAAACCTTGGTTAGGTCTTTCAGGGGTCACTTGCTGATCTGCTTGGCCTGTAGATACAATAAATAAGAATGTAATTATGGGACTGGAGAACTGGCTTAACAGTTAGGAGTGTTAGGAGTGCTGACTGCCCTTGTAGAAGACCTGGATTGTTTTGCAGGACCTATGAGGTAGCTCACCACAGTCTATTAACTCCAGTGCCAGGGGACTCTTAACACCCTCTTCTGGCCTCTGTGAACACCAGGAACACACAAAGTGTACGTACATACATGTACACAAATACTCATATACATAAAGTAAAAATAAATCTTTTTCTAAGAAAAGAAGGATGTGAATATGTGACAGAAAAGCTGTCCTTGTTACGGTGAAGACAGGAATTATCTTGTAAAAGCAAGGATGATCAGGGTGGAACAGGATTGGAGTGACCTTAATGAGTCATCTCTGTAAATATCAAATACATAGGTATATAACTGTCCTGATCGGGGGTGGTGTTCTTCTATTGGGAGAAATCAAGAGCCATGAGTGCTCACCCCAAGGACATTGCTGCTCTTGTCCCTTTCATGAAGCCTGGACATGTGGAGCCTTTCAGCCTCTGTCGGGGAGTCTAATTCCATTCCTAAAACCTTTCTTTTATAATTGTCATACTTAAAGCCCATCTTCCTCCATGTCTCTTTGTGTTCTGCTCTTTAATTGTATAGAATTTGGAAGCTTAACCAAAAAAAAAAGTCTTAAGTGTTTTTAAATTAAATATGGAAAAATTTGTCTACAATTTAACTGAATCAACCTAATGATCCTCTTGTGTGTGTGTGTGTGTGTGTGTGTGTGTGTGTGTGTGTGTGAGAGAGAGAGAGAGAGAGAGGGGGGGGGGAGAGAGAAAGAGAGAATATGTCTAATAATATACACAAAGTGGTCTGTGATTGTTAGCTGTCATGCTCAGTCATCAGGAAGCTGTAAGAACAAGCATGTATCTGTTTGTCATATGAAGCTGACCCTGTAGTTACATGCCATATGCATCTATATAATATCTACTGTATACTAAGTTTCTGGATCTCAGGCACAGTGCCACTGTGAGCTTTAGTTTAGGCCTTACTATTATTATCATCTTCATTAAGGCCCAAGAGTTAAGCAAGCCGGCCAGGGGTCAGTAATGATGGAGCCAGCATCTCTTTGGAGTCTCCAAGTAAGGACTCCATGAAGTCTCTGAAAACAAACCCTTGCATTCTGGGGAACTTTTGGGGAAGAGACTAGTTTTGTAGTTGAATTCTGAGTTACGCTTGAAAGCTTCTGGTCAAAAAGATCTTTTTCTGTAGCATTTTACTCTGCCGTGGTTGTCTGGAGGTGGTTTCATATGAGTGCTACTGAGCTAGGTTTTTCTGAATCAGCAGTACTGAGTTCTGTTCTACAGACTCTGGAGTACCCATGCAGTGGGAGACAAAGAAGAGTAGTTTGTCCACAGCTACATGGTGGGTGGGTAAACGAGGCTGCACCTCCCATTTATCTAACCAGTGGAGGATGAAGTCTAGTCTCAGGCCTGCTGCTCTCTCTGCTTCATATCAGAGTTTAAAGACTCATATGTGGCCATAATTGAGCTGTTTGGATGGCACATTGCGGGTAAAAGCCAGTCTGGTGTGGGAGGAGGTGTGGGTGGGACGTGGGGACATAGTGGGCACAGGCAGGTCATTCTCACAGTTGTACTGTGAAGAGGATGAAGGAGAGCTGGCTCATTGTGGTGTTTGGTGGTTGAGCTTGTTTAAATGTCACTCAGAAGAGAGGCAGTTAAAAGATATATTTATATGCCCTGGTTGTGTGTGAATAGTCAGCATTTAGGCTTAGAGACATCACTCAGTGCAGCGTGTTTGCCTAGCATGTCTTATTCACAGCACAGACTCCTCAAAACAAAATCCTCTTGTCACTGTTAGAAAGAACCTTATGTGTGAAATCTGAAAAATATTAAAATGTTACCATTTGCCTAATGTGGCCCGTATCTGTAACCCTAGTATTCTGGAGACTGAAGCAGGACTGTCTAGTTAGGGTTTTATTGCTGTGATGAAACACCATGACCACAAAGCAAGTTGGGGAGGTTTATTCAGCTTACACTTCACCACATTGCTGTTCACCAGCAAAGGAAGTCAGGGCAGGAACCTGGAGGCAGGAGCTAATGCAGAGACCATGGAGGGGTGCTGCTTACTGGCTTGCTCCCCTCCGGTTGCTCAGCCTGCTTTCTTACAGAACTCAGGACACCAGTTCAGGGATGGCACCACCCACCATGAGCTGGGCCCTCGCCCATTGATCACTACTTGAGAAAACGCATTACAGCTGGATCTCATGGAGACATCTCCTCAACTGAGCCTCCTTCCTCTCTGATGACTCCAGTTTGTGTTAACACACAAAACCAGCCAGTACAAGAAGGATCATGAATTGGAAGCCATGCTCTGCTATTTATTGAGCTCTTGTCTCAGAAATGACACGTGATCAGGCATTAGTGTGCACACCTTTAATCCCAACACGCAAGAGCCAGAGACCAGGTGTTGCTGTAGTTTGAGGCCAGCTTGACTTACAGAGTGAGTTCTGAACCAGCCAAGGTTCTGCAGCAAAACTTATCTCAAAAAGCCAAAAATAAATAGAATAGTTGACTGAAATACTATCCAGAATAAAGCCTTTAAAACAAAACAAAACACTGGGTAGTGGTGGCACACACCTTTAATTCCATCCAGCACTTGGGAGGCAGAGGCAGGTGGATCTCTGTGAGGCCAGCCAGGGCTACCCACAGAGAAATCTGTCTCAAAAAACCAAACCAAACCAACCAACCAACCAAGCCAAACCATAATAATAACAAAAAACAAGCTGGGCAGTGATGGAACATGTCCTTAATCCCAGCATTGTGGAGGCAGAGGCAGGCAGATCTCTGTGAGTTCCAGGCTTGTCTGGTTTACAGAATGAGTTCTGAGACAGACCTTAGCCACACAGAGAAACCCTGTCTCAAAACAAAACAAATAAACCAACACTAACTAAACAATCAAAATCCCAAGACAGAGGGGACTGGATTGATGGCTTAGCGGTTAAGACCACTAGCTGCTCTTCCAGAGGACCTGGGTTTGACCCCAACACCTATGTGATGACTCACAGCCATTTGTAATTCCAGGCCCAGGTGGCCTCTCATGATGCGCAGACATGCCGGCAAAACACACATACACATAAAACAATAAAATGAAAGTTAAAAACACAATTTTTTGTTTTTTGAGACAGAGTTTCTTGTGTAGCCCTGGCTTTCCTGGAAGTTGCTCTGTAGAGCAGGCTGGCCTTGCTCAGTGAAAATCTATCTGCCTGCCTCTGCCTCCTTAGTTAAAAATAGCCTGATTTTATCTTTAGTGTATGTGTGTACATGCATGTGTGAACATGCCCTTGAAAGAGGGCACCAGATCCCCTGGAAGAAGTGTCATGGGTGCCTGTCATGGGTGCTGGGAACCAGACGCAGGTCCTCTGCAGGAGCAGTGTGTGCTCTTAACTGCTAAGCCAAATCTTCAGCTGCCTGCAGATTGCTCTTTGTTGAAAAGTACTGTAGTGTTTCCAGGAGGCAGCTCACCTTTTAGCAACAGCCACTAAAACATTGTGTCGTGTTGATAACTGAAGTGTATGTCACGGTTGGTGGGACAGTTTGACCCTTCGCTTAAAGTCCTGTGGCCTGGTTACTAATGCAGCTCTTGGTGCCGTGTTTCTGAGAGGATGTGAATACCTACTGTTTCTGAGGCGTGTGTGGCCGAGGAGGAGGACCTGGTGCTTGCTTACCTTTCTCTGCCGCATGAGTTGCTCTGTGGAACTGCATCCATGATTCCGGCTGAGCAAGTGTCTGGCTGCACAAATGAATCCAGACTTATGCTCAGTACTTGTAAGTCTCGAGAGACTCTGAAAGCAGTGCCAGGGCAAATAGCAAGCCTGTTCTTTACAGAGAAGAGCAGGCCTGTGAAAACAGGCTTCATCGCAGAACATGGAGTCTTTATAGGAATAGCTCAGAGTTGGCTTCCTTATCGCTGCTCTCTGCAGTCACCAGGGACCTGCCAGGACACACTGCTTGACTTTCTCTCCTGTGAGGTGATCTTAGGTTTTACGTTTGCTGATTCATTCTTGGACTCTTCCTGCCAGGTTAGTTTTGGTTAGCTTGGTGTTTTACTAGGTTTTACTGTTTGTGGGGAGAACAGGCCTTCCTTCTGTGTGGGATGTAAAGGTTGACTTCCTCTCGGCACTAGGGAGTCATCTGTGCATATCTATTTCTGCTTATTTTGTTTCTCTCTGTTGTCCAGACCAGTCTGACTCTCACTCAGAGGATGTACTTAGATGTCACAGCTGGGGTCATGATGCCAGAGGAGCAAAACAAACAAGGACTGTGCTCTGACGCAGCCGCAGTCACACCCTCTGGCCATGCCAGCAAGAAGCCTGTCCCTGTTAGAACCTGGGCACTGACTTGGAAGACATCCCTAAGGATGGCTGAGATCTGAATGATGAGTGCAGACACAGAGGTTGGGGTGGGAGGTAGCTCAGCAGAGGGACCAGCCTAACTAGGCAAAGGCTTTGTGACAGAGCAACACGTGGCTGAGGCCTAGTGTGCTTGGGAGTGAGGTAGGGGAGGAAGCAGCGGGGTGTCACTGAAGAGTGTGAAACAGGAAAAAGGTGCTGGCACAGTCAGGCTTGGGTTCTGAAAAGATCCCTTGGGCCGCTGTGTGCACATCTGATAGGGAGACTAAGAGGGATTGCCTGGGATCAAGTAAGAGGCAGTTAGTGTCCTGCTGGTGACGGGGTGGGTGACTTGGAGTGATGGCAACACAAAAAGAACTAAGTGAGTGGACTGTTGCCCTGGTGAAAAGCAGAACTAAGGGAAGCTGGGTTAAGAGCATGGGAGCTGGAGTTGTGCAACCGCCTCCGGATTCTTGACTCTGGCCTGAGCTGTCAGATGGGAAGAGCGAAGGCCATATGGGGAGGTGGAGGGAGAAGGCGCAGCTGGGCTGGAACTCAGATCTGCCTTTGGACGTTGGTTAGTCAGTGTTTCATCGCTGTGCCAAGTGTCATAGAGGAATAACTTAATGGAGGAAACGTTTGGATCACGGTTCCAGAAGCCTCAGTCATTGGTGGCTAGCTTCATTGTTTTGGCACTGAGATGAAACAGAGCATCAGGGTAGAAGTATATGGTGGATCAGAGTTGTCCTCCTCACAGGGAGGGAGAGAGACAGGGGAGAGAGAGAGAGAGAGGGAGAGAGAACGAGAACACACCAGGAACAAACCATCCTTCAAAGGCACATCCCTAAGTGGTCTACGCCCTCCAGCCAGGCTCACCTTTGATAGCTCACTCAGTATGAACTCACCTGGGGATTTAACCTCTTGATGCAGTTAGCACCCTCATGAGCTAACCACCCCTCAACATGTGGCTGCACCATCTAGGGGCCACATCTTTAAAGTGTGGGTCTTGGAGGACATTCCGTACACAAACCATATTATATTAAGCACCATCCAATGAGACACAAGAAATAGGAAGCAACAGCAGAGATAAGCCCGAGAGCCCTGAGAGGCCTGGTCTAGAAGCTGGACTGTCTGGGTGGGAGCGTGGTGCTGGGGCCCCAGTCTCTTCCTGCCAGGGCAGAGGGGTGGAGTGTGCAGAGGGAGCTAGAGCAGAGACAGTTGAGAATCACAGGGCAGATGCAGAGACAGTTTCTGGGAGCGTGAGGTTGGTACATGGGGTGCTGAGGGAGGCCTGTCAGATGGAGACTGGAAGCAGGCCCATTAGGTTCAGAATCCTCTTAAGGTTAGAGACACGTGGTCAGTGAGGGCCTCCTGAGCTGTTTGGGTGAAGTCCAGCCTGGCGTGGGCGGAAGGGAGAGTAGGAGGTGAGGAGACAGTGCAGGCAGTGTTTGGGTGTGCTGTCAGGTGGGTGTGTATGGCCCAGGGAAGAGTGTCCTTTTCTTGGTTTTGAGGCAGGGTCTTGCCTGTAGTGGTTGGCCTGGTACTTGCAGCAGCCGTTTCAGCCTCCTGACAGTTGGGGTTACAGGTGTGTGACCATGCATACTTTTAGTTTTCTTCCTTTAAGGTAGAAAGACACTTGACACTTTCTAAATGTCATTGAAAAGGGATCTACTTGAGGGAGAGGTTAAGTAATACAGGAAAAGGACGGTTTACGCAGGAGTTGAGCACACTGCTGGTACATTCTAGTGGACCTCACAGGCAGGCCTGTTGTAGAGTTTCTACTCTGCTGTGGAAGCAGCTGTTAGAGGCTGGCACATGGTATGTCAAGAGTGATCACTCAGTACCACGACGAAAGATGAGAAGAGTAAACCAGAGTGGGATGTAAAAGGTGTTAGGGATGCAGAGCATGGCTGGACCAGGTGGCAGTTGTTAATGATGCTGAAAGGCCTGTCAGGGTGGTGACATGTAAGCCTGGGATTGAAGGGAGAGCCTTGGGATATGGTGGAAAGTGGAGGGCAGCATCCAGAGTTTTGGATAGGGAGACCAGAGTGGTGACTGGAGTCAGATCATAGAGACTCGGCAGCCATGCGGATGCTGAACTCACTTAGTGATGTGGGAGAGCTGAGCAAGTGAAGGCCATTGGCTCCATAGTATGAGCCACTCCCAACATTGCCTGTCTCCTTGCTGCCGCAGAGCAGCCTGTGGAAGGGAGGAGTTTGATGGATAGTGCCCTGTGGCAGGAGCTTGAGGGCCTGGTCACATGTCCACAGTCAGGAAGCAGAGAGCAGTGGATGCTGGGTGCTCAGCTTTCTCCCTCTGCTTTTCCATCCAGGACAGAATGGTACTGCCCACAGTTAACATGGCTCCTCCTATCCCAGCTAGCCTAACCTAGGCAGTCTCACAGGCATGCCCAGAGGCTTGTCCACTAGGTGATTCTAGACCCTGTCACATTGACAGTATTAGCTGTTACAGCTATTAGATGCTTCCTCTGCCTGCTGTATGGAGAAGAGCTGTGAGGTGGGAGAGATGGAGGGGGAAAGCCAGAAGCAGAACAGTAAGACTGGTAAGTGTGGCAGTGAGAGTAGTCTTGTGAAGAGAAGTGGTCAGAGTTGCCACTCCTGAGAACATCAAGTCCCCAAGCAACTAGGTAGGGATAGGAGGGCATGGTGTGTGTGTGTGTGGGGGTATCCCATACACACAACAAGGGGTCAGAGGGTGGGCACAGGCAGGTCCCTTTGTAGGCTTGCTAACAGGAAGTTGAGGGAGTCTCTGGGTGATAACTCCTAACTTCTCTGTGATGGGGAGACTGCTACATCAGCTGTGAGGAAAGGATGTGATGATGCCAATTAATGAAATAGAGTAGAAGAATGACGTATGGTCCTCATGGTGCAGAAATGGGGCAGGAGGGCAGACTGACTGTATTCAGGCTCCCTCTGATGCTGGTGATGGCAGTATCCTAGACCTGCCTCTTCACGGATGTCTGATTAGGGGACAGGCCACCAGAGGATGGAATTGCTCCCTAGGATGGAATTGTGCTGGAAATTGAGGCTAGAGGTCAGAAGAAATGCTGTTGGGTGTCTCCCATTCTAACAGCAGTCCTGCTGAAGGGCTCCTCCTGGAAAGCAGTCATGGGAAGGTCTGGCAGGCCAGAGTCAGATCCTCTGGGAGCATTTGAGTAGGTGGGGCAGCTGGAAGGAGAGGAGGCTGTGTGGAGAGGCAGGCAAGGAGCTGGAAGTGCCCCAGTTCCACGCAGGGCCAAGATTTGGTGTGTGACCAGTCACTGTAGGTGGCTTTGGGGTGGAGAAGCAGGTGGTCTCTAGAGGTGCCAGTGCCAGCCACTGAAGGATACTGCGCTCCTGGCCCTAAGATCTCATCTCCCTGATGCCTTTCTTGGCATTTCCTGCCTGGCCAACATAAGCCTTCAAGTGTGTAGCCCTGCATTGGCTCTCGCTGTTTTGGGTGCCTCGCATGGCCAGTGAATGGCCATACTGGTGAGATTTGTAGATCACTGGCTTGGCACCAGTGGTATTCAAAAACAGGTGGTTGGAGACTCAGGAAGCACTTGCTTCTAGCCCGGGCTTGGCCGTGTCCGATGGTTCAGACTGAGCCCAGGAGTGCTGCTCATGACCAGAGGAACCGTATGTTTTAGCCGGCAGCAGAGTGTGTCTGGTGTGTCACATGAGCTTGTGATCTAAGCAAAGCTGCTATGTTATGTAGGCTGATGGAAGCTGGATCTTTAGGCCAGCCTTGTAGTCTTCTGTTGGAGATGAGGCCCTCACTCTTAGACTATTCATGCCCTCTGAGGACAGGGTCCTTGTTGTACAGTTCCTGTCACAAGCGTCACAGGCTTTGTGGCTTGCTATTAGTCATCTGGGCAGTTCTCTCCTGTTTTCTTAGGCATGCAGTAAAAGTGTGCAGGCCAGCCAGAAGGTTAGACATTACCACCTCTAGCCAGCCCTGTTCCTTGATTTTACAACCAAATGAAACTAACAGCTTCCTGAACTGTGTCTTGGTGCTGTTAGGATGGCTAGTGCCCTCATCTAACTGCTGGCTCTCAAGAGAGGTGTAGAAAGGCTTTGGTGTGTGTCCTTCTCCCCTTTACCACCCCCCCCACCTTCTTCTCTTCCTGCCTCCCTCCCTCCCTTGCTTTGATATTACCTGGACCTGGCGGCCTAACATATGAACGCGAAGTAGATTGGTGGGCGGGTCAGGAGCATTTAGCTAGGTACTCTCTTGTTTTGGTGGTACCAACTTCAGAAATGTTTAGATCATAGAAAATGTGGAAAGAAAAAAAAGAGGGGCTGGAAAGATGGTTCACAGCTTAGAGTTCTGGATGCTCTTCTAGAGGACCTGGGTTTGATTCCCAGCTCCCACATGGTGGCTCATGGCAGTCTGTGACTCCAGTTGCAGGGGAGCTGGTGCCCTCTTCTGGCCTCTTTGGATATCAAGCATGCATGTGCATAGACATACAAGCAGGCAAAACACCCATACACACAAAAGAAAAAGAAAAACATGAAAGAAAGAAAGAAATAGAATAGGGACCAGTATGATGACTCAGAAGGTGTAGGTGCTTGCTGCCATGGCTGGTGACCTGAGTTCAATCCCAGGGACCCACAAGGTGGAAGTAGTGAACAGACAACTGACAATTGTTCTCTGATCATCACATGCACACTGCTGCCCTTCCCCCAATAACTATCTGAATAATGTAATTTATAAGAAACATCACCATTCCGCTACCTAGTTAGCTTCTAATATTTCCCTTTTTTATTTTAGTATTTTCTTACTGGGTTTCCAGGCTCCTGTGTATGGTTTTGCATAGTTAGATGTTGTGTGTTAACTTTAACACATACCTGCTATGCAGAAAAAGTAGAACATAGACCCCAGAGCCAAGATCTGGGGCAAGTCCTGGCTCCCTTATTTCTTAGTTTAATGTGGGTAAGTTCCCTATTCTCAGGGTGCCTGAGTTTCCTCATTGAAATATCCATTCTCGGTGCTGGAGGCTCAGTGGTTAAGAGCATTGTCTGCTTTTCTAGAGGTCCTGAGTTCAATTCCCAGCAACCACATGGTGGCTCACAATGCACATAGCGCTCCCATATACAATAAACAAACAAGGAAACAAACAAATAAATAAATCTTAAAAAAAAGAAATATTTCATTGGAGGGAGTTTGCTCAGGAAACATTTGGTATTCAAGACTGGCAGCACTGAACGAGCTGAAGCAGGAGGACCATGAATTCCCAGTTAGCCTAGGCTGCATAGAGAGACCTCATCACAAGCCACAGCACAATACTGTAGGGGCAGAAAGTGCTGCGGTCACCTAGAGGGTAGAGGCTGCGCAGGAGGGCTCCAGAGTGTCTATAGTGCCAAGGATGTGAACCTCCTCTAAACAAGAGAGAGAAAACAGTAGTACCCACCCACAGGGTCCTGTGGTGTTAAGTGACTTCAATGTGAACTCATACTCATGCCTAGCATAGTGACTCCCAGAGGCATCATCACTGCTCTGATAAGTTCTGGCTTCATGTTGTATCAAAGTTTGAGTGTTCCACAATTTCATAAATATTCTTTTCAATGGTTTCCAGATATGTTGTAGCAAACCTTTCTCATCTATAAGTGTTCTGTGCTCCTAATGTGCTTTTTCTTCCTCCACCAGATGAAATTAAAGCAGAAATTGAAAAACAGAGGTAAGCAGCAGTGATTCCTCCTTTTGGGGGTACCGAAGGTGGTGGCCATGGGAACCCCTTTCCATACATGTTTACTCTTAAATTTAAAGGGGTAGCACACCCCTAGCTTCTGGGCAGGCAGGTGACTGGCCCAGTGCTGTGTGCCTGGAGGAATGGTTAAGGAAGGCCAAGTGAGGCCTTTATACTTTCTCTTGAGGAGGAGGCAGAAGCCTTGTCTCTGTGGAAGGGGCAGCTTGCTCTGGCAGTGCCTGCTTCTTATCTTGATGGGGCCAGCCAGTCATGGTTGAGAGACGTGGCTCTGGGGTGGCTGGAGCAGATCCAGACCAGCCTGCCAGTGAGTCCAGTAGCAGGTCCGGGCTCTTGTTTTCTGCATATGACATTCTAGTGGTTTCTTTCTCAAATTACATGTACTTGGCTTGTAACCATATCACCTCAAGATAGAGCTCTCAGCACTTTTAACTAAGCACTTACAAGCAAAATGGGAAAATAGAGTAAGGTGGAGAGAAGTGACCTTTTTTCTTTTTTCATTTCCTCTTGGCCCTTTTCTGCTTTTCCCTAGGCTTGGCGCTGCGGCTCCACCAAAGGCCAACTTCATTGAAGCTGACAAGTATTTCCTTCCGTTCGAGCTGGCCTGCCAATCCAAGTCCCCTCGGGTGGTCAGCACCTCCCTGGACTGCTTGCAGGTACCATGTTTAAACTTGCTGTGAGAGGTCCTTCAGAGCCACAGCCACTCCTTTACCCACAGCCATGCTGCTCTGGCACCGAGAATGCCCCTGGAGGTGGTGCATAAGAGCGGTTTGAATCTTCCTCTGTGAAGATCTCATGGCGGGAAGACAGTCTGGTTTCCTCAGCGGTACATTGCTTGTAGGTCGATTGTATTTGATATACACAGGCACATGACATGCTCCCAGCCTTATTGTTGATGGCATTAATGTATACTCTCAGGTGTAAAAACAGGTGCAGCCATCCCTGATTATTTGTGGAAGTTCTGATCTATAGGTGCTATGAGCTAGCCAGCCCCAAGAAGTGCAGGCTTGGATTCCCCAGTTCTTCAGTTTGAGTCAGCTGATTAGTGTATAACTTCATTCTCTGTATGTTTCTTCTTAAAGACATCTCTTAAAATGCATCATTGGCTCATTGAGTTCACAGCCAGCAGCATTAATAAAATGCTTGAACCAAGTTTATCTAACCTGCGGTCTTTTGTAAGGCAGTTCCAGCCTTCTTGCTTCTTAACTCCAGGAAGCACTTCTCATACACCAGGAGGGTGTTCTAAAGAGCATAAAGGACACTAGGTGTGGTGGCACACGCCTGTCATCCCAGCACTCAGGGAGGCAGAGGCAAGTGGATCTTCTGAGTTTGAGGACAGCCTGGTCTACAAAGCGAGTCCAGGACAGCCAAGGCTACACAGAGTAACCTGTCTCAAAAAACCGAGGTGGGGTGGGGGGGAGCATAAAGGACAAAACTGTGAAAGCCACAGAAAAAAACACTTGAATATGGAGGAAAATCTGAAAGAGAGCAATGTCACCTTGTTCCACCTTCACTGTGATTTGGGGATTTTACAGTTGTGCGCATTTCTACAAGTAACCACGGAAGTTCCACACTTCTGATTTGAGGCTTTCAAATACACATAAGTGAGTGGGTAGGTGGGTGAGTGTGTGAGTGAGCACATTTGAAACCAACAGTCTGCATGTGATGAAGATTGACCACAGTGAGAGCTTCACTGATGTCCTCATAGATGATCTCTAACTGTGGAGGACTCAGGAATTTAGTGGGGAGCCTGTCTGATAAGACAGCTTAGGCTCCTTAGTTCCCAAGCCATATTTGTTTTTGCTCTAGATATCTCCAAGTTTCTGATCACCTCTTAACCTTAGTGGACAATCCCATTAGTGGAAGAAGTTTAAAGTATATATCTGGCCTGCAAGTCAGAAGAGGACATCAGATCTCACTACAGATATAGATATATAGATATAGATATAGATATAGATATAGATATAGAAATAGATATATATATAGCCATTATGTGGTTGCTAGAAACTGAACTCAGGACCTTTGGAAGAGCGGCCAGTGCTCTTAACTTCTGAGCCATAAAATATATTTTTAAATTAATTTATTTGTACTTTATATACATTGGTGTTTTGCCTGCATGTGTGTCTGTGTGAGGGTGTTGGATCCTCTGGAACTGAAGTTAAAGACAGTTGTGAGTGGCCGTGTGGGTGCTGGAAATTGGACCTGCATCCTTAGAAAGAGCAGCCAGTGTTCTTACCCGCTGAGTGATCTCTCCAGCCCAGGAAGAAGTTTTAAAAATATTTAAGTTTATCTGAAATTCCTGGAACTGTGAACAGATGATTCTGTTAGAATTGCTTAGAGAGTTGAGTTGTGTAAAAAGGTTCATGAGGCCTTATGCAGATAAACAGTTCTTGAAAAGGAATGCTGTCATTGATTGGCTCTGTGTGCCTAGGCACAGAACTGCAAAGTGGCAGGGCACATCACATTTTTGGCATCCTCAGTATAATATTTACTCGGTTAATCTCTTTTCTTTAATATGCACATGCTTCAGAATTATGACAGCATTTTCTCCACAGAAGCAGTTCTTCCAAATGAAAAACCAAATGAAAAATTGTTTCTCTTCATTGCAGTTAATTCTGTATATGTTGTCCTATGTGAAGCATCTAATGAGCCAAGAATTCTTAACTGCAGGCTCAGTCCTACTTCTGTTCTAAAATATTTGATGCTGTGAATGTTTGCTGAGGACGTTTGACACAAGCTTAATTTTAGTTGTCTCCCCCTCCCATGAGGTTTACTTAGGAAACTGGTCCCCATGGCTAACACATTAACGTCCAAGGAATGAATGCTCACACCCTTCACTAGGCTGTCAGCCCTGGCCAGGTGCTTCCTGGCCCATCGCCTTGTTTAAGCTTTGTAAGATCCCTCTGAGGTGTTATTTTCATTCTTGTTTTTGCTTTGTTTTCCTTGTTTTTTCAAGACAGAGTTTCTCTGTGTGGCGTTGGTTGTTCTGGAACTCACTCTATAGACCAGGCTAGCCTCAAACTCACAGAGACTCACCTACCTCTGCCTCCTAAGTGCTTTTTCATTCTTATTTTAGAGTCAAAGAATCTGAGGCCTAGATAATAAAGTGGCCAGCTCAGCTAAGGCTGCCTGTCCAATAAGTAGTAGGCTTGTTTGGGTATGTAGCACGTCCTAACCCCACACTTAGGGTCTGGTCTGTTGTCTGCTTTTGGAAATAATTTTATTGGACCACAGTGGTCTCAACTTGGGCTGTAACAACTGAGTCTCACAGAACACCAGGCCCTCTTTCATACCTCTGAAGGGTAGGCAGGCCAAAATCAAGTCCCTGGCTATTTGGTGAGGACTCTGCTTCAGCTTATAGACTGCCATATTCTTACTGTGTGTTAGAGTACAAGCTAACTGGTCTTTTCTTAATAAAGCACAGAGGCCATTGTGAGGGCCCAGCCCTTGTGGCCTTAAGTCTAAGGACCTAATTTCCAGTTAAAGCAACAGAGAGATGTGTGTTTATCCACTTACCTGAGGCTGTCTTCCCATCACTGTAGCTTCGGTGAATAGTTCCAGTGGAGACCACCTGACCCGTATGTTCAGTGCCTGCTTCTTTATGGGAAAGATGGCTGACCTTGCTTTTAATTGTCACCCTGTGACCTGGCCTTTTCAGTGACTGCATTAGTGTCTTCACTCTGTGCTTGCAGGATTTTAAACACCTTGGCATTGTTTCACTTCCGCCCACTGGGAGTCCTTAGGCTTAAGGTGTGTGGTTCTCCTTTTGTATGGAACTCTCTGGAATTTAATAGGTACACTAGGGTCTCTTTGTTTAGTATACAAGGTGTAAAGTGATACCCTTTTTATGACTTAGGAAGTGGATGGGCATCCTGGAAGACTGCATGGAAAAGGAGCTTACCCTCTGCTGCCTTTCTAAGCCCACGTGCTAGAATTTCCTGGCAGTTGAGGAAACTCATGTCTTGGAAACCAAAGGCCAGACTTTAGGGGTGAAGTCTGATTTTGACCAGAGTGGAGCCAGCTGAAGTCACCTACACTGTGCCTTGTCATTCATTTATCTTGGAGAAGTGGCAGGGACAAAGGTCCTTTATGGTTTGCTTGTAAAGAGCACAGTTGGCTCAGATGCCTCTCCCTGCTAGGAGAAGCCTAGAGTCAGTCTCCTGCTGCAGCTTCTGCAGCACTGAGGAGCCCTGTGCTCCTGTTCTTTAGCGATTGGTCGCCCACACTGCCCAGGGGCAAAGCCTGTCTTGCCTAAATGAATGTTTTTTTCTGGTTGCATATTAATATTTTTTGGAATATATTTCAATATATTTTAACTTAAAATTAACATTATATATACTGTTACTAAACTTTCTTCATAATAAAACATACAAAAATAGGTTGGTTTTTCTTTTCCTGAGACATGCTCTTACTATGTAGCTCTGGCTGTCCTGGAACTCACTATGTAGATCAGGCTGGCCTTGAACTCACAGAGATCCTCTACCTCTGCCCCCTGAATGCTGGGATTAAAGGCCTGTGCAACCATGTCCGACTGGAAGCCTGTTTTCTCTTTTTTGGTGCTTGGGATGGAACCCAGGTCTGATTCCGAAGCATCAAGCTGCTTCACGGTTTCAGGGAATCTCCTTTTCAAGCATCAATATTTGGGAGTTGGCATCTACTCATAGCCCAGTGCTCATGATGGAACTTGAATTCTAATGTCAAGAGGGAGAAGCAGTGTCAGAACTTGACACCTGCCCACCCGAAGCCAGCCCTACCCTCTCAGGGGCCGAGCAGCAGGTCAGGGTGGGGTGGAGGGCTCTGGCTTGTCCTCCATTCTACCCGATTCCTTCTGGGTCCCAGAGTTGGGCTTAAACAACAGAGGGAGTGGGTAGTCTGCTCCCTCTGTCACACCATTGTGCGATGTGTTCTGTTCTAAGCTGCTCTCTTAATCTTTTTCTCCTTATTGATGAAGGTGCTTTGTGATGGAGAAAGCCACAAGCTTCTGCAGGGTAACCTCTTGCCTAGTTCAGTGGTGGAGGCTCTGGGCAACCTCAGGAGCACTGGCTTGTCTGCCTGTGTAGGCAGGCAGGAGTGTGAGCAGCCAGAAGCACTACACATAGAACGCAGCATGTCCACATCCTTGCCAGCTCTCTGACACAGAGTGTGCCTTAGAAGTCTGGGCCTTGGGGCTGGAGAGGTGACTCAGTGGTTAAGAGCGCTAGCTGCTCCTCCAGAGGACTTGTGTTCAGTTCTCAGCACCCACTTGGCAGCTCACAACTGTCTGTAATCCCAGTTCCAGAGGCTCTGGCATCCTTTCGTAGACAGACATACATGTGAACAAAACACCAATGTACATAAAATAAGAATAAATAAATAGATCATGTAAACATAAAAAAATAAGTCTGGGCCTTTTGTCAGGCTGAGCTTTAGAATAACCTGGACAGCTGAGAGAAACAAATGGAGTCCTGAGCTTCCATCCGATAACTTCTGGTTCAGTAGGTCTGGGTTGGAGTCCAGGAGACTGTGTTTTTGTGAGCTCCTCTGAGTGACTCTGAATCTCGGCCACGTGTAGAACTCACCCTAGTCTCTGCCCTCAGCTCTCAATCTAGGCCAAGGTCCAGGGAGGGTTTGAGGTGGCACCAGCAGGTGGCTTCTTAGAGGCAACCTGCCCACTGGGGATGGTAAAGCTTGTGCTCCGAACAGCTGTGCTTGCTTGGCTCCTGGGTGTGACTGTTACCATTGGAACCAGAAGTTCAGGGCCATCCATCCCTCCTGTCTTGTTGTCTAGCCAGGCAGAAGCATGTAACTCTGGCTCCTTCTGTGTGCAGAAACTCATCGCATATGGGCACATCACTGGCAATGCCCCTGACAGTGGAGCTCCCGGGAAGCGGCTGATCGACAGGATTGTTGAAACCATTTGCAATTGCTTTCAGGGCCCTCAGACGGACGAAGGGGTTCAGCTACAAATAATTAAGGTATTCCTGTTTGTCTAGTCCTGGTGTGAGAGTGTGGGTTTTAATTTGCCCTGTGTTAGTTGAGTGGTGTCAGAACAGAAGTGTAGAAGTGAGCTGGGCATGGTGGCGCACGCCTTTAATCCCAGTACTCGGGAGGCAGAGGCAGGCGGATCGCTGTGAGTTTGAGGCCAGCCTGGTCTACAAAGCGAGTCCAGGACAGTCAAGGCTACACAGAGAGACCCTGTCTCAAAAAAAAAAAAAGTGTAGAAATGTTACTTAGATCTTCTCCTAATGACATGACTTAGGAGTATGCAATGAGCCCGGAAGAGTAGGCCCACTGACAACGTAATCACCTGTGAATCTATTTGCTTGAGAGCCTCTGGGATAAAACTCTGGGGATTCTGGGTCCCAGCTGACCATCGCTCTGAAGTCTTCATTGGTACTCTTTAACACCTGAACCCAGTCCTGTTTCTTGTCTTCCCAGTTTTGTGTCTACTGCCAGGAAGGGCTCAGCAGGAGCTGGTAGCACCAGTGTGTGGGGAGTGAGTGGGATGGATGAAGGCATCCCTCCAGATCTTAGGTCCTGAGTCTCTCAGATCTGTGGCAGTGGCTCCATGCCAGCTGTGCTTTCTTAAAGCTTTTTGAATCTGAAAGGGACCTGGGAGCCACTGATGCTTTGTATTCCTGTGGGTGAGGTCAGGGGGTGTGTTTTGTGAGGGAAGGGACTAGTTTTCATTTTAGGTTTCTTTCTTTCTCTTATTTTATTATTTTTTTCAATCAATATTAACATTCAGAATAAAAAAAATTAACGAGCCACTAGAACACCTACTTCAACACAGCTTAATTACTTCAAATGGTGTGAATTTTAGGGAACTGCTTTTTTAACAATAGAAACAATAGAAAGTTGGCTGTGGGTACTAATCATCCAGATGGGTTTGCAGGACCATCTAAGAATTTTTTAAAAATCACACTGGAATCTTAGCACTTGGGAGACAAAGGCAGGAGGATTGCTGACAGTTTGAGGCCAGCCTGTATATAACAAGTTTCAGAGCAGCCAGGATTATTGAATGAACTTGAGACTGGCTTTAAACAAACAAAACAAACAATAACAACAAAAACACAGCAAAACCCCTCAACTGCTCTAGATAAGTTTGCCGAGGAGGGGCATGAGCATTCTGGAAGGTGACCGTTTCTGATCTGTCTCAGGCTCTTCTGACTGCAGTGACTTCCCCACACATTGAAATCCATGAGGGCACTATTCTGCAGACGGTGAGGACATGCTACAATATCTACCTGGCCAGCAAAAACCTCATCAACCAAACCACTGCCAAGGCCACACTCACCCAGATGCTGAACGTTATCTTTACCCGCATGGAAAACCAAGTGGTGAGTGACAGCTGGGCTGCCCACGTGTCCTGCTGATGCCAGCTCATCCATGTGCATGGCCATTGACAATTAAAAGTTTATCCTTTCCTAAGACTTCCAATTTTAAAATCAGAGTGCAACTCTAGCATGCGTTTTGAAGTTTGGTCATCACATTCTAAGTTTGATTTGAACTTTTAGAAACGTAATACTGGGCTGGGATATAGCTCAGTGGAATATACAAGGCCTAGGTATAACCCTGCACCCAGGAAAAGAGCACAGAAGTTTATCAGCTGCTTGAAAAATTTTAAAACTGTAGTCTAGGAGCCCGACATGGTGGTGCACATCTGTAATCCCAGCACTTGGGAGGCAGAGGCAGGCAGATCTCTGAGTTCGAGGCCAGCCTGGTCTACAAAGCCAGTTTAGGACAGCCACGGCTACACAGAGAAACCCTGTCTTGAAAAACCACAAAAACAAAAAAACCAATCGTCTAGTAGAATTTTTGTTTTTTACTAAAAATGCTAGAAGTATTTAGATGGAATGCCTTCTCCATTGTGTTTTAGTTACAGGAGGCCAGAGAATTGGAAAAACCAATCCAGTCAAAACCTCAGTCCCCTGTGATCCAGGCCACAGCAGGATCTCCCAAGTTCAGCCGATTGAAGCAGAGCCAGGCCCAGAGCAAACCAACGACTCCTGAAAAAACAGAATTACCCAACGGTGACCATGCCAGGAGTGGCCTAGGAAAAGTGAGCTCAGAAAATGGAGAGGCTCACCGAGAAAGAAGCTCCTCGTTCTCTGGTAGAGCTGAGCCTGCTAGGGGTGAGCGGGCATTTTCCTGGGGTTGTGGGATACACTGGGAAGTGTTGGCTGGTGGTTAAGGAAACCCCTGGGGCAGCTTGTCTATTCTGGGCCTTTCCTTGGCTTTCCCTTTTCTCTTACTGCATGTGGCACAGCCAGTGAGGCCTGATGGAAGCCTTGATATGGAGCCAGCTGCTGCTTCTTCCTGTCAGCCTTAGAGCAGTTGGTGCTGTTGGGGCACTTGGTCTCCACAGGGAGTTAACTAGGCAATTAGTCACTTAGTCTTTGGCAGTCTGCTGCCATGGATAGGCTCCTGTGAAGAGCTAGAACACCAGATGGGCAGGCAGGCATGGAGACAGGTAGATGGCATGGAGACAGGCTGATTTTTCTGTTTGCTTAATTTTTAAAGGTTTGTTTGTGTGCACTTGTGTATGAGCATGGATATTCTTGTGTCGTAGAGCACCAACGGAGGTTAGTCTACAGCTCGTGGGAGTCATTTCCGTCCTGAGAATAGTGCTCATGGAGTCAGACTTGGCATCAAGCACACTCACTTGCTGAGCCATCTTACTGGCCCTTTGTTTCCGTTTTTAAGCAAAATAATATGCCAGGCCTGGCTATAATCAGACAGTAGATGATTTATTAAGCATAAATTGTGATGACTTAGGAATGTCCACATCTCCTGAGCCATTGGAATGAACCGGTCTGGAAGTCTTCAGCTATCATGACTTTTTCTTTCCTGGGTGGCTCTGATTCCTCCCTCACAGTCTTTGCTCTACTCTGTATTTCCAGTTGACGCCATCTCTGCTTCAGTTACATGACGTATGATGCCTTTAGGCAGTAGTAGCTCCTGCTAGGGCACACATCTTTTTTAAGGGACATCTTATTAAAGTACAGTAGTAACTGTGGCTGTGCAAACAGAAGAGCAGTCCCTTCTCAGCTACACCAGAGTGCTGTCTCAGTCGAATGTTCTGGGCTGCAGTTGGAGTGCTCTTTGAAAAGCTCAAGTGAGGTACCAACCTCCCCTCTACCAATCAGCAAAAGCTATGCCCTCCCTGCCCTGACTGCTTGCAGAGCCTTGTGAGAATGGACCCCGCCTGCCTCTCTCTCCTATTGTTTAAAATTTCCCCTATTCTCTTTTTATCCTTTCTTCCATCTCCTCCCTTTTCTTCCTCCCCCCACCTCAATCTCTTTCTCTCTCTGTATAGTATATGTGCCTGTGTTTGGGGTTGTGAACCTGCAGAGGCCAGAGAATGGCATCAGGTGTCCTCTATCAGTCCCTGTTCCTTTGCACCGGGACTGTGCAATCACCCAGGCTCCTCCTGCATCCACCTCTGCAGTGCTAGGACTACAAGGGTGGACCATTATGGCTGCTTTATATGGTGCACGGGCTCAGACCCACGGATCGGTGCATGCAGGGCAAACATTCTTCTATGTGAATCATCCTGAGATCTTATCTGTCTTTTTAAAAAATATTTATTTATTTGTATATTTGTCTCTATAAGCACTCTATTTGCATGCATTCCTTCTGCATGACAGAAGACAGCATCAGACAAAAGAGGACATCAAGTTTCATTATAGATAGTGTGAACCACCATATAATTGCTGGGAATTGAACTCGGGACCCCTGGACGAGTAGTCATCTTTCCAGCCACTTGTCTGTCTTTTTATTATTTGTTTGTTTGTTGTTTGTTTTTCGAGACAGGGTGTCTCTACAGAGCCCTGGCTGTCCTGGAATTCACACTATGTAGACCAGGCTGGCTTCCAACTCAGTTATCTGCTTGTCTCTGCCTCCTGAGTGCTGGGTTTAAACGTGCCTGGTCTTTGTCTTTTATAAACACCTTTCTTTAGATGCAGTCTGCAGCATAGTGACAGTTTGAAATGCACATTTAGAAGCTAGGTGTGGTGCACTCTTGCAGGAGGATCACTGTAAATTCAGGATCAGCCTGGGCTACAGAGATCCCTTCTCAAAAAATAAAAACAGCCTGGTGTGGTGGCGTACACATTTAGTCCCTGCATGGAGATCAGCAGTCTGATCTCTGTGAGTTTGAGGCCAGCCTGGTCTACAGAGTGAGTTCCACGACAGCAAGAGCAACATAATGAGACCATGTTTTGCAGGAGGGGAGAGAAAGAAAGGAAGCAAGAAAGGAAGGAAGGGAGGAAGGAAAGGAAGGAAGGAAGGAAGAAAGAAAGAAAGAAAGAAAGAAAGAAAGAAAGAAAGAAACTTAAGCTACATCCAGATAAGCATCAGGCTGGAGCCCTGCCTCAGGGAGGTTGGGCTTTTCCTTAGCAGCTGTCTCCACAGGAGCCCTTAGAATCAGGATTAGCCCTTTCTAGCCTGAGAACATAGTATCCGTAGGACCTCCCAAAGACATAAGATCCTTTTGTGGTCAGTCCATGGTTTAGAACGGCTTTGTAGAACTGGTGCAATGGGCTCCATGGGTAAAGACACTCCAGCCACTGAAGCTGGAGATCTGAGGTTGATCCCAGGACCCATGTGGTGGAAGAGAGAACGAACTTCCACAAGTTGTCCTCTGATCTCCATATGTCTGCCAGTGTCATGTGTGTGCTCACACACAAGCACACCATGTATACATAAATGAATAAGGTGAAGTATTGTGACATTTACATAGGACTACTTACATCCTCTCATTCATTTATTAAGAAGGGAGAACTCTAGTGAGGGGAAGAGAGTTCAAAGGAGAAACACCCTACTTTAATTTTTATTTCTTTCTTAAGTTATGAAGAAAAGACTTTTATTTTGACTCACAGTCCTAGGCCAATGTCAAGAGGCGACCTCTGGTCATCTGGTGATAGCCTTCTTGCTGTCTGTCATGGTGACATAGAGCATCATGTGGCATCCTTCTGTATATTAGCTTAACTCTCCTCTTGGTGAATTGGGCTGCCCTGTACAAGGCCGTGCTGTGCTGCTAAGGAACCGTGTTGTTCTGGGAATGATGATGGCAGAGTGGGCACCTCTGCATGTTTAGAGGAGCCTGGCACATCAGGGTGGTATGGCTGCAGACTCTGCATGTTTAGTTCAGACGCATTTTCCACAAGCATTCCCAGTCTGCATTTGGCTGGCTCTGTGCATGTGGATCCCGTGTCTGCGCAGGGGCAGGTGAGAAGGAGTGGTAGGAGGGTGCAGGAAAGGCAGTAGTGAGGCTATTTAAGTGGAAAATCTGCAGAAAGGAAAGGGAGGTCTGTGTTGATGTGCTAATTTTATTTTTGGAAATGAAGATAGTGAAGGCTTTAGCTAATTAAAAGTGCTTTCTATATGGTTAGGTGGAAATTTTCATTATGGACTTAGTCTCTGGGGCCAGAGAGGTCACAGGAATGAGCAGCCCTCCTCAGGAGATGCATGAATGCCTTCCCCCAGCACACTCAGTCACACCTGAAGCACAGGCCTACAGGAGTCACCATGGGAACACTTCTCAGGGACAGCCACAGTATTTACAGGTGAAGGAATGGAGGCTTGGGAACTTGAGGGACTTAAATTCCCCACATTGGGAACTAGGCCAACCATGCTGTCTCCAGAGCCTTCATAGGCCCCTATTGATTGTACTTTCATGGGAAACAGTTCTCTCTGGCCTTTTTAAAAAGAGCCTTTCTTCTCTTTCTACCACCACTACCACCACCTCCTCCCTTCCTCCTCCTCCTCTTCCTCTTCTTCTTTTTCCTCCTCTTTTTTGGACAGAGTATTACTTTTTAGCTCTGGCTGGCCTGGTACTTATTATGTAGACCAGGCTGGCCTGGAATCCACAGAGATCCATATGTTTCTACCCCTCAAGTGCTGGATTAAGGGTCCTTCCTTTAACTTGTTATCTTTCTGCTTTAAACGTCCCTATACATAGTCCTGCAGCCTTACCTGCCCTCCTCCTGCCCTCCTCCTGCCCCCCCCCCCCCCCCCCGCTTCAGAGAGTTGTTTTTCCTATTGTTTGTTTTGAGACAGAGTCTCTTTTTTTCTTTTTCTTCTCTTACTTTTTCCTTCTGAGACTCACTCACTATATAGCCTTGGCTGACCCGGAACTCACTATGTCAACCAGGCTGGCCTTGAACTCATGGAGATCAACCTACCTCTGCCTGCTAAGTGACAGGATTAAAGGCGGGAGTCACCTTGCCCAGCCTGGCTTCAGGATTTAATAGAAGACATATGTGTAATTTACTGAGTAATCTCTCGGTAAACAATTATTAGCTGATGATTAAGAAGCATTTGGTAGGTGAACAATGCACACTTGCCAGCCTGCATTTATCAGTCACCACTTTATGGCCTCTGGTCACTCTGAGCCACCCAAGTCTCTGATAACACGACTCCATGTCTCTTGAATGTTGAATATGAACAGCATACTTGTAGCAGACAGTGCAGGTTGGAAATGGTCAACATAATTTTATGAAGTCATAGCATCAGTGTGTTATAACAAAACAGGAACTTAGAAGTACAAAGCCATGGGGCTGGAGAGATGGCTCAGGCTGTTCTTCCAGAGGTCCTGAGTTCAATTCCCAGCAACCACATGGTGGCTCACAACCATCTATAATGTGATCTAATGCCTTCTTCTGGCCTGCAGATGTGTATGCAGGCAGAGCACTGTATACACAATAAATAAATCTTAAAAAAAAAAAAAAAAAAAAGGAAAGTCATGGCTGGGGAGGGAGGGCATACCAGCCAAGTGGTAGAGCATTTGTCCAGTTTGTGTAAGGCTCTGCTTCAATCCTACTCCAAAGGGGGAACCCAGCTCTGAAATGTCTAGCCTTCATGTCTACAAATTATGGTACAGGTTACTGTTTGGGAAGTAAGTGAGCCCTTTTTTTTTTTTAAATATTTTTATTTAACTTTTTTAAATTTGTGTGCATTGGTGTGAGGATGTCAGATCTTGGAGTTGTAGACAGTTGTGAGCTGCTATGTGGGTGCTGGGAATTGAACCCAGGACCTTTGGAAGAGCAGACGGTGCTGTTAAGAGCAGATAGTGCTCTTAACCACTGAGCCAACTCTCCAGCCCGTGAGCCCTTTTTTTTAAAGTTACACATTTATTTTAAAGTAAATTGTTTGAGTATAATTAGCACTTCTCCTCCTCCTCCTCCTCCTCCTCCTCCTCCTCCTCCTCCTCCTCCTCCTCTTCCTCTTTCTCCTCCTCCTCCTTCTTTTTTGTTTGTTTGTTTAGTTTTTCAAGACAGGGTTTCTCTGTGTAACAGCTCTGGCTGTCCTGGAACTCGCTCTGTAGTCCAGGTTGGCTTCAAACTCATGGGGACTCCCAAGTGCTGGGATTAAAGGCGTGCACCACCACTGCCCGGCTTAATTAGCACTTCTTAGGTTGATGTTTGTGGATTTCATTGCTTAAGGTAAATTGAATGCCATCATGTGTGATGGTGTAAGTGAGGCAAAAATGGGGCAAAAGTCATGAAGGTGTCATGAAAAACTAAACGGAGCTCTAGGTAACTGTAATCCAAGCTAAATCATGGTTTTGAGGTAAAGAAATTAATTTAGGAGATTTCAGTTGTGGCTGGGTTGTTCCTCAGTTTCCATTCAGATTCTTTTTTACCGTCTAAGAAAAGGATATGATGTCAGTAATCTCATACGAGTGGACCTGGTTATGGGCATGTAGTGGCTGTTCCCCAGAACCTCAAAGACCATGCCCAGAACAGGCGGAAGTGGTGGTAGACTGAGTCCTCACTGAGACAAGCACACTCACACTCTGTGGTGTTGCTCACTCAAGATGACGCCTTCTGCTCGGTGATATGTTTTCTAACTGGCGATGTCACTTCCCAGAGACATCACTTCCACATGTCTTGTCAGAGCCCGTCCATAAGTTCTTCTCTGGGACTCATTTTCAAAAACAAAATTAATGCTCAGAGATGTTGGACCTTTCCCACTTAAACATTTACTGTTCGGCAAAATGCTTTCATCTGAATGTGGTCAGTCCTCAAGTGTCAGGCTAGGGAGCTCTGCTGAATTCTGGGCTTGCTTGACTCAGGGAGCTCAGCATGGCACTCCGCAGAGCAACATGGTCAGGAGCGCGGTGAAGGCACTGAGAAGCCCATCCTTCCTTCTGTCACCTGGGGCGATCAGCTCACGCTCTGGTGTGTGCTGGTGGCGGCTGTGGCCTGGGATGAGCAGCGGGGACTTAGGGAGGAGGAGACTCAGTGTGTCAGTGCTCTTGAGAGTAAAACTTGAAAGCCGAGCAGATCCTTCCCTGTGGTCAGCATCTGAGGGGTCCTCTGCCCTCTAGAGCAGGACTTCAGGAGGCCATTGCCATAATCGCCTTTTTCTTTTCTTTTTCCTGGCAACACCCTGTGTGTGTTTGTGTAGGCACTGAAGACGGGGCCCAGGAGGTGGTGAAGGACATCTTAGAGGATGTGGTTACATCTGCTGTGAAAGGTGAGTGCCGAGGACAGCCCTGAAGCCCCTCACGCAGTATCTGGGCAGGAGTTCTGCTCCTTAGTGAACTCAGGGAGCTCCTGGGAACCAAGTTGCTGCTGCTTCCCAGCCTGCATGTGGCACCCAGGGGTCCGGCTGCAATGATTGGCTTTGTTCCGTCTGAGGTGTGGGACTACAGTTTACACAGGAGTATTAGGTGCTGTACCTGGAGACAGAGGTCCACTCCATATGTCCTCTACATCAGAGCTTCTAAAATGTCAAGGCCAGACATGTGTGGCAGTCACACAGCAGTGGGTGTTAGGCACACAGGGAGGTTGTCATCATTGTAAGCCTCCTGTCCCGCTTCATGGTGCACGGGATGCCTGTCAGCTTATAGAGCTAGCCGTTTCTTCTGTCTTTGCTCCAGACTCAGTGGCTGCATGTTGAACGCTGTCCCAGCACCATTCATCAAGAAATTGAAACAATGGTAGTAGGTTGCAGTCAGCATTTAAGTGAAAGACATAAAATGTAGTGGGACACAGTGATGATGTATGGAGTCCACAGGCCATGGGAATGTTCCTTCTTTTGCATAAAATGTTGCAGTTCTTTATTTCTATATGTCCACACTAGGACATGGTTTACATTCATTTCTACATGAGTCTTGTAGCCAATACCTGTAATCCACATTTGGGAGACTGAGGCAGGAGAACCCATAATGAGTTCCAAGCTGGACTTTGAATCCAGGGTCTTACACACGCCAGACTGACAGAGTTACATCCCAGGCCTGATGTCATGGTTGGAGAGCCACCTCTCTGAGTCTTCTGTTTGCTGGCTAGGGTGCTGTGCTGCCAAGCTCTTTCAGAGAGCCCAGCACTTATTTAACCATGCAACAAGGCCTTCAAAAGAGCAGCACTCGTTCTTGCCATCCATTGCGGTCAGCATTTGCCTTGTCACACCTCAGCTTGTTGTGTAGTAGCACTGGGTAAATAATGTGTCAGGTAAATATAAGCTTTGTAAAGCCATTGCCAGCCAATAGTCTACAGATCGTTAGATTGCTTAGCAGGGAAAGGTGTTTCTGCTACCAAGCCTGAGGACTTAAGGTCAGTCATCAAAACCCACATGATGGGAGGAAAATGCTGATCCCCACAAGCTGTCCTCTGACACACACACACACACACACACACACACACACACACACCTCTAAATATATAATTAAAGATATTTTCTAAGCTGGACATGGTGGCACACACCTTTGATCTTAGCACTCAGTGAGGCAGAGGCAGGCGGAACTCTGAGTTCAAAGCTAGCCTGATCTACAAAGTGAGTCTAGGACAGCCAACACTACACAGAGAAACCCTGTCTCAAAAAATTCTAGGTTGGGAGTGGTGGTGCATGCCTGTAATGCATGCACTCTGGGAGGCAGAGGCAGGTGGATCTCTGTGTTTGAGGCCAGCCTTGTCTATAAAGTAAGTCCAGGACAGCTAGGACTGAGAATCCCTGTCTCCAAAGACAAAACAACAACAACAACAACAAAAAGAATGTTGTTGCATTGTTGTGTGTGTGTGTGTGTGTGTGCGTGCGCGTGTGTGTATACACATTTTTTTCTAATTAGATAAACATTTTGAAGGCTGCTTATTAAGTTCTTCAATGTCCCAAGCATATAGTAAGAGATAAGTAACATATTCCTGCTACAGTCATTGTTTTGCTCAGTAGCAGATATGCTTTCCTTAGTTAAAAGAAATCTTTGTTTTTTTTATTTTTTGAGACAGGGTTTCTCTGTGTAGCCTTGGCTGTCCTGGACTTGCTTTGTAGACCAGGCTGGCCTCAAACTCACAGAGATCCACCTGTCTCTGCCTCCTGAGTGCCGGGATTAAAGGCGTGCGCCACCACCACCCAGCTAAAAGATGAAATCTTTGTAAGTCTTTGGGGTTTTTGTTATTGTTGTTGTTTTAAGATTTATTTATTTATTTTATGTATATGAGTTCTCTGTTTTCATGCACACCAGAAGAGGGAATCGGATTCCATTACAGATAGTTGTGAACCACCATGTGGTTGCTGGGAATTGAACTCAGGACCTCTGAAGGAACAGACAGTACTCTTAACCACTGAGCCATCTCTCCAGCCTCAATTTTTGTTTTTTATGTGATTATCAGGAAGTTCAGGGCTTTTCTTTTCTTTCCTTTTTTTTTTTTTTCTTTACACTGTCTCTTGTTTGTTTGTTGGTTTGGTTTTTGATTTTTCAAAACAGGGTTTCTCTGTGCAGCCTTGGCTGTCCTGGAATCCACTTTGTAGACCAGGCTGGCCTCAAACTCATAGTGATCTGCCTGCCTCTGCCTCCCGAGTTCTAGAATTAAAAGGTACGCCACCATGCCTTTTAACTGTCACTTAATTTTTATATTACTAATGCTTTAAAAAAATCTTGCTGTGGAGAAGAGTCACACAGAAAGTCTGAGTTGTTGGGGTGGGGATGCGGGGGGGGCATGCAGTGCTGAGTCTGTGGATAAGTTCTGTCTGGTTCACACACTCACTGGATAATGATTTTGCACTTCTGTCTTAAGAAGCAGCAGAAAAGCAGGGTCTGCCGGAGCCTGACCGAGTCCTGGAGTGCCAGGAATGCGCCATTCCTCCAGGAGTTGATGAAAACTCACAGACCAATGGCATAGCAGATGACAGACAGTCACTGTCCTCAGCAGATAATCTGGTATGTCATTGTACGTCCCCATAGCCTGTATGGACACCTTTCCATTTGCATGTTTTTAGAAGCTGAAGAATTAGGTCAGTGTCAGAGACTATGAAAGATGGCCCTGTAGGCATTAGTCTCACAGTCCTGGTCTCATACTCTGTAAAGCAGAGTTACCTTTTCTATAGACCACTACTACTGAACAATGCCACACAGACTATTTTTTGAGACCAGGTCTTAACTATATAGCTTGCTAGCCTCATACTCACAGAGATCTGTCTGCCTTTGCCTCTTATATGCATATCTATCCATCCATCTATCTATCTATCTCCCTAATCCCCTCCGTGTGTGTGTGTGTGTGTGTGTGTGTGTGTGTGTGTGTGTGTGTGTGTGTGTAGCATATGCATGTGTGCATGCGAACTTGCCTATGCTTATGTGGAGGCCAGAGGTCAATGCCAGGTGTCTTTCTCTGTTCTTCACCTTACTTTTTTGAGAGAAAGTCTCTTAACTGAATCTGAAGCTCAGCAATTGGCTACACTGGCTGGTTAGCAGCCCAGGATCTGCCTATCTCCACCTCCCAGACACGCTATCATACCTTACTTTCATGTGAGTGCTGGGGATCCGAACTCAGGTTCTCTCGCTTGGGTGGCCTGTGCTTCCCCATTGAGCTGTTTCCCCCGCCATTCATTCTTTTTAAGGGTGAACTTCTCTGAACAGCATCACTGGGCAGGGGTTGGCAGCTCTGGGCTGAGTAGCTAGCCGAGATTCAGATTATCTAGCATGAGCTAGGTTCTAGTCCAATGTAACATAGAATGAATTTAATTTTTTAAAAAGTGTACACACAAGCCGGGTGTGGTGGCGCACACCTTTAATCCTAGCACTCTGGAGGCAGAGGCAGGCGGATCGCTGTGAGTTCGAGGCCAGCCTGGACTACAAAGCGAGTCTAGGACAGCCAAGGCTACACAGAGAAACCCTGTCTCGAAAAACCAAAAAAAAAAAAAAAAAAAAAAAAAAAAAAAAAAAAAGTGTACACACACACACACACACACACACACATACACACACACACGCACACAGAGAAAGAAAGAAAATGTTTTAAAGTAAACATGATGACACATGCCTGACAGGCCAGCACTTTGAGGGCTGAAGCAGGGCCAAGTTGGAGGCCACCCTGTCCTCCAAGACTGTCACAAATGAATGGTTTGGAAGCTTTAAGCCTTTGGTCCACTGGGAAAGCACTACTCAGTCTGCCTGCCTCCCTGAGTCGGCTGGAAGCTGTTTTCTCTTCCTGCATTAAAACTGAGTGATAGCACTTGGTGCATCTTTATATTCTTTGTTTATTTGCTTGTTTTGATTTTTGTTTTTTGAGACAGGGTTTCTCTGTGTAGCCATGGTTGTCCTGGACTTGCTTTGTAGACCAGGCTGGCCTCGAACTCACAGCAATCTGCCTGCCTCTCTACCTCCCAAGTGCTGGGATTAAAGTTGTGCACCACCACCACGCCTGGCGAATCTTTATATTCTGACAAGAGATGATCCCACCCTAATGGCCAATAATAACATTATTTAGGTTTAGATTTTCATTTGGCTTTCTTAGTGATTATTTATTCATGTTTTTGCTAAATTTTCATTTGAGAGTAGAGTTCCTTAATAGATTCTAGAATCTGTATGTGGGGCTGGAGAGATGGCTCAGTGGTTAAGAGCATTGTAGTGCAAGTCCCAGCAACCACATGATGACTAATGACCATCTATAATGAGATCTGGTGCCATCTTCTGGTGTACCAGCATACATGTAGGCAGAAAGCTGTATATATTATAAATAAATAAATCTTAAAAAAATAAAAAAAGAATCTGTATGTGTAAAGGCTAGTGATTTTGTTATGTGTTGCCTTATTTGCTCAAATGTAACAGTATATATTCCCCACCACCACCAAGACAGGGTTTCTCTGTGTAGCCTTGGCTGTCCTGGACTCACTTTGTAGACCAGGCTGGCCTCGAACTCACAGCCATCCACCTGCCCCTGCCTCCCGAGTACTGGGATTAAAGGCGTGTGCCATTGTGCCTGGCACTTTTAAATATATTTTATGTGTATGAGTGTTTCGCCTGCATGAATGTCTGTACACGGTGTGCATGCCTGGTGTCTGGAAAGGGAAGAAGAGGACATCAGATTCCCTGGGATCAGAGTTACAGATGGTTAAATGAACTTCATGTTGGTGCTGGGAGTTGAACCCTGGTCCTCTGGAAGATCATAAAGTTCTCTTAACCAATCAGCTAACTCTCTGTCCTCTAGGTGTTTTGCTTTACTTGCTTAATTTTTGAGGCAGGTCTGAGTCTCCTTGGCTGGCGTGGAGCTGACTTTGTAGATGAGACTAGCCTCAAAGTAACAGAGATCTGCCTCCCTGTGCCTCTTGAGTCCAGGGTTAAAGTTGTGTGCCACCACAGCAGTCTAAACGTGATATTTTTAAGTCGATTTTAAAATGCATGCCTTTTTCCCCAATGGACCCTGCGTTTGAATTCTTACAGATACCTTTCTTTCCTTCCTTTGTTTTTGTTTTGTTTTGTTTTGTTTTGCAAGACAGAGTTTCTCTGTGCATCCCTGGCTGTCCTAGACTTGCTTTGTAGACCAGGCTGGCCTCAAACTCAGAGATCTGCCTGCCTCTGCCTCCCGAGTGCTGGGATTAAAGGCGTGCACCATCACCCAGCTGATGTTGGTTGTTTGGAAACAGGTCTTTATATATCCCAGGTTGACCTCAAACTCACTATGTGGTTGAGGAGGACCTTGCCCTTCTGTTCCTCAGTCTCCACCTCCCAGTACTGGAATGACAGGCCTCACAGACTGTAAGGAATAAAGGACCAGGCTTACAGTTGCTCTGGTGACATGACTGTGGCA
Organism: Acomys minous; assembly: GCF_964271855.1. NCBI lineage: Eukaryota > Metazoa > Chordata > Mammalia > Rodentia > Muridae > Acomys > Acomys minous. Next base: position 68,161,399 of record NC_140485.1, on the reverse strand, counting down.
TCTGTCTTGCATCTTCCCCCTCCCCCTCCCAGCTGAGTAAATACAGGAATTTAGGTTTCCTTGAAGTAATTCCTTTCTTCTTGGATTTTCCTATTGTTTCTAATCTCAGGAACCAGATGTTCAAGGACACCAAGTGGCTGCTCGGTTCTCTCACATTCTACAGAAGGATGCCTTCCTGGTGTTTCGCTCCCTGTGCAAGCTGTCCATGAAACCCCTTGGGGAAGGACCCCCAGATCCAAAGTAAGCTCACAGCAGCTGTGCCCATCTGCTAGTCCATGAACTGGGAGCTTATGTTCTGTGTTTTGTCCTGTTTCCCACAATGTAGGTGTGAGATGGTTTCACAGCTTTCCATACTCAAGCCCTCCTCCTCAACCCTCGTCCCCGCCACCATCTCCTCCATCCAGAATCTTGCCCAGATTTGCTCTTGGTATACATGTTGACAACAGTCATCGTATACAATTTGTACTGACTTTTTTTTACTTGTTTAATCTCCTTGTCAGGCTATGGAGGGGCAAGATGCCTGTAGACTCCATTCCGAGATTTTGTCTGCCCTGATTCATCCTCCTGCCTCAAACTTTCTGAGTACTTGGATTACAATAATTTACTACTATACCCTGCTAGAAAATTTCTCATTTCTCTTTATTGTCACTTTAGCTTTATTTATTTTACTTTGTACATATGAATGTTTTGCCTGTATACGTGTATGTACACCATGTGTGTGCCTCCTAGATCCTCTGGAACAGGGGTTATTGATGGTTTTGAGTCACCATGTTGGTGCTGGGAATTGATCCTGGCTCCCACTCCCAGAACAATCTCAGCCCTGAAGATTTATTTAGTTTATGTTATGTAAGTGTTTAGCCTACGTATATGTATGTGTGCCTGGTGACCTTGATATTAGACAGGCGTCAAATCTCCTGAAACTGCAGTTACAGATGTGAGCTGCCATGTAGGTGCTGGGAACAGCAAGTGCTCTTAGCCACTCCCAGCTGCTGTCACCTGTTAACAAACAGAGACCCATTGCCTCAGCTATTCAAGTGCTAGGTTAAAGATGTGCAACATTGTACATGGTGAATTTACGGTTTTTAAATGTCCTTGACTTGGGATGGTGGTAGGAGGGGTCTTTAAGGCTGATGGATAGAGTGCTGGGTTGGGTGCTTTTGTAATAACTATCTGTGTATGGCTCACAGTCTGAGGAGCCCATTGCTCATCATGGGGGAAGGCATGGCAGCAAGAGCTGTAGGTGGCTGGTCACTTTGCATCCACAGTCAGGAAGTAGAGTATGATGAATTCTGGTGTTGGCTCCTTCCTCCTTTTGTGCAGTCTGGGACTCTTGTCCTGGAATGGCACCACAAACACTAAGGGTCAGTCTTCCCCTTAATTAACTTCATCTGAAGTCCCTCGAGGTCATGCTCCGAAGCTTGTCTCCTAGATTCTAGCTCCTCAGAGGTTGTCAGTTAACCATCACCAGCCTGTCCTCCTGGCAGATGAAGAGTGAAGAGTGTGAGGCGGAAACTCCTCGAGATAATTGCATGGATCCAGCCCGGAGCTGGCTCTTCTGACTCCACTCTCACCTTGCTCCTTCCCATTGTCCACTTTGTGTTGGGGAGAGACAAAAAGGAGTAGGAATGGACCACTTTTGTTTTCCCAGGGCCTGCGGGTTCTGAGGGACCCAGCTCATGCTGTCTGCCTCCATCCTGTTGGCTTATAGGTGCTGTTTCTACATCTTAAATCTGGGGCTGGCGTGGTGCGTATTCTTGTAGTATCAGTCCTCGGGAGGCAGAAGCAGGAAGATCAGGAGTCTAAGATCATCCTTGCTCACAAAGAAGCTGGTAAAAGATCAAAGGCTTTTCAGGAATCATACTGTTTTAGTCTATACTCAATATTTGGCAAGCAGAGGCAGGGTCACAAGTTCCAGGTCAGCTATACACAGTGAGACATTGTCTCAAAGCAAAAACAAAAAGCAACCTCCTGTCTAACATTCTCTGATGAGCGCACTATCACTGTCTTCTGTTGCCTTTGCAGGTCGCACGAGCTTCGTTCCAAGGTGGTTTCCCTGCAGCTGCTGCTCTCCGTGCTGCAGAATGCTGGCCCAGTCTTCAGGAGCCACGAGATGTTTGTCACTGCCATTAAGCAGTACCTGTGTGTGGCCCTGTCCAAGAACGGCGTGTCCTCAGTGCCTGATGTCTTTGAGCTCTCTCTTGCTATTTTTCTTACTCTTCTTTCAAACTTCAAGATGCATTTGAAAATGCAAATAGAGGTACATACTTGAGTTAGGGTTTTTATTTGGGGGCGTTAATGCCAGGTGAGGAGCCTGTCTGTGACTAGGCGTGATGTATGCCTGTAATCCCAGCACTCGTGAGTTAGAAGTAAGGTAGAGAGGAGGTCAAGGCCTGACTGGGCTATGAGACCCTATCTGCAGAAAGAGAAGCAAGCAAGCAAGCTGCTGGCAGCCTAGCCACCACAGTAAGGCACTCCTTTTACTCGCTGACCCTCCTGGTGGAACTTTGGGATAAATGGGAAAGACCTCATAAAACTTCTGTTCACAAAAGATTTATGGTCATGATCTGTGTTCTTAGCTCACATCCCTCCACCCAGATGTCTGTCGTGGCTTAAATTGTTTTGTTTTGTTTTTTGAGACAGGGTCTCTCTGTGTAGCCTTGGCTGTCCAGGACTCACTTTGTAGACCAGGCTGGCCTCCAACTTACAGAAATCCACCTGCCTCTGCCTCCCGAGTGCTGGGATTAAAGGCGTGAGCCACCATGCCCGGCTCTTGAATTGTTTAAAATAATTTGAATTAGCTGTTAGATTGATACATTATATTGCACAAATACAGATTTCTGGTTTCTCTCAAGTCCCAACACGTGTGGGCCCTGCTTTAGATTCTCAGCTCTGGATGGAGCCCCTGCTTGTCTCCCAAGATCCTCAGCAAGTGTGTGCTCTACTTTGTCCTCTGCCCAGGCTGCCTCGATTAGTATAAAACCTGCCTGGCTTCTAAGGTGCTGGCGTCATGAGCATCCTAAACGGAGACTGATCATTGTTCCTCACTTGTCTCCATGCCACACAGGTCTTCTTCAAAGAGATTTTCCTGAACATTTTAGAAACAGCTACAAGTTCTTTTGAGCATCGCTGGATGGTCATTCAAACCCTGACGAGGATCTGTGCAGGTGCGTTTACCTGGGGACTTCAGAAGAACTTATGAAGCCCTTGTCTGCCAAGTGCAAGTCATGGGCTTCAGCTCCTCTCTGTAGTGTCTTAGTGACTGATTGAGAAATCCTTCCATTAAAAGGTTCATTCACAGGACTGGAGTGATGGCACGTATTAAGAGCCCTAGCCCTTCCTGTTCTTTTTTTCCCTCTGGCTGTCCCGGAACTCACTCTGTAGACCAGCCTGGCCTCCAAATCAGATCTGCCTTCCTCTGCCTCCCCAGTGCTGGGGTTAAAAGTGTGTACCACCACACCCAACTTACATATACTTGAAAAAGTAAGTAAGAAAGAAATAGGCTAGGTGGTGATGACTCATGCCTTTAATCCCAGAACTCAGGGAGGCAGAAGCAGGCAGCTCTGTGTGAGTTCAAGGTGAGCCTGGCTTATAGAGAAAATTTCAGACAGCCCAGGCCACACAGAGAAACCCTGTCTCAAAAATAATATATAACTAGATAAATAAATAAATGTTTTTTAATCTGAAAGGGGATGTGTGTGTTCACACTGATTGAGAAAGGCCCACTTTACCTCCCTTGAGACCAGATCAGGCTGCTGTGCTGGGGACTTTTGGTGTTAGCACCAAGTTTTGCACATCCCAGAAACGTACAATCATGGCAGATGGATTTGGTGCTGCTGTCCTCATTGTCTTAAAATAGATTTCAGTGGATTTTCTGCTATCCTAGGGTTCTGCAGATAGGCAAACACTGCCTCTGAGTGACTCCTCAGCCCTTCTAGCCCCTTTTCTGATGAGGAAACTGAATTTTTACAAGGTGAAATGGAGTGCCTGGCAACAGGTAGTACAGAGGTGGGTGGGCCTAAGAGCACCCCCATGCTTCCAACATGCATTTCCTACTTAAAGTGTGGCCACTTTGCACAAAAGTTCACTGAGTATATTTTTGACAAAGAAACTTCATTTAATAAGAAAGCATAACTGGGGCCTGAAAATGGGTCAGTGATTAAGAGCACTAGCTGTTCTTCCAGAGGTCCTGAGTTCAAGTCCCAGAAACCACATGGTGGCTCACAACCATCTATAATGTGACCTGATGCCCTCTACTGGCCTGCAGGTGTACATGCACATAGAGCACTAATATACATTAAATAAATAAATAAATAATAAATAAATAAAGCTGGGCATGGTGGCACTGACCTTTAATCCCAGCACTTGGAAGGTAGAGGCAAGTGGATCACTGTGAGTTTGAGGCCAGCCTGGTCTACAAAGGGAGTCCAGGACAGCCAAGACAACACAGAAACCCTGTCTCAAAAAACTAAAAAACAAAAAGGAAAGATAGCATAGCTGACCTTAGTGGTAGAGTTCTTGTCTAGAATGCAACCAAGTCCAATACCCAAAAGAAAGGAAGGAAGGAAGGAAAGAAGGAAGGAAGGAAGAAAACTAATCACTTGTCTTTGGTCTAGATTTCTAATATGTGTATGTTATTTTCCAAGATGCCCAATGTGTTGTGGATATTTATGTCAACTACGACTGTGACTTAAATGCTGCTAATATTTTCGAGCGTCTAGTAAATGATTTATCCAAAATCGCTCAGGGAAGAAGTGGACATGAGCTGGGGATGACACCTCTGCAGGTAAAAACATCAAGGTGCATGGTTGTCCTCAAAGTTGACTCATTTCAGCAGACATCATGGAGTGTCATCACATGCTTGTCACTGGGCCTGCAGCTACCCTAGGGAACAAAAGGCACAGACACACAGCTTCTGCTGACATGAAATGACGGTAAAGAAGTAAGTTATCAAGAGGTGATGTGCTGCAGAGAGGAGATTGCCTGTGTTAGGGGATTGCCCCATAGCGTGCCCTTGGGGACAGGCAGTTCTCGGTCCCTGAGTGGCATGTGCAGAATCTTGGTGTCTGGGCTTTTCCCTGGAGGAAGGCTAGAGCTGTCCTTAGGCCACAGGAGGATTTGTGCTACCTAAAGCCGTGTGAATCTCAATAGTGACATTCTTTTTTCGCTCCTTCCTTCCTTCCTTTCTTTTTTTGAGATCATTTACAACTTATATTTATTGTTTTAAATATAAGAAATTCTATTTATGTGACAGGTGTGGTGAACCAGGCCTGTAATCCCAGCATTCAGGATGCTGAAACAGGATGTTCATAACTTGTAATAGGCCTGGCCTATATATTGAGATACTGTTTAAATATAGTTAGCGCTCTTATTTATCTGTAGTGTCTCTTAATATGAAATAAATTCGTTGGTCTTTAGGGTAGAGTCATTCATGTGCTAAATAATTGATTTTTTTTTCCAGAATCACAGGTTAAGACTTTGTTATTTAAAATACTATCAGATTTTGTTTTACTTGCTGGTATGTATCCCACAAGCAGTGAATGGAGCAATCTTTCTTTCCTTCCTTTCTTCTTTTTCCTTTCCTTTCTTTTCTTCCCCTTTCTGATGTCCTCCTATAGCACAGAGTCTACCTATTTCTTTGAGGCAGACTCTCTTGGCTAGGCAGGAAGCAAGCATCTCCATCAATCCGCTTAAACCCAGAGTTACAGGCATGAGCTAGTCACCCAGATTTTTAATGGGTGCTAAGATCCATGGTTCTCATGACTGTACAGCAAATACTCTTAATTATGAAGGCATCTCGTCACCCCTAAACTTTCTTTTGAAAATTCAGGTAATGGGGCTGTGGAGATAGCTGTTGGTAAAGAGCTTTTCTGAGAGCACGAAGAGCTGAGCTTGATCCCCAGAGCCCATGTACAGAGCTGAGCATGATGTCGTGCAGCTGTAACCCCGGCGCTGGGAAGGAGGAGGCGGGCACATACCTGGAGTTTGCTGACCAGCTTAGCTAGGTAGTGTAACTAGTGAGCTCCAGACCAGTGAGAGACCCAGAGGAGATGGATGGCATTTCTGAGAATGGTACCTGCCTGTCCTTTGGCATCCACAGATATGCACACATGTACATGTTCATGCATGCAACAAGACAGTTTTTAAAAGATCCAGATAACCCTTTGCACATAGGGAGTCACACATGTCACAGTTGAGAGCTTACAGTGAATGGTACCATTAGGGATGTTCAGGCTCGTTGGTGTGCCACCAGCATGTCGACTGTTAGCAGTCCCCTGGGTTTTGTCTGTAGTAGTACTGAGTGTTAGCAGTGAGCTGGCAGCCTCACAGGAATGCCCAAGAGCCCCAGAATGCCCAGGTTAAGTGTGCTAAGGCTCTGTACTTTTCACTTTGGACCTCTAGGAGCTCAGTCTGAGGAAAAAAGGCCTGGAGTGTCTCGTGTCCATTCTCAAGTGCATGGTGGAATGGAGCAAGGACCTGTATGTGAACCCCAACCACCAGGCCAGCCTGGGTGAGTGAGAGATGTGAGTGACTCCTCCCTCAAATGTGGAAAGTGTTGTTCTGGAACTGTGCCAAACAGCCCTGTTTCCTAAATACCTGCAGTTACTGCAAAGCTTGTACCTTTTAATACATGTGGAATGTTGGGGGTTTAATTTGTCTTCCTGGAGCTGTAATAAACTGTGATATGATACTCTGACAAAAGCACTTAAGGGAGAAAGGTGGGGGTTTTGTTGTTGCTGTTTTGTTTTTTTCAGACAGGGTTTCTCTGTGTAGCCCTGGATGTCCAAGACTTGCTTTGTAAACCAGTCTGGCCTCAAACTCACAAGAGATTTGCTTGCCTTTGTCTCCCAAGTGCTGGGATTAAAGGCTTGTGCCACCACTCTCACCACTCCCCCTAAGGTTTTTTATTTTTATTTTTATTTATTTATTTTTTTGTAGTCCTAAAGATTGAACCTAGAACCTCATGGATGCTAGTAAAGTATTTTACCACTAAGCTGCTCTGCCAAAGGATTTATTTTATTTCACTTCATTTTTATTTACTTGTTCTTAAGGTTTTATTTTTGTTGGCTGTCTATCTGTATGCCATATGTGTGTGTGGGTGCCCAAGGAGGCCAGATCTCCTGAACTAGAATAAGCTACTTGAAATAGGATCAAACTTGGGCCCTCTGGAAAAAAGTGCTCTTAACTGGTGAGCCATCTCTCTAGCCACCACCACCACCATCCATTTTTTTCTTTTAGATTAAAAAAAAAGTGCATGAGTAAGTGCAGGTGTCCATGAAGGCCAGAAAAGGGCGTTAGATCTCTGGAGCTGGAGTTTCCTGAAGGAGGACATTGCAGGATTCCCCTTCTGTGCCATGACCTAGCCCTGCCTGGACCTCCATTCCTGACCTCACTCCTGCCACCATCTTGAGTCAGGCCTGGTTCAGGAGAGTTTGGCTGAATCTTCCTGGTCTCTTGTCTGTGCTTGCACAAACACTATACTCCCTGAGTAATGTAGAGTTGTGGAAGTTTGTTTGCATTTTGGTAAGGCAATTCCTTCTGCTTATTTTAAGTGTCTTGTTTTTACATTTTCTTTACTTGTGAGTTTTAGAATTAGTTTGAGTTCTATATAAGATAGATTTTTTTCATAAAGCTGAGGAAAATATTTAAGTAATAGACTCAGTACCTGTGCCCTTTTGGGTCCAAACCTGTTGTTATGGCCAACGTGAGAAAAGGGCACTGAAGCCAGAGCTTGCTCAGCCACATCTGTTCATCTGCTTAGTTCGTTTTGTTTGCTTTTATGTCACTGCAGGTCAGGAGAGGCTCCCAGATCAGGAAATGGGGGACGGAAAAGGCCTTGACATGGCAAGACGGTGCAGCGTGACATCAGTGGAGTCCACAGTGTCCTCAGGGACCCAGACAGCCATTCAGGATGACCCAGAGCAGTTTGAGGTCATCAAACAACAGAAGGAAATCATTGAGCACGGCATTGAGCTGTGAGTGTGGCTGCTGGGCTGGGCCATCGCTCAGGGCCTTTGGCAAAGCTACATCTTCTCTAGGACCTGGAGGCTGACTCCTGCAGGGGAAGTACCTGGGACAGGGGCCGCTGCTGGCCCCCAGGCAGGGGGATGCATGGGAGTGTTCATGAGATGACGAGAGGTGCTTTGTATGGAGAAGCCTTTGTGTAACTCAAGATGCCTTGATTTCCTTTCCTCATAACAAAAAACACTTAAGAAAACGGCAAGGCATAGTGGCTTAGCCTGGTAATCCCAGTCCTTGGGAGACTGAGGCAGGAGAATGGCTTTGAGTTCAAAGCTAGATTGGGCTACATTGTAAACTCTCAGAAAACAAAGCCACTAAAAAGCAAAACAGGGGCTGGAGAGATGGCTCATTGGTTAAGAGCGCTGGCTGGTCTTCCAGAGGAAGTTCAAGTGTAGTGGTCAGAGGCAGCTTACAACCGTCTGTAGCTCTCCTCTTCTGGCCTCTGAGGGACACTACATGTATATGGCTTGCAGACATACATGAAGGCAGAGCAGTCATGCACATAAAATAACAACAAAGAAAATCTCAAAAAAAATTACAGAACAAAGCAACAAACAAAAAGCCTGGAAGAAACCATTGTCTGTTTCCTGAATAGAAAGCTCAGTGTTCACCATGTTTGCTTTGCCCATGTGTAAGTCTCTGTGAACCATTTGTAATTTGTAGCCATCACCATACTTCAGCACACCCGTGTTTGAAACTTAAGCGTGTTCTCCACATCACCATGACACTATCATTGTGGTAATTGCTCAAACTTGGCTTCTGCCTAGTCTTTCATGTCTGTGCCATTTACTTTTGAATAACCAGCAGCCTCCCTTACTTTAACAGTTGAAGCGAATCACTCAGGCTTTGAAGGGAAGCTCTGAGCTCTGCGCTCCTGTCTCCCATCCCTGGGGTGCTTTGTTTTCCCCATAGCAGCTAAAGTAATGGTTTTTATTGAGTTCACTACAAAGAGAGGACTGGAGTGAGAGCTGAACTTGAAAACATAAACCAAGCCTCACCCCTCCCCTGCCAAAAGTCATTCCAGGCTTCCTGTTCTGTGCCATTAGCTAATCCTGCTTGGGCCTCCCTCCCTGGCCTCATCTCCTGACAGCTCACTGGCCCACATGGCCTCTCTTTAGTCCCCTGGTCACCATGGTGAAGAGCTCTCTTCTTTTCCCTCAATGCTCTTTATTCATTTAATCCCTCAGAAATGGGACACTATTTCTTCCTCAAAGAGGCCTCCTGTAGCCACGCTGACTAAACATGCCAATGTTTCTGTCCTTCCCCAGTTGAGTCTTCATGGCTCTTGCCTGTTTGTGTTTGTACAGCAGTATCCCTCTGCCATGCAGAACCTGGCAAATGTTGGGCCTGACCACTGGTTAGCTTTTCCTCTCCTAACTAGAAAGCATAAAGTAACTATCTTATACCTAAACTGTATATTTGACAAAGGATGGAAATACCAAATGATAGTTTGGGACTGTTCTGATGGCTCTCCTGGACCTCTGTGACCCTCCTATGATTTCAGTTGATTACAACAGCAGCAGCCATCACACATATATGCTAGAGGAAGGGGGAGAGGGCAGAAAGGACACAGCCCTGTCTGTCAGAAGTTTCCTTACTTGGGGCTGGAAAGATGGCTCAGAGGTTAAGAGCAGTGGCTGTTCTTCTAATGGTCCTGAATTCAATTCCCAGCAACCACATGGTGGCTCACAGCCATCTATAATGTGATCTGATACCCTCTTCTGGTGTGCAGGTGGTCATGCACATAAAACACTCATATTAATCTCAGCACTCAGGAGGCAGAGGCAAGTGGATCTCTGTGAGTTCAAGGCCAGCATGGTCCATAGAGCAAGTTCCAATGCAGCCATAACTACATAGAGAAACCCTGTCTTGAAAAACCAAAACCAAAACCAAAAAACTTTCCTTACTTGGTGCTGTCTTAACTTTATATTACTACTGTCCTGTATTCCAGGTTGCCCAATTCAGTGCCCAGGGTTCCATCTGTTAAAGATGGGGAGAGTGGACATGGGTGACAGGCAGCTAAGTCTGCATTTGCAGAGTCAGAAATTAACAGCTGCCAAGATATAGTGGTTCACTGTGGTCTCAGTACTCAGGAGGCTTAAGACAGGAGGGTGTCCTTGGGTCTAAGGCCAGCTTCAGTCATATAGCAAGGACCATGTCTCAGAAAACAAAATACAGGGGCTGGAGAGATGACTGAGAGGTTAAGAGCACTGGCTGCTCTTCCAAAGGTACTGAGTTCAATTCCTAGCAACCACATGGTGGCTCACAACCATCCATATTGAGGTCTAGTGCCCTCTTCTGGTGTGCAGATGTACATGCAGGCAGAAAAACCAAAACAACAATAGAAAAAAAAAACCCCGAAATACAAGGTTAAGTATAGTGACACATACCTTTAATCCCAGCACTCCAGAGACAGAGGCAGGTGGATTTCTATGAGTTTGAAGCCAGCCTAGGCTGCAAAATGAGACCCTTTTTCAAAAAAAATCTAAAAGCCAGAACAGGGCTGGTGAGATGGCTCAGTGGGTAAAGGTGCTTGCCATCAAGTTTGATGATAAAAGGCTCTAGAGAATCAAGCCCTGCAGGTTGTCCCCTAATCTCCATACTTGATCACATGGGCACACATGTAAACAATAAATGGGAAAAAACCTGGTGTTAGAATTTGGGAAAAATGTGGAACACTTGGCGTATTGCTAGCTAATGTGACGGCTAGTTCAGGGTGCCCTGCAGCCATTTCCCTCGAATGCTCCAGATTTTTAAGTAAGCCACCTGTGTTTTGTCATTCTTGTACAGCTTCAACAAGAAGCCGAAGCGGGGAATCCAGTTTCTCCAAGAGCAAGGCATGCTGGGAACAACCGTAGAGGACATTGCCCAGTTTCTCCACCAGGAGGAGCGGCTAGATTCTGTAAGTCTGGATTTGGCACTGCACATCCCCCACAGGCTGGCTTGTGTCTCCAGCTTGCTTGGCCCTCAGTGCAGAGTGCTTTGCACTCCGGCTCCTGCAGCCTTGCTCTTCCCCAGCACTGTACAGCGTTCCCTGATGAGGCCGAGCTCGGCTTTGACCCACAGTTACTTGTATGGGAGGCAGTGTCAGAGTCCATAGTGGTCCTCCACTACCAGCAGTGCTTCTTTGCCTGAGTGTGCCTACTGTTTCTCTTCCTCTGTTTCTAATAGGCTGTCCTGAGTATGGAAGCAGGGGCAGTCTCTCCCTGTTTCCCAGCAGTCAGCTGCTGTGGGCACTTAGGGCTTTTGTGTTTCAGTCACCACTGCCACCCCCATCCACCTCCCCTAGTGTTTTTGCTGCGGGCCATGTTTGGCAGTTTTTAGATACGAGTATGTGTACATGCTTCAGACCCAGGTTGGCGAGTTTCTGGGAGACAGCACAAGGTTCAACAAGGAGGTGATGTACGCCTATGTGGACCAACTGGACTTCTGTGAAAAAGAGTTTGTCTCAGCCCTAAGGACATTCCTGGAAGGCTTCCGCCTGCCTGGGGAAGCACAGAAGATTGACCGGTTAATGGAGAAGTTTGCTGCACGATACATAGAATGTAACCAAGGGTGAGCACTGCAGCAGCTACTTCTTCCTTTTTGCAGACATTTATCTTGACTAGATGTTTGAATGTAATTGTTGCAATTCCTCTAAGACACTGAAGTGTCTGATCACTATGTGCCAGGCTCTACTAAGCAGTGTCCCACATAAGACTTTACAGCAACCTTAGTGGTGTCCCTGCACTACAGTCTGGGAGGTTGGGGACCAGAGAGTTAAATATCTTGCCTAAGATCTTATGGTTAGCTTGGCATGCTGTCACTATAAGGGTAGAAGCAAGAGAAATGGGAGGTGGAAGCAAGCCTGAGCTGCTTTTAAAACGAACAAAAACAAGGGCCGTAGTTCAGGGATAGAGTACTTATCTTGGACGCATAAGGCCTTGGGCTCAACCTACACCATTGAGGGAGCAGGTCACATAGCTAAGAGGAAAGCCTGTGCTTTCACTATAAAAGAGCAGGGAGTTTTTGTTTGTTTGTTTGTTTTGTTTTGTTTTGAAGACAGAGTTTCTCTGAGTAGCCTTGGCTGTCCTGTACTTGCTTTGTAGACCAGGCTGGCCTCAAACTAACAGAGATCCACTTGCCTCTGCCTCCCTCGTGCTGGGATTATAGGTGTGTGCCACTGCGCCCAGGTCAGTTGCTATTTTTTTGTTGGTTGGATGTTTTGCTTTGGTTTTTTTTTTTTTAAGATTTATTTATTTATTAAGTATACAGTGTTCTGCCTGCATGTACACCTGCACACCAGAAGAGGACACCAGATCTCATTATAGATGGTTGTGAGCCACCATGTGGTTTGTTCACTCAACCTTTGCTCACTGAACTCAGGACCTTTGGAAGAACAGTGGGCACTCTTAACCTCTGAGCCATTTCTCCAGCCCTCCCCCTCCACCACCACTGTTTTTATAGGAAATAGAGAAGTTTTGATCCTAACTGGGGTGAGAAGTGGAAAGAGTGATGGAATGCAAGTGACATAAAGCAGAAGTGGGGACTAATTGGGAAAGGACGAGAACTAGGTGGAGGGAGCCAGGCTTCATGGGGGAAACATGAGGACAAAATCAATGACAAGTGTGTGTGGCGAAGCTTGGGGAAGCCTGTTGCTTTGTGTGCTGACTCAAAACTTCAAAAGAAAGGGGCTAAGTGTCATTAAGATTGCTGTAAGTAGCTGGGCATGGTAGCGCACGCCTTTAATCCTAGCACTCTGGAGGCAGAGGCAGGCATATTGCTGTGAGTTCCAGTCCAGCCTGGTCCACAAAGCTGGTCCAGGATAGCCAGGGCTACACAGAGAAGTCCTGTCTTGAAAACAAACAAAAAAAGAAAGAAAGAAAGAAAGAAAGAAAGAAAGAAAGAAAGAAAGAAAAACTTGCTTACATACCTCATGCTGAGTGGCAGCCCTGCTAGTTACTGGTGGGAAACTGAGGCCCTGAAAAGTTGAGCATCCAGTCCAAAATTAGTCACCTCATAAGTGGCCAAGCCAAGATGTCTGAGGAGTCATGGGCTTCCCTCTGCATGTGCAGCCTGTGAGTGTCTAAGTGCATTGTGTAGTGCATTGTGAGCATGCTGTGGGAACTGCTCAGAAACACACTGATGACAGTTTTGTCCCAGGTCAGTTCCACTTTTATATTAACTAATCAGTTCCAGTCCTCCAGTGTGTGGCTGTGGCCAGGAGCCTCTGTTCACAGAGGCAGCCTCTGGTCGTGAACCTAACAGACGTGACAATTTGACATGAAGATGTAATGGTGTGTTGCTAATTTTAAGTGTGCCCTCCATGGACCTGGAGACCTTGCTCCATTGCGCTAGTCAGTCTATCCAGGTCCTACCAGCTCTCCTTTGCTGTACTTCTTAGGATTTCTCTTTCCTGGTGGCACAGTTTGTACAGAGGAGTCTCTAGATTCAGGTCACATGTAATGTGGCTTAGTGTCTACACAGTTCTATTTTTTTCTTTCCTTACCTGAAGCAAAAATGTCAGACCTTAAGCATATGCTTTAAAGCAATATAAATATTTTGTTTTGCATTTCTGCTGTTAAGTACCTCAGTGAATAATAGAAACAGTAAATAAATAATAACCAAAAAAGAAATTATGTGGTACCTCAGTACCAGAGTTGATGCTCTCAAGTGGAGGCCTAAGAGGCCCCTGGTATGTAAAGGGTAAAGAGTTGTCCATCCTAGGATGGGCCTATAGCAGGCCTGGGACCTGTGAGAGCATCTCCTGGCATCCTGTGCTTGTTTGCTTGTATTCTTGGCGCAGGATGCTCCTTGAGTTGTTATTGTTATTGTTGTTGTTCTATTTTGTTTAATTACTTAAAGTTGCTTGACTCAGAGAAGCCCAAGCTCTGGTGCATGGGCTCAGTTAGCTCCCATTGCACACTGGACTGTTAACCTCTTACTTGGTGATAATTTTTGTTCAGAAGACTCTTCCTGGCTCCACATAATATGGTGCAGCAGCTTTGGTGACTTGTGTCCCCACTCATGCCATTCTCCCTGGCTGTCATTACATGTGTTCTTTTCTGGGTTCTTTTCTTCCAGACAAACCCTGTTTGCTAGTGCTGACACTGCGTACGTCCTGGCGTACTCCATCATTATGCTAACTACTGACTTGCACAGCCCTCAGGTAAAATACCCTGTGATTCATGTCTGGTAGCCACAGACCTAGATGAGTTTGTTTGAGCATTTCGGTGTTTTAAAGTTTTTTGTTTTTTGTTTTAATTCCAGGTAAAGAATAAAATGACAAAAGAGCAATATATTAAAATGAATCGGGGTATCAATGATAGTAAAGACCTACCAGAGGAGTATCTTTCCAGCATCTACGAAGAGATAGAAGGCAAGAAAATTGCAATGAAGGAGACAAAAGAGCACACAATTGCAACAAAATCCACCAAGCAGAGTAAGGCCACCTACTGCATACTTGCCCATCAGTGCTAACTTTTTTCATTAAAATATAATTACATCATTTTTCCCTTCCCTTTCCTCCTTACATCCCCTTCTGTGGCTCCCTGCTCACTCTCTCTCAGATTCATGGCCTCATCTTCTTTAAGTTGTTATTATTTCATATACACATACATAAAAACACCATGTTTAAATACAACCTGCTAAGGCTCAGCCGTGGGGGAGACAAATTCTTACAGAGCAGTCCTTAGTTGCTTGTAGTTCTTTGTCTAGGGGTGGGATTCAGCTCTGGTTTTTGAGTACATCAGAAAGTATAATTAATTATGCTGCTGGTGACAGATTTAATTTGCATATCTAGACACATGAATAGTAATGTGATTAATTATTATGATTATTTGCTTCTTTCATTATAGGATTCTTGCTAGATTTGTAATTAGGAACAAGAAGAAAATATCTAAGAGCTAAATTGTCCTCCCCAAAATTCTCCACAAAACTTTTAACCAACGATGGTTGCCTTTGTTTGAGAAGCTCAGGCACAAAGCCTTAGAGCACAGGATTAGAGCCTCACACCTTGGACCAGGCCTAAGCTTTTACTCACAGGCCGGGTGACCCTGGGCAGGGGTAAGGAGGCATTCCTGGCCATTTTGCCTCATCATCCCCACCTGTAAAATGGTAATATTTGTAGGAGGTTCATAAGCTGATTGGGAGATTTATGAATGAATTACGCTTTTGAGGCAGTTCCTGGCACCCAGCAAGTGCTCTGTATGTGTCTTATTTCTTTGCAGATGTAGCTAGTGAGAAGCAGCGGCGGCTGCTATACAATGTGGAGATGGAACAGATGGCTAAAACCGCCAAAGCCCTGATGGAGGCCGTGAGCCATGCTAAAGCTCCATTTACCAGTGCCACACACTTGGATCATGTCCGGCCAATGTTCAAAGTGAGTACCCTAGGAAGTTAGCATGCTGCCAGGCCTGATCCTGTAGTTGTCTGGAGAGATTGCAGTGGGGGAGAATGGAGAGGAAAAACTGGGGTGCTTCAACAGGAAGTCCCTTCTGCAAGTGCCAGCATAGTCATGGCCTCTGCTCTCCCACTGTCTGCCTTTGAATCTTGGCTTTGCTACTTTGTAGCCTTGTGTGTTATTTTAAAACAAAATCTCAATCATTTGATTTTGCCAGTGAAGACTAGGCAGCCAGATGCAGGGGTGAAAGCCTGCTAGTTCAGCGAGGCAGAGAAAGCACCCAAGCTGATTCAGCTGGAGGTCCCAAAAGAAGTCCCTTTCCCACGCTGTCTCCAAAGCCCCTCATACTCAGTGTCTCCCCTTGTACTTTCTGAGCAGAGCAGGTAGATGACACCTTTTTGCCAAACAGTCTTTGTAGTCTGCTGCCACCAGGAAGGAGGCACTTTCCTTTTTCTGAGCTCAGGAAACTGGCTTTCCAAAAGGAAGTGCCTCTGGCCCTCAGGACAGCAGTGGTCTACAATAAGAGATTGTCTTTTTGCTTTCCTAGTTTGTTTGTCTTAGAGCCAATAGTACTGTACTGACTTTGTGGTTCCTTCCTTAGTACTGGCCATTCCATCCCCCAATTTTTGTTTTTTTGAGACAGGTTTCCCCCTGTATCCTTATCTGTCCTAGACTCACTTTGTAGACCAGGCTGGCCTTGAACTCACAGGGATCCACCTCTTCTGCCTCTCCAGTGCTGGGATTAAAGGCATCCACTACCACGCCTGGCTTTCTCTCTCTTTTTGTTTTTTTGACACAGAGCCTCACTATATAGCCTTGACTGGCCTTCAGCTTGTCATGTAGACCAGGCTAGCCCTGACTCACAGAGATCCACACCTGCTTTTACTGTGATTAAAGGTGTGCACTACCAAGCACAGCTTGCTTACATGCTTTATTCTGCACGCTGACTTCTGACTATTTGTGGCTGTGTAGAGAATGATTCTGTGGGACTGGTGAGATGCTCAGCATTTGAATGCTCTGCCGAGAGGGCCAGGGCTCTGTCCCTGGTAACCCTCTAAGACTCCATGCAGGGAATGTGACACTCTTGTCTACTTCAGTGGTCGCCAGGCACAAACGGGACACAGATAAATCTTAAAAACCCCGGATTCTCAATCCCCTATACATTCAGCAGGGAATACTAGTGATGTCTGCTATAGCCACAAATATATGTTGGCTGTCCATTTAGTAAACAGTACACTTATAGTGACAGTAGTTTATTTATTTATTTTTGTTTTTTAAAGATTTATTTTTTATTATGTATACAGTGCTCTGCTTGCATGCACTCCTGTAAGCCAGAAGAGGGCGCGGTATCACATTACAGATGATTGTGAGCCACCATGTGGTTGCTAGGAATTGAACTCAGGACCTTTGGAAGAACAGACGGTGCTCTTAACCACTGAGCCATCTCTCCAGCCCCGTGACAGTAGTTTATAAGCAACTGTTTCATATTGTAAATGAAATAGATTGATGTCAAAGTTACAGTGAACATGGTATCTTGGCTATTCCTGTAACTGACTATATATGTGTATATGTATACACACACACACACACACACACACACACACACACACACACACACACACAAAGTGTTCTTGCTGTGCTGAAAATCTGGATGTTATTAAAATTTGCTTTCTTGGCAGCTGGTGTGGACACCGCTACTGGCAGCCTATAGCATTGGCCTGCAGAACTGTGATGACACGGAGGTGGCCTCCTTGTGTTTGGAAGGCATCAGGTGTGCAGTCCGCATTGCCTGCATCTTTGGAATGCAGGTAGGTAGAAGTGAGCAGGGTTCCAGAGATACCATGGTGTGTTTTTTTAGATTGTTAAGCTTTGAAACTACCAGGAGTTTCCAGATGACTGAATGTTTAGGAAACTACTTAGTCATTCCCACTAAGAAACAACCCATGGCTTTGTGGTAACAGTGGGTTTAGTGGGGAGAACACTGGGAGTCCAGAATGAAACTAGCTACTGGACTAGCAGTGATAAAATGGCCTCTTTATCCGCCTGCCTCGTTTACCTGCCCTGATGCTTAAGTGTCTGGCCTAACTCCCTAGTAAAGCATGGTGTGATCAGCTGGCTGGCAGCCCCCAGTTCTATCCTCAGCATTCCTACAGTGGCTGCTGCTTTTTATAACCGTTTTGATTTCCCTATCTCCTACCCTGCTCTGAGGAAGCAGATGGTTGGATACAACATTGATGTCTCTATAAACCCATAAACATTTGAATCTTGAAACCCTGAACAAATCAAAGCAGTCTTCAGTCTGTTGTGCAGTCACAAGATTGGTGTCCGCTCTATACCTTGCTTCTAAGTCAGTAAGAATCTGCCCACTAGTTTGCTCAGAAAGCGTCAGTCTTCTGTCCCCACCCATCTTTCTTTTGTTCCAAGACCTGAGGTTCTGGAGCTGGAAGTGAGGGTTTCAGAGCCTGCTCTGGTACTTCTCCAGCCTGGTGGTGGTGGCCTCCTAACTCAAAGGCACGGCTTGTCTCTTTGTTTATACTCACCTTTAGGATTACTGCAAACATTTGCACTTATTTAACAGTCTTGGCATCCAGCAGAGAGATTAGGACACAGGGCAGATAGGCAGTGTATGTTGAAGTCACTGCAGAGAGCTAGTGTGCAGGGAGCCTCCAGTGAAAGCATTCCCAAAAGCCTACTGTGTACATTTGGAAGTAACAGAAAAGCTCAGTGTACCAGTCTGCTACATGAGTGCCACACTGCGGGTGGAGTCACAGTGCTCTCTTGGCCTCTCTTTCAGCTGGAACGAGATGCCTACGTTCAGGCCCTTGCTCGGTTCTCCCTGCTGACAGCCAGCTCCAGTATCACAGAAATGAAGCAGAAAAACATCGACACCATAAAGACGCTCATCACTGTGGCTCACACTGATGGCAACTACCTTGGCAACTCTTGGCATGAGGTGTGCGTTTCAGCCTCTTCTCAGGATGGCTGTAGGCCTCTTAGTCTTCTCATTTCCTGCTCAGCTCTGTTGTTGATAAAGTTAAGCCTTCCTGTACCTCCTGAATCTGAAAGTTGTCATGCCCTCTTTACACTGATGACAGAGAACAAATCAGCAGATGCATGGCATTGTCGCACAGCATCAAGGCAGACAGCAGTGAGCACAGCTTGGGGTAGTGCTGAGAGTGTGATCAGAGAGGTTTAAGAAATTTTTCTTGATAAGGGGAACATATTTGGTCAGGCTGAAGAAATTAGCTGGCAGGGAAATAGCATTCTAGATATAAAGAACAGAAATGCAAAGACCCCAGGGCAAGATGAGAGGTGTCAAAGTAAAGGAACATGCAGAAGCCAGAGAGGCTATGTGCAGCTGAGGAAGAGAGTGCACAGGGAGGCTGTGTGCAGCTGAGGAAGAGAGCGCACAGGGAGGCTGTGTACAGCTGAGGAAGAGAGCGCACAGGGAGGCTGTGTGCAGCTGAGGAAGAGAGCGCACAGGGAGGCTGTGTGCAGACAGAGGAAGAGAGTGGACAGGGAGGCTATGTGCAGACAGAGGAAGAGAGTGGACAGGGAGGTTATGTGCAGACAGAGGAAGAGAGTGGACAGGGAGGTTATGTGCAGACAGAGGAAGAGAGTGGACAGGGAGGTTATGTGCAGACAGAGGAAGAGAGTGGACAGGGAGGCTATGTGCAGACTGAGGAAGAGAGTGGACAGGGAGGTTATGTGCAGACTGAGGAAGAGAGTGGACAGGGAGGCTATGTGCAGACAGAGGAAGAGAGTGGACAGGGAGGTTATGTGCAGACTGAGGAAGAGAGTGGACAGGGAGGTTATGTGCAGACAGAGGAAGAGAGTGGACAGGGAGGCTATGTGCAGACAGAGGAAGAGAGTGGACAGGGAGGCTGTGTGCAGACAGAGGAAGAGAATGGACAGGGAGGCTATGTGCAGACAGAGGAACAGAGTGGACAGGGAGGCTGTGTGCAGACTGAGGAAGAGAGTGGACAGGGAGGCTGTGTGCAGACAGAGGAAGAGAGTGGACAGGGAGGCTATGTGCAGACAGAGGAAGAGAGTGGACAGGGAGGCTGTGTGCAGACAGAGGAAGAGAATGGACAGGGAGGCTGTGTGCAGACAGAGGAAGAGAGTGGACAGGGAGGCTGTGTGCAGACTGAGGAAGAGAGTGGACAGGGAGGTTATGTGCAGACTGAGGAAGAGAGTGGACAGGGAGGCTGTGTGCAGACTGAGGAAGAGAGTGGACAGGGAGGCTATGTGCAGACTGAGGAAGAGAGTGGACAGGGAGGCTGTGTGCAGACAGAGGAAGAGAATGGACAGGGAGGCTATGTGCAGACTGAGGAAGAGAGTGGACAGGGAGGTTATGTGCAGACTGAGGAAGAGAGTGGACAGGGAGGTTATGTGCAGACTGAGGAAGAGAGTGGACAGGGAGGCTGTGTGCAGACTGAGGAAGAGAGTGGACAGGGAGGCTGTGTGCAGACTGAGGAAGAGAGTGGACAGGGAGGCTATGTGCAGACTGAGGAAGAGAGTGGACAGGGAGGCTGTGTGCAGACAGAGGAAGAGAATGGACAGGGAGGCTGTGTGCAGACTGAGGAAGAGAGTGGACAGGGAGGCTATGTGCAGACTGAGGAAGAGAGTGGACAGGGAGGCTATGTGCAGACAGAGGAAGAGAGTGGACAGGGAGGCTGTGTGCAGACAGAGGAAGAGAATGGACAGGGAGGCTATGTGCAGACTGAGGAAGAGAGTGGACAGGGAGGCTGTGTGCAGACTGAGGAAGAGAGTGGACAGGGAGGCTGTGTGCAGACTGAGGAAGAGAGTGGACAGGGAGGCTATGTGCAGACTGAGGAAGAGAGTGGACAGGGAGGTTATGTGCAGACAGAGGAAGAGAGTGGACAGGGAGGCTATGTGCAGACAGAGGAAGAGAGTGGACAGGGAGGTTATGTGCTGACTGAGGAAGAGAGTGGACAGGGAGGCTATGTGCAGACTGAGGAAGAGAGTGGACAGGGAGGCTATGTGCAGACTGAGGAAGAGAGTGGACAGGGAGGTTATGTGCAGACAGAGGAAGAGAGTGGACAGGGAGGCTATGTGCAGACAGAGGAAGAGAGTGGACAGGGAGGTTATGTGCTGACTGAGGAAGAGAGTGGACAGGGAGGTTATGTGCAGACTGAGGAAGAGAGTGGACAGGGAGGTTATGTGCTGACTGAGGAAGAGAGTGGACAGGGAGGTTATGTGCTGACTGAGGAAGAGAGTGGACAGGGAGGTTATGTGCAGACTGAGGAACAGAGTGGACAGGGAGATTGGGAACAGAAACTAGGTCCAACCACATGGATTGCATGGCGTGGGAAGTGAGCCCTGCTCCACTCAGTGTTTTTCTTTATCGAGCACTCAGTGAAGTTTGCAGATACACACAGACATGTTGTTGTATGTGTGTAACCCAGCTGTACCAATTCTTCTGTTTATTGTTCACGTTTGTTGTTGTTGTTTGTTTTTGACACTAGGTTTCTCTGTGTAGCCCTGGCTGCCCTGGAACTCACTGTGTAGTCCAGGTTGGCCTATAAATCAGAGATCCACCTGCCTTTGCCTCCTTAGTGTGGGCTTAAAGGTGTGTGCCACCACTGCCCAACTCTGTTTTATTCTTAGTGTAAAAAACCACACATATCAGAAAACAGTGAGCGACTGAAGACTCCAGCACCCTCCTTCTGGCTGTAAAGCAAGCTTCACTTCTCACACCTTCTTTTTCTTAGATCTTGAAATGCATCAGCCAGCTGGAGCTTGCTCAGCTAATAGGAACTGGGGTGAAGACTCGCTACCTGTCTGGCTCCGGGCGGGAAAGAGAAGGGAGCCTGAAGGGCCACACACTGGCAGGAGAAGAATTCATGGGCCTTGGCCTCGGTAAGACACTAGGCCCAGCTGGCCAGCAAAGACCCACAAGTTAGCAGTGATGAAGCTCTTCTTGTCATATCAGCACTGCATCTGCTCTTCTTTCCTGTGCAGCTGACCATGCCCATGAATTTCGTGGGCATGCTGCCTCAGTTGCCTTGTGATTGAGTACAAGCACCTGTTTCCCAGCATGAGCAGAGTGTTTCCCTGTTCCTTCTCCACCTGGGGTCATGCTGAGGCCACCTGCAGCAGGGCTTCACTGTCTTGCCTGTGTCTCTACTTTGGAATGGTTGGATCCTGACCACATTTCACCCATGATCCTAGAGTAAATAGTTGTTCCTGTCTCTGCTTTGAGTTGAAGGGACTCTGGTCAGGGATGTAGTAATAATAGTCAACATGGCAAGCAATTGTGCCAGGCCACATTCACCCAGTTTATATATTTTAGCTCATTTGATCCTCAAAATGATCCAATGACATGAGGATTGTTACCTGCCCGTTGTGTATAACTGAGAAAACTGAAGCACAGAGCAAGTGACTTGATAGAGTCCACAGCAGGGAGGTAGCCAAGGTTGCTGGGTCCACATACAGTGGAGCAGCACAGTACAGCCAGTGCAGTTCAAGCTGTGGGAAATAGGGCCAGTAGCACCTGCTTCTCATGTGCTCTGGGGGAAACTGCAGTGAAATTCTGCCCAGCCACCAGTGTCCAGCACGAGAGCTAGACATTGTGTTCTTGGAGCCCTTGGCCGCTCACTTGATTTGAGTTTGTTTTCCTAAGCATTGGGAGATTGTCTACAAGCAAGAGAGTCTATAGCAAGATGTATTTAAGCCCAGCACGTAAGCGTGTTACTCTTTCAGCAGTGGAGCTGTGTTTGCTCTTGGCTTTCTTTCATTTGCACCCTCCTCCTATTTTCGTCCTTTGTATTTGTCTGAGGCAAACGATGCTTCCTATTGTTTGTGAGCTTTGCTTTTTTGAGGCAAAGTTTCCTGTAGGCCATGCTGGCCTCAAACTTACTATGTAGCAGAGGCTGGCCTTGAACTTCTGATCCTCATGGCTCTGCCTTGTGAGTACTAGGAATCTAGGTGTGCACCATATGCTTGGTCTGGGACCTGACAGTGTTTGGAGTTCTGTGATGGTTGTGCGTTGTGCTTTAGGTAATCTGGTGAGTGGTGGTGTGGATAGAAGACAGATGGCCAGCTTCCAGGAGTCTGTCGGTGAAACCAGCTCACAGAGTGTGGTGGTCGCAGTTGACAGGTAATGATTTTGTTTTCCAGTGATGCTCCACCCTCATCTGGCATCATTTATTAGCTTCTGGGTGTGGTGATTTTTAATCTGTTTAACTATTAATGTTTTCTCTCTGCCTTTTCTGAGTACTTGAGACATTTCAATTTCCTCCCTAGAATTTTCACTGGCTCTACCAGACTGGATGGAAATGCAATAGGTATGCATCCAACTTTTGTGACAACCATATGTGCCTCCCATTGTTAGGGTGTGAATCTCACTGTGTGTTGCTGTCTCTGCTCTGTCTGTAGTTGACTTTGTCCGCTGGCTGTGTGCTGTGTCCATGGATGAGCTGGCTTCACCCCACCATCCTCGCATGTTCAGCCTGCAGAAGATTGTGGAGATATCATATTACAACATGAACCGGATCCGGCTGCAGTGGTCTCGGATATGGCATGTCATTGGAGATCACTTCAATAAGGTAACTGCTCCCATCTAGAGGCCACTTTAATGGCAGTAATGTTGGGTGGTAGTGGCGCACGCCTTTAATCCCAGCACTCGGGGGCAGAGGCAGGCAGATCTCTTGAGAGTTCTAGGCCAGCTTGGTCTACAAAACAAATCCAGAACAGCCAAGGTTTCTCAAACCCACACCCCCCCCCCCCAAAAAAAAGAAGTAATACAAAGTGTAGGTCTCATTTGGGAGGTTTGCCATCAATTCATTTTTTTCCTGTGAAATCAAGGACAGTTTGGTAGGACTAACCCCATGTCCAGGTCAGGCTATAGTACAAATGTTGTTGTGGTGCCTGGATGAACCTGCCGGTACTCAGATGCGTGGGAAATCCTACAGTCCCTCCTAGAGACCCATAGTGAAGCCGTGCTCACACACCACTCAGAGTCAGAGCTTCTTATGCGCAGGCCCCCAGTGCCAGTCTTCTTCCACAACCTTGTTGGAAAATTGTCATTTGTTTGTAAGTCAGAGACAAGCCAAAGACATCTGGAACAAACAGGCATTCTAAAACAGACAGCTGCTAGAGTGAGCCAGCTATGGCTTCCTTCGTCCACTTAAGATTTCATTCTATTCAGAGGGCTAGAGATAGGGCTCTGCCTCCAGTGCCTGCCATGCATGAGCACCTGCGTTTGATCCCTGGAACCCACAGGAAAGCTGGACTACCAGTGCATATCTGTGGCCAAGACAAGCTCCTTAGAGCTCATTGGCCAGCCCTTCTAGCCAACCAGTGGGCGCAGGGTTGGTGAGCAACCTGTCTCACACAATAAGGTGGAAAACAATAAAGACACCCAATTTCAACATCTTGCCTCCACACTCACTGAACACACATGAATATATATACCACATACATACCAAAATATAAGTACTTAAAAGAAAGAAAAAGCACATTCTAGCACACATGCCAGTGTGCACAACTGTAATCCCAGCCCAGGAAGGAGGCTGGAGGCTTGCTTGTCTTCCACTGTGACGCTTGCACAACACTGGGAAAGTCTCAGCCAAGAAGTAGCATTTTCTGTCTTTCTAGATGTACCTGCCAGAGTGATTGCAGGTGGGCTGCCTGCCTTTATATAGAGCCCTACACCCACAATTGTTCCTCTGACCTGCTTTTCACTTCCTGTTCTGCTAGGTTGGCTGTAACCCCAATGAAGATGTGGCCATTTTTGCTGTTGACTCACTGCGGCAACTCTCTATGAAGTTTCTGGAGAAGGGAGAATTAGCCAATTTCCGATTTCAGAAGGATTTTCTGAGACCATTTGAGCATATTATGAAGAAAAACAGGTAATAATATATTATTGTAAAGGCCCTTGGTCACATTCCCTATTGGTGGCTAAAAGTCTATCCTACCACTAACCACATGATGAATTTTCTTCTCCCTTCTTGGTGGTAGGCTGAAGAACCAGGTCAAAAACTCCCTTAATCAATAAATAGTTCAAGTGCTTGGCATTAGCTTAGCCCTTACTTAGACTGTCTGATCCACTCCCCAAACACACACACACACATGCATGTATATGTGTGTACATGTATAAGTATTTATACATTCACATCTCCAATAGGTTTGAAAATTCTGTGTGGGAAAATAGCCAGGAATTCTATTTTATGTGGTTTTGAAATCACTGTGTAGGCAGTCAGCCCGTCTTTGCTTCAGGTTGCATCTTTGCTTTGTGGGCTTTCTCTTTGCCTTCTTTGAATCACTGATATGTGGTCAGTGAACATGGGCCTGTGCAGTCTGTTTCTTCTCACTTGTAAGAGAACAGAGTTTCCTCATGACTGTGTGGCTTCCTAGCTTTGCAAGTGTGTAAGTGCGCCTGTCACAAGTATTCAGGTAATATGTCTCTAACCTTGCTGCTATACAGGGATTGGGCCAGGGATTATCATGTATAATGAAATTTAAAATATTAGCTGGGCGTGGTGGTGCACGCCTTTAATCCCTGTACGTGGGAGGCAGAGGCAGGTGGATTGCTGTGAGTTCGAGGCCAGCCTGGTCTACAAAGCGAGTCCAGGACAGCCATGGCTACACAGAGAAACCCTGTCTCGGAAAACCAAACATCGTCATCATCATCATCATCATAATAAAAACTTTAAATTCCATGTGTATAGTCTTATTTATGTTGTGTGTTTAACATAAACATTTACTCTGCCTCAAAAGAGGATTGACTGGGTCTTACGGATTTGGTGACTGATTTGGTAACTGAAATGAAGGCCAGGCAGAAAAGCTGACAGAGTGGCTTCAGCCACAGGCTGAACAAGAAGTCAGAGATAGGCAGTGCCAGCTCTGGCTCCACAGCACAAAGCCTCATAAGTCCAGATTTGTCTAGTCCGTAGTTTTTCCAAACAGAGCAGCACTTTCTCTTTAACCTTATGGCTTCATGATTGTAGGGTGGTCTCTCTGATTCCAGAGTGGAATAGGAGGAGGAGCTGAGCCTGAGTGAATATGTGCCTTACAACAGGGTTTTCTAATGTGCTGCCTGAAAGGCAGAGCATCTCTTATCTTCCCACTCTCCCACCTCTTGCCTAGGTCCCCGACCATCCGGGACATGGTGATCCGCTGCATCGCCCAGATGGTGAGCTCCCAGGCAGCCAACATCCGCTCCGGCTGGAAGAACATCTTTGCTGTGTTCCACCAGGCTGCCTCTGACCACGATGGGAACATTGTGGAGCTGGCCTTCCAAACCACTGGCCACATCGTCTGTAAGTGTCTCAGTTCTCTCCTGTCTGACATCCCACTTGAAATCTAGCAGCTGACCCCTTCTTAGCTGTCCATCTTCCTGTGATGGGATAAACATGCTGGGCAGGGTTGAAAGCACTTGACATGTGTTCATCTTTTGTTTTGTTTTCTTTTTTCTTTTTTTTTTAAATAACTTTTATTTAGTTTTATTTTATGTGCATTGGTATGTAAGTATCAGATGCCTTGGAATTGGAGTTACAAACAGTGGTGAGCTGCCATTTGGGTGCTGGGAATTGAACCCAGGTCCTTTAGAAGAGCAGATAGTGCTCTTAACCACTGAGCCATCTCTCCAGCCCCTTGTTTTATTTTTGAGAGAGGGTTTCTCTGTGTAGTCCTGGCTGTCCTGGACCTCTCTCTGTAGACCAGACTGGCCTCGAACTCACAGAGATCCACCTGCCTCTTCCCAAGGGCTGGGATTAAAGGTGTGTGCCACTATGCCCAGCCTGGCATGTGTTCATCTTGACAACAGTGCAGTGAATGAGATGTAGTCAGTTTTCAATCCTGGCAAGTCCCATGTCTGATGCTGCCAGCTCACTACAACGCAGACCTAACCTCTAAGCCCCTCTCTCTGCTTTTGTGGTCTTTTGCCAACACATGGGTATGTGGAGCAGCAGAAAACCCAAGGACACTCTGAGCTGAGGTAAACAAGGTGGTGCTCCCATCAGAGCAAGCAGGGGTCCTTTCTGCAGTCTGTCAGGTGCCACAGGTTTCACTTTGAAAGTGGCCCAGAGCATGGTGCTGAGTCCAATCTTGTACAGAAAAACAAGCTGGCTGCAGGCAGGAGTTCCGGTGCTGTTGGCTCTTGGTTCAGTGCTGATGCCTTCACAGTACCTGTTATATAAGGCGTCAAGAACACAGCCAAAGCGGCTCATGGTCACTGGTTGATGAGAACGCGCCAGGCTCACAGGAAGCTTCTGTTTCCCCTGGGAGCAGATGTTTAGTGCTCCATACTTGTGTTCATGGACATTGTAAACAGAACTATTGTTTCCTCCATTTTATCAAAGAGGAAGCTGAGGCACGGAAGAAGCATAATAGCTATGAGAAGCCTTCATCAGAGACCCTGGCATGATTAGATTCATGAAGGCAGTTGTCCCTGACCTCCATTTCCAAACCCTGCTGCCTTATGTCTCCCCAGCAACCATCTTCCAGCACCACTTCCCTGCAGCCATTGACTCCTTCCAGGATGCTGTGAAGTGCTTGTCGGAGTTCGCCTGCAACGCTGCTTTCCCTGACACCAGCATGGAGGCCATCCGTCTCATCCGCTTCTGTGGGAAATATGTCTCAGAGAGGCCTCGGGTGTGTCTCCCTTCCTTGTTTCTGTGGGTGGGAACAAAACCCTTGCTACTGACAAGACCCTTCCCACGGTGTGTTAGGAAAGTGTGCCCAAGGCCAGGCAGTGGTGGCAAGCACCTGTAATCCCAGCACTCAGGAGGCAGAGGCAGGTGGATCACTGAGGCCAGTTGGTCTACAGAGTGAATTCCAGGTTGGCTAGGCTACATGGAGAAACCCTGCCAGAGGGGCGTGTGTGTGTGTGTGTGTGTGTGTGCACTCAGGAGGCAGAGGCAGAGGCAGGTGGATCACTGAGGCCAGCTGGTCTACAGAGTGAATTCCAGGTTGGCTAGGCTGCATGGAGAAACCCTGCCAGAGGTGTGTGTGTGTGTGTGTGTGTGTGTGTGTGTGTGTGTGTGTGTGTGTGTGTCTGTGTATCTATTTCAGATGGTGCCACCACTGGGGCACAACTTTTCCTTATTGTGTAGACATGGGAGTATTGGCATTTATTTATACTGATGGGTTTTGGTCTTAATGATAGCTAACATTTCTTTGTTTACTTTACATTCTATTTCTTTTTTTGTGCATGCGTGCGTGTTGTACGTGTGTATGTTTGGGGGTAGGTGTCATAGTGTATGCGTGGAGACCAGAGGGCAATCTACAGGAGTCTGTTTTCTCCAACCATCTAAGTCCTGGGGCTTGAACTCAAATCATCAGACTCGGTAGCAGGTGCTTTAACACTGAGCCATCTTATCAGCCCCCTACTCTCTTTTTTTTTGGCTTTTTAAAAAAATTTATTTATTAGGTATATAGTATTTTGCCTGAATATACATCTGCATGCCAAAAGAGGCCACCAGATCTCATTATAGATGGTTGTGAGCCACCATGTATTTGCTGGGAATTGAACTCAGGACCTTTGGAAGAGCAAGCAGTGCTTGTAACCTCTGAGCCATCTCTCTAGCCCTTATTTAGCTTTTTAAAGATAGCATCTTGAAACTGGATAGATGTTTCAGTGGTTGAGAGCACTAGCTGCTCTTCAGAGGACTTAGGTTCATTTCTCAGCACCCACACAGCAGCTCACAGCTGTAACTCCCAGTTCTAAGGAATTCAACACGCTCACCCAGACATACATGTAGGCAAAACACCAATGCACATGAAATAAAAAGAAAAGGAAGGAAGGAAGGAGAGGGAGAGAGACACACACACACAGACAGACAGACAGGGAGAGAGAGGCTTTGCTTAGTGTAATCCTCCTGCCTCATCTTCTAAGCATTGTGGTTACAGACATAAGCCAAAAAAGCAAAATTTTGATTTTTGGATATAATATCGTGCTGTGTACCCCAAGCTAATACGGAACTCACTCTGTAGTCCAGGCTAGCCTCAGACTTAAGGCAATCCTCCTGCCTCAGTCTGCTGAGTGCTAGGATTCCAGACATTCACCATCACACCTGGCAGTTGGTCATACTGAGCTTTCTTCCCCATACTGTCTTCCTATGTGGTAACAGCTGCTGAGTTTGGGCAGAAAGGTCAAGAAGCTAGACGTTCCTTATGAAAGAAAGAAAATGGTTGGGCTTGGGTGGCATAGTAGTGGTGAAGACCATTTGCTGCCTTTCAGGGCACCACCCACGTTGTATAGCTCACAGCTGCCTGTAACTCCAGCTCCAGGGGATCAGACACCTTCTGGGCTCTGTAAGCCCATACTTATGTGCACACTCCTGGACACAGATACATTCTATTTCTTTCTTTCTTTTTTTTTTTTTTTGTGTGTGTGTGCATGCATGTTGTGCGTGTGTATGTTTGTGTATGTTGGGGGTAGGTGTCATAGCGTATGTGTGGAGATCAGAGGACAATCTACAGGAGTCTGTTTTCTCCAACCATCTAAGTCCTGGGGCTTGAACTCAAATCATCAGACTCTAGCCCTCACTCAGGGCTATAGGGTCATGGGGATAGCACCTCCAGAGGTCAGGTGAGCGGCGCTCTCCGGCTCTAGGATTTTCCCTTCTACGCTGCTGAGCAGAGAATTTGGGGAGATTGTCTGGAGCCTTGCTTGCCTGTTTGATTCCTACTGCTTGTTTAGGCTGCATCTGAGAAGTGGTTTCCCTTGCAGGTACTGCAAGAGTACACAAGCGATGACATGAATGTGGCTCCTGGTGACAGGGTCTGGGTCAGAGGCTGGTTTCCCATCCTGTTTGAGCTTTCCTGCATCATTAACAGATGCAAGTTAGATGTGCGCACAAGGTAACTGGGTCCCCAGGGTGCCTGGACCACAGCTTCTCTCCCTCCCCATCTCAGTTGTGGTGTTTTCTTCCCCACCTGCTCCCCTGCTTTTTCTCCAGAGGACTCACCGTCATGTTTGAGATCATGAAGAGCTATGGCCACACCTTTGCAAAGCACTGGTGGCAGGACCTGTTCAGGATTGTGTTTCGCATTTTTGACAACATGAAACTCCCTGAACAACAGTCAGAGGTAGGTGATGGCTACAGCATTGCCTGTGAGTGGATGTGATGGGGCCCAAAGCCTGGCTGGCCTTCCTGGGGTTGTGTTCCCAAATAACAGGTTTGAAAACACAGAACCAGTCAAGGAGCTTTTACAAGTGGACAAAAGGACTGTCTCTCCTAGACCAGTGTCAGCTGCTGCTGGGAGATCCCTTTCTGGGGAAAGAGAGAGGAAGTAACTCATGGTTTGTCCACCTGGGCCTGGCACTGCCTGCCAGCTCTGCAGGCTCATGGCTGCTTGTCTGTGTTGTTTCATAGTACCATCTGGTCCCTAAGGACTCACAGTAGAGGGATAACTGGGACAACATGGACAAGACAAACACTCCCTCCTCCTCTTTTTGTTTTTTTGTTTTGTTTTGTTTTTATTTTTAAGATTTATTTATTATTTGTAATAGTAAATTAGAGTATTCTGCCTGCATTGAACACCTGCATTCCAGAAGCAGGCACCAGATCTCATTATAGATGGTTGTGAGCCACCATGTATTTGCTAGGAATTGAACTCAGGATCTTTGGAAGAGCAAGCAGTGCTTGTAACCTCTGAGCCATCTCTCTAGTCCCTAGTATGGAACTTTTTTTTTCTTTTTTTTGAGACAGAGTTTCTCTGTGTAGCTCTGGTTGTTCTGGAACTCACTCTATAGACCAGGCTGGCCTCAAACTCACAGACATCTGCCTACTTCTGCCTCCCGAGTGCTGGGATTAAAGGTGTGTGCCACTATTATGCCTGAAAGGCCCTTTTTAAAAGTATTGTTTCAGGAACATCATTTCTCCCTCACCCAGCATAAATATAGTAAGTGCTTAATATGAAATATCTGGATACAGAGAGTTTACCCCTCTGTCACATAGACACTGAAAATACCACTACGTGTGTTTTCCTGAACATAGTTTACATGGTTGAGCATAGAATTTTGTCCTATTCTTTAATCTTAGAGTCAATTTTTTCCTTATCATAAAACAGATACAGATACATTTCAGAAAAATACTTTGCTAGCATGCAGGAAATACGTGACTTATCTTGTGTAAATCCAGCTCCAGGGATCTGTCTGCTTCTGCAGCCCAATGCTGGCATTTTACGTAGATTCTAAGGATTGAACTCAGGTCTTCATGCTTGCATGGCAAGGCCTTTCCCAGCTATGCCACCTCCCCAGTTCTTAAGTGAGACTTCCTGAAAATCACTTGTACTTGGATTCTTGTCTCTTTCCTTGAGGACAAGAAGCCTGGAGGCCATACTTCTGAACTCAGATCCATACCCCTCGCTGCATGTCTGTCAGCAGAGTGTGAGGATTGCTGTTTCTCCATGCCCCACGCCACCCCAACTCTTCACATTTTAATTTATTTCACTGTTATGCATGGCTAGGCCTAAACACATGGCAGAGGTTCTTATTGGCTAGTGAGGCTGCCTGTTTCCTGCCACCACGGATCACATGATTTTCCTGTTGCCAACTGGTGGTGGCTTTTCTTCTTCTTCTTCTTCTTCTTCTTCTTCTTCTTCTTCTTCTTCTTCTTCTTCTCCTCCTCCTCCTCCTCCTCCTCCTCCTCCTCCTCCTCCTCCTCCTCCCCCTCCTCCTCCTCCTCCTCCTTCTTCTTTTTAATTTATTTATTTTTATTTTTTATTTTTGTTTTTCCAGACAGGGTTTCTCTGTGTAGCCTTGGCTGTCCTGGACTCATATAGACCAGGCTGGCCTCAAACTCACAGCAGTCTACCTGCCTTTGCCTCCTGAGTGCTGGGATTAAAGGTGCCACCACCACGCCATGTTCAAATAGGCTTTTTGTCATGTGTTATTCGCCTTTTCCTTGTTGGTTCCTTTTCTCTTTGTTTGTTGGGGGGGGTCTGAGTTTTTTTTGGTGGTTGTTTTGTTTATTTTTATATTTTTTGAGACAAGGTCTCATTCTCTAGCCTAGACTGGCCTGGAAATCACTTTGTAATCATTGCTTTTTCATCATTATCTTTATTTTATTTTATTTTTTACTTAGGGGTGTGTGTGTGTGTGTGTGTGTGTGTGTGTGTTTAAATGTGTTTTTTGGGGGGAAGGCTACTGTTGAGATAGGTTTGGTTTTTTGTTTTTTCTTGTTTGTGTGTGTTTATAGGTTTTTGTTTTTAGGTTTTTTTGGTTTGGTTTGGTTTTTGAGACAGGGTTTCTCTGTGTTAGCTGTGGCTGTCCTGGACTCACTTTGTACAGCAGGCTGGCCTCAAACTCACAGCCTGCCTCTGCCTCCCAGGTGCTGGGATTAAAGGTGTGCACCACTGTGCCCAGCTTAAAATTCTTCTCATACACTATATTTTCATTATTTCTCTTTCTCTTTTAAAAAACACACAAAAACGAAATCAAAACAAGCAAAAGACCAATAAGACAAATAAAACAAAACACAAAGTCCACCAAAACCCCATGGAGTTCATTCCTATACTGAAGTGTGGCTCCCATTCAAAGTGTGACTCCAGGGAAGAAGTCTGATTTCTGCTTTCCCAGCAGCTGTCAATTATAAATGGCTTCTCGGTCAGGGTGGGACCATGTTCACCTACATCTGTGCAGATCTTTACTTAAGCTCTTAAATTACCAGGTCTGCCAGGCGTGGTGGCACACACCTTTAATCCCAGCACTTGGGAGGCAGAGGCAGGCAGATCGCTGTGAGTTTGAGGTCAGATTGGTCTACAAAGCAAGTCCAGGATAGCCAAGGATACACAGAGAGACCCTGTCTCAAAAATGGAAAAAAAGAAAAAGAAAAAAAAGTATCAGGTCTTCCAGTTTCTGGCTTTTACTTTGAAAACTCTGTTTAGTGACACTTCCCTTTTTTGTGCCTTTGTAAGCATTTTTATTATATTTCTTTGATACTTTTATGCAATAATTTTTAAAAACTCTGTGTGTGTGTGTGTGTGTGTGTGTGTGTGTGTAGGGTATTAGGTGACCTCCTCTTTCACACTCCATCTCTTACTTTGAGGCAAGGTCTCTTGGTGAATGTGAGGCTCACATTTTCTCCATTTGGCAAACCTCAGTGATCATAATTGTTTCCACCTCTTCCCCCAGAAAAGGGATTACAGAGGGATCTGGGATACCCAGCCTGTTACATGGGTCTGGGATCTGAAATTCCAGTCCTCATGATTGCGCAGCAAGTGCTCTTAACTGCTGGGCCATCTCCCTCATCTTCCTCCGCTCACACATCTGACTGTCCCTGGAGAGTCAGGTGGAGGGAGTGGTCTGACTGCGTGGCTGTGGGCAGCTTTGAGATGTTGATACGTACTGCTAAAAGAAGGTCCAGCTTACAAGAGTAGCCATCTCCCGCAGACAGCTTGGTTTCAAGATTCAGCTTCTTTTTTTCCACCAGAAATCAGAGTGGATGACGACCACCTGCAACCATGCGCTGTATGCTATCTGTGACGTGTTCACGCAGTTCTACGAGGCTCTGAATGAAGTGCTTCTCTCAGATGTGTTTGCACAGCTGCAGTGGTGCGTGAAACAAGGTACTCAGTAAGCCTGGGCAGGGCCAGCACTCCTCTTACACAGTCTTAATGAAAAATAAAATTTCTGTCTATAAAAGTATTAATGTAATGCTAAGGGACACTGTGCAATTTAATCTACTAGTCCCTTCCCTGGTTGGTTTATCTAGCACATTTTAAAGATATTTTTTGTTTTAAAAGGTGAGTTTTGTTTTAAAAGGTGAGATACACTTTTGTGCTTCCAAGTTTTTAATTAATGAATTTATTTTATATCCTGACCACAGTTTCCCCTCCTTCCTCTACTCACAATCCATGTATCCTGTTCTGTCCCATATCCAACCCCCTATACCTCCCCCATTTTAAGTTTTATGTGTTTGTAATTTTTTTTGTAGTAAAATGTATTTAAAGTACTTTTGGAGTCAAAGTTAACAGCTTCATCAGTGGACATCCTTTAGTGTGAATAGTTATGTGTTCCTGTTAGTGTGTATCGGATAAGGACCAGGATGCCTTGGGGGCTGGAGAGATGGCTCAGAGTTCAATTCCCAGCAGCCTCGCGGTGGCTCATAACATCTATAATGAGATCTGCCCACTTCTGGTCTGTAGGCAAAATACTGTATACATAATTAATAAAGATAGACAGACAGACAGATAGATAGATAGATAGACAGATCTTTAAAAAAAAAAAAAAGATCAGGATCCCATTTTGCCCTAAGGCAAAGTTAAATTCAGTTAAGATTTTTGAAAAGTGACTCCTTTTTTTTTTTTTTTTCTTTTTTGGCTTTTTGTGACAGGGTCTCTCTGTGTAGCCTGGTTGTCCTGAAACATGCTCTGTAGACCAGACTAGCCTTGAATGAACATTTGCCTGCCTCTGTATCCCAGATGCTGGGGTTAAAGGTGTGTACCAGCATACCTGCCTGGCAAAAAAATGATTACATTTTAAAGTAAGCGGTGAACAATTATACTATTTTGATGGCAAAAATTGGAAAGGTAGTCAGTGATTAAATCAGAAACACTGTTTTTAATGTATCTTATGCCATTTCCTGTAGTTGAGCCAGTTAAAGTAGCAAAACACTGACCTTTGTCTACCTATACCAGAAAACTGACTTAATCATGCTTCTTTAAAAACGTTTTTTTATGTGCTTGGGTGTGCTTCCTACATGTATGTCTGTGCACCATGTGTGTGCCGAATGTCCATGAAGGTTAGAAGAGAGAGCTCCTGGGACAGAGTTACAGAGGTTGTGAGCCACCATGCGCATGCTAGGAATTGAACCCAGGTGATCTGGAAGAGCAGCAGTACTCTTAACCGCTGAGCCAGCTCTCCAGCCACAGTTTGTGTCTTTTAATGGCATACTTCAGTTATAATATTTTGAATCTCTATAGTCTGGTTTCATTAAAGTTAAAGACCTCCAATTATAATCCCCCCTCATACTGTCAGATACTGGATCCATCAGACTCAGATCTCGTTTGGTTGGTATTAGGACAACAGTTAAAGTTTAATGACAGACACTGTTCAATTTTGCAGATAATGAGCAGTTGGCCCGATCAGGTACCAATTGCTTAGAGAACCTAGTGATATCCAATGGAGAGAAGTTCAGCCCTGCTGTCTGGGACGAAACCTGCAATTGCATGTTGGATATTTTCAAAACCACCATCCCACATGTGTAAGTGCTAAGGCAATTACCTAGTGTCCCGTGTGTCCAGGGGACATTGCCAGGCACCCAGGTGCAGCTAGTGCTCATCTTTGTCTTCTGTCCTGTTCCCTTAAGTTTGCTGACATGGAGACCGGCGGGAATGGAGGAAGAGACATCAGACAAACATTTGGTAAGTTCCTTTATCCTCTTCTCATACCCTGATAAGGTAGTCAGCCTAGGCTAACAAGATGGCTCGGGGGTAAAGGTGCTTGCAACCAAGCCTAATGACCTGAGTTCAGTGCCTAGACCTGCATGGTAGAGGGAGGGAACTAACTCCTACAGGGTTGTCCTCTGACCCCCAGACACACCCTGGCACACAGGCCCCTTTCTGCACAACACATAAAATCAGCAAATAAGATGTAATTCAAAACATCAGTTAGCCTATATGTTTTGAAGCTTTCTTATGCCGGGCAGTGATGGCGCACGCCTTTAATTCCAGCACTCGGGAGGCAGAGGCAGGTGGATCGCTGTGAGTTTGAGGCCAGCCTGGTCTACAAAGCGAGTTCAGGACAGCCGAGGCTACACAGAGAAACTCTGTCTTGAAAAACTGGAAAAAAAAAAAAAAGAATGAAGCTATCTTATGGGAGTGAAAAAGCTTACAGCCTAAAATTAACATGCCTTCTGGGTGTAATGGTATATGCCTTTGATCCCAGCACTTAGGGCAAAATTAGGAAGATCTCAGAGTTCCAGGCTAGCCAGCGGATACATAGTGAGCCTCTGTGCCCCTCCAGAAAGAATTATTGTAGGCCTTTATCATTTTCTACAAAGTACAGAAAAGAGTTTTGTTGTTGTGGTTGTTGTTTTTCTGGTTTTTCGAAACAGGATCTCTGTGTAGCCGTGTGTGTGTGTGTGTGTGTGTGTGTGTGTGTGTGTGTGTGTGTGTGTGTCTGTGTGTCTGTGTGTGTCTGTGTGTGTGTGTAGATTTGTGCATATAAGTGCAGTGTCCACTGTGGTCAGAAAAAGGCATTGGATCCCAAGAGGTTCAAAAAAGCTAGAGTCACAGGAGGTTGTAAAGCCACCTGACATGGGTGCTGGGAATCGAACTCTGCTCCTCTGCAAGAACAGTCACTACTCTTAACCCCTAAGCCATCTTTTCAGCCTCAAAAGTTCTAATTTAAATCTCTCTTTAAAATTCTTTTACTAGCCGGGCGTGGTGGCGCACGCCTTTAATCCCAGCACTCGGGAGGCAGAGGCAGGCAGATCGCTGTGAGTTCGAGGCCAGCCTGGTCTACAAAGCGAGTCCAGGACAGCCAAGGCTACACAGAGAGACCCTGTCTCGAAAAACAAAACAAAACAAAACAAATAAAATTCTTTTACTGCTTCTGCAGGAAGGTATGCAAATTTGAGAATTATTCATTTGCATTCCCAAGTAATGGAAAGATTTAAAAATAACCATTAGATTTTAAAAGGACTTGGGGCTTGAGCATGAAGCTGAATGAAGTCAAAGTTTATTCAATTTTTTAAAAGTGTGTGTGTGTGTGTGTGTGTGTGTGTGTGTGTTAACAAGACAACTTGGAGGAGTTGGTTCTCTGCTTCATCGTGTAGATTCCAGGGATGAACTCAGTTATCAAACATAGTGGCAAGTGCTTTACCTACTGAGCCATCTTACTGGTCCAAGAGTTTATTCCGTTTAAAGCATGGTATTTAAACATCTTCTGGTTTTGCTGAATATGATGGTGCTCACCTTTAATCCCAGCACTCAGGAGGCAAAAGCAGGTGGATTTCTGTGAGTTCAAGCCCAGCCTAATGGATAGAGTAAGTTCCAGGACTGCCAGGGCTACATAAGAGAACCTTGTCTTCAAAATCTAAAAATAAATGAAACATTTTCTTCTTTTTAAACTCTCTCTCTCTCTCCCTCCCTCCCTCCTTCCTTCTCTTTCTCTGTGTCTATCTCTCTCTCTTCCTCTCCCTACCCCGTGTGTGTGTGTGTGTGTGTGTGTGTGTGTGTGTGTGTGTGTGTGTGTGTAAAAGAGAGACAGAGACAGATGCGAAAGAGAGAGCATGCCTGCTGTGGTACACATGTGGGCTGAAGAGAAACTTTGCAGGAGTAAGTTCTTTGCTTCTATCACCTAGGTCTTGGGAATCAGATCTGGGTCATGAGGCTTAGCAGTAAGCACCTTTACCTGCTGTGTGGTCTTGTTGGCCCTTTGTTTTTAAATTTTCATTTTAATATCAGTAGGAAAAAACCAGCTACAACATTACTGACTTAATTTTAAATTTTGCCTAACTAAAAATGTTGTTACACTGCGACCTGGTAATAGTGGCCAGACGCCTTTAATCCCAGCACTCCAGAGGCAGAGGCAGGCAGCTCTGTGAATCCAAAGCTGTCTGAGAAAACACAGAGAAACTCTGTTTTAAAAAACAAACAAATAGGGCTGGAAAGATGGCTCAGTGGTTAAGAGCGCCACCTGCTCTTCCAGAGGTCCTGAGTTCAATTCCCAGCAACCACATGGTGGCTCAAAACCATTTATAATGTGATCTGATGCCCTCTTCTGCCGATAAAGCACTCATATACAATAAATAAATAAATCTTTTAAAAAACCAAATAAACAAAAAAACAAAAAAATAAATCTGTCACACTTATCATTATAATGTGTATTTTAACTAAATTTAACATAGGCCATTGGTGTTATGAGTCATATCACTGCTGGACACTGAAGAAAAGCAAGCATTGTATTTTTT
Source organism: Acomys minous (assembly GCF_964271855.1). Taxonomy (NCBI): domain Eukaryota; kingdom Metazoa; phylum Chordata; class Mammalia; order Rodentia; family Muridae; genus Acomys; species Acomys minous. The sequence continues at coordinate 68,124,109 of NC_140485.1, read as the reverse complement.
TTTTCCTGATTTACATTAGGATATGGATCTGGACCGCCAGTCTTTAAGCAGCATTGACAGAAATGCCTCGGAGAGAGGACAGAGCCAGATCTCCAACCCTACAGATGACAGCTGGAAGGGTGCCCCATATGCAAGTAAGATCTTTTGTTCTGGGTGAGTTTTCAGTATTTAGTTGAACGGCACATTTATGTGGCTGAGTATTTGAGAGCACCAACACCAACAGGATACATCCCTCTGCCCACTCTTCTCTCTTCTGTGCCACTGTGTTGCCAGACTCTGGCCTCTCTGCAGTCATTATATCCGTATGCCTGCAAATATATGCACACTCACATGCATACATGTACAGTTTATGCCAGTTATGGGATGGCATGCAATATTCCCTTTCACTTAGTGCGTCATTCACTGTCAATACATAGAGTTTTCACATTTTAATACTGTTGCCTGTTTTTGGTTTTTTCAAGACAGAGTTTCTCTGTGTAGCCTTGTCTGTCCTGGACTCACTTTGTAGAGCAGGCTGGCCTCAAACTCACAGCAATCCACCTGCCTCTGCCTCCCAAGTGCTGGGATTAAAAGTGTGCGCCACCCATACCCTGCCTGTTGCCTGTTGTTTAAATGGGTCTTTTGTTTGTTTGTTTTGTTTTTCGAGACAGGATTTCTCTGTGTAGCCTTGACTGTCCTGGACTCGCTTTGTAGACCAGGCTGGCCTTGAACTAACAAAGATACACCTGCCTCTGCCTCCCGAGTGCTGGAATTAAAGGCGTGTGCCACTACCATCCGGCTAAATGAATGGCTCTTAATAACGGACAGTTGCAGTTTTATTATTACTTCATTTGTGATTGTCACCCTTGTGTACTCTTCTGCATGACATTTTAACACATGTCATAGTTAGAAAATTCCTAGATATTAACTAGCAGCGGTGTCAGGGTAAGAAGAGCATTTGGTATTTTGACATATGTTTCTGGATTGCCATCTATGAAGGTTGCACCTGTTTGCATGATCTCTGGGAATGCTGCAATAAAATTATATGTCTGAGGCCGGGTGGTGGTGGTACACGCCTTTAATCCCAGCACTTGGGAGGCAGAGAAAGGCAGATCTCGGAGTTTGAGGCCAACCTGTGAGTCCAGGACAGCCAGGGCTACACAAAGAAACCCTGTTTCAAAAAAAAAGAGCTGAACAGGCATGGTGACACTTCCCTTTAACCACAGCAGGTGGGCCTCTGTGCTTGAACCCTCATCCTGGTCTGTGACATGCCAGGCATTGTCCTGTGTGATCTCATGTACCCTTCTGTTGGTCTCTGAAGACTGCTGCTTTGCACTTGAATGACAGGTGCTATAACTTTCCAACATGTGGTAGGGCCGACTGAGGAATCAGAACTCCAAAGTGTTTTGTTCTGTCTGAAGTGGTGTCCCCATCCTTTGTCTTTAGAGCATTGCCACCTCATTCTTCATGGGCCAGGCTGTGGGGTACACACTGATTTAACTTCTGAAGCACCACAGTAGGATGAAACAGAGTATGAACCCTGTTAATTTTCAAGGACTACGTCACCTTGAAACCCATTAGAAAGGCCCCTGGGACTGAGGCACTGTCCTTTGGTAACTGCTCACAGCCAGTCCCCTCTGCATCCAGGAGAGAAGGGTGTGTGATTTCTTATCTCCTCTAAATTGGAGCAAGGTCAAGTATAAACTCTTTTCAGTAGGAGAACCACTCAGGGTTATTTATTTATTATTTATACAGTATTCTACCCCACATGTATGCCTGCTCGCCAGGAGAGGGCACCAGATCTCCTTATAGATAGATGGTTGTGAGCCACTGTGTGGTGGCTGGGAATTGAACTTAGGACCTTTTGAAGAACAGCCGGTGCTCTTAACCTCTGAGCCATCTCTCCAGCCCATTCAATTTCAGGTTTTTAAAAAAAGTTTTTTGTTTGTTTGTTTTCCAGACAGTTTCTTCTCTGTGTAGCCTTGGCTGTCTTGGACTCACTTTTATAAACCATGCTGGCCTTGAACTTACAACAATCTGCCCGCCTCTGTCTCCCTGAGTGCTAGGATTACAGATATGTACCACCGTGCCTAGCCCAATTCCAATTTTTGTTTTGTTTTATTTTTTGAGCCACAGTCTAACATTGTAGTTCAGCTGGCCTGAAATTTACAATCCTCTCACCTTCTGCCACAGCCTCCAGCGCGTGATATGGCTAACATACCTGGCTATATAGTGTTTTGTTTAGGTTTTTAAATTAACATCAGCTGCATCTTCACTCTGTTTTGTTGTTATTGTTTGTTTGTTTGTGTTTGTTTTTGTTTTTTGGGGGGGTCGAGACAGGGTTTCTCTGTGTAGCCTTGACTGTCCTGTACTCATTTTGTAGACCAGGCTGGTCTCGAACTTACAATAATCTGCCTGCCTCTGCTTCCTGAGTGCTGGAATTAAAGGCGTGCACCACCATGCCCAGCTCTTCACTCTGTTTTTTTGTTTGTTTGAGACAAGGTCTCCCCGCGTAGTCCTGCCTGTCCTGGAGCTTGCTGTTGTAGACCAGGCTGAGCTGGAACTCACAGACATTCCACCTGCCTCTGCCTCCCAAGTGCTGGAATTAAAGGTGTGCCACCACTCCCAACAAACTTCACTGTTTGCTTTTTCTTTTTGCCTTTTTTAAAGTTAAAATTTGTTTAGGGAGCTGGAGAAATGACTCATCAGTTAAAAGCACTGGTTGCTTTTTTAGAGGACCTGAATTTGGTTCCCATTTCTACATGGAGATTCATAACCCTTAGTAACTCTAATTCCAGGGGATCTGGTGCCCTCTTCTGGCCTCCTTGGGTACCAGGCATGCACATGGAACACAGACATGCATGCAGGCAAACAAACAACAAAAACCACTTTAGGTGTTGCTGGAGACTGAACCCATGATTTCACATGCTAGAGAAACATGCAGAAAGCTGCACCACTATAAGGATGGGGAAAAAAGTGGCTCAGAAACTAAGACCTGGGAAGAGCTCCCCTGACGTCTGCAAACTGAGGTGAGCCTGCCAGCAGAGGCTGGCTGCATCGGCACCCTGCCCACTTCCATGAAGGCGCAGCCCACAGCTGTGGTGGAGAGAGCTGTGGCTGACTGTGACCCTTGCTGGGTGACACAGGATTACACAGTCAACTCTCCTTCAGATCTTTGCTTGATTTCTTTTCTTCCTTTCTTTTCCGATTTTCCTTAATTTCCCTCCTTTCCCTCTTTCCTTTTTTTTTTCTTTTCTTTTCTTCTTTTGTTGTTTCATACCCATATTTTTGGAGAGACATTTCCTGGCATTTTATTTAATTTTGCAACCCAACGAACTTCTCTCTCTACCCTGTCATGCCAGCTGGCATCACTCTTAGGTCTTACCTAGAGTCTCTAGTGTTGTAGAAGTTTCTAGGGTTTTCACTCATTGCCATCCACAACACCAAGAAGTGTTCTGGGCACACAGTAGGAGCTCAGTGAGGAGTGCTGATTCCTCATCAAGTTAACCTTTATCATCTAATATAGATCAGAAGCTGCTGGCCAGCCTCCTCATCAAGTGTGTGGTTCAGCTGGAGCTGATACAGACCATTGACAACATCGTCTTCTACCCTGCGACCAGCAAAAAGGAAGATGCAGAACACATGGTTGCTGCCCAGGTAAACACCCCAGGGCCTGGGCTGGGCAGTCTTGTCCATGGGAGGCTGTGAGTGGCAGCAGCTTGTTGGAGCTAGAACAGGTGGTCAGTCAGTCCCAAGCCCATGATGCTCATCTCTGTTCAAAGCCTCACATTTAGAAACATGTTGGAAATTGGGCACCATGAAACAACATATACCACATAGACAGAAGACTGAAAGGCAAAGGTCTTTATTCCCCTGAGCTAGAGCACTGTTCAGACACCACCCCTCCGCTGGTACTAGAGAAAGTGTTGTTATCTCAGGGGTGACTTTCTACTGTTGGTATTCTACGTCACCATCCATAACTGAGGAGGCTGTGTGGTGGCGCATGCCTGAGTCCCAGCACTCAGTATGCTGAGGCAGAGAATTGCCATGAGTTCAAGGTCTGCCTGGGCTACAGAGTGAGACCTTTTTAAAACAACAATCAAAAAAAAAAAAAAAGTGGGAGGGAGTAGCCTGGCATAGTGAGGCACACTTGTAATCCCAGTAGTTGTGACATGGAAACAGGGAGGCTCATAAGCCCAAGGCTAGCCTGAGCTACATGAGAAGTTGTTTCAAAAAAAAAAAAATCACAAATGGAAACAAAATCAAGCCAATGGATTAAAGTGAGACAAGATGTGAGAGGGACGATACGCATATAAACCCCTGAAACCAAGGACAGCTCAGTGGGTAAGCACTTGCTACCATTCCTGTCAACCAGAGTTTGGCCCTCAGAGGCTAGCATGCTCTGAGTGAGGGGCCGCAGTCAGTCAACCAGAACCCTTTAACCAGGCAGAGCCTCAGCCTTGCCACCAGCTAAGCACTACCAAATTCAATACATCTGCATATTCACATCTGTCCATTTTCTCTCTTTTTTAAATTTATTTTCTTATTTCTATTTTGTTTTTTTTTAAAGATTTATTTTATTTATTACATATACAATGTTCTGCCTACATGTATGCCTGCACATATCTCATTATAGATGGTTGTGAGCCACCATGTGGTTGCTGGGAATTGAACTCAGGACCTCTGGGCAAGTAGACAGTACTCTTAATCACTGAGCCATCTCTTCAGCCCTTTATTTTGGTTTTTCAAGAGAGGGTTTCAGTGTGTAGCTCTGGCTGTCCTGGAACCCATTCTGTAGACATGGCTGGCCTCAGAATTCACAGACCTCTGCCTGTCTCTGCTGGGAATATAAGCATGTGCCACCATGCCCAACTTCATTTTTTAAGTATCCAGTTCAGTTGTTTGTTTGTTTGTTTGTTTGTTTTAATAATTTTTATTTAATTTTAATTTATGTGCATTGGTGTGAGGGTGTCAGATCTTGGAGTTACAGACAGTTGTGAGCTGCCATGTGGGTGCTGGGAATTGAACCCGGGTCCTTTGGAAGAGCAGGCAATGCTCTTAACCGCTGAGCCATCTCTCCAGCCCCCAGTTGTTTGTTTTTACAGAAGTGTGCAGTGCAGACATTGCCACTGGCATCTGAGAACATTTTGACCCCTGTGAAAACAATACCTTGACCATCAGCATCCTCTCCTTCATCCTTTCCTCCTTCCTCCCTCCTGACCCTCAGGTTTATGTCTCTGGGTTTGCCTGTCCAGAGCATCTCATATAAATAGTGTGTGTGGTTCTTTAGCTTAGCAGAATACTGAGGGTTCATTTGTATCACACAGAAGAGCAGTGTTTTACATATGGTTGAATAACATTCTGCTGTGGCCATCCCACAGCATAGTTACTCTTTTGGCCATTATGACTAATTCTAGGTGTGGTGGTGTCTGCTATAACCCCAGCACTCCATAAGTTAAGACAGGCCCTACGCAGAAAGACTCTTACTCATTAAAAAAGAAAAATATACCTGGGCAGTGGTGAAACACACCTCTAATCCCAGCACTTGAGAGGCAGAGGCAGGTGAATCTCTGTGAGTTCGAGGCAGGCCTGGTGTATAGAGTGAACTCCAGGACAGCCTGTCTCAAAGAAGGAAAGAAAAGAAGTATGTAAACATTCATTTTACTGTTATGTATGTTTTATATCAGTTTTTGTTTTAATTTATTTAATCATGTATATGAGCTCTCTGTCCTCATGCACATCAGAAGGGGGATTCAGATCCCATTACAGGTGGTTGTGAGCCACCGTGTAGTTTCTGGAAAATGAACTCAGGACCTCTGGAAGAGCTGCCAGTGCTCTTAACTGCTGAGTCATCTCTCCAGTCCCCTTTTATCAGTTTTTTAATGGGCATGTTTCTTGGGTAGATCCTAAGAGCTGAATTGGTTGGTCATATAATGATTATTTGTTTAACTTTATGAGAAATTTTGAAAGTTTACAAAGTTTGAAAAAGTGGTAACAACATTTCACACCCCTACCAGCCTCGTGAGAGGATTCTGGTCTCCAGTGCTCTCCGGTGGCTGCCACTTCACTGCCTCACGGTGGCTTGGTTTTATCTCATCTCCCTAATGACTGGTTGTGGCTGTAATGAGGTGCCCACCAAATTAGATGGTAAGACTGTACTGTTGAAGACACCATTTCTTTTTGTTTGTTTGTTTTGTTTTGTTTTCTGGAAACAGGGTTTCTCTATGTAGCTTTAGCTGTCCTGTACTCACTTTGTAGACCAGGCTGGCCTCAAACTCACAGCAATTCAGCTGCCTCTGCCTCCTGAGTGCTGGGATTAAAGGCATGCGCCACCACTCCCGGCCCCAATTTTTTTTTAAAGTTTTTCGAGACAGGGTTTCTTTGTGTTGCCTTAGCTGCCCCAGACTCACTTTGTAGACCAGGCTGGCCTCGAACTCACAGCGATCCTCCTGCCTCTGCCTCCCGAGTGCTGGGACTAAAGGCGTGCGTCACCATGCCCTCAGCCCCAATTTTCTTTTGACATTTCATACATGTGTCTAAAGTATTTTGCTCTTACTGAACCGTTACTTTCTCTTGTCCCTCTCCCATGTCTTTCTCCCTTTTCTTAATGACCTTGTATCATTGAAATGCTGTCTTCATCAGCAGAGTCTCACCATCTGATTTAGTAGGCACCTCACTGTCTTAACTTACTGCTTTACTGTCACATGTGTACGACATGCTCACTCTTTCTTTATTAGATGTGACCGAGACTCTTCAGTGTGTGTTTTCAGTTTCTTTTCTTTGCTCCTTTCTTTCTTTTTCTTTTCCTTTCTTTTTAAATTTTGAGACAGGGTTTCTCTGTGTAGCCCTGGAACTCTGTAGTCCAGGTTGGCCTCGAACTCACAGAGATCCACCTGCCTCTGCCTCCAGAGTGCTGGGATTAAAGATGTGTGGCACACCTGGCTGCTTTCAGTTTCTTTTCTTTTTTTCTTTTTTCTTTCTTTTTTTTTTTTTTTCTGTTTTTTGAGACAAGGTTTCTCTGTGTAGCCTTGGCTGTCCTGGACTCGCTTTGTAGACCAAGCTGTCTTTGAACTCACAGCGATGTATCTGCCTCTGCCTCCCCAATGCTGGGATTAAAGGTGTGCACCACCACACCGGCCTTGTTTTCAGTTTCTTGATAGTGTACTTTGAAACACAGCAGCTTTTAATTTTGATAAGATCCAGTTAACCAATTTTTTTTGTTTGTTTATTTTTGTTTTTGTCCTTTGTGTTTTTTTATGTCAGTTCTAGGAAAACATTCCCCAATTCAACTTCACAAAGATTTTGGCTTTTAGTTTTATTTGACTAAGGTTTTTTGTTTGTTTGTTTGTAGTTGGTTGAGTTTGTTTTTGTTTTTGTTTTTTTAAGATTTTATTTGGTTGTTATATATACAGTGTTCTGGCCTGCATGTCAGAAGAGGGCATCAGATCTCATTATAGATCATTATGAGCCATCATGTGGTTTCTGGGAATTGAACTAATGACCTTTGAAAGGACAGGCAGTGCTCTTAATGTCTGAGCCATCTCTCCAGTCCCCTGCTTTTTGTTTTTTGTTTTCTTTAAACAGGCTTTTATGTCTCCCAAGGCAGACAGTGAACTTACTTCCTAGCCCAGGCTGGCTTTGTGTTCCCAGCCCACCTGCTTTACATCCCTTAGCTGGGGTTACAGGTGTGCAGCAGCATACTTAGTTGTAGAACTATGTTTTAAGAGTTTTTGTGAGCTGGGCGTAGTGGCGCATGTCTTTAACCCCAGCACTCGGGAGGCAGAGGCAGGTGGATCCCTGTGAGTTCAAGGCCAGCCTGGTCTACAAAGCAAGTTCAGGTCAGCCAAGGCTACACAGAAAAACCCTGTCCAAAAAACAAAAATAAATAAAAACAACAAGAGTTTTTGTGTATTTTTCTTTTATTTTTTCTTTTTTAATTTTATGTCTATGAATGCTTGGCCGGCATGTATATCTGTGAACCAAGTGCTTGCTACCTGCCCAAAGAGGCCAAAAGAGGACATCAGATCCACTAGAACTGGAGTTGCAGCCAGTTGTGGGCCACCATGTGGTGTTGGGATCAGCCCGTGCTCTTTAACCACTGTGCCCTCTCGTGAGCTGCGTTAAGAGGTCTATGTACATGGCCAGGTATGGTGGCACACACCTCTATTCCCAGCACTTAGGAGGCAGAGGCAGGGAGACTCTGTGAAGTCAAGGCTGGCCTGGTCTACAGAGTGAGTTCCAGGACAAGCAGGGGTGTCTAAAATAGACCCTGTCTCAAAAAAGAAGAAGGAAGAAGGGGAAAAAAGAGAATGCTTTATTTAAGACGTCTTCTTAAATCTTCAGGTGTGTTTAGTTCAGTTTACTGTGTCGGGTAGGACCCAGCTCTGTCTACTGTGTGATGGGCACACATCCTCAACACTGCCTGATGCACTCTTTTTTCCTCCGCTGAATTTCCTGGCATTTGTGTAGAAGTCACTTTACCATCAGCATAAGAACTATTTCTTGGGGGCTAGAGAGATGGCTTAGCAGTTAAGAACACTGTCTGTTCCTCCAGAGGTCCTGAGTTCAACCCCCAGCAACCATGTGGTGGCTTATAACCATCTGTAATGTGATCTAATGCCCTCTTCTGGCATACAGGTGTACGTGCAAATAGAGCATCATATACAATAAAAAAAATATTTTTTTTTTAAAAAAGAGCATTTCTTGTGGTTCTGTGCAGGTGTTAATTCACCTGCATCTGCCTCTGTGACAGCACCACTCTGTCCTGATTACTGGAGCTTTTTAATATGTTTTGGAAATTGGGCATGCCAGCCCTCCAGTCTTGTATACATCTTCAAGATTTTTCTGCCAATCCAGATCATGTGTGGAGTTTAACAGCTTTTATAAATAGGGTCTCAGGGCTGGAGAGAGATGGCTCCGTGGTTAAGAGCACTGGCTCAGAGGTCCTGAGTTCAATTCCCAGCAACCACATGGTGGCTCACAACCATCTATAATGAGTTCTGGTGCCCTGTAGGCACACATGCAGGCAAAACACTGTATACATAGTAAATAAATAAACTTTTAAAAATAAAATAAGATAAAATAAAATAGGGTATCACTGTATAGCTCAGACTGTCCTGGAACTCACTATGTAGCCAGGGCTAGCTTTGACATTGTGAGTCATGATCACCTTGTCGCAGCTGGGATAACAGGTGTGTGCCAGCACTGTCTGACTTCAGCTGGGATTTTCATAAGGACTGCTATGGAGTTATAGACCAACTCAGGAAATTTTATGGTCTATTTTCAGCCTCTTATGAGGATGACGGGTGATTCCTAGAAATGTGAAGAAGTATAAAACTCTCTGAGCATGTCTCAGATTTTAAGCATATTCACTAACAAATTAGAGCACTTTATACACGTCCAGCTGGCTTTTCCTTTGGGGCTGACAGCAGTCATTGGGCTTGAGTGATCACCTGAGCTCAGAGGGCCAGTTGGCCTTTGCTTACCTCTTCCTGTCGTTCAGCTATGCTTGGGACTCAGGTCTTCTGTCACATTGATCACATTTGAAAAGAAACCACAGTGCTGTAGTGAGGTGCTCAAAGTACACCCCCTGCTTATGCAAGACAACATGGACACTTGGGCCCCCAAGCCCACCACCACACAGCCACTCAGGTGTAGTTCACCAGCCAGAAATAGACTCTGAGTGGAAACATCTCCCAGGGTGGTTCTGGGAAAATCGGACTGCCTTCTCTGTCTGCTAGCGTGGAGCCTCCGTCCCTACTAAACTCTTCACTCTGCCATCTTGTCTCTCCCCTCCAGCAAGACACACTGGACGCAGACATCCACATCGAGACGGAAGGTCAGGGCATGTACAAGTTCATGTCCTCCCAGCACCTCCTGAAGCTGCTGGACTGCCTGCAGGAGTCCCACTCCTTCTCCAAGGCCTTCAACTCCAACTACGAGCAGCGGACAGTCCTCTGGCGAGCCGGTGAGGCACCCAGGCATGGGGCGGGCCGCACCAAAGCCTTCTGAAGAATTCTGTTACTTCTTAATACATTTATAATTTCTTTTTTGTTTGTTTGTTCGTTTTTATATGTATGAGGGTTTTGCCTGCATGTATGTCTGTGTACCACGTACCTGATGTCCAAGGAAGTCAGTAGAGGGCACTGGACCCCCTTGGAATGCAGTTACAGGTGGTTGTGAGCCTCCGTGTGGGTGCTGGGTGCTGAACCTAAGTACTCTGGAAGAGCAGCCAGTGCTCTTAACCATTGAGCCATCTCTCCAACCTACATTTTTGTGATGTTTATGTATTTCTCCAAGGGTGGAGAGTGTAGGGGTTTTATTATTCTGATCTTTACAGAAACATATTATAAATGTTTGTTACCATCCCTTAATGTTCTCCCCAGATGCCTTGTTTTGTTGAAACAATTATTTTTTTTGCTATCCACCCTGGCTAACCCAGAACTTTCTAGTAGTGCAAGCTAGTCTGAAACTCATAGTAGTCCCCCTGTCTCAGCCTCCTGATTACTGGGATTACAAGTATGTGCCACTAAGTCTCAACCTGATTTTGTTATTTTGTGTTTTTGTTGTTGGTTGGTTGGTTGGTTGACACAGGGTTTCTTTATTTAGCCCTGGATGTCCTGGAACTCAATCTGTAGAACAGACTAGCCTCCACTTCAGATATCTACCTGCTTCCTGAGTGCTGGGATTAAAGGCATACACTACCATGCCTGGCTTATGTGACTGTTTTAAACCATGCTTAGAAAGTCTTTTCCCTGTGACTGTTTTGTCCATGCCATTGTCTGGTTTTAAAATGTGTTCTTTTTTTTTTTAAGATTTATTTATGTATATGAGTCCACTGTCTTCATGCACACCAGAAGAAGACACCAGATCCTATTATAGATGGTTGTCAGCCACCATGTGGTTGCTGGGAACTGAACTCAGGACCTCTGGAAGAGCAGCAAGTGCTCTTAACCACTTGAGCCATCTCTCCAGCTCCAAATATGTTCTTTTTTGTTTGTTTTTTCAAGACAGGGTTTCTCTGTGTAGCCTTGGCCGCCTGGCCCAAAATGTGTTCTTATATGGACATTGTAGGGACAGAAAAAAATCCATCAACTTAAAAAAGTGCTAGGCTGGGCATGGTGGCACACGCCTTTAATCCCAGCACTCAGGAGGGAAAGGCAGGGAGATCTCTGTGAGTTCAAGACCAGCCTAATCTATGAAGTGAGTCCAGGACAGCTAGGGCCACACAGAAAAACCCTGTCTCGGAAAAAAAAAGGGGGGGGGGAGGGAGCTAGAATTGTTTTTTAAAAATTAAGGCCTTAATCCCAGCACTTGCAGAGGTGGAGGCAGGTGGATCTCTGAGTTTGAGGCCAGCCTGGTCTACAAGGCAAGTCTAGGACAGCCAAGGGTACACAGAGAAACCTTGTCTCAAAAAAAAAAAAGCTTAAAAAATAAAATATTGTGTGTGCATGACATGAGACTGCACATGTCACATATGTCACATAGTGTGTGTGTTGTGGAGATCAAAGAACTTTGTGGAGTCCGTTCTCTCCTTCCACCTTATGTGGGTCTGGGGATCCAACTCAGGACTCCAGGCTTTACCCTCTAGCCCTCTTGAGCACTACAATTATTAAGAGCTGTTGGATTTGAGATGAGACTCATGGCTTTATCAAGTTCAGTGGAAGAAGCAGGGCATCTGCAACAGGTCATCCTGGAGAGTCATGGCGGCCACCATCTGCCTCAGTTTCCTCCTGTGACTAGAGGACTGCCCTTCACACCACTGTCCTGGCTGGAAATATGCACTGCTGATGTGATTGCCTTGTCTCTAGGCTTCAAGGGCAAGTCAAAACCCAATCTTCTCAAACAAGAAACCAGCAGCCTGGCCTGTTGCTTGAGGATCCTGTTCAGAATGTATGTCGATGAGAACCGCAGGGATTCCTGGGGCGAAATACAGCAGCGACTTTTAACGTAAGATTGTTTTCCCTTTAATTTCACATCATTATTCTGTGAATTGAAAAGAGTAAGAAAAAAATTTTTTATTTTATTTTATTTATTTATTTTTTATTTTTTTATTTTTTTTTGGTTTTTTCGAGACAGGGTCTCTCTGTGTAGCCTTGGCTGTCCTGGACTCGCTTTGTAGACCAGGCTGGCCTCGAACTCATAGCGAGCCTGCCTCTGCCTCCCGAGTGCTGGGATTAAAGGCGTGCGCCACCACGCCCGGCTGCAAAAAATTTTTAAAAAGGAAAAAAAAGAAAAGAGAGAGACAGGTATGTGGCACCCACACCTTTTATCCTGGCGCCTGGGAGGCGGAAGCAGGTAGATCCCTTGAGTTGCAGGCCAGCCAGGACTACTAAAAAGAGGAGAAAAGTGCCTACTCAGCAACACACCATGGCTGGTCTCCTCTTGCTGCCTCATCTGTTTCAGGTCCTAGAATCAATCCTGAGCAGAGTGGGCAGGGCTACTCCTGTGCGATCTAATCCCTCCCTGGGCCGTAAAAAGTGCTCTGGCCTCTGAGTCCTGACTCTGGCTACCACCCATAGGTTCCTGCCCCTTCTGGGAGGAGGCCCACAGAGTGCCTGGCATCCCTGGTACCCTATCATTCCTTCTTTCAGAAGAGTCGGCATCATAGGGTCAGCAGGATCAGCACACAGAGTGCAACAATGCACGTGTGTCCACCCACCTCCTGGGCAGCACCAAACGGCTGAGGGAGGGGGAAGGTACATGGTGCAGTGGTAGAGCACTTGCCTATCTTTTGTGACACCCTAGGTTCATTTCCTAGCATTATGTGCGCGCGCGCACACACACACACACACACACACACACACACACACACACACACACACACACACACACACACATACACACACCCCAAAAAAAGAGAGGGAAGGGCAGAAGTTGGCTAATGTTCCTTAAACTTATAGAATTCTTTTCCCATTTTTTACTATTGTAATTGTGTTCCCTTTCCACTTGTCTGTCAGTGAGAATAAACTTGTATTTGGTCTTTTGAGATAGGGTTCCATGTCATGACCTCAAACTGATCATGTAGCCCAGGCTGACACTGAAGTCCTGGTCTCCTGCCTCTGGGTGCTGAGACTGCAGGTGTGCAGCACCACACCCAGCACTAATAAGTCTTGGCTAAAAGAATACTTATTTGATTAAAGGAGAGATAGTGGTCTTCCCTGGTCTTCCTTGGGACAGAGTCTCACTATGTACCACATCAGGCTGGTCTTGAACCCATAGTTCTCCTACCCTACTCTCCCCAGCCAGGTAATTCCTTGTCTCACTTTCTTTCCTTCTTTTCTTTCTTTCTTTTCTTTTCTTTTTTTTTCAGACAGGGTTTCTCTGTGTAGCCTTGGCTGTCCTGGACTCACTTTGTAGACCAGGCTGGCTTCTAACTCACAGCGATCCCAAGTGCTGGGATTTAAAGTCGTGTGGCACCACACCCGGCCTTTCCAGGTCATTTCTTAAATCAAGCCTAAAGAATAATTGCCTGCATAGAGTCCTAGCAACTCTTGTTAGGACTGTGGCATACCGTTTAAGTCTAGGAGACATTTCCTGTAGTTACGGAGGGAGAGTCAGGAACAGTGAGGGCCTCTTGTGCGTATTGTGCTGCAGAGTGACAGAGTCACACTGCCACTGACAGGAGCAGTGAGGGGCTGCTGGTCTGCTGCAGTGACAGAGTCACACTGCCACTGACAGGAGCAGTGAGGGGCTGCTGGTCTGCTGCAGTGACAGAGTCACACTGCCACTGGCAGGAACAGTGAGGGGCTGCTGGTCTGCCCAGGCTGGCTTAGCCAGTGTAGGTCTTTAGCACTGCAGGGGTCTGGCTCCCCACTGGCTGTGACGTGCCAGCTGCTGTTTTGACATGCTTGTCTCTTAATTCTAGTGTGTGCAGTGAAGCCCTTGCCTATTTCATTACTGTGAACTCTGAAAGCCATCGGGAAGCATGGACCAATCTCCTGCTGTTACTTCTAACCAAAACCCTTAAAATAAACGACGAAAAGGTACAAAATGAACTCCACTGTCTCCGCTAGGCTCTGGACTGGGCGGGTGCTTTTCTCCAGGTGAAGTGGGTGCCTTCAGAGAGCAGGGATTTCCCTGAGAGCCCCAGCTGAAGAGGATGAAGTGTGGACAGTGTGTGGCTGTTGGGGTAGTGCTGATGTCATCAGTCCAGGAAGAGGTTTGAGATTGCGCTGTAGTGACGTGGACTAGGAGCCATGTACAGAATGGAAGAAGCCTGTTGAGGACAGCAAGATTATTATAGTTAAACTATTTAGTTTAGTTCATGTGCATTGGTGTTTTGCCTGCATGCTTGTCTGTGTGAGGGTGTCGGATCCCCTGGGACTGGAGTTACAGACAGCTGTGAGCTGTCATATGGTTGCTAGGAATTGAACCTGGGTCCTCTGGAAGAGCAGCCAGTGCTCCTAACCACTGAGCCATTTCTCCAACCCCAATTATTATAATTAAAAGAAATTCAATGTCATTAAAATGGGGGTTTGGTTGTGGGAGGGCCCTCATATAGCTCAGGCTAGCCTAGGATTCCCTGTGAGCTAAAGCTTACCTGATCTTCCTTCTGCTTCCACTTCTTCAACACGTATTTTCTTAATGTGAACTGAACTGAGAATTGAACTCAAGGTTTCATGCCTGCTATGCAGGTCAGACTGGCCAGGAATTTGCAGTCTTTCTGTTTTAGTCATATACCACATCACCCACCTAAAATAAGCTTTAGGTACAGCAAGTTTTTTGTTCTGTTTTTTTAAGATTTATTTTAATTATGTATACAGTTTTCTGCTTTCATATATGCCTGCATACCAGAAGAGGGCACCAGATCTCATTGTAGATGATTGTGAGTCACCACGTGGTTGCTGGGAATTGAACCCAGGACCTCTGGAAGAGCAACCAGTGCTCCTAACCTCTGACCCAGCCCTCCAGCCCTACAGCTAGTTTTAATAGTAAGAAAAAGCCGCAGCAGTATTTCGAATATTGTTTAGGTTGAGATTAATACCTTTGAAAAACTGGTGCAAATAAAAATAGTCCCATGTCTGACTTGGCTTTCTGCTTTTTCCCACTGCAAGTTCAAAGCACATGCTTCAATGTACTACCCCTACTTGTGTGAAATTATGCAGTTTGACCTGATACCTGAACTCC
The DNA here is from genome assembly GCF_964271855.1 of Acomys minous. Lineage (NCBI taxonomy): Eukaryota > Metazoa > Chordata > Mammalia > Rodentia > Muridae > Acomys > Acomys minous. The sequence continues at coordinate 68,109,001 of NC_140485.1, read as the reverse complement.
GAGCAGTTCTGCGAAAATTCTTCCTACGGATAGGCCTGGTGTATAAGATATGGATTCCAGAAGAGCCATCACAAGTGCCAGCAGCACTGTCATCGACATGGTAGCACTGGCTCCCATGACCACTGCTGTGGTTCTGTAAAGTATCCGTCATGTCGTCCCAACTGGCAAATGAGGAGCCACCCATCATGTTGGGGTTCAGATCTGGATAGCAGTGGCCTGTACACTGGCCTCATCACAGTCCCCGGCAGAGGCTCACGGTGTCTCAATAGCTTGTTGCACACCAGTAACTCAGTGGGCGGAGAGCCTGTCCATCTGTCATTCCATTTTACTGACTGAACTGTCAGATCTGTTGTGAACGCCACTGCTTCTTCGAAGAGCTCCAGACTGGCGATAACTTGTCAGAAGAAGTCAGTCTCCCTGGAATAATGACCATCGCTGTATAGGTTTGTGTTTATTAGAGTATGTTAATAAAATTCCTAGTAACGGCTAACTGCCACTGAAGTACGCTGGGTGCTTTGTTGTTTGAATGTGTTAAAGAAGTTTGAATGTTTGTGTCAGTTTTGGACAGCCTAGTTAGATTAAGAATGGTAAGAAAAGAGGGGGTGTTTCTTATGTTTTGTTTTGTTGTTTGAGTGATTTTTCTAATGTATTTTACAAAGATATATTACTGGAGATTTGATTAAAGGCAGTTTAGTAGACTTAAGAGCTTGCAAGGTTTAAATAAAATGTAGTGCCTCGTGGCTCCCCAGTTTAGTAACTTGGGGGAAGAATGTCTGTAGGAAAAAAATAACCTAATGAAGGTGTTAGCCTTCCTTGAAGTGTTGTGGGTGGGTGTTCCATTAAGTTTTCCAGAATGCGTTGTGCATCTGTCTGAAATCTAGAATATGAAATAGTTATGAAAATGAGTAACTAACCCAGAGTTGGTTTATCTTTGAGTAAACCTTTCTAGTTTTTACCTCAGCAGAGTGTTAACAAGACTGCTTTGCAGTCCCTGTTAAAGAGATCGTCAGAGGGAGGGACAGTAACGTAGTGTCCCCTCCTCAGCCACGTATCATGAGTTGAGCTCCAGCTAGTGTGGGGCCAGCACAGCTGGACTGTGACAGTGGCAGGGCTGGCACCTAGAGCTTCTGTTAACTTGAGCCGGGAGCTGGATTCTTTGGCAAGATTAGATTCTGGGATCCTTATGTTGGTGATGGTGCCATGCCCAGAACCATGGTAGAGCAAACTCTGAGTGCTCCCCAAACCCACAGCAGCCAAGCTAGAGGTTTAATGGATTCGGAACCCATGAGAAAGAAAACTTCAGCTTCCTTGTCTGCCCTCCTCACCCACTGTTCACCTGGAGCAGCACTTGAGTGGCTAAACCGTGTCACGAAGCATGTTGGAAACACTCAGACTTCTGCCTACATCAAGTCCTACGAATTGGGGTTGTATAGATGTCAACTCTGGTGCCTTAGAAGTCAGTCACCCCTTGGAGAGCGTCTGTGGAACTGGACCCTTTTTTCTTTGTAGAGAGGGATTCCTGGTGCTTTTGCTGTTTTCTCTCTTGTTTTTGACAGCCTTGCCACATGCTCAGTTTGTCAGCAGCACTTGTATTTATTTTAATTTCTCTACCAAAGGGTGGGGGAGCAGGTTGAGGTTGTGATTCACACACAGCAGCAGACAGGGCTGTGCACCTCGGAGGAAGGGCCTGTGGGAGAATATGTTTCAGAGTGGAAAGTGTGAGCACACTGGACTGACATGTCCCAGAACTGACATGTCCCAGAATCCCTTGTGTATTTCACTGCACTATAAATGTGCTGAGACATACTCCTTGCTGTTGCCACTCAGCAGGACCTCGGCTATCAGAGGTCCCTGCAGTATTTGTACCAGACATGTAATCAAAGAACATGCATGTTCGCTGGGTACATTCTGTCTAAGCTGTGTCCCCAGCTGATGGCTTTCCCTCCCCGTCATGTGACATTCCACTCATCTGCAATAGCCCAGCTCCCTCAGAGTCCCCTGCCTCCTCTAATTTTTGCCTTTTACCGGGTAGGGAATATGTCGGTGTTGTTTGTTGTTTTGTTTTGTTTTTTACCTGCTGAGATACTTGGGCTTGAATTTCTTTATAATTCTGTTGTGTAAAAGATTAACTTTTCTGAATGATACATTTGAATTGTACAGCAATAGATCTTTGAAAAACGATGTCAAACCATTCAGGGTAATTTTTCTTGTCAGTGGCCAGTGGCATCCCTGACCTCCAGAAAGCATCCATTTGGTATGTATTCTCTGTCATGAACAAGTCTATTCTTTCACCAGTGCAGAGTGGGTGCAGCCGTGTCTCCTCACGTGGATGCTGCCCATGAGGAGGTGGGGGTGGGGGGCGTGGGTAGGTCTTCCAAGGCCTTATTTCTTTATCAGAGTGCTTTAAGTGTTGGCTGTATGTGCTAGGTTCTCTAAAGAAGTTTCTGTACCCAAGCTCTATTCCGAGCAGTTTTGTTCTTGTCTGTTAAGGAAATCACCAGCTTTGGCATCTGAGCAACAAATAGTGAGTGGGATATGCGACTTCTGACGTGTACCTGCAGAGTCAAACACACCTTCCCTCGTGTACAACCAAAGAACAAACATTATGAAAATTATAGTGTAATATCTGGAAACCCAAGGCTTTCCTCCAACAGGTGACTTTTGTACAAAGTTCAGAAAATCTACAAAGACACCCCCTCAAAAAAGAAAAAAAATTTCATCATTCTTTCGTGATTATGGCTGTATATTTAGTTGTCTTCCTAGTTATTAAAAGTACATGCTGACCCATGTAGGCGTGGCTGCCCCACTCAGGTGTTTGTTGTTACAATGCTAATGGACACTGGATGCAGTAGGCACTGGATCCTTCTGAACTCTTGTTTCACTGTTTGTGGTAAGGTAGACACAACCAGAGCTCACGTGCAACCTGGAGTTGTGCTACTAGCAGCTTCATGGTTGGGGGGGGGGGGGTGGGAAGGACGAAGAAGAAGAAAAAAAGAAAACCAAAGCTCAGCATTATAAAGACTGAGTCCATCTGGAAAATCCTTGCCCTCAGAAAATGACACTATCAAACGTGTGGGTTTTCTCAGTGTTCTAATTTTTAAAAAATTTTATCTTGCATATTTGCATCAGACATTTCTTTATGTGCAAAATGTATGTTTTTGCTCTTTAAAATGCCTAAAAGTTAGTTACTAGCTACTTTTGATTTTATCTGTACACAATGATTAAGTGCATTTAATATTGGTAATTTAATGAAAAGCATTCCTTGCCCAATGGATGTAAACATTTTTGAAAGAATAAAGCAGAATTATATAATATGAAATGCTATGTAAAGTTTTCTATGTACAAATACTGTGTATAATACTGTTAAATACCCCATGCTTTGATCAGGTGGAAAATCAATAAAGTTTTAAAAAGTAAACCTGCTCCTGCTGCCATAGTTTATAGTCTATCAAGCCATGGCTTGGGCTAGTTTGAGTTTGCTGCCATGGTGGATACAAACTTGTAGTTTCCAGTTGGGAGTAGGATTTGACTCCAGGCAGAGAAGGTGGCTTAGGTAAAAGTGCTTGTCCTGCAAGCCTTGTGACCTAAGTCTACCCCTGGAACCCACATAAAGGTGGAGACAGAGAACCCACTCCACAAAGGCTCCTCTGGCCTCCACACGCCCACACAATAATAAAATAAAAATAAAGAAGAAGACAAGAAATATGCCCAATTTCAGTCCTGGTCGAGATAGTGCCACCAATCACTGACCCATCATTGTCTCAGTTCCACTCCCTCGAAAGCTAGTCTGGGGCGGAGGGGGGTGGGTGTCTAGATGGTCCACACTTTAGGTATTTCTTTTCCTAGCATGAGATTCCTGATTCTAATTTTGGGGGGCCCATTGTTTGGGTAATATGATATTGCACAGCTGCCATGCTGCGCCCAGGAGACAGCATTATTCAATACTCCCCCTCTCTATCCTTTCTGCCCTCTCTTCCGTGATGGTCCCTGAGTGCTGGAGGGAGGTGACAATACTGGTGACCCTTTGGACTCTATGACGGTTTTGAGATGTTTCATATATCCCAGGTAGGCCTTGAACTTGCTTTGTAGCAGAGGATGGCTTTGAACTAATTTTCTTCCCCCCATATGCCCAGTAGTGGCATTATGAGGGGTGGACTGCACTGGTTTTTATGCAGTTTTGGGGACTGAATCCAAGAGTTTATGCATGCTAGCCAAAAATCTCTACCAATGAGCTGTAATAGCAACAGCATCTAAGGGATTCTCAGGCTCCACCAAACTGCACGCCAGCGCATGGCAGCATGGGAAGACTGGCCCGTGACCTGCATCATTTCCACCTCAAGCTTCAATCTGTACTGCAAAGCTGTGTGTGTGTGTGTGTGTGTGTGTGTGTGTGTGTGTGTGTGTGTGTGTGTCTTTTCACATCTATTGCAAACTGCCTCTTCTTCCTTCCAGCCCATACTCTCTGGAAGCGGCTGAGCAAAAGGTCTCCACAAGTGCATGTGACTTCAGGGAGGCCTCAAAGGGACTACACTCTGGATGAGCTCACCTACGTGGTGTGTGGAAAGCTTGCCTGTGGGGAGGGAGAAGCCGGAAAGGCCTGGAATGAAGCACCACATGTGGGAATGATGGTTGGGAAAGGCGTCATGAGAAGAATGATGGGCCTGAGGGGAATATGTAGCTCAACAGCAGAGCACGTGCCCAGCATGCATTGAGACCCTGACAAAATGAACTAAGCCGCCAAGGGTGGTGGCGCACGCCTTTAGTCCCAGCACTGGGGAAGCAGAGGCAGGCGGATCACTGTGAGTTCGAGGCCAGCCTGCTCTACAAAGTGAGTCCAGGACAACCAAGGCTGCACAGAGAAAGCCTTTCGGTAGCCCAGGCTGGCCTTGAACCTCTACCATTCATGTGAGGAATATAGGAGCACACCAGCAGACCTGGTTTTATGGGGTGTTGGGAATGAAACCCAAGGGTTAGTGTAGGCTAGATAGACATTCTACCAACTGAACTACATCTGCAGCCACTAAAAACTGATTTCAAAATAACCTCTTTTGTTTAGTTTGTCTTTTGAGATGGAGTTTCTCTGTGTAGCCCTGGCTGTCCTAAAAGTAGCTCTGTAGACCAGCTTGGCCTTGAACTCAAGCAATCTGCCTGGCTCTGCCTCCTAAGTGCTGGGATTTAAGGAATGTGCCACCATGCCTGGGCCTAAAAGTATTTATTTATTTATTCGTTCATTCATTTTATTTATTTATTTTGGTTTTTTTAAAACTGGCTGTGAGATTTATTACTGAACAGGATTTGGTAGGGTACAGAAGAGCATCACAATGGAAGCCCTCCTTAGGAATGCAGGGCTCTCCACTTGTCCAGGGGACCACGACTGGGAATATATTTGACCCACAGCCATCAGGGATGAGCTGCTTCTCAGCAACCATGTCTTCAAACTCATCTGCATTAAACTTGGTGAAGCCCCACTTCTTTGAGATGTGGCTCTTCTGGCGGCCAGGGAACTTGAACTTGGCTCTACGCAGAGCCTCAATCACATGCTCCTTATTCTGCAGCTTAGTGCGGATGGACATGATGACCTGGCCAACGTGAACCCTGACCTCTGTGCCCTGGGGTTTCCCAAAGGCACCACGCATACCTGTCTGGAGCCTAGAGAGAGTACAGCATTGAGATAAGAGACTTGAGTAACTGCCAGAACATTGTCTCCAAGATCCCTTGGGACAACCCATACAGGCAACAGGCTGCATACACTACCATAGAGGCTGCTGCTTGCAACCATTGCACACCAGGTCCCCATGGGGATTTATTTTGTTTTTTTGAGGCAGGGTTCCTCTGTGTAGCCTTGGCTGTCCTGGACTCGCTTTTGTAGACCAGGCTCGCCTCAAAGTCACAGTGATCCACCTGCCTCTGTGTCCTGAGTGTTGGGACTAAAGGCGTGCGCCACCACCACACCAGCTTCAAAAAAAAATCTTAGAATTACACTTTTTATTTATTTGTACACACAAGTAAGCATGCTATGGCCCATATGTGGAGACGACAGGACAGCTTACAGAAATCAGTTTTCTTCTTCAACCATGTGGATCCTGGTCATCAGACTCCAGCTGTCAGGCTTGGTGGCAAGTGCCATTAGCTACTGAGCCATTTAACCAGCCCCAAGTTCTCATTATCATCTCAATAAGGGAAAAGAAAAGTCCCGCTCAGGCCTGTAGCCCCAGCATTCGGTAGATGGAGCAGGAAATTAAGGCCAGACTGTCTACATAGCAAGGTCCAGGCCAATCATGACAACCAGCCTCAAGAATGCAAAACAAGCCAGGCATGTACGATAGGCCAGGGATCCCAGCACTTAGAAACCTGAGACAGAATCACTGCAAGTTTAAGGCCAGCCTGGGCTATATTGTGAGTTCTGGCGTCAGCCTCCACTATAGAGTGAGACACTGTCTCAAAACAAAAACAAAAACAAACTAAGAGGCGGCAGAGGATTAAAAACATCTTGTTGGGCTGGAGAGATGGCTCAGAGGTTAAGAGCACTGTCTGTTCTTTCAAAGGTTCTGAGTTCAATTCCCAGCAACCACATGGTGGCTCACAACCATCTATAATGAGATCTGGTGCCTTCTTCTGACATGCAGGAACACATTCAGGCAGAATACTGTACAAACAATAAATAGATATCTTTTTTTTTTTATCTTGTTTCCTGTCCAGCTCACATCTGGCGCTGAACTGTGGGGGCTTTCTACTACCTGAGTTGTACTCAGTAAGAACTAAAGCTGCAGCTAGGCTTGGTGGTGCACGCCTTTAATCCCAGCACTAGGGAGGCAGAGGCAGGCGGATCGCTGTGAGTTCAAGGCCAGCCTGGGCAGTTACACAGAGAGCCCCTGTCTCAAAAAAAAAAAAAAAAAAAAGAACTAAAGCTGCCTCTTTGTTTTTGAAAAGATTTATTCTTACTTGATGTGAATGTGTGTTTTGTCTGAATGTATTTATGTGTATCACATGACTGCAGTGCCTGTAGAGGCCAGAAAAGGGGATCTGAACCTGGTGTTCTCCAAAAGCAGCAACAGATCTTAACTGCTGAGCTCTCTAGCCCACCGCTTCCATTTAAAATACAAAACAAAACGAAACATATAACAACAACTCAACGGGACTCTTCTTGATTTTAGTTATGATCACTCTTCTCATCTTAGTTGGGCCAGAAGAAGGCTTGTTCTCTACAAGCACAAGCAGATTCACCTACATGTAGTGACAATTTTAGAATTTTGGTTTCTTTAAAAAAAAAAACAAAAACCAACCCAGAAATAGTGGTGCGCAGTGAAGGCACACGCCTTTAATCCCAGCACTTGGGAGGCAGAGGCAGGTGGATCACTGTGAGTTCGAGGTCAGCCTGGTGTACAGAACGAATTCTGATCCGCCTGCCTCTGCCTCCCAAGTGCTGGGATTAAAGACGTGCGCCACCACGCCCTTATTTAGAGTTCTTAAACACTTCTAACTCACTTCTAACTCACCGACCAGAGGAAGGGTGGAAAGAATGGTAACAGGAAAAGGAGTTGTGGACCTGTTTAGATGCAGTTCCTCAGGCCAGTTCCACTCTGCTTGTCAGGATACCAGCAGTCCAGTCCAATAGCCAGCACCATCAGCACCAAGAATTAGTAGCTGTGGCATGATCCAGCAGAAATAGCAAGTCTACCAAACTGGCCTGAGTGAGCGAAAGGGGCCAGAATCAGCCAGAGTAGCACCAGAAGTTCTCCGGAATGTTTCTCTCTGCGAAGTGAAGGCCAGCGAAGATTTGCACAGTGTAGCTGTGTAACAATACAAAAAGCACGGTCCCACTGTCTGTGGGGGTCTATTTACACCTTCCAAACATGATGCGTCCAGCAAAACATCACACGCCCTCTCACAAGACATCTTCCAGAAGAGCATCATGTGACACAACTGAGTCTTCAAAGAAACCAGAAATTTCCACTTCAGTATATAGATGCTAGAGCCCCATGGGTAGGGTTGGTGGGAGTTGGTTGGTCGTTCAGGTGGGTTGGCTGCAGTTTGTTAGTAGTCGTGCTTAAAGAAAGAAATTACATTCAAAGGTCTCTCTCTCTCTCTCTCTCTCTCTCTCTCTCTCTCTCTCTCTCTCTCCTCTCCCCCTCTCTCTCTCTCCCTCTCTCTCTCTCTCTCTCTCTCTCTTTCTCTCTCTCTCTCTCGTGATATAGGGTGAAACGGGGGGGGGGGGGGCATAATGGGTGGGGGGGAAAAGAACTCTTCTAATCCAAATAAAATAAAAAATGACCTTCCTGTGGAGCACATGCTGGGAAATGCATCTTTTCAGAATGGTTTTCCATACTGTAGAGTGATGTGATTGCTTTCTTAGTAATTGGAAGCTGTGGTGACAGGAAGCCATGGGACTGGGGAAGTTGGTCCAGAGTAAGAGAGGAGTCAAGATGTGTCCAAACCCCAGAAATCTTATCCTAAGATTAACAGGAGTAGGACGGCTCCCCTCTACCCCAGGCCTGCATGTCTCCAGTGCAGTGCACATAACCTGTGCTCCCACACTTGCTCCCCAGAGGAGGTCACATAGCCTAGAAGCCAGGTTAAACTTCCTCTCCCCTGATAAGGTCATGTCCAGTAGCACCTAGAATTCCTCCTCACACAAATGAGGCAGCCCTACCCCCCCACCCTGGCCCTGGCCAATGATGTACACTCACCCGGGAACCTCCACCCACCCCTCAAAGTTTTAAGCATTTGTTCCCCAATTAAACAAGCTGTCTCACTGAATCTGTCTCCTGAGAAGTCTGTTTCTGGTTGTGCTCACAGCCACCTGAGGTCTCTTTCACCCTTGGCTGTTCCCAACCTTGCTTCCCACCTCAGGATCTACCAGTTGAGGTATTGGGCTGATAGCCCCTTAAAGGTAAAAGAAACAGAGCCTGAACAGCAGGAAACAAAGAAAACATTATGAATGAATGTTTGGAATTCTGCTGTTAGTGTCTGTTTCTCCAACACAGTCCTTAGCAGCTGTGGCCAATACTAAGCATAGATCTTGGTACTCATTTGGCTTCTCCAGGCACCATGGACATCAGCCTTTCTGTCCAAGGTACCCACATCCATGGTTCTGTTGCTATACAAAGGCGTGGTGTGTGTGGGGTGATCATCCTTAAGTAAGCCCGGGTGTCTTGGCTCAGCTTCTGGGCTTTCTACCAAAACCGCAGAGAGATTAATGTTAGACAGATGCAGGGTACCAGCCTGTATGTAGGGTATGTGGTATGTGTGTGTGTGTGTGTGTGTGTGTGTGTGTGTGTGTATGTAGTGTGTATATGTGTGTGTGTATATATATGTAGTGTGTATATGGTATGTGTGGTGTATGTGATATTGGGACTGGGCATCCAAATGTAAGGAACATTAAGAGTCTTTTTATCACGCACCAAAACTTGTCTTCATGGCAAGAAATGTAAATCTTTTTACTCCCCCAACTTTGTAAGAGTTTATACAAGTGGCTTAATCCCCCTACCCTGTTAAACCTTTGTTTATGCAAAGACCCTGCTGCTTTCTTGAAACTTGAATGAATTAAGCACCTATCCCCTTTCTCTCTCCTTCTTCCCTTTTTGTTTTTGTTTTTGTTTTTTGCTTTTTGTTTGAGACAGGCGCTCTCTGTGTAGCTCTGGCTGTCCTGAACCTCATTATGTAGACTAGGCTGGCCTTGACAAGGACTAAAGGCATATACCACTTTCATTTCCTCTTGAAACTAGCCAACCAAGAAAGTGTTAGGCCAAACACTAGCCGACGAGAAAAGACACAATCACCACCTGCATTAGAATAATGCTCTTCCATTTTTGCTAGCAACACACTCTAGAATCTAGTCCAGGACAGTGGTTTTCAACCTGGGGGCCCCAAAGGACCCTTTCACAGGGCTCACCTAAGATCATCTCAAAACAGATACTTAATTATTGTTAACATAGCAAAATTACAGTTATGAAGTAGCAACAAAAATAATTTTATGTGTGGGGTTAGCACAACATGAGGAGCTGTATTAAAAGGTCTAAGCATTAGAAAGGATGTGAACCACTGGTCTAGAGTATAGCGTCTAGATCAAAATAAAGTCTGGCCTTGTTGAGACATTTCAACTGGAATGGTGGTCTCTTTCTTTAGAACCTTGAGCTTATAACAAAATCCAGAGCCTCACTTGGCCAGGCCATGCTCTGTTACTGAGTCATTTGCTTTACACTTCCCAAGGCTAGAAGATGTTTGCCTCGGGCAAGTAGATTGATCTGAGTAAGATAATTGCGTGTGGGCTGATGGTGCAGCCCAGGGCTGGAGTGCCTCCCTAGCACAAATGAGGCTGACTTCAGTCTCCAGCACTAACGAGAAAAAGAAAATGTTAAGATGATTGCTACTGCTGCTGTAAATGCAATGTATTGATACGTGGCATTTCACTTTTTCCTCTGTGAAAACCTAACACACAGGGCGGGAGGGGTGCTCTGTGGTTAAATGCACTGGCTGCTCTTCCAAAGGACTCAGGTTCAGATCCCAGCTCCCACATAGTAGCCCCAAAGCCTCTGTGACCTCCAGTTCCAGGGAACCAATGCCCTCCTTGGGCACTGCATGCACATGGCATACAGAAAATAAAAATAAATAAATAAACCTTCAAACACAATACCCAGGACATGTTTTGGGCATCTAGAGTGTGCTAAGTACTGGGGGCACAGCTATAAACAGAGCAGTAAGCCCTAAGCTCTTTCATAAGAGTCCTAAGGCTCCTGGTGGGGAAAAATTAATTCCAGAGACTTATAATTGTCACACAGAAAGCATAACGAGGGCTGGCCCTGAGGGTAGCAGCACTTGCGGCTAAGACTGAGGACCCAAGTTCAATCCCTGGAACCCTCATGCTGAAGGGAACTATCACAAGTGGTACTCTGGGCCAGGCATGTGGTACACGCCTTTAATCCCAGCACTCAGGAGACAGGCGGATCGTTGTGAGTTTGAGGCCAGCCTGGTCTACAAAGCGAGTCCAGGACAGTCATAACTACACAGAGAAACTCTGTCTTGAAAAGCCAAAAACCAAAGTTGGGCATGGTGGCGTACGCCTTTAATCCCAGCACTGGGGAGGCAGAAGCAGGTGGATCGCTGTGAGTTCGAGGCCAGCCCAGTCTACAAAGCGAGTCCAGGACAGCCAAAGCTAATACAAAGAGATCCTGTCTCGAAAAAACAAAACAAAACAAACAAAAAACCAAAAAATAAACAAAAACAAAAACCCAAAATCAAAATTGTACTCTGACCTCACACAAGCACTGTGGCACCCATGTGCCATTACATAAACAAGTAAATGTTTAAAAGCATCTTAACTCAGAATGATACAATACCAAGCTGCCTATATAAGATACAGAATGCCCAGTTTAATGGGAACCTGACATAAATAATGCATGTTTTTTAGGATAAGTATTCCCATGAAATATGTTATAAAAAAACAAGTGTTTGTTCCCTGGAATTCCTGTCAAGTTGGGCAGCCTGTAAAGTGCTGGTTACATGGTGTGCTGTTGGGTAAACAAAAACCCAATCAGGCACTGCCATGCTTTCCCCACCCCAAGCCCGGATGGCTTTTATAGGGGTGCTGGGGATTCGAACTCACATCTTTGTGCTTCAGCGCTTTTTATATATTTTTTTTAATTTTTTGAGACAGGGTTTCTCTGTGTAGCCTAAGCTGTCCTGGATTCACTTTATAGACCAGGTTGGCCTCGAACTCACAGCGATCCTCCTGCCTCTGCCTCACGAGTGCTGGGATTAAGAGTGGTTATTATTAAAAAAAAAAAAAAAAAGAGTGGTTATTATTCCTTAACGAAGCGAATTAACCCTCGGCTTGAAATCTTTACTCATTCGTTTATTCTGCTTGTCCTAGAATAGTCGCGTTCTCCCTTCCCTCTGACATGAATGAACACAGCCCACACAACAGTTAAAGAGTCACTAAACGCTACAAGCAAAACCTGCCAGGGTCTGAGGAAAGAAACCCTACCACGGCGCCTGCGTCCAAAAGCACGGTCTCTTGTGACGTCACCGTAGAACAGAAGTGGGAGTGTTCCGATTGGCCCTCCCATCCGGGGTGGAGCCAGAAGCACTCCTGGCCCCTCCCCGCGCCTCGGCCTCACTCGCACATGCGCCGTGACCGCCACTTGGCCGCCGCGCCATTTTGCCGGGGTTTGAATGTGAGGCGGAGCAGCGGCCGGAGTGGGTAGTGTCGGCTGCAGCCCTCGCTTGGGATTCCCTCCTCGGACTCGGTGTCCCGACGAGGTAAGGCATGGAGCGAGCGAGGTGGCTGAGGGAGGACACGATCGCTGGGAAGCGGCTTCCGGCCTCCGCTTGAGACCGAGCGCCCGGGCTTCCCCCCACGCCGCCTCTGGGGCCGGGCCTGACCGCTCCGGGAAGCGAGGGCAGCTTGGGCTCGGCCTCACGCGAGCTTCCTGAGCTCCCGCCCCTTCCCCTCCAGCGCCGCGCTGATTGGCCGCGCCGCCGCCCTTCGCTCCGTACGCATCTGTCGATTGGTCACTCCTGCGCGTCCGTTCTGGGCGCGCCGGGGCCCGCAGCGTGAGCGGTGTTCGGTGCCGAGGCCTGACCTGTCTGGTCCCTGCCGGTCTGGTCCCTGATTCTGAAAGAGGCCGGAGCTCGCACACTCTGGCTTCGCGGGGCTTCGGCCTCCACCACAGGTCTGGGGCCTAGGGGGTCGTTCGTGGTCCTAGGACCTAACGAACATACAGTCAAATGAGGTTCCCTTTTTGGGCGCAAGGGCTTTCGAGTGTCTGGCTCTTTGCACACTTAGTCCCTCCCTAAGAGTGTAATTCAGAGCCAGCAGTTGCCTCCCTATGGAATTTCTAATTTCTTAATATGATACCGGGGTGTGTGTGGGGGGGGGGGAAACCCGTGTTCTCGCACACGTTGAGCAATCTCTTCCACTGAAATGGCCTTTTTTTTTTTTTTTTTACCTTCTTACACTTAAGATTCTTTACGTGCCTACTTGGTTAAGTGGCTCTAAGGTTCCGCTGATGGTTGCCTGTGCTTCCTAGGGGTCTGGCCCGAGCTGTTGCCCATCCGTCATCCGCCCCTCTCTCCATAGGCACCGTAGCCTTGCAGATCTGCTCTTAAGTGTTTTCAGTCTCATCCTGCATGGAGTCCACCCTTGGCGAGCCTGCCAACCTGCCTTCTAGTTCCCCTCTTAGGGATCAGTTCTCACTTCTCCGTTCACGTCACTCAGTTTATTTGCCCTGTAGCATTGACCTTAAATGTAGTTCTTAGAGCTTGTTTCTTATCTGTTCTGGTGTGCAATCAGAGGGTAACCTCTTACTGCTGTGTTCCAGGTGTGCGTGCCACCTGTCGTGAAGCCATGGAAGGCCTTATTTCTTTATTTATGCGTGTGTGTTTTGTTTGTTTTTATGGTTTTTCCAGACGACATTTCTCTGTGTAACAGTTCTGGCTATCCTGGACTCAGTTTTGTAGACTCACAGCTATCCGAGTGCCTCTGCCTCCCAAGAGCTAGGATTAAAGGCCTGTGCCACCAAGCCCAGCTCTTTATTTATGTTTTGGTAAAGGGTCTTTCATGGTCCAGGCTGGCCTCAGATTTGTCTTTCTATAAGTGAAGGCTAACACACTCAACTCTTAACCTTTCCATCTGTACAAAGGAACTTTCTTCCCTCTAGCTGCTTTGATTTTTAGTTGGGATTTGGGAAGCCACACTATACAGGATTGGGTGAGTGAGAGGGCAGTACTCTTAATTGCGGAAGTGATTTGTTGCTTTATTTGCTTAATGACTTCAATCTACTTAATCCCTAAGAATATAGTGAAGAAACAAAAATGGACAAGGTCTCTTTGGGGAGCTTATATTCTAGATGGGGGGGAGCACAAATGAATTGGATTATTTCAGGTAATGGCAAGTGACAGATGAAGATGGTTTCTTTAAAGAGGTGGCATTTGAGCAGATAATAACCAGGGAAAAGTGAGGGAGCAGTATTCCACGCAGAGGAAATAGAATGCAAAATTTCAAGGGCAGAAACTAACTTGAAATGTTGGCATGTTTTAGGAAAATCCCGTTAAGCTATATGGAGAAGAGAAATGGTACAGGGCTTTGTGGGTAGTGTAAGGAGTTTGGATTTGATACCAAGGGATAGATTACTGTGATTAGGAAGCAGAGAAGGGCAGTGGGTACTCAAGTTACTGCCCAGCCTACTGTACTCTTGAAGTGGTCTTGTGGGTTTTGTTTTTGTTTTTCAAGACAGGTTTTCTCTTTGTAGACTAGGCTTGTCTCAAACTCAACAGAGGTCCCTCTGCCTCCCAAGTGCTGGGATTACAGGTGCATCCCTGCCTTTGAAGTGTTTTTGTTTTTGTTGTTGTTATCTTTTGTTTTTTGAGACAGGGTCTCTCTGTGTTAGCCTTGGCTGTCCTACACTAGCTTTGTAGACCAGGCTGGCTGGCCTCAAACTCACAGCGATCCGCCTACCTCTGTCTCCGGAGTGCTGGGATTAAAGGCGTGCACCACCATGCCCAGCCTGAAGTGTTCTTAATAACTATTCTTTTTGAAAAGCCAAGGATAGGATAGGTAAGATGGGTTGATGCTAGGTGAGCCTTATGTACCCTGACAACCTGGGTTAAAACCCTGACATCCACATGGTGTAAGGAGAGAACTGACTGCTGCAAATTTCTTCCAACTTCCACATATATGCAGTGGTGTGCATGCACAGTAATGCACATAGTAAAATTTGAGGTGACAGGACAGATGGCTCAGCAGTCAAAGAGCATATATTGCTCTTGCAGAGAACCTGAGGTAGGTTTCCAATACCTACAGGTTACCCAGAATTGCCTATATACCTCTAGCTCCAGGGGATCTGATGGCCTCTGGCTTCCTTGGGCAGCTGCACCCATGTGTACATATATACAGGCAGAAACATACAGAGAGATGTACAAACGCACATAAATTTGTAAAGAAAAAAAATCTAAGGTGAAGATAGGTGTTACGTTATACTCTTTTGGTTTTTTGAGACAGGGTTTCTCTGTGTAGCCTTGGCTGTCCTGGACTCACTTTGTAGACTAGGCTGGCCTCGAACTCACAGAGATCTGCCTGCCTCTGCCTTCCGAGTGCTGGGATTAAAGGCGTGCACCACCATGCCCGGCTCTATATGCAGTTTTATATGTGCCCAGTGTGTGCCTTGATGCCTGAGGAAAGCAGAAGAGGGCATCAAATTCCTAGGAACTGGAGTTGCAGATGGTTAGTTGCAGTGTGGGCACTGAGAACTGAGCTAAGGTTGTCCTCGTACAGCAGTTCTTTATTCTTTGCCTAACTAAGCAGGAGTCATCTGGGATTTGAGAACCTTAATTGAAGGATTGTTTCCATCAGACTGCCTATAGGAAAGCCTCTGTGATGATGATGATGATTTTGTTTATTTGTTGTTTTTTTTTTTTTCGAGACTGGGTTTCTCTGACCTAGACTCCCTTTGTAGACCATGCTGGCCTCAAACTCACAGCGATCTGCCTGCCTCTTCCTCCTGAGTGCTGGGATTAAAGTCGCGCACCAATACGCCTGGCTTTGGGATTATTATTATTTTTGATGAATGATTAATATGAAAGGGCCTACCCCGCTGTTGGTTCCACTCCTGTCCAGGTGATCCTGAATGGTTGGTATAGGAAAGCCAAGCTGAGGGGCTAGACACATGGCTCAGTGGTTAAGAGCACTGGCTGTTCTTCCAGAGCTCCTGAGTTCAATTCCCAGCAATCACATGGTAGTTCACAGCCATCTATAACGTGATCTGATGCCCTCATCTGGCATGCAGGTGTTCATGCAGATAGACCACTCATATACATAAAATCTTAAAAAAAAAAAAAAAAAAAAAAAGGCCAGGTGTGGTGGCACACGCCTTTAATCCCAGCACTCG
The DNA here is from genome assembly GCF_964271855.1 of Acomys minous. Classification (NCBI taxonomy): domain Eukaryota; kingdom Metazoa; phylum Chordata; class Mammalia; order Rodentia; family Muridae; genus Acomys; species Acomys minous. The sequence continues at coordinate 68,093,117 of NC_140485.1, read as the reverse complement.
GGAGGCAGAGGCAGGTAGATCAATGTGAGTTAGGGCCAAGCCTGGTCTACAAAGCCAGTCGAGGACAGCCAAGGGTACACAGAGAAACCCTGTCTTGAAAAACGAAGGGGAAAAAAAAGCCAAGCTGAGCAAGCCTGTGATCGGCACTCCTCCCTGGCCTCTGCCTGCCTGCACCTTCCTTCCCTGACTCCCCTTCCTGATGACTACAGTGGGGATGAAATAAACTTTTTTTTTTCTCCTCAAGTTGCTTTTTTGAGCATGGTATTTATCACAGCAGTAGAAAGCATACTAGAACAAGCAGCAAGTACTCTTAACTGCTGAGCCATCTCCTCACCCCTAAGATGAGCTTTTGAGGGGCTGGTGAATGGTTCAGTAGCTAAGAGTGTTTGCTTTGCAAACATCACTTGAGTTTAAATCTCCACCACTCAAGTAAAAAGTAGGACCTTGAGTGCATATAAGCCCAGCATTGTGAGTAGGAAACAAGCAATCCCAAGGCTGTGTTATCAAACTTGTAGGTGGGTCACAACCTGTGTCCCAAGTGAGGTTTGGCTATGCATCTTCAAGCCCAATGTCGACTTCCCTTATGATAAGCCCTCATGCAGATAACACAGGTTTTTTTGAAGGTCATGGTTTCTGGCTGTTGGGAAGTGCCCTTGCCAGCATTAGAGAGGAGGCCTAATCTTTTTCACTTTTTATGAATGTGTATCAAGATGAAAGCTTAGCAGGGTATGGTAGTTAGTTTATGCTTGTGATCCCAGCATTTGGACAGCTTTCCTAGTTAAAGCCTGCTTGTGAAACCTTGTCTCAACAAAACAAAGCACTGGTGAAAAGGTCTTTTTCATTCTTTAGGAGAGTGCTGTCCATTTTTTATCCTCTTTGACTGTCGCTCCTTTTCCCTGGCTTCCAAGCTGCCCTCTTTTAACACTGTGCTTCCTTTGTGTTCTTAGTTCAGCCTTGTCATTTCCATGTAGAGGCTGCCCTGGGGAGCAGAAAAGGCTTTATGAATCAGGCAGATTTGAAACAGACCTGTCTTTATTTTATTTTATTTTTTGTTTTTCTTTCTTTTTTTTTTTTTAATTTATTATGTTTACAGTGTTCTGCCTGCATGTACACCTGCAGGCCAGAAGAGGGCACCACAAGATCTCATAGATGGTTGTGAACCACCACGTGGTTGCTGGGAATTGAACTCAGGACCTCTGCAAGAGTAGCTGGTGCTCTTAACCTCTGAGCCATCTCTCCAGCCTCTATTTTTTGTTTTTCGAGACAGGGTTTCTCTGTGTAGCCTTGGCTGTCCTGGACTCGCATTGTAGACCAGGCTGGCCTCGAACTCACAGGAATCCACCTGCCTCTGCCTCCCGAGTGCTGGGATTAAAGTTGCGCCACCACTGCCTGGCTCAGACCTGTCTTTATTAACTTGGGCATTTAAGTTAGCCACTCTGAGTTCCTTTCCTTATTGTTGTTTGAAATAAATGGAAACACATAAATCACCTAGTATGGTGAGTTCGAGGCCAGCCTGGTCTACAAAGTGAGTCCAGTACAGCCAAAGTTACACAGAGAAACCCTGTCTCGGAAAAAAAATAAAATAAATTTTCCAGTGACACTGGTGTAGTGACACACATCTTTATTCCCAGTACTTGGGGTGACAGAGGCAGGTGTATCTCTATGAGTTGGAGGCCAGCCTGGTCTACATAGTAAGTTCCAGGACATCCAGCCCTACACTGAGTCCCTATCTTACATAACACTCAAAAAATCTTCAGTGGTTCCCTATTTATACATTTAAGATCTGAAACAAGCTGGGTGTGGGGGCTCACACTTGTAATCCCAGGATTTGGGAGGCAGAGGTAGGCAGATCACTGAGGTCAAGGACAGCCTGATCTACAAAAGGAGTCTAGGACAGCCAAGGCTACACAGAGAAGCCCTATCTCACAAAACCAATAAATGAATGAATGAATAAATAAATAAAAACTTGAAACAGCTGGATTCTGAAGGAACCAGTAGATATAGTCAGTCTAACTTGTGTGCATCTCTTCCTTTCTCTAGTATTTTGCTCACAATGTTTACCACTGGGAGATGAGTCCTAATTCTTCGACTTTACCCAGGACTCAGTCCTAAGAAATCTTAGGTGACTTCATATTTCAGTAATCTTCATCTTACCCTTCTACCTGTTTGGTGCTGTCTGTAGATTACTTTGGCATTTTTACTCCAGAAGACAAATGCATTTGGGTATGTGTGAACGTACTTTATACCACATTCCTAGTAGGGTCTATGGTAGCAGGCACAGGTTTTTTCCCTTATTTATTTACTGGGGAGTACGGTCACAATGCACATAAATTGTCAAGTGGAGTCTGTTCTCACCTTCCACTATGTGCCCAGCATTTTACCTGCTCACTATCTCACCAGCCCCAGACACATTATTTCTTTAATAAAACAAATTGGCTCAGTAAACTAGCTTTTTAAAAAATCTGTATATCTATTTATTTATTTTTCAAGACAGGGTTTCTCTGTTTTAGCCTTGGCTGTCCTGGACTCACTTTGTAGAGCACACTGGCGTCTGCCTCCCAAGTGCTAGGATTAAAGGCTTGAGCTACCATGCTTAGCATACTAAACTAGATTTTTAAAAATTACATTTGTAAGCTCAGGTTGCCTAGGCCAAGATTTTTGAAAATCATTTTTATTATTTATAGGTTTGGTGGCGGGGTGGATACTTTTCTGTTTGTTGTTTTGTTTTGTTTTGAGACAGGGTTTCTCTGTGTATCCTTGGCTGTCCTGGACTCGCTTTGTAGACCAGGCTGGCCTCGAACTCACAGCGATCCGCCTGCCTCTGCCTCCCGAGTGCTGGGATTACAGGCGTGCGCCACCACGCCCGGCTTTTAGGATTCATTGATTTTAAGTGTACTATTTGATGAGTTAGGAATTGCATCCATACTAGTCGAGTTTTAGAAACCACCAGCAGTTTTAACAGCTCTTTGCACCCTAAGTGGTGTGACTGAACCAACGGTCTCAGAGTGATCGCTCCTCCTAGCTTGTCTCATGTTTGTGTCAGAACCCTTAAAACCTGTTCATACTGCCTAATTAAAGTCACTGTTACTGACCATAATCACATGCTGTACAGTTCGTTTCCTGAACTGTGCTTTTTTTAATTGGTCACATCTATGTCAGCTATTTATTTAGCTTTGTAATGTAAGGGCTAGGATTGTAGTCCAGTAGGATGTATGTGTGTATTTAGCATTTGTTCATTTCTAGCACAGTAAAATTAGGTGAATTAACTTCTTTTTCTATATGTGTACACATGCCATGGCATGCATATGTGTGGAAATCAGGACAAGTTGGGAGAGGTGGCTCTCTTTGTACTGGTCATTACAACTCAAAAATGATCTCCAGTCCAGGACAGCCAGACACACACAGAGAAATTCTGTCTTGGAAAACAAAAATACCCCAGGTTATCAGTATTTGTGGGAAGTGCCTTAACTAATCTCATGGAGCCATCTCTCCTGCACGAATCGCATGCTGTGGCATATGTGGATATCAGGATAATTTTGTGGAATTTTTTTTTTCTTTTACCCAGATCCCCTGAACCTTCTTGCTGGCTTATATATTTGGTTTTTTGTCATTCGTTTTATGTTATAATTAATAAAATAGTTATGTGTATGCTTATATGATTGTGTATGCCAAGAAAAGGTATCAGATCCCTGGGAGCTGGAATTACAGGTTGTTGCGAGGTGCTAGAAACTGAACTTAGATCTTCCAGAAACAGGAGTCCTGTGTGTGCACTCTTAACTGCTGAGGCATCTGTCCAGACCCTGTTTTTAATTTTTATAGCATATTGCCACCATATAGGTTCTGTGCTCTTTTTTTAAATAATTCTTTTTTTAAGTTTTATTTAATTTTAACTCATGTGCATTGGTTTGAGGGTGTCAGATCTTGGAGTTACAGACTGTTGTGAGCTGCCTTGTGGGTGCTGGGAATTGAATTCAGATCCTTTGGAAGAGCAGGCAGTGCTCTTAACCGTTGGGCCAGCTCTCCAGCCAGGGCTCTGTGCTCTTAATCGTTGAGCCAGCTCTCCAGCCCCTCTTCATTTTTTTGTTTTGTTTTGTTTTTTGAGGCATGGTTTCTCTGTGTAGCCTTGGTTCTCCTAGACTCGATTTTGTAGACCGGACTGGCCTTGAATGCACAGTGATCAGTCTGCTTCTGCCTCCCAAGTGCTGGGATTAAAGGCATGCACTACCACTGCCCAGCCTCCGACAGTTTTTAATATCAGAACTTCAATGGGATTTTATGCTGCTAAGTGTGGTGGTACATTTTATAGTCTCTTCTACTTGGAATTGAGGCTGTAAAATCCCTTGAGCTTAGTAGTTGACCAACCTGAACAACAGAGCTAGACCTCTTCTAAATAGAACAAAACAAAAAATATTTCTAGTGGATATTTTTTTTTTCTAGACAGGGATTTTTGTGTAGTTCTCGATGTCTTGGAACCCTGTAGATCAGGTTGGCCTTGAACTCAGAGCTTTGCTTGTATTAGGCTTTTTTTTTTCCCCTCTTCATTTGGTTTTTCCAGACAGGGTTTCTCTGTATAGCCTTGGCTGTCCTGGAATCTCTTTATAGACTAGGCTGGCCTCGTATTAACAGAGATCCTCCTGCCTCTGCCTCCCAGTGCTGGGATTAAAGGCATGTGCCACCATGCCTGGCTTAAATGTTTTTTTTTTTTCTTTTCTTTTCTTTTTTTTTTTTTTCTTTTCTTTTTTAAGCCTAATAGGGCTGGGTGTGGTAGCACATGCCTTTAATCCCAGCACATCGGAGGCAGAGTAGGGTGGATCACTGTGAGTTCGAGGCCAGCCTGGTCTACAAAGAGAGTCCAGGAGATCCATGGCTACACAGAGAAACCCTGTCTCAAAAAACCAAGCCCTCCACCCCACCCCCACCCCATCCCTGCAAAAAAAGCCTAATATAAGCAGGTGGATCTTTGTGAGTTTGAGGCCAGCCTGGTCTACAAAGCCAGTCCAAGATAGCCAAGGCCACACAGGGAGACCCTGTCTCGAAAAACAACAACAAAACCCATTTAATTATTTTAAAAATTGCATTGTACATGTATGGTGGGGGCTGTGTGTGTGCTATGGATATGGAGACAAGAGGACTCAGTCCTACACCTTTATATGTGTTGGTTCTGGGAATTGAACTTTCAAATCACCAGGTTTGTGCAACAAGTACCTTTATTTGCTGAGCTATCTCAATAGTCTTATGCTTTTGTTTCTACATTTTACTTTGGTGTGTACACAGTGGTACAGGTAGGAAGCATGTGTGCCATGTCATGTGGAGGTCAGAAGAAAACTTGAAGAGTCCTCTCCATACATCATGTTATATCCTGCACACACATACATACAGGCAAGACACAAATATACAAAAAAAAAATACAACTTTTAAAAAGATTTGAAGTTGTCCAGCGTGGTGGCATATGCCTTTAATCCCAGCACTCAGGAGACAGAGGCAGGAGGATCGATGTGAGTTCAAGGCCAGCCTGGTCTACAAAGGGAGTCCAGGTCAGCCAAGGCTATACAGAGAAACCCTGTCTCCAAAAAAGGTTTGGGGTCACCGTCAGCTATATACATAGTTCAGAGTTAGACTGAGCTATATGCAACCTTGTCTGAAAAAGATCCTTGCCTCCACCACCACCTCAAAGGAAACAAAACAAAACAAAAACTATAGTCTTCCTACCTGGGTGCACTGATGAGTGCTTGTGATCTCAGTGCTTTAGAGATAACAGAAGCAGTACTATGACATAAATTCAAGGCAATTCTGCCTATAGAATGAGTTTTGGGCTAGCCAGGACTAACACAGTGAGACCCTATTTCTAGAGCAAAGTAGGAAACAACAGTAACAAAAAGATTCATTTATGTTACTCACTTTCTCCTCAAGTGATAATTTATTCAGACTCTGCCTTTTAATTTTAGATTAAGAGCCATGGAGCTCAGTGATGCAAATTTGCAGACACTAACAGAGTATTTGAAGAAAACTCTGGATCCTGATCCTGCCATTAGACGTCCAGGTAAAAGATGCCTTTGCTTGATTCATTCCTGAGACACATAGTGGAAACCTTTTATGCAGTCTGCCTGGTTGTATATTCAAAAGAAAAAAAATGTGCTAATTTTTTCAGGCCTGGTTTATGTGACATGGTTGACTGCTTACAATAGGTATAACACATAAAAGTATTTTTGTTGAGTAAAATAGTTTTTATTTGAGATCTTCTAGTGTTAAAAAGCACCTTAGAAAGTCTGGTCTCATGAACTCTGAAAATCGTATGGAATGTGTTAACTCTAAGCATGATGCTGGCATTAAAGGCGTGCACACCATTCCTGCGCAAGCCAGTTTTGTATGGTTAATTTGCAACTTTGCTTGAAAAATAAGGATATCCCGCCCAGGATCCTATCCTAGTCTGGCATGGTGGTGTGTGCCTTTAATCCCAGCACTCAGGAGGCAGAGGCAGGCGGATCGCTGTGAGTTCAAGGCCAGCCTGGTCTACAAAGCAAGTCCAGGACAGGCAAGGGAAGACCCTGTGGAAAAACCAAAAAACAACAACAGCAACAACTAAGAAGCTGTGAGGGCCAGAAAGGTCTTATGAGCAGTCGCAGTCGGTTGGTGATCCTTGATACCATAATCCATGTGAACCAGAAATGTTCCTAACCTTCAGAACATAATAGTGTCATGTTTATGGATAGGATTTATCTCTAAGGGAGCTGAGTCATGAGTGGAGGGAAATACTGTATAAAATAAATAGAAATGTGAAATGTATGTCATGCCCATTGTCCCTTTGTTCACTGGTTAAGAAATCCAGTCCAGGCTGGAGAAATGGCCCAGCAATTAAGAGCACTGGCTACTCTTCCAAAGGTCCTGAGGTCAGTTCCACAGCAACCGCATGGTGGTTTACAACCATCTATATGAGATCTGGTACCCTTTTGTGATGTGCAGGTACATATGGGGGCAGAGCACTGTATACTTAATAAATAAATAAATCTAAAAAAAAAAAAAAAAGAAAAGAAACCATTGCCAAGAACTACTACAAGCCTCATCCTATTTTAGAAAAGTCTGATTTTTTTCTTCTAATTATACATGGTTATTTAAAGCTATTTTGTGCCAATATGTATTTTGAGCAGAAAGCACCCCCATATCTGACTACCTTCCCCTTTATTACCCCTATCATGTTTGTGCGCACATCCAAGCATGCACTTGCTTGCTTGTATATACAAGTACGCACATGAAGAAACCAGAGGTCAGTGTTGGGTTTCTTCCTCTTTTTTTAAAATTTATTTTCTAGCCGGGCAGCAGTGCCACCTGCCTTTAATCCCAGCAGAGGCAGGCAGATCTCTGAGTTCCAGACCAGCCTGGTCTAAAAAGAGAGTCTAGGACAGCCAACGCTACACAGAGAAAGGTTTTTTGTTTTTTTTTTAATATGTATAAGTGTTTTACTATGTGTGCATATATATATATGCCAAGTGTGTGTATATACACTACATGTGTACCTGGTATCCAAGGAGGCTGGAAGAGGGAACTTTATCCCTTGGTGATGTGGTTACAAATGGTTGTAAGCTGCTGCACGGGTACTAGGAACTTAATTTGCGTCACCTGGAAGAGCAGCAAGGGCTCCTCTTAACTGCTCAGCCAGCTCTCTGATCCCTCTTGGTGATGTTTTTTGAGACAGGGTTTTTGAAGCACCTATTTGGTTAGGCTGATTAGTCAGCAAGCCCCAGGGATCCACCTGTCCTTACTTGAGTAGCCCTGGAATTACAGAGATGCTTTCTTGTGCTCGGGTTTTTATGTGGGTACTAGGGATGGAACTCAGGTTCACTTGCTTGGGTAGTAGCCACTTACCCAACTGAGCCACCCCTCTCGCCCAGTCTGTATGGCTGAGAAGTCACACTAATGTCCCTGGATAAGGAAAATTAATTGCTCTAATCTTCTTAGAATTTCCCAGAAAGCCTGTGCTAACACCAATTTTTTAATATGTTCTTAAAACTTGAGGGTGCTAAAAAGCCTTATGACCCCAGGAGAAAGTGTAGAAATAAACTGCTGTTTCTGGGAGGAAATTTCTCAAAGAGTGACGTGAGACTTGCAGAGTCAGTCTTTGTGTATCTGACTCTGGAACCAAGGACCCTACACTTAATAGTCTGTCTACATCTTTATGACAAGAATGAGACAAATTGTGTACTGGATCCCAGCTTGGATGGAACAACTGTATAGATAACTGAAACTGTGTGTGGGTATGTACGTAGAGGCCAGAAGTTAGCATCATGTTTCTACCTCTGTAACTCCACCTATTTTGGGGGACAGGATCTCTCTTCTCCATGTTAGCTTTGCCTGTCCTAGACTCCCTTTGTAGACCAGCTGGCCTCGAACTCTTAGTAGTTCACCTGCCTCTGCCTCCTGAGTGCTGGGATTAAAGACATGCGCCACCATGCCTGACTGGGATAGGATCTCTTAATGGACTTAGCTCATCCAGTGGCTAGACTTGCTTCTCAGTGAGCCCCCACAGACCCTCATGTCTCTGTCAGTCAAACACTAGGATTACAGGAGGAACCGTGCTCATCACCATGCTTGCTGCTGTACTGACTGAACCATCTCTCCACCTGGAAGGTTTTTTGAGGCTCCTTGCCTATACAGAAACATGTAAACATGGAAAAGATTTAAATTAGAGTTTGTGTGAGTGGCAGGGAGGTGGGAGGGAGGAAGAGAGACAGACAAGACAGATCAGGGGATGTGTCATAGTGTTTATGTGGCAGAGGACAACATTGTAGAGTTGGTTCTCTCTGGTGGTAACTGGTTTCCAGGCAGCATAGAGCTTGGGTCTAGGCTTGTATAGATGTGTGGTAAGTGCCTTTATATGCTGCTCTGTTTCACCATCAGTAGGAATATTATACAGGTAAAAATATGAACACAAAAATTGACTTAAACTTTTGAGAAGAAACTTTAGGGCTAGGGGTATAGGTAGAGTGTTTTCTAGCATGCTTGGACCTAGAAGGTTTTTTTTTTTTTTTAATTTATTTATATGAATGCTTTATTTTTATGTACACATGAAAGTGATTAGAGGGCATCAGACCCCATTACAGATTACTGTGAGCCACCATGTGGTTGCTGGGAATTGAACTCAGGACCTCTCAAAGAGCAGCCAGTGCTCTTAACCACTGAGCCATCTGTTGAGCTCCTGAACTGGAGATTTGATCCCTATCACTGCATAGTTTGGGTATGGTCATCCATTACTATAATCCAAGCTTTTGGGAGGAGGAAGCTAGTGTGTGGTTACTGCATTCACATGCACATACGTGCAGGAAAAATATTCATACTCGTTAAATAAAAATAAATCACCCTCTCTTTTTTTTTTTTTCTCAGTATGTAGACCAGGCTGGCCCTGAACTTATTGTATAGAGAAACGAGGGGGAGAGATCCACCTACCTCTGCCTCCCATGTCCTGAGATTAAAGTTGTGCACCATCAATCCTGGAGCATAAATAAATTTTCTCTAAAGGACTAGAATAAAAACCTTTTGTCTTGGTTTTGTGGTCTTAGATGAGCTAATAGTGGCAGCCTTTAGTGAGAGTTTAGCTCATGGGTAATAGCATGTTCACATAAATGAGGTCATTAGTACTACTACTGAATACTTCCTTTAGTACTTCCTTTGTGGAAGAAGGCAGGATGTGTAACTTACAGTAATGCCTAGTAATTTCCTGGGAAGCCACAGCTTTGGCTGGGTAATCATCTGAGTAGACTATTTGCAGATGTGGGAGTATTAAGAGAAGTCATCTGAAAACGGAAGCATTGTATACATTTCAACTAATATATGTAACCATTTAATGGATAAAATGAATGTTGCCCTGTAGGAAAAAATGTTCTAACTTTTGCATTGTTGGTTGGTAGGTTCTATTTATGTATCTGGGGTGTTTGTAAGACAGAATGTCAATGTGTAAACTCCAGTTCGCCTAATGTTCAATATGTATCTGGGTTGGCCTAGACCCTCCCAAATGTTCAGCTTAAGTCTCAAACCATTATTTGTCATCTAATCTTTTCTTTTTTTTTTTTTATACTTTAAATATGGATAGTTCATTATATGTATAGAGTGAAAATGTTTTTTTATTGTAAGAAGTCTAACATGAAAATTCTTTCACAGCTGAAAAATTTCTTGAATCTGTAGAAGGAAATCAGAATTACCCACTGTTGCTTTTAACATTACTGGAAAAGTCACAGGATAATGTCATTAAAGTATGTGCTTCAGTAACCTTCAAGAACTATATTAAAAGGAACTGGAGAATTGTAAGTATTTTGGGAATATATAATTAAATACTCTATGTTTTTATGGTTTATATATACCCCCTTAAAATATTCAGAAGTGGATTTTTGATAAACAAATTCTTTCTCCAAAACAACTATTTCATTTCAATTTATTTAATTTAAATTCCACATGACATCCTTGGACTTTGTAACTCTGTTAGAAGATCTAGGATTTGAAGACCTTGGTTTGGTTGTCACACAAGCCTGGCTCATAACTACCTGAAATTCCAGTTTCAGGAGAGCTGATGCTCGCTCTTCTGGCCTCAGGGAGCTCCTGCATACACATGGTGCACATAAACGCATATAGGCAAATACATGAAATAAAACTTTCAGAAAAAGTTTATAAAACCATAAGTATTCTTTTAAAGCTTGTATTATTCATTAGATACTGTTCTATGTGGTAAAGAAATAACTAAAGCATAGAAAGTCCATCTTGTTTGCAGGCATGTTAGCTGCTCTTGTTTCTGTGTGGTAGGAGGGATGGGAGAGCTATTAGAGACAGTCTGTTTCCGTAGCTTAGGCCCTCAAACTCATGAACAGGTCTCCTGCCTCAGCATCCTGAGTGTTTATCTTTATGATATGTAAAACCAGGGAGTCTACAATGTCTCTAAGAGGTGTACCCAGGGTGTGCTTTCAATTAGGGCCACACATGATGGTTACATGCTTTTATTTTAGCCTTGGGGGACAGAGTCAGCCAGTGTTGCATAGAGAAAACCTGTCTCAAAAAAGCAACACACAGACACACATGATGGCTGATTAAATAACATACATCTATAAATGTATAAAGATTTTAACTACATGCTGATGGTTTACATAGAAAATTGAAGCAAGTCTATCCTGTCTCCCTCCCCCTCCGCCTTTCTCCTTTTTGGTGGTAGTAAGGATCAAATCTAGGGTTTTATGCATCACAGACAAGTGCTTTCCAGAATATCAACACCCTGTTCTGGTTTTTTCCTTTTTAGGTTTTGTTTCAGTTAGGTTAGGTTTTAGGTTGTTGTTTGCTTGTTTGTTTTGTTTTTTGAGACACAGCTTCTCTGTGTAGCCCTGGCTACCCTGGACTCGCTTTGTAGACCAGGCTGGCCACAAGCTCACAGTGATCCGCCTGCTTCTGCTTTCCAAGTGCTGGGATTATAGGCGTGCACTACCACTGCCCAGTTTTTCAGCATTTATTTGTAGAAGTACTGGGAATTGAACCCAGGGCCTTAATGTTGATGAGAGCAAGTGTTCTACCTTCTGGAGAACCAAAAAAATTTTTTTTCTTTTTTTATATTTAAATTTATTTTTTTATAATTTATTCACTTTACATCCTGATTGTAATCCCCTCCCTAGTCTCCTCCCGTTCTCACCCTCCTTCCCTCTTTCCTCTATCCCCCTCCCCTAGTCCTCAGAAAGGGAGAGCCCTCCTCCCCTCCCATCTGATCCCAGCTTATCAAGTCTCATAAGGAGTGCCTGCATCCTCGCCTGGCAAGGCCGCCCTACCAGGGAGGAAGTGATCAAAGAGTGAGCATCAAGAGTCCATGTCAGAGACAGCTCTGGCTCCCCTTACTAGGTAACCCACATGGAGACTGAGCTGCCTATTAGCTACATCTGTGCAGGGGATCTAGGTCCTTTCCATGGTCCTTTTGGTTAGAACCAAAAAAAAAAAATTTTTTTTTAAAGTTTGCTTGTTTGTTTGTTTCTTTCCTTTCCTTTCTTTCTTTTTTTTCCTTTTCTTTTCTTTTTTCTTTTCTCTCTCTCTCTCTCTCTCTCTCTCTCTCTCTTCTCTCTTTCTCTCTCTCTCTTTCTCTCTTTGTTTCTCTGTGTAGCCTTGGCAGTCCTGGACTCACTTTGTAGACCAGACTGGCCTCAAACTCACATAGATCTGCCTGCCTCTGCCTCCCAAGTGCTGGGATTAAAGGCGTGCACCACCACGCCCGGCTAGAACCAAAATTCTTAATTGGCATCAGGGAGTCAGAGAGCCCCAGTTATTTATTTATTTTGTGAAATGTTACATTTAGAAAGGAATATACATTAAGATAGTTTAATGTAGAATTTAAGCATGATGCTTAAGAGAAAGGGAGGAACTTATAAAGTTATAAAGGAAAGGGTTATGCCTTGGCCAGATTATTAAAATCTATTATTATTGCCGCGAAGTGGTGGTGCATTCCTATAATCCCAGCACTTGGGGAGGAGAGGCAGGGAAATCTCTGAGTTCAAGGACACCAGGACTACATAAAGAAACCCTGTCTTAAAACCAAAAAAAGAAAGAAACAGTTGTTATTCCCATAGGAGAGACTAAGGAATACCTACATTCCTCCAATTTAATTGGCAACTTGAGATAATGAAATTAGTTGTATTTTATTTGTAAAGCCAAATAAAGTGGATCCTTTGTCACTTGCTTGTTGATATTTTCTTTTAGGTTGAAGATGAACCAAACAAGATTTGTGAAGCTGATCGAGTAGCTATTAAAGCCAACATCGTGCACCTGATGCTAAGTAGCCCAGAACAGATTCAGAAGCAGGTGATGTCACACATCTGCAGTAGGCTCAGGGAGTTGGGTGCTGCTTTGTAAGGCTCTCTGCTAATTAACGCTCTCCTTCCTTAGTTGAGTGATGCTATTAGCATCATTGGCAGAGAAGATTTTCCTCAGAAATGGCCTGACTTGCTGACAGAAATGGTGAATCGCTTTCAGAGTGGAGATTTCCATGTTATTAATGGAGTCCTTCGTACAGCACATTCACTGTTTAAAAGGTATTAATATGCAAGTTCATTCTTCTAGTACTTTCTTTTTCTGTTAGTGTGATTTTCTGCTGCATAACTTCTTACTCTGGTGAGTATGAGCATCCTTGAGTGACGTGGGAAGCCACTCAGCTCATTGTGTTTGCTTCTTAAGCAAGAGCATTCATCTCACACTGCCTCAATTTCTGTGAAGTAATTAGATTGTTCTTTGTATTTTGAATTCAGAAGGCTCTCTGGTTGTTGTCTAGTCCTCTAGCCTTGACCGTCTAAATGGAGTAAACAGAAGGTTGACTGTACTTCTTCATTTTCTAGATACCGTCATGAGTTTAAGTCAAATGAACTGTGGACTGAAATTAAACTTGTTTTGGATGCCTTTGCTTTGCCTTTGACTAATCTATTTAAGGTATGATATGTCTTGAAAATTACCCATTTTAAGTTGCTTAAATATATGTCTAAATTTTAAGAGATTTCCTGGGCATGTGCAGAATTTAATGAACTACATTACATATGCACATACCCACCTTCCCTGCAGACAGGGTTTCTCTGTCTAGCCCCTGGCTGTCCTGAACTTGATTTGTAGACCAGGCTGTCTGTGAACTCTCAGATCCACCTCTACTTCCCCAAGTGCTGGGATTATAGGTGTATACCACTGCGCCCAGCTACATTACATACTTTACAGGCTATGTTCTTTAGGTTGTTCTTAGTATTTATAAGAGTACTATAAGATTGGGGAAAATGCAACCTTTTCCCCCCAGACAAAAATCACACGAATACAATTAGTTAGTAAAATGAGAGTAGAGCTTAAGTCTCATTTCCTTCGATGACAGAATTCTTTTCATTTCTTACTTTAAAAAAGGATGGTTGTATAATAGTCAATATTCAGATATAGTTTTCAAATATTAAGACAAAATGCAATCAATTTTTCAGGCTTTGATTGGGACAGATTTTTACTTAATGAAAAGGTTTTTTTTTCTGTCTGTCTGTCTTTTTTTTTTTTTTGAGACAGAGTTTCTCTGTGTAGCCTTGGCTGTCCTGGACTCACTTTGTAGACCAAGCTGGCCTCGAACTCACAGCGATCCGCCTGCCTCTGCCTCCTGAGCACTGGGATTAAAGGCGTGCGCCACCACGCCCGGCTCTTAATGAAAAGTTTTTGGGGCTGGGCATAGTTCATATGTCGGTAATCCCAGCACATGGGAAGGAGACGCATGAGGACTGGAACTTTAAGGCCACAGCTGGACAGCCTGAGCAGGTCCCAGCCAGTGTCGTCTCTATGATGAGACTGTGGAGAACAGAAGGCTATATCTAGAGTGCAGTGAACCAGGTGAACATGCTGTTCTGTGTATTCTGATAGAATTGGATATGTTACTACTCTTCTTTTTGTTTTTTGTTTTTTTGAAACATGATTTCTTTGTGTAGTCCTGGCTGTCCTGGAACTTGCTTTGTAGACCAGGCTGGCCTTGAACTCACAGATCTCCGCCTGCCTCTCTAAGTGCTGGGTTGTAAGGTGCACCACTACCGCCCTGCAGAATTTGTTTTGAGAACCTGCGGAATGAGCTGGGTGTGGTGGTGCACGCCTTTAATCCCAGCACTCTGGAGCAGAGGCAGGCGGATCGCTGTGAGTTCGAAGCCAGCCTGGTCTACAAAGGGAGTCCAGGACAGCCAAGATACACAGAGAAACCCTGTCTCAAAAAAACAAAAAACAAATAAACAAAGAACCTGCGGAAGCTGTTTTGTTATTTATATGTATGGGCATAGGAAAGATATTCAGACTATTAACATTGGGTTCCTTACTGGCTATTCTAGTCAGATTAAAAGACATACTCTTATTGTTCAGAATTTTTAAGTGAATATATGCTACTACTTAAAGGCCTCATTTGGAGAAGAAATATGAGTAGTCTCAGCATAGTACAAGGTTATTTCACTAAGCTCAGCATGCTGGCTTTATGATACACTAAAACCATATTCTAAATTCCTTTTCAAGGCTACCATTGAACTGTGCAGTACCCATGCAAACGATGCTTCTGCCCTGAGGATTCTTTTTTCTTCCTTGATCTTGATCTCAAAATTGTTTTATAGTTTAAACTTTCAGGTAAGTTTCTTTCTTTCTTTCTTTCTTTCTTTTTTTTTTTTTTTTTTTTTTTTTTTTTTTTGCTTTTGGTGTTCTGGCTCTCTCTTGTGTGTTCTCTCTCTCATACACACACTTTTAAATATATAGTCCACCTGACAAGACTGCTTTCCTCAACATTGGCTCTTAAAGGAAACAAAGCCTTTTGCTTTGTAGGGATTTTCCCCCTCTCTCTATTTTTTTCACACCCACAGAGTTGTATTTAATAATTCCTGGAGATGGTGGAGATAGGGAAAGGCTACATTCTTTTTGGTTTTTTCGAGACAGGGTTTCTCTGTGTAGCCTTGGCTGTCCTGGACTCACTTTGTAGACCAGGCTGGCCTCGAACTCACAGCAATCCACCTGCCTCTGCCTCCCGAGTGCCGGGATTAAAGGCGTGCACCACCACGCCCGACTAAGGCTACATTCTTTTGCATCCAATAAAGCTGCTGGTTTCTACTGCGGTTAGAGCCTTTTCTCTCATGGGTCTACAGTGAAACCTACTTTGAGTAAGCTATCCAGATAATCCTGAAACTACGTACTTATGTAAGTGAACAAAAAGAAGACCTCAAGAATTTAACATGTTAAAGTTTGGGGTTGAAGAGGTGTCTTGACAGCAGAGTCGGAATCATAAACAGTTGTGAGCTGCTTTGTGGGTACTGGAACCAAAAACCACTCGGCCATTTCTGTAGCACCTCTTTTCCCTCTGCCTAATTTTATAAAAAGCATTATAGAATTAGATTTCTGAGCTAGCTCAGCATATAAAGGTGCTGCTTTGAAAACATATATGTATGTGTGTGTAAATATATAAACTTTTTTCCTTATTGTATGTCTGCCTGGGTGTGCGCTCTGTGAGTATGCACACAGGGGTTAGAAAGGGCTTTGGATCCCCTAGAACTGGGGTTGTAAGTATTTGAGAGTCGCCATATGGGTGCTAGGAACCAAACTCTGAGTGTCTTAAGAGCAATGTATGCTCTTAACCTTTGAAAATCTTTCAGCTTTTTTCATTTAAGTTTTTTCCCTCTGTATGTGCACACACATATAATTTGTCCTGTTCTTGATTCAAAGATTCTTGAATCAGAATTTCTGGACAAAGAAAATTAGTATTAGTTAATACACTCATATACCAAGAGAAAAGAAAAGGTATTTGGCCTTTGCACTTTGCATAGTCAACCGTATACTCAGAACATGATAGTATATTCAGTGGTGGGGTGAAAATCCCACAAAGGGAATTGCGTTTTTATTAGGTAAAGGAGACAAATGTCCCCAAACCATAGACTCCATACATGTGTTGAACTGGATAGCAGATTCATTACTTAAATGAATACTGTTGGGTCTTTGTTGTTGTTTTGTTTTGTTTCTTGATTTGAAAAATCAAGAGAAATAAGCTCAAGTCGTCACAGTGCTGTATGTGCTGTAGAAATCAGCAGGGCACGAAGTGCACGGAGTTTGAGTCTAGGTTGGCAGCCATCTTACAGTAAGCACAATATTTGGAAGGGAGGGAATCTGATTTTGTAAACATGAGCTTCATGCTGTCCTCATTGAACCCTCAAGGAATAGATGTAGATGGAGGTAGAAGGTACAGTGGTGATTTTTGAAGGCATACGAATGTAGGACAGACATCAGGCTTATCAGATTATTCAGCTGCCACAGTTGTAGGTAAAATAGAATTTTCACAGACTAAAGCCTGAACTTGAGCCTACAGGCATGGGTAAATGTTTGTCATAGTTGGGAAATTGGTTAAATTAATCAATTCATTTTAATAAAAAATCTCAAGTCCGTGGTTATTTTTCAGGATCTCCCCGAATTCTTTGAAGATAATATGGAAACTTGGATGAACAATTTTCATACCCTTTTGACATTGGATAATAAGCTCCTACAAACTGATGTAAGTATATAAAATATTGTTAATCTTTCTTTTTCTTTATTAAGAATTATTTTGGAGGCTGGAGAGATGGCTCAGAGATTAAGAGCACCTGGAGGCAGAGACAGGAGGAGCTTTGTGAGTTCAAAGCCAGCTATGTCTACAAAGTGAGTTCCAGGACAACCAGGGCAGGAAACCTGTTTCAGAGCCCACCCCCAACAAAAAATACAATTTTTAGAAACCCATGTTATAGAAACTATAACATGATTGTTACTGCTCAAACTCCTATCTGTCTTAGATTTTTAAGTTAATTTATATATATGAGTGTTTTGCTCACACATATAAATACATAATCATGTACATCCTGGTACTGAGGTTATCGACGTATTTGAACCACACACTACACAATTACCAGGAGTTGACCTGGGTCCTCTGCAGGAACGCAAAGTGTTCTTAACCACTGAGATGTGTATCTAGCTTCAGATGCTTTCAGTCTTGTATGTGAAATATTTAATTGTCAGCAACGAGGAGAAAAGTCTTTGTGATAATTTGTGATAATCTGGGTGTTGTGATGCTTGCCTATAATTGGAGTATTTGGAATGTTGAGGCTTCATATTGTATGTTTGAGTTTGTCTTTTCTCTCATGTGAGGATGAAGAAGAAGCAGGCTTATTGGAGCTTTTAAAATCTCAGATTTGTGATAATGCTGCTCTCTATGCACAAAAATATGATGAAGAATTTCAGCGGTACCTGCCTCGTTTCGTCACAGCCATTTGGAATTTGTTAGTTACAACTGGTCAAGAGGTTAAATATGATTTGGTAAGATGATTGTAGAAACAAAATATATTCTTTCCCTGTTTATTTTCTACAAGAATAATTTAGTTTAGCTTTTAATTACATTCTTATTTCTGTGTTTTATTTCAGTTGGTAAGTAATGCAATTCAATTTCTGGCTTCAGTTTGCGAAAGACCACATTACAAGAATCTATTTGAAGACCAGAACACGCTGACAAGTATCTGTGAGAAAGTTATTGTGCCTAACATGGAATTTAGAGGTAATTATGGCAAAGTAGAAACAGTTTTCAGGGAAGTAAAAGCTCTTCTTTAAAGTGTGCAAGATGGTCATAAGCTCTCTACTTCTCCTGTTTTAAAGATGGTTAACATCAGTTTAATAAGGTGACTTCTTTTGATTATGAAATTTAATTGTCTTAAACTACCACATAAAACTTGTGGCCTCTCATTATTGCCTGGTTTCTAAGCCAAGGCAAAAAATGTAACATCGGCGAAATGATTGTTGCTCTGTGTGTGTGTGTGTGTGTGTGTGTGTCTGTCTGTCTGTCTGTCTGTCTGTCTGTAATGGGGTTTCTTTTACAAAAATATTGAGAGAGTCTCAAGTTTGAAATTGTTTAATTGTAGTATTGTAATTTTTAATATTTCAGTAAGGTAAGTGTGTTGTAAAACTTTTGGCTTAAAGGTCAATACCTACCTTATCTATTTAAAGTAGAGAGCCTGTCTCATAGTTAGGAAAGTGGAGGCTTGTGTTGTCTGTCACCCACCCAGGACTCCTCAGGTAGCAGCTGAAACGGAGCAGAGAGCTCAGGACAATAAAATGTAGGCACTTTGGTATTTGAGTTTTCAAGCCACATTTGAAGGACATCTCTTTATTCTGATAATGTCTGCCCTTTTTATCATTCCTAGAATGAATGGTCCCTACACTTACCCTCCCCCCACTCCCCCTACTCCCCTAACCTCCTCCCCCACCCCCCAGACAGGGCTTCTCTGTGTGGCCTTGACAGACCTGGACCAGGCTGACCTCGAACTCACAGTGATCTGCCTGCCTTTGCCTCCAGAGTGTTGGGATTAAAGGTGTGCTCCACCATGCCCAGCTTAGGAACCTTTTTGGTGTGTTTGCTGCTGAAGTAGTCATAGTGAAAGATGCTGAAGTAGTCATAGTGAAAGAACACTTTGCTTGTAAAACAAAGCAGTTCTGATTGCTTAGGTATAGAATATGTTGACGTGGGTTCTCTGGAGGCCTTGATAACTTGCCAATTTTCTCTGTAGCTGCTGATGAGGAAGCATTTGAAGATAATTCTGAGGAATACATAAGAAGGGATTTGGAAGGCTCTGGTATGTATTCTTTTTTATGATGGAGAAGTTTATTATAGGGAAAGGGGCGCTTCTGAGAGAGATAGATAGGGACAGCAAGAGAGGCAGGGATAAGAGGGCAAGAGAGCCAAGCAAGTCAATTTTTAGGCTTTTTTCTTTCTAATAAATGTAAGCAGTGGCTAATTGTGTAGTTTTAGCTTTTATTAGGAATGTTTTCCTAACCCTGTCTGTCAAACTCACTCTTCCTCACTCACGCTCTTATAGCCACACAAGTAATTTTCAAAAATTATAAAAGGATCAAGGAAAGATGCTCATCATTGTCCTCTGACCCTTTATATATTCCAAATACCTGGGCGTGCAAGTGTATATGTGTGTGCATGTAGATAACATATATATGTGTATACACACCACACACAAAAAAATTCAAAGTCATCCTTAGCTACATAGCAAGTTTAAGGCCCTTTTTATGCTATTTGGTATCGTCTCAAAAAAACAAAATAGCCCATAGTGCTTATAAACTGGGGATATAGATCGTATGTAAAGAAAGCCCTTATATTGATTATATTGGTACATTGATTACTTAGGTTCAGTCCCTATCAAAAAAAAATAAAAATAATGAAGTCTTATACCTTTTTCTTTTCAAAATATTCTTTGTAGGATTTATGATCTTATATCCACCTTAGTTTCATTATCATTTTGTGTTTCTTAGATGAAAAAAATGAGTTCTTTCTGTTGTGTTGCTGAAAGTTTCTTAGAAACTGGACTGGTTGCTACTTTTTTCCAAGATACATTTTCTTTTGACTTTATAGATATTGATACTAGACGCAGGGCTGCTTGTGATCTTGTACGAGGATTATGCAAATTTTTTGAAGGTCCTGTGACAGGAATCTTCTCTGGTTATGTTAATTCTATGCTCCAGGAATATGCAAAAAATCCATCTGTCAACTGGAAACACAAAGATGCAGCCATTTACCTAGTCACATCTTTGGCATCAAAAGCACAAACACAGAAGGTAAGTCTTTTCTTGGTGATTGGGTCTGAAACACATTGGCAAACACAGGACTCAAAAAGAAATGTCTGCTAATGCAGCCTGTTGCTCTTAATATACTCTTCCACACAGCTTGTTGTAGATGTCCTGAGTGCTTCCTTCTTGATTCATGCCTTTGCATTACCTCGTCAGAGATTTTGTATAAAACGTTGATTTGGTTTAGGAACATGTACTGTCTTAAGACAGTTCTGTTTAATACATAAGAGCTTGTGCTATCTCTGGGCTGGAGAGCACTTAGGAGGCTGAGGGTGGATTGTTAACTAAAGACCTTCCGTGCTACATAGTGAAACTCTGACTGAAAAAAAAAAAGAGGAAAAGCAGGATGGAGAGACTGGCTTCTCTTCCAGAGGATACTGGGTTCAATTCCCAGCAATTACATACTGGTTCTCACCCATTCGTAACTGCAGTTGCATGGCTTCCTGAGCATCTGACATACATGAAGGCAAACTATCATACTCATAAGTCAAAAATAGGATTCTTTTAGTCACAGGCTCATCTACACTTTTGATATGATTTTCTAAAATTGCTTAATTTTCTGTTAATTGTGTTTCACCATTATATTATTTTCTTTCAGCATGGAATCACACAAGCCAATGAACTAGTAAACCTAACTGAATTTTTTATGAATCACATACTTCCTGATTTGAAATCAAGTAATGGTGAGTTTTGTGAAATTGTTCCTTTTTTGTTTCTGGCTTTTTGGTTTTTGTTTTGTTTTTGTTTTTTTGAGACAGGTTTTCTCTATATAGCCTTGACTGTCCTGGACTCTTTGTAGATCAGGCTGGCTTTGAACTCACAGAGAACTGCCTGGCTCTGCCTCCTGAGTGCTGAGATTAAAGGTGTGCGCTATCACCACCAGGCTTTCTTTTTTGTAACTTACAATGTTATATCATCAATTATTGAAGCAGTAATATGGCAGCTGTCAAGATATCTGTATCAGCATAATTTTCAGAGAATTGTTTATGGTATTGGTAGCAATGACATGGTCCCCTCAGCTCCTGCCCAGGTAAAATTAACTAGACAAAAAAATAGTTTTACTAGAAGAAACCAGATGCAAGGAGACAGAACTGTAACTCTGCTTTGTTATCCTAGTATATGGTTAGGCCTCCCTATATGTAAAACATTAAAAAAATAAAAAACAAAAAAGATCTTCCAGACTGGGTGTGGTGGTGAACACCCTTAATCCTAGCACACATTTAAATGCAGGGAAAACACTCATTTTTAGCACACACTAACATTCACAAGGCAGATGCAGACAGATCTCTATGAGTTCAGTGTGATTTAGGACAGCCACAGCTACATAGTGAGACCCTGTCTCAAAAACAAGTAATTCATTAATTGAAAATAAAAATCCTCATTCAGATTTGGTGGAATTTGTCTATAATCTCTACATTTTCAAAGCTGAAGCAGGAAGGACTTCTAAGACTTCTAAAACAACAGGATACGTTCAAGGCTGAATGGGGATAGATTAGATTCTATTTCCAATCAAGGAAAAAATCAAATTTAGTTTCAAAGTTTGTGAAATTGATAAGGAGTGTGTTCTGTGTTTATAAGTGTGCTGATATAAATTGTGATAATTCCTTAAAAAATTTTTTTGTAAGACAGGCGTGGTGGGGCACACCTTTAGTTAATCCCAGCACTCAGGAGGCAGCAGGTGGATCGCTGTGAGCTCGAGGCCAGCCTGGTCTACAAAGTGAGTCCAGGACAGCCAAGGCTACACAGAGAAGCCCTGTCTTGGAAAAAAAAAAAGCAGGTATGGCCAGGCATGGAAGAGCATGCCTTTAATTCTAGAGGCAGAGGCAGGCAGATTTCTATGGTCCCAGGCTGTGCAGTGCTACACAATGAAAGTGTGTACACACACAAGTGTCAAACATATTCTAATAATCTTCTCTGTGGCCACTTTTGAGCTGGCTTTAGTATACAGCTGTCCAGTATTTTCTAGTTATTAATTTTTTTCCTTTCCCTAGAAGAGTTGAAAGCAAATCCCAACTGAATGATATAAGTTCATACCTCCTTAACTGTTTGGACCCTGACATACCTTGGACATCAGCCAAACCATTGACCTGACCATGAGTCTCCATTGTTTAAGCTCTGTTGTCACTTATTTGTGAATAGTCTTTTTTATTTGTTTGTTTGTTTGTTTTTCGAGACAGGGCTTCTCATTGTAGCTTTGATTGTCCTATACTAGCTTTGTAGACCAGGCTATCCTGGAACTCACAGCAATCTGCCTTCCTCTGCCTCCCTAAATGCTGGGATTATAAACATGAGACACTATACCCAGCTATTTGCAAATAATCTTAAGTAATTGTCTTCTTTCTTTCTTTTTTAACAGTGAATGAGTTTCCTGTGCTGAAAGCTGATGGTATCAAGTATATTATGATTTTTAGGAATCAAGTAAGTAGTGCTTTCCCCCAACCTGGCATTTGTTTTATGCGATATAAAACACTGTGTAATCAATATTTGACATCTGCATCTAACCAAAAAAATTTTTTTTAAATAACCTATGATTCTAGGTCGAGCTTAATTTCCCTTAAGTATCCTGTCTTTTCCCCCTTCTTGTCCTGAGAACCTATGGGCTCACACATGTTAAGCAAGCATTTACATGTGCTGATCTATATCGCCCACCTCAGTCTCTTGTGTTCTTATAGTGGTTTTATTAAAGTCTGGTTCAAACTCAGTCTGCAGGTTGTTCTAGTTGGCTAGTCTGCTGTGTCCTACTTGGTAACACAGCACCCTCTATTTGCCTTAATTCTCAGACCCTTACATCACAATGTCACATGGTACATGGTAGTATCTTGTTCCTCTAGTCTCTGTATTTATATTTTAAATTGGTACATTTATTTTGGGTAGGTAGTCTGCTACAGCATAAATACAGAAGTCACTAGTCCTCTCCTGCCACATGTATGGGACATAAGGCTTGGCATGCAAGCGCCTTTACCTCAAAGGCCATCTGTAGTTCAGTATCATTGGAGCTGGTTCCTTAGTTAAATGTAGCCTCATAAGAGATGAGAAATACATCATAGATATGCTTATTTATTTATATATCATAGATATGCTTTTTATTTATTTATATTTCATTTTGTGTTGTTATTAGAACAGATACAAAGATAACTGTCCCCTTTTAAAAATAGCATGTTATCAGTTGATTGAGGGGCAAAAAAATTAATACCATTAGTCATTTTTTAAAGCATCTTTTTGAGATGTTTTGCATGTTCTGAGATTTTTTTCAATCATACCTTGTGATTTTTACTGTATTTTAATATTACCACTATCTCATCAGTAGATGGTATAATTATCAGATGTTGAAATATGATATTAGTAGGGACCTTCACTACTCTAGTACCTATGCTAGCTCCCAAATAATTAACACTGACCTATTAGGTTTATTCAATAAGCTATAAGCTTTAAGCCCAACTATTACTGGGCAGCTGGTCATCAATTCTAACCCAACTATGCTAGTCTGGTCATTTGCCCTTTTACTTGCCATCTCAGTCTCTGTAACCTTGACTGTCCTGGACTCACTTTGTAGATCAGGCTGGCCTCAAACTCACAGAGATCCGCCTGCCTCTGCCTCTGCCTCCCGAGTGCTGGGATTAAAGGCGGCTGCCACCACTGTTGGTCTGCCATCTCAGTCTTATCTTGGCTTTCTCCTGTATCTCTCACTCCTCACCCTCCCTGTGGTCACTTCCTTCTCCTCTTCACCTGTCGACCTGAGAACCCCAGTCCTCTCTCACTCAGCTGTGGGATCTTGAGCTTTTTATTAACCAGCCAGAGATAATGGGGAGCATTTTTTACACAACATTGAAACATGGTTCGTAGAAATGACAGTGCCCACTTCCTGACTGCAGCCAGTTCTGGGCTCACAGAAATCAGCATCTGAATACACAGTGCACAAGACCATTCCCCAACAGTCAGTCTCGGCAGAAAACACACTTTTGTTTTGTTTTGTTTTGTTTTTGTTTTTGCAGACATCAGAGCAGGATAGGTAATAATACTGTTTTTCTATTCTCTTTTGCTAAAAAGTAACAATAGATTTAAAAGATGTATCAATCTTTTTCAGGTACCAAAAGAGCACCTTTTAGTCTCTATCCCTCTCTTGATTAGTCATCTGCAGGCTGAAAGCATTGTTGTTCATACGTATGCGGCACATGCTCTCGAAAGGCTGTTTACCATGAGAGGGCCAAACAACGCCACTCTGTAAGTATTTGATTTCTGAGTCATTCCTATACTTTTTAGCTTAGGGCCAAGGGTACACCTTACTGGCCTGAGATTGTCTTTAGGTGTTTTCATAACACCATTAGTATTTAGAAAAACTTGTATGTGTAATTTTTATTCATTTAACTTCTCTCATTCCAAAAGGATGTAAGGCAGCTTACAAAATAGTCTCATGCTGATGATGAATTAGAGCAAAGGAAAACAGCAATAAAGCTAATGAAAACAGTCACAGGTCAGAGGGCCTTGTGTCATGAGGCTGCTAGCTTTTTTTTTTTTTTTTTTGAGTCTTCTAGCAGCCAAAGGAGAAAGGGAAACATGGGGACTGAATGTTCAGTGTCCATGAGATAGAGAAGAAAGCAAAGGGCACCTCAAGTGAGCTTCATTAGACAATGCGTGGCAGCCTGTCTCTACAGTGTCTTCTGGCTGCTGCTGAACATGGTTTTTTGTTCTTAGCTCTGAGCTAGATATATGGTTCACTTGAGTGAGTCATTCTATGGGAGCCAAGAAAGTAGCTCTTGTGGCCTGGTGCAGGATGAAATGCAGAGGAGGGGTCTGCATGACTTTCAGGCTAATTTTTCAGTGTTATTTCCTGAAACCAAGCACTAGGTGAGACATGAAACATTCTTAGGCTCTGTTTTTTACCCAGCCTTGAGCACAGATGCTCTCAGTGGTCACTCAGGATGAAAGGGCATCCTGTGTGGTATCTTTGTCGCTGATGTGAATGCAGAGATTATCTGCAGCACCTCCAAGAAGAAAAGGCGGCTGAAACCCTCCTGATGGTGGGTGCTGTTCTCTGTGATGGTAAACAGGAGGCTCCTGAGTTCACTTGGTGTGTTTTATTTGTTCAGTTACTCTTGGCCCTGTTGTGTCGATTTAGGAACTTAGCACAAGCACATATAAGCATTTATTCCCAGAGTTGCCCATCAGTTGTCAGTGGTGAGAGATGGCTCATTTTATGCCAAGAAGTGTGATGTACTATTTGCCCAGGGTACTCCACAGTGAAAAGCTCAAGAGTTGGTAGTGACTGAAAGCTGTTTTTTCATCTATAGTTTTACAGCTGCAGAAATCGCACCGTTTGTTGAGATTCTGCTAACAAACCTTTTCAAAGCTCTCACACTTCCTGGCTCTTCAGAAAATGAATATATTATGAAAGGTAGGCCGTTTTCCCCGGTGCGCAGACCATAATAACTAAATATCTAACCTCAGATTACAAGGTAAACACTGTAGCTATACCTCAGTTTTCATTCTTAAAGAACCAGGTACTGTCTATCCAAAAAAAAAGTTTTTGTGGTTTTTTTCTTGTTGTTTAAGTAATGTAATTTTTACTTTGTTAACTAATTGATTTTTTTCGAAAATGTTTTGCTTTAAGATTCATGTATTTGTCATAAGAAGTATAGAAAATTTTATTTGTTTTTGTAGAGTTATTTGCAGAGTCATTTCAGATCAGTCCATTCAATATCCTCTGTTGACTGTGCGCTGCTGAGTATGATAAAGCATGGGGCCAACTGCACATGGGCCTGCTGCACACCCTTTCCTAGAGATGCTGACTCAGTGAGGATCTGCCATGTACTTTCTTAGGAGGGTTGCCCTGGTGCCAGCTTTAACTTTTGGGAACAATGTTTTTCTTGCTGTGACATTTCAGAGGTCTTTATTGCTTTCAAAATCATGGCATGTACTTTCCAAAGGAGCTCCCTGATCTTCCGGCTCCCGTCAGGACTCTGTGTGTGTGTGTGTGCGTGTGCGTGCGCGCGCGCGCGCGTCTGTCTTTACATTTGGTGAATTACGGGTTTCGACACCGTGAGGGCAGCAAAGTGATCAGGGTCTTTGTTGCTGTGTTCCTGGTGTGCATGGTATTATTACCTTCTCATTAAATACTGACACATCTTCTGCTTGCCTTAGCTCAGGCTATGTAGCTGTGAATCTTTATTAAGGTAGAGGAAATACCTCGTGCACATCTTGGAGAAATTCTCTTGCTTGGGCGTGGCATGTGGTAATGGGGCATTTGGTAGACACTAACTCTGGAAATGAACTTACGGAGTAGTAATAATCATACTTTAGCTCACCAGTATATGCCTTTCCTGTGCTACATGGTTTTTGTTACCTATTGGTGTGCAAAGTTTTTATATTGTGGACTCTGGCTTTTTATTTTTAACTTTTTAATGTCTTTACAAGATCAGTAGTTGATATTTTCTTTTAGTTTCCTGTGAGACCATGTTTCCTAATTGAAAAACACAAGATTCATTCCCTTGAGTATTCTGGTTCTCTGTCCTTTCCACCCCACTGCTCCTTTTTCCTCTTTGTTGGCTCCCTTACTTATGTAGTAATATTTTTATTGTCCCTTTTTGAATTCTTTAAGCCTTGGGTCTTGTAGAAATGCTTTAGTATTCTCCACCTAAGTATTACCAACTTTAAGCCTGATATAAAAGGAAGAGAGACAATTTTAAATGTAGGATAGGTAATATTTAAGCATCTTAGATTTTTACTTGATAAATTAGTGGCCTTTCCCTCCACTGACTTTTATTTTAATGGTTAACTAAATTGTTTGTGCTGTGTTTATATTTTACAGCTATCATGAGAAGTTTCTCCCTCCTGCAAGAAGCCATAATCCCCTATATCCCTACTCTCATCACTCAGCTCACACAGAAGCTGTTAGCTGTTAGTAAGGTAACAGCCAGTTAAGAGAATTAGGTTGCTTTTAAAGAACATTTATGTACTTTGTATGTATATGTGGGCACACTCATGCCACGCATGACATGTGTGGAGGTGACAGGACAACCGGCAAGAATTTTCTCCTTACGTCATGCTGATTCCGGGGATTGAACTCAGATTGTCAGGCTTGTCAGCAAGTACTTTATCTGCCCATGAGATTGCTTTTTAAGCTCCTGCAAACTGTTTGTGCCCAGAGCCCTTTGACACCAGCCAGGTATTGTAGGAGGTCTGTACATTCTTCTGATCTCATGGGGATGTAAAAATAGGTTGGAGATGAACACCTGTCACCTTAAGTGCAGGTTCAGAAGCCAATACGCAGGTTTTGTTCTCATAACAAAATGGACGTATTCATTGTGAAGTTAAGAAAGTGCATGAGCCGACATTTATTTTTAGTGGAGTAAGATAAGCTTTGTACTAATGACTGACAGATACTTCTGTGTTATCCTTATTCCAATTAAACAGAGTTTTTTGACTGAAATTTTTGCTTATTCATACACAAACTTGGATACTTAATTTTTTAAAGGATTTATTTATTATTACACCTGCAGGTCAAAAGAGGGCATCAGATCACATTATAGATGGGTGTGAGCCAACATGTGGTTGCTGGGAATTGAACTCAGGACCTCCCGAAGAGCAGTCACTGCTGTTAACCTCTGAGCTATCTCTCCAACCCTGGATACTAAATTTTTAAAAAATATAGGTTTTTTTTTGTTTTGTTTTAATATGAAATGCTTCATAGTTTTGCATGTCATCCTTGCACAGGAGGGTCAGCAGCCTGTGCACATAGGTGTTAGAGCTGGGCAGAGCCAGAACGTGGTTTTTCCACTGTTTTTAATTTTTCCCATGTGGCTCTCCTAGGACACATGGTTTTAAGACTACTGTCAGAGATCTGAGGCTGAGGCTTGTGTAATCCAGATGGAACTGTAGAGAATGTAGCTACGTGATTATAGAGAATTTCCCTAGAATGTGTGAAGCCCTGGCTGGCATTACTACTTCCAGATGAATAAATGAAAACACCAGCACTGGTTTAGTTCTGCTTTTTGTGTTCTTGTTTTGTTTTGTTTTCATTTTTCGAGACAGGGTTTCTCTGTGTAGCCTTGGCCATCCTGGACTCACTTTGTAGACCAGGCTG
This sequence comes from Acomys minous, assembly GCF_964271855.1. Taxonomy (NCBI): domain Eukaryota; kingdom Metazoa; phylum Chordata; class Mammalia; order Rodentia; family Muridae; genus Acomys; species Acomys minous. The sequence continues at coordinate 68,064,913 of NC_140485.1, read as the reverse complement.
GCCTTGAACTCACAGAGATCCGCCTGCCTCTGCCTCCCGAGTGCTGGGATTAAAGGCGTGCGCCACCACACCCAGCCTGCTTTTTGTGTTCTTAATTAGGTTTTTTTGGTTTTTTTTAATGAGTGTTTGCCTGTATGTGTGTTTGTGTACCATGGGCATACTTGATGCCCATCAAGGTCATAAAAGTGTATCAGATGCCTTGTGAGCCTTCACATGAGTGCTGGGAACCAAACCAGGTCCTCTACAAGGGCAGCCATGTTTTAACCACTGAGCCATAACTCCAGCCCTCCCACCTTTTAATTTAATTTTGCTAAGACAGGGTCTCACAGCAGGGTGTAATGTTGTGTACTTTTAATCTCAGCACTTGGGAGGCAGAGGCAGGCAGATCTCTGAGTTGGAGGACAGCCTGCTCCACAGATGTAGTTCCAAGACAGCCGAGGCTACACAGAGACTGTCTTATACCCTTCACCAAAGAGAAAAAAGAAAAAGACAGTCTCACTATGTAGTCCTGGTTGGCCTGGACATGAGAGAGATCCGCCTATAAGACTATACTCCCTAGCATTAGGATTAAAGGTGTGTTCTACCACGCCCAGCTTTTGTGCTGACAGTTCAAAAGATGCTGATACCACTTTTACCCAATTTAGGAGGTTCAGGTGTGTCATGCTATAGTTGATACATAAATGTAGTCACTTGAATAATGGAGGTGGTGTTTTCTTGTTTTTACTCAGAATCCGAGCAAACCTCATTTCAATCACTACATGTTTGAAGCAATATGCTTGTCTATAAGAATAACCTGCAAAGCTAACCCTGCTGCTGTTGTGAATTTTGAGGAGGCTCTATTCCTAGTGTTCACTGAAATCTTACAAAATGATGTGCAAGGTAAACTACAAGTCTTTTCTTTCTTACGTAGTGATACTGTTGGGGTGGTTATAAAATGCTGCCTTGATAACAGAGCCAGCACTAACAGCTCTCTTTTAATTTCATCAACAGAATTTATCCCATACGTCTTCCAGGTGATGTCTTTGCTTCTGGAAACACATAAAAATGATATCCCGTCTTCTTATATGTCCTTGTTTCCCCACCTCCTTCAGCCAGTGCTCTGGGAAAGAACAGGCAACATCCCTGCACTAGTGAGGCTGCTCCAGGCATTCTTAGAACGAGGCTCAAGTACCATAGCAAGTGCTGCAGCTGACAAAATTGTGAGTCGGTTATCTTTAAATAACTTACTCTTCACCCGGGCGTGGTGGTGCACGCCTTTAATCCCAGCACTGGGAGGAAGAGGCAGGGTGATTTCTGAGTTTGAGATCTACAAAGGGAAGCCAGGGCTACAGAGAAAGCCTTGTCTCAAACCAAACAAAAAAACACAAAAGAGGGGGGAAAAACACATCATTTTTCTATGATTTTTGTAAAAACAAAGGGTAGCAAGTTTTAAATGTTTTTCCTTAAAATAATTTAATTCTGTAAAATCAGATACAGTTAATAAAAATGGTAATGTGTGCTTTATTGATGATACTGGCTATTATTTGGTTATTATAGCTACGTGGACCAATGGGTTAATATCAGAGATTTAACTCCCCTTGTATAACTAGAAAAGGCTGGGCATGATTGCATACAAATGTAATCCCAGCTTTGAGGGATAGAAGCAGGGAAAATAAAAAGTTCAGGCATACTTGGCTCTATGTTGCTGATGCTACATGATTCTCAGCTCACTGCCTTAGCTGGTTACATTGTTCCAATAGTGGCCTCTTTCCCAGAGAGCAGCCTGAGGCACTTCTGTGATGCTCAGCTCCTGCCTCCTCTCTGAGTACTCATTATTTGATCTGGTTTGTTGCAGCCTGGGTTACTGGGTGTCTTCCAGAAGCTGATTGCATCCAAGGCAAATGATCACCAAGGTTTCTACCTTCTCAACAGTATAATAGAGCACATGCCTCCGTGAGTCACATTAACCCTCTGTACACTGTAGATTATGTTCCATGCTCATAAAAGGACTGAGTTGATATTTATGCTTCTCTTCTATTCTCTAGTGAGTCAGTTGACCAGTACAGAAAGCAGATCTTCATTCTTCTATTCCAGAGACTGCAAAATTCCAAGACCACAAAGTTTATTAAGAGTAAGTACATTGAGCCGGGTATGGTAGCACACGCCTTTAATCCCAGCACTCGGGAGGCAGAGGCAGGTAGATCACTCTGAGTTTGAGGCCAGCCTGGTCTACAGAGCGAGTCCAGGACAGCCACGGCTACACAGAGAAACTCTGTCTCAAAAGCCAAAAAGAATAAGTGCATCATTTGGAGATGCTTAGGACTCAGGCTGGAGGGGAAAACGTTCATCAGTCATAAATGTTACACATTAAATACCTAGAAAAAAAAATGTGTACCCCAAACACTAACTTAGTTTGAAATGTATTATATTCCAAAGATTGGTTTGTCTTAGATTTAGAGAGAAACACTTTTCAATAGAAACAGTAATGTGGAGATGTATAAATAAGTCAGGAATTTCATGTAAAATTTTGTGATACAAACACGGAGGCCGCTTTCTGTGGGGTGTTTTGGGAGGTAGGTGATGAACTAAATCCGTGTCTTCTGCTTTTCCTGCTGATACCTAGATTTCCTGGCAGACTTTAAGAGAATTGCCATCTCAGTGAAGTCTATTAATACTCTGTCTTCCTTTCACAGGTTTCTTAGTGTTTATTAATTTATATTGCATTAAGTATGGGGCACTAGCACTACAAGAGATATTTGATGGCATACAACCAAAGTAAGTTGTAGCTTTATTTATAAGAAAATTATTTGACCTCTTCGATATAAATCAGTATGTGTGTTGGTGGTAGCTTTGTTGTTCTGGTTTGGGGATTGTTTTTGGTGGCCTTGGAGGTGTTCTGGGACATAGGAAAACTGATGTCCATGCTTTCAGAAGGAGTGCCCTGGGCAGATGCCAGCAGCCTGGCAATAATGATAGAGCCTTGCAGTTGATGAAACTTGGTTCTGATGGGGAATTTGTGCAAAGAATGTATATAGCAGTGTGACCCTTGGGGCAGTGAAAGAAGATGTAGAGGAAGCTGTTGTGGGGAAAGTTTTGTGGGAAATGTATCTCACGACATTACAGATTGACTTTCAAAATGAGTTATCTTAGAAAGCAGTACAAAATATGCACTTTTTAGTATTAGGGAATTACCTGAAGCTTATGTACTGCCAAACTTGGAGCCCTCTTCACAGTAGGCAAAGTGCTCTCTTGATGCATGGCAGTAAAGACCCACCTTTGATCTACTTGCTGCATTTCATATTAATTTTTCAAAAGTTTCTTGAGCAGCTTCTTCCAAAAAATTTTTTTTGACAATTTTTGGGTAACATTTTAAGCAAATAATTTTCCTTGCCTCAAAAGCTACAAAGACTTAATACTTAAGAGAAGGCTTCTAATAACACAGCAGTATTTAGTCAGAAGATCATGGACGTCAGTCTAAGACAGACATTTCATGGGGAGCTCTTGCTATTTAGTACTTTATTCCATTCATACAAAATCACTGAATATAAATAACATCTTTTTTTACTGTCTAAATATAATGCTTCTCTAATATTGAACACATTTTTTTTCTTAATAGAATGTTTGGAATGGTTTTGGAAAAAATCATTATTCCAGAGATTCAAAAAGTATCTGGAAATGTGGAGAAAAAAATCTGTGCAGTTGGCATAACCAAATTACTCACAGAGTGTCCACCAATGATGGACACTGAGTACACTAAGCTGTGGTAAGTACTCCCCCTGAGTGTGGGGAAAGGGTGTCCTTCCCTGTCATTGCAGAGCTGAGTGATTCCCCTTGGAGGGTGGGGTGGGAAGGCAGTGTTCTGATCTTGGCTTCTCCACCAGCCACTGATGGATTCCAGCCACTTGTAGGCACTTTCTGGTAGGTTTCCATCTCGGTCTCACACTGTTACCCAAGCTGGCCTCAACTCAAAGCAGCCCTCCTGCCTCAGCTTCCAGACTGCGGGTAGTAGATCTGGTTTGATTCTCCCTATCCCCCCACCCCCGGTTTGTTTTTCGAGATGGGGCTTCTCTGTGTAGCCTTGACTGTCCTGGACTTGCTTTGTAGACCAGGCTGGCCTCGAACTCAGTGATTCACCTACATCTGTCTCCTGAGTGCTGGGATTAAAGGCATGTGCCACCACGCCCAGCTCTGGTTTAGATTCTTGTTTTATTTTCAAGGCAGTGCTTCTTTGTGTAGCTCTGGCTGTCCTCTACTTCCTATGTAGACCAGGCTGGACTCAAATTCATAGCGCTCTATTTGCCTCTACCTCCCACATGCTAGGATTAAAGGCATGTGCCACCACCACCCTCCTTGATTCTTAATTTAAAGGGAGAAGTGACTACAAATGTGCCCCACTTTCTGTAGTTTATGTCTCCTGGGGCTATGTTTGGTTTTCTTTTTTATGTGTGCATATTCATTTGTGCATACGCACATGTGTTAATTGTTGAGGGCTGACCTCTCAAATTGTCTTCCTCAGTCACACTTAACTTTATTGAGGTTTGGTCTTTCACTGATTACACCAAGGCTGCCAGTCTGCCTTTTTACGGATTCTAGGAAACTCACTCCGGTTCTTCTCCTTGCATGGCAAGCCCTTTATTCAGTAATGCAGAACCCTATTTTGAGATAAAGTGTCACTATGTCTCATAGGTAGTCTGGAACCCACAGCAGTCTTCCTGCCCCAACTAGTAAGTTCTGACATTTCAGGCATAAGCCACCTTTTGTCTCCTTTTTCCAATCCAGGACTCCTTTGTTACAGTCTCTGATTGGCCTTTTTGAGTTACCTGAAGATGACACCATTCCTGATGAAGAACATTTTATTGACATAGAAGATACCCCAGGATACCAGACTGCCTTCTCACAGCTGGCATTCGCTGGTAAAAAGGAACATGACCCTGTAGGTCAGATGGTGAACAACCCCAAAATCCATCTGGCACAGTCACTTCACAAACTGTCTACTGCCTGTCCGGGAAGGGTAAGTGTCTGCTGTCATGGGACTCTTGACTCTTTGGGTGTGACTGGGGACTCAGGAAATCAGCTGTTACTCCTCCTTTCATTGGTCAGCATAATCACACTGTCCAATTGAGTTTTATGTTTGTTTAAAGAATTAGCTTTTAGCCGGGCGGTGGTGGCGCAGGCCTTTAATCCCAGCACTCGGGAGGCAGAGGCAGGCGGATCACTGTGAGTTCGAGGCCAGCCTGGTCTACAAAGAGAGTCCAGGACAGCCAAGGTTACACAGAGAAACCCTGTCTCGAAAAAAAAAAAAAAAAAAAAAAGAATTAGCTTTTGGCTCAGTGGTGGCACAGGCCTTTAGTCCCAGCACTTGGGAGGCGGAGGCTGGTGGGTCTCTGAGTTCAAGTGTAGGACAACCAGGGATGTTATACAGAGAAACTCTGTATGGGAGGAGTGGGAGAAGACACACTTTTAAAAAACTGTAATATGAACTAGGCTTTAATCCTAGCACATGTCTACAGAGTGAGTTCCAGGACAGGTAAGGCTACACAGAGAAACCAACACTGGCCTTTTAATTGAAGTTAGCTAGGCTCTCAGAGTTTCTGTACTGTTTTTAATTTCCATATATAGAAGCAGTATGACAAACCCTGGTGTACCCAGGTAAGATAATTACCAGCATTTTATCAAATTTTTTTTCACTCTAGAGAATTTTCTTAGAATAAGTAGGGTATAAGTACTTAATTAGGCTATGATGAACAATAAAAATGTTTCTTTTGCCAAACATGGGTCATGGGAATATGCTTAAAATCCCAGCTGAGATGGGTTAGGTAGCTGTGAGTTTAAGACTAACCTGCAGTGTATAACAAGAGTCTATCCATAAACTAAAAAACATAAAATCCACAGCACCCCTAACAGTTTGTTATGGATCTCCTATGTTTATATGTGTAGGTACAGTTACGGGTATAGGTCAGAGGGAAAACTTTGGTCTTTCAGGGCCATCTAACTTTTTTTTTTTTTTTTTTTTTTTTTTTGAGACATTCATGTAGAGGTCACAGAAATGCCACTAAGTTCGTCCTGGGGAATCAAACTTAGGGGGTAAGGCTTGGTGACAAGTGCTCTCCCCACACCACAGCACCTTTGCTCACCTGCCCTGGAGTCAGTTGAATTATTTGGATTCCTCGTGGGCAGTGACCATTGATTGGCTGCACTTCCCCACACTGACCCCAATTTGTATGTGCACACAAGAGCCTCCCACTCCATGTGGTTTCTTTCTCTGGTAGGTTCCCTCCATGGTGAGCACCAGCCTCAACCCAGAAGCCTTGCAATACCTCCAAGGCTACCTGCAGGCGGCCAGTGTGACCCTCTTGTGAACTGCTTCTTCCTGACCCATGGGCCCAGGATGGTTCCTTAGGAACCATGCAGACTCCTGAGGACAGCTCTACTGAAACATCACAGGTTTCCAACCTCTTGAATTTCACAAACTCTACAGAGGATAGTAAATACTGCTGTAAGCCAATGAGGTGGTTTGTGTTGATGATCAACACAACTGGTCACTTACCTGGTTTGTCCTTCGTGGAACAAGTATTTACAGTGCCGTGTGGGTCATGGTCTCTGTTGAGCATTTGCACGGTTTGGATTATTTCAAGTTTTTGGCCGACCTTGACTGTGGAGACTTGATTCTGTTTCTAAGCCCTTTGTTTTGAAGCGCGTATTTCTCATCCTTGGTATTTTTTGTCTGTTTAAGCTTTTATTGGATATGTGAAAAAGTAAAGAATCACTTGTTGACTTGCCAAGCAATGCATATTTCGTAGTTGAAGTCTGTAATCAGCAATAAAAACCCAAAATGTGTATCTAAGAGCGTCTTCACAACAGGATTTTGATGCTTTCTGAAACTTTGATAAAAATGAAGAATTTTCTTAAAATCTCTCCACTTGCCCAATATAGGCTCTTTAAAAAAATTTTTTAAAGGTGTAGGCAAAGCAGTCATCTGTACAAATTTTGGGGCTTGTCTACAGGAGGTGGTTAGTGATTCTCACTATGAGAGAAAAGTTGCCATACAGAGTTTGAGTGTGTCTTCTCTCTGGACAAGGCCTGTGGAGCAGTATCCACATTACAGTTTCTGCTAAAGGGGATTGTCCATTCATTGTACTTAACCTGGAATTTCTATGGTCATGGGCTAGGCAATTTTTGTTGTTGTTGTTGTTCATGGAAATCATGGAAAGCTTAGAAAATAATTTAGTTTGGAACTCATTTCTTTTGTTTTTTCTACCATTTTGTCTTTTGTGACCCCTTTGTAAATGTGCACATGTGCACATACCACATGTGTGTAGGTGTCTGCTGGGGCCGTCAGATCTCTGGGAGTGTTGTGGCTTGGGTGCTGGGAACCAAATCCAGGTCCTCTGAAAGGGTAGCATGTGGTCTTTACCATTGAGCTTTCTCTCCAGCATGCATCTTGTGTTTTAGAGTCCATTGCTGCTTATGTTGCTCTTTAAACAGCAATGGAAACATTAAATTTTAGTTATTTTGGCATTAAAATTTTGTTTGTTTGCTTTTGAGATGTGGTCTCTATTGTAGCCCTGGCTGTCCTAAAACTCAGTGATCCACCTGCCTCTGCCCCATTTTATGCATAAACTTTCAAAAGACAGGAAGGTGGGAAGATGACAGTATATGGGTGGAGCTCACTGAGTCCCTTTAATGTTGAGCTTGGCTCTTGCAGGATCTTCTGGAGAACATATCCCACAGGTGCAGTAGTTACAGGGACAGGTTCCACTCAGACTGACTCAGTTCATCCTTCTAACTAGTGGTTTTTGTTTTATGGGTGTGTGGGCTCTGCATGGAGCTCCTGTAGAGCTCAGAAGACAGCTTAAAAGGACTGTCTTTATGCACACTATCTATTTGGTATATTTTATTGCATTTTATAACAAAAGTGTGTGTAGTTCTATCCTACCATTCAAGTCTTCAGCATCAACTCATGTTGTCAGGCTTTATTCACAGGATTTCTCAATCTATGGGTCACGACCCCTTTGGAGGTTACATTTCAGATATTTATGATTCATAACAGCAAGACTACATTTATGAAGTAGCAACAAAATTTGGGGTTGGTGGTCACCACAGCTTGAACTGTGTTAAAGGGTGGCAGCATTAGGAAGGTTGAGAACAACTGCATTAGGTGATTTAGTTGCCCCCTGTTTAAATGTATCTTGTTGTCATACCTGTCTCCAATGAAGTTTTGAAGTCTGGATTTTAAAGATACTGTGAAGAAACGGTAGGCAGGGCTTAGGGGTGTAGCTCAGTGGTAGACCATTTACCTCGTCTGCGCAAGGCCCCTGACTTCCATTCCTAGCTTGGAAGAGGATGGGGCACACTGACAAATAGAGGTGGTTGAGTGTGCAGTGGCTGTCAGCTATAGCAGGTGACCTTGTCTTCTTATTGTCTGTATGGCTGTTACTCATTGTCAGCATGGCTGCAAGCAAAAAATGAACTAATACACAGAGCTGCAAGCAGAGCACCTGTGGGACCCAGCACTGAGAGCTGCACTTGGTGTGTGTAGTGGTGACCAGGCTGTCAGCAGAGTCTCATTATCACTGTGACAGAAAAATACAGAGAAATGTCACAGTATCCCTCAGAGTATCCCTCTGTGTCCATTCTCCTTCTGATACTGTCTCCATCTTTTTAGCAAATAGACTATTTAAAATATAAAAATTTCATTTTTTTAATATAAAAATTTCAAATGTATTTATTTAGACTTGCTTGACCCCATGATCTGACTCCACCCGCAGTCCTAGAGATAAGAACTCAGACATCTCCTTGGCCCTGATAGTTTCAAACTGTACAGTGTTTCCCCCCAGTCTTTATACTTTTCCTACTTTTTACCATTAAGCATTTAATGCTTGCTTGTGAGGGTGTCAAGGCAATGATGCCATCCGTATGGTAGGGCAATGCACATAGCAGCAGCCAGCTGTGCTCCTACCTCTAAAGCCCATGAGCGCCACCCTGGGGCATCATGGGGCTTATTTCATAAGCATCCTCACACTGGGAACTGTTTATTTCCAGAAGGTACAGTTAATCCAGTTTCCTTACCCTAACCCTGCATTCTCATGACATTATGTGTACAAGTGCTCCCTCTGCATGTACACCTACATGCCAGAAGAGAGCATTAACTCCTATGGTTATGAGCTACCATGTGATTGCTGAGAATTGAACTTGAGACCTCTGCAAGAGCAACTGCTTAACTGCTGAGCCATCTCTCCAGCCCTGGGACGTTCTTTTGTTGGCTTCATTTGGTTGGTCTGCTCTTGTTTTTTGTTGTTTTCCTCTAATGCTAAGAATCAGACCTAGAAACTCCCACCAGGCTAACTCTCTCGGCCCTTTTGTTTCATTTTACTATAATCAACATGGCATCTATTCTAATCATTCTGTGTGTGCCGTAAGTTTTATCAGCACCTTTCCCCCTATCTCTTCACGTAGTGCAGATATTTCTACCTATCCTGTCCCTGCATCTCCCTTACTGTCTCATTCTTTCCTTTTTACATGGCAGTGGGTTAGGGTGGTGGTAGGGGTGCAGTACTGTCTGTGGGCTTCAGAGGACAGTTCAGTTTGGTGGGAGTCTGTTCTCTCCTATCGTATGAGCCTCAAGCCATCTCTGACTTGGTACCAACCTTATATGCTCTGTGCCATCTTGTGGGTGGTCTGATAATTCCTGATATGAAATAAGGTTTGGCCACACGAGTGCACCTGCTCCCTGTTTGATCTTTACATGCCAGGCATGGCACTGTACATCATCAATCCAGGACTCTAAGACCAGGCATGGCATTTACACCTATCATTGCCAGACACTAGAGGAGGAGGATCACCAAGGCCAGCTTGAAATAGGTAAGTTTTAGTTTTTCGAGACAGGGTTTCGAGACTTGCTTTGCAGACCAGGCTGGCCTCAAACTCAGAAAGATGTGGCTGCCTCTCTCTGCCTCCCAAGTGCTGGGCTTAAAGGTGTACATCACAACCACCCAGTTAAGACAGGTAGTTTAGTTTTAGTGCATGCATTTGTGTGGGGAATGCACCATGCCCTCAGAAACCTGAAGAGTTACGGACAATTGAGAGCCACTAGATGTTCCCTCCATTATCTCCAGCCTGTGCGCACACTCATTCAGTGTTCAAAGGTATGATATGATCTGCTCGACTTACACTTGGCTTAGTTCTTTTCACTTCTGCATCCTCTGAAAGGTCTTTTATGTCAATTGCTGTAGTTCCCACTTGAGTCTCTTCTCCTTCCAGTGTCCTGGGCTGCCTATCCATTTCCCTGCTTGGGGCATGTTTTGCTGGTAGTCTCCCTTTGTGTCCCTGGTAAGGGCATGCTTAGACCAAAACCAGCAATGCACTAATGCCTCTTTTGTCTCTTAGCCTTGATTGTCTTTAAGAAACTGACCATGGCCTGGGCTGTGGAGGCCAGCCTGATATACAGAGCAGTTCCAGGACAACTGCAGATACATAGAGAAACTCTCATTTTCGTCCTTTTATGGTAACACCTGTCTGTTGCTTGAGGGGTGGGTGTTACTAGAGCTAGCTAAAAATTATGTGGTGAATTGATAACTGGCTTCTCCTGCTGTGAGAATTTAGCATATGAAATCATGTATTTTGGACTTCATTTAGTTTGGTTTGGTTGGGCCTGATGTAGTTGTTTTCCCCGCCCTGTTCCCCCCCCCCCCCAAACCCCCTTTCTCTTTTGGTCCTGGCTGTCTTCTAACTCTGAGATCTGCCTCTGCCTCCCGACTACCATGCCTGGCCTGGCCCACACCTTTAATCTCAGCACTCACGCCTGAGGCAAGTGGATCCCTGACTTCTGGGACAGCCAGGGTTACACAGAGAAAGCCTGTCTCAAGCAAAGAAGGAAACTCTCTCCCTTTTTATTGATTTTATTGTTGTAAGAATAAGACTACTGCACTCAGGGTGCAGAGGCAGCGGATCTTTGTGATCTACAAAGTGAGTCCAGGACCCTGTCTTAAAAAACCAAAGCGGAGAAAAAAAGGACTATCAAAGCATTCCATGTGGCCAGCATGCCTAGACTTGGAAGTAATGTTTAGTGTCTTGAAAATTAAAATCTGCAGTGTTCTCTAGCTTTGTGGGTAAAAGTGTATGTTTCATTTTGTATACATTAAAATACTTCTGAAAGCGTAGTCAGGATAATCAGGCACGAATGAAAACTATTTTAATGAAAACTATTTTAACAGTTGTTCTATCCTGAGTTATGAGACCTTTCAAGCTCAGAGACCACTTGGAGGAGGAGAGAGAGAGAGAAAGGGAACGGCCGTGGGGAGCCCATGTAACAGAAGCAGCCCAGGTTGAGACCAATATGGCAAGTAACTTGGGGACTATGGCTAGAAAATAGCAAGACTAGCATACCATTCTGCACAATGATATCACTGTTCAAAGCATCTGCTTGTCCCTTGTCCCCTGTCACTGAGGAGTAAGGGCCTCTACACCCCACCCCCAAGTCTATAGGCAGCTAATAGTTGTTATGGGTATGTTCAGTGGTGTAGCATCTGGCAAGATACCTGTCTTCCTATAAGCCCTGTTAGGTTGAATCAGAATGGCCTTCACATGCTCAAGGAAATATAAGAGGCCCGCATGCACTTTGGGGCTTCAGGTTACTACCTGCTCGTGGCAGTTTTTCATTTTGTAGATGAATACATACATTGCACAGTCAAACAAACTTACTTAAAGATGGATCCCTATTTTTAATCTTAAACCAGTAAGCCTGGCTTCTCTAGTTTTGCCATATCCAATCCTTCACATCACCACTTTCTTCAGTTACCACTGGAAAAAGACTTTCTTAGTAGCTGTTTATTGGTCAATAGTTTAATATAAAGAAATTTTAGATCTTCAAATTTTTACCTAGACAGAATCACAAGCATTACAAATATTCTCTTCTTTAAAAAAAAAAATGGGAGGGGGGGAATAAATTAACAAAAAAACTTTTTAGTATTACCATTTATTGGTGACACAAACTAAGTTTACTTACATTCCATGGGTGAAAAGGTTCCAGCTAAGCCAAGAGTGGAAGCAGGGCTGAGCTCAAAGCTTTCCACTAGGGCCAACTTGACTTTCCTGCATCTGTGCACTGCAGCACAGCACCAGGAAGCCTGGTACCTTTCCCCTACATGGAGGTTGGACTTTGACTGCATTGGACACACCAGGGACACCAGCCTGTAGTCTTCTGTGTCCTGTAGTGTGGTTTTAAGGGGGGGTAAAAAAAAAAAAAAAAAAAAAAAAAAAAAACCAAACTACCTCCTCAAGAGTAATACCTATTGACAATTTCTGTAATAATTGATAAAGGTCAGGGCTCATTTGTTAAAAAGGACCAAATCTTTGATCATCTTTGATCACCTAAAGTTTAAAACTCCTAAGCCGACCAATTTATACAAGGGGGTAAGGGAGTCAAGAACTGTCCAGAACTGGTCAAGCCAGAGGCACACAATGCATCACCAAACAGGATTGTGATCTTTGCCAGTTACACGACTGATAGCATCGGTCTGGGACTAGTTTCTAAACTGTGCTAGTAAGTAGATGCAACTGAGAAACTGAAATGAAAATTATATAGTGTCATATGAACCAAAGGAAATAATGAAACTAACAGGCATCACTGTTGAAGAGTAAGCAGTGGTTACTGTGGGTGCTACATGTGGCAGGGCTGAGCTCGCCAAGTCAGTTACGCATGGTAGGAAGCACTGGCTTTTCTCTGGTGCTTTTAGCTCCGTGGCCGCTCTAAGGCCCCTCTGGTGTGGCTGCCCAGGATTTCCCAAAGTATCTGAACTGTCACAATGCAAAATCAGGAACTGGAGGTGCTGGTCTCGTGATGAATGGCAGAGCACAGCATTGTCGCTAGCAGCCCAGCAAAACCAAGGTTTCATCTTCTTTGCTACCGCTGCCACGTTTTTATCCATCATGTCTTGGCCCACTGGAGTTATCAGAAATTCCGAGTTTTTAAAGCAGTTCTCAGTATTTTCAGTATATATGTTGAGTTTTATAATGGTTTGTGGCCAGAAAGGTTCAGCACCTCCCACACCTTTAAGAAGAAGAAATGACAATGGCAGGAATACTGAAAAGCGAACATCCAAAATGCAACTTACAAATGAAGGGCTCCCATTTATGATAATAGTCATCCTAGGAAATACTGGCAGAAGCTGGAAAGAGGTCCTGAGTTCAATGTCTCACAATTATCTGTAATGGGATCTTACTGTATTCATAAAGACAGCACATTTTACATATATGTACAAGAAAGAAAATATTAGTAACTAGAGAAATAAGGGAGGGAAGTGTGCATGTATTCTGTGTCTGAGGAAGAAAATGACAGCCTGCTGGGAGACATGCCCAAGGGCCTAGCAGTACCAAAAATGGTTCTTCCAGAGAACTTGGGTTTATTTCCTAGCACCAGAACACTCTTTTCTGGTTCTACAAGCACTGCACACACATGGTACATAGGCATACAAAAATGAGTATTAAGGCATATAAGTAAGATGTGACCCTAGGAGAAGGAACAGAAGAGAGCAGGCAGAATGGGTACTGAGTTACTTGTGCCACCATGTCCCATTATAATCATGTAATAACTGAGGGCTGAAAAGACTTCCAGGGGGCCTGCAACTCAATTCCCAACACCCACATGGCAGTTCATAACTGTAACTCCATGATCTGACGCTCTTCACACTGACATACTTGCAGGCACAACACCAATTTATGAGCATTAAGTAAATTGTTCAAGTAGGACTCTTCCTTGAGAACATGTGGCCCTTTAAAGGAAAAGGCCAAACTGTTGCTAGGGTGAATGCTTCCCCAGAGTCAGCCAAAAGTGGATGAAGAGGTGGCACCTTGTGCACACACTCACTCACTAACACTGCCTTCTTTGGATACCCACTCACCACACAAACACTCACGCTGACACTGGTCCATTTCCTGTTCTTGGCATCTCTGTACTCTGTTGGTCCAACTCAGACAGCAGCTTTAAAATGTTGAGTGCAGCCTAGAAGGGTGGAAGGAATAGTCAAACTACAGGGAACAGACTACAGTAATGTGAAAGGGACACCACAAATGGGTGGTGAGACCAGGCTTTTCTGTGTAGCCCTGGCTCTCCTGGAACTCTGTAGGCCTCAGAGGTCCACCTGCCTCTGCCTCCTCGGTGCTGCGATTAAAAGGTGTGTATCACCACCACCCAGCACAACTATGTAAAATTTTGGTTCTTCCCAATAAGATGTTTGAAAAAAAAAAATGTTTGAATCCTGCTCAACAAAATCTCTCTAAATTGGACGAGTGCCATTATGTTCATTAAGTGACCACCAAAGTTCGTGTGTGCCGACTCCTTTGAACACTGCCAGAATGTCACAAGGTTACAGCAGAACCATGTCTCTCTTCCTGGGGCCACTAATAAACCGGTCAGCAGAATGCGCCAGCTCCTCCCTGCACCCTTGGGGCCACATACCATATCATGACAGGACTCTACATCCTTGCCTATGCCATGGCTGACAAGAGGCGGGTGCGAGGAACAGTTGATAAGAGAAACACACTCGTTCTTGTTGTTCTTCGGGAAGTCTTTGTATTCAACCTACAGGAAAACAACACATCTCTGCTGTTTCCCCAGCCCAGAAGCCTGCTCTCTCCTAATCTAGTGGCTTAGGTTTTAAGTGCTGCTTTCTAAGGCAAGTAGTGTCTCCTCTCCCTATAGGCGTGTCCTATTTCTCACTCTGCCACACTCACCTTCTAGAGCAAGGGGCTAGGAACATGGTAGATGTATGTGGACATCCAAGAACAACTTGCTGGAGTTGGTTCTTTCCCCAACAATACAAAACTCAAGGTTGTTGAGTTTTATGTGATAGGCCAGTTTGTTGCACTAGAGCTGTCCCTCTAACTCTTTCTCCTGCACAGAACCACACTATACATCCAAACTCTTAGACAAATCACACCCTTTCTTGTTTCTGTAATACTGGGGACAGAACTCAGGGTCTTGCACGTACTATACAAGCAACTCTGTGCAGGAAGAACCTGACTTAGAAACTATGAAGGTCATCCTGAGGACCAGAGATGAGCACACAAAAGCAGTTACCTGGAATCCCTGGGCTCTGGAAAGGTAGTAGAGTTGCTCAGAGGGTCTTGTGCGAGGTCCATGGGGTACGTGGCCTGAAGAGATGTTACTCTTTAAAATGGTCTCGGCTGTGGGCGAGGTGCCCCCGTACAACAACTCGCGGGCTATCATGGCAGTTACCGTGGCCTTGGCAGGATTTGGAGCTGCCCTGTTGAAATCTTTGGTGTGGTGTCCTTGACTAACCCCGACAGCCTGGGCAACCTCTGGCACCATGGGGAGGATTCCAGCTGGCAGCTGCTGATGGCTAAGATAAGGCATCCTGAACTCGTCCTCCTTATTACCTGAGGAGGAACACATAGGTCACTGTAGCCACCCTCACCACCCAAGAAGCTACAATGCCTCTCTTCCTACCAAGCTCTAGGAAGGCAGCGGCTACCAATGCTTTGAACTATCACACAAGAACCATGCAAACCCAGACCACATTGAATCAATTGACAAGAGGGCCACACTTACTAGTTCCATTTTCATCCCCAGGGCTAGGTTCAAAAAACGTTACTTTCCTTCCGTCTCCTGGTTTCTTTACTGGGGTCTTAAAGAAAGAAAAATGGCAGTGAGCATGGACAAGCACTGAGATCTGTCATTAACCCCCACTACACAAGCTCTTATGCCTGGCCATGACATCATTTACACAGATCATGAATGCAGAGCAGGCTCTGTGTGGAGGACCAGAAACACTCTGCCAGGAGAAGATGCTGACTTGAAAGTGGTCGGCCCAGGAAGAGTCACAGCTGGTGCTTAGCAGATATACATATTACCATCCAGACACAGAATTTCCAAAAAGGACACGGAGACATCTGATGAGTACTCTACATGGTTCTGGAATGGGAAATCTGAAAGCCAAATCCATGTATATACAAATTCCACAGGCAAATGTCTGTGTCTAACTACCCAGGTAGTGGGAGCTGTTTGTTTCTTCTTTTTCTTTCATTCTCTCCCTCCCTCCCCCCCCCCTTCTCTCTCTCTCTCTCTCTCTAGAGAGATGACTCAGAGGTTAAGAGCACTGATTGCTGTTACAAAGGTCCTGAGTTCAATTCCCAACAACCACATGGTAGCTCATAACCATCTATCATGAGATCTGGTGCCCTCTTCTAGCTGGTGGGTGTATGTGCAGGCAGACCATTGTACACATAAAACAAACAAACAAAAGGCTGTTCTGGACTTGCTTTGTAGACCAGGTTGGCCTCGAACTCAGAGATCCACCTGCCTCTGCCTCCCGAGTGTTGGGATTAGAGGTGTGGGTCATCACACCCAGCAGGAAGCTTAGTCATAAAGCAAGCTGCCAGAGCTCAAGAGGTACTCAATCCTACTTTAGTCTACCCCAACAGGACAATGGCTGGAGCCAGCAATGGTGGCTGATGTTCTCCTGAAGTCCTGCTAGCAGAGGTAGTTGACAATATGGAATAATATTCATATGAGAATTCCCAATCTGAACTATAGATTTGGCCTATTTAACCATGCTATCTTGTCCCAGAAAAACCAAAGCCAGATCCATAGGAGCAAAAAAAAATACTAGGTTCTACAAGACCTGCTTTTAGCACAGATGACAGTCATATTTGTTCATTCCCCTCCCAACTATTCATCAGAAGGAGACAATAGAACCTCCTCCAGAAATGCATATCCAGCCCACAGGTAACACTGAAAAGGAGACTTAACCGAACCACTCCTGGGACACGGTGAACTGGACAGGAAACTCTCTCCTGCAAACACTAATCTCAATTGGACGGACCCCAGGGGCAGGCTGCTTACTGCAGGGAAGATGAAGCCTTGCCCCAGGCTTGCCCATGCAGGGAGCTAGGCCACCTGGCAGTGAGAGTCCCAGCAGTCACCTTCTCTTCTGACTTGAGTGCTGGCTTGGCAGGCTGTGCCTGGGGGACTTTGAACCCCAGGATCTCCAACATGTTCTCAGCAGCATTGCGCTTGGCCACCTTCTTATTGGTACCCGCTCCTTCTGCAGTGTGATTACCAACCTTTACCTGCATAAAACACCAAGAAAAGACCTAAAACTCGACAGGAACTAATGTGCTGTCTTTGTTAAGCTGTTAAATGGGATGACTTTGTTAAGCTGGATTGTAGTAAGTTTTTGTATAGTCTGGCCAGATGTGGTGGTGTACAGAAGCAGGCTGTCAGTTTGAGGCCAGTCTGGTCTACAAAGTGAGTCCAGGACAGCCAAGGCTACAGAGAGAAATCCTATCTAAAAAAAAAAAAGAAAAAAGAAAAAAAAAGTGTGGGCCAGGTATTTGTTTAGATCTGGCTGTTGCACAAGTTACAGCACACTTTGTTAAAGCTGTTCCTGACCACAAGTATCTGGATGCTAAAACCAAAATCTCTGTGCCAAAACACTGAATGAGTAACAGGAAACCTTCCTTGGCCTGTGCAGACTGGCCTAGATCAGCCACTTCAGGCAAACTGCTTTTGGTCCAACTTCCTTCTACAAAATGGATCCTCATTTTCTTGTCTTTGTTTCTGTGTTTGGTTTTTGAGACAGAATCTCACTATGTAGAGCAAGCTGGCCTTGAACTCAAGAGATCTACCTGCCTTTTGCCTCTGTCTCCAGAGTGCTGAAATTAAATGCACATACCACCAAGCTGATCCATCGGGGACTGTTGTGGTCAGGGAAGGGCTCCCTACAGCCACAACCAACTCACCTGCATCACAAACTCCCTGCGACGTGGAAGGCCTCGTTCTGTAAGGAGCATGTACTCCGGTTCCTTCTCCTTTTTTGCCTGTTGGATCTGTGCCAGTCTGCTAATAGGATTCATCCCCTGGCCATAATCTGGTGCTGCCTGTAACTGAAAAGCAAACAATGCAGAGGCAGTGTGCTGTTACTCAGGCAGGAACCAGCCAATCCAAAGTCAGCAGATGACAGGAATCACGGAAGCTGATCCACATGGCTGGGGACACTAACATACTGGGAATGCCATATAACAAGCTGTGGGACCACACTAGGCAAGAATGACAGGGTGGATGGAATCAGGGCCATCACCTGCAGTTAGCTGAATCCACAAAGGGATCCATGGCCCAGCTTTCTCAATTGCTAAAACCCAGGAACTACTTGCAGCTTTTGTAAAGCCCTCAATCTGAAGACGCACCTCACTGGTAGAGGGCTTGGCCAGCACACCTGAGGCCCTCAGTCAATCCTCAACATTGCAAAACCAAAACAATATTACAAATTATAAAGTCTCCCACTGAGGCCCTGGAAAGGAGGCTCACAAGTCTCTGGGCACACTAGGGTTCTTCCCTCATAGCACTTGTCAAACATTAATGGAAATGATTTTTCAGGACAACAAAAGAGTGGATGGCCTTCCTGATGCTGAAAAAGGGCCAATTTGTTTTGAATAAAGATTTATTTTATCTTATGTATATGAGTGTTTTGTCTGCATGTATTACCACATGTGTGCCTGGTCCTCGTGGACGTAAGAAGAAAGGGTCAGATCCCCCAGAACTGCAGTTACAGATAGTTGTAAGCCCCATGTGGTGCCCAGCATTGAACCTACATCCTCTGCTACAGCACCCCCGACTTCTAATGCTACCCCATCTCTCTAGCCCTCATGGGTCAGTGTTTTCACCATCCAAAAGGCTTTTGAAACAGTCTCTGTGGACCCTGAGACCTTCAGCCCTGTGGTGCCACTTCCACCTTGAACCCTGAACTACAGGTAGCTCAAGATAGCCCCACCCATTCCACACAGAGACCAACAGGCTGTGATGTCCACCCCTAGAGGAATCTGACACCTAGATGTGTTCCTCAACCCACTCAGTGTCCTCATCTTTACACAACCTGTGGCTCGTGTGGTATCTGTAAAGCATCCACTGTATCCATGTGTGATACTGGGCAGCAACCAGGTCAGTACCCCTACCACTGCAACAGGCAGTCCCTGTCACACAGCTCTTACATTGCCTGTGGATACTCAGGGGAAGGTCCTCTCACCTTGCATGTGGGTTGACTTTTCTTCTTGATTCTGGGCTTTACTCGTTCCACAGCAGGCAGAGGTGGCAGCCTCCTCAGCTGTTCCAGCACAGCCCTTGCTGCATTCTTCTTGGAGATCTTTTTGCTTTTCCCTTCTCCTTCCCCTATAAACTCCCCGACTGAAACCCTGGTCACAAAGTTCTTCATGTGGGGTGGGCCACTCTCCCTGGCCACCTGTGTCAGAGGGAAAGACTGAGTGAAAGTGTGACAGACACTTGTTAAAAGTGGTAGGGAACACTGCTTGGCACACTAGCTTCAAAGAAGTGCAAGTGGAGAGGGCCTTTAAGGACCTCATGTGAACACAGGTGCAGATATCAAAGGAGAGAGGAAAGGACAGGTAGAGCAGCGGCTTGGAAAATGAGACAACTGTCACTGTGACTTTTACCCCCACAGATGACACTGGTCATCCTCATCGACTGCCAGACCCTGGGAACAAGGATACACCTTGGGATTCTTCCCCAAAGGTCCTACATCCCAAGAGGAGAAAGGCTCCCTGCAAAGAACATATCAATTATAGAGCCCTAAACCAATGCACAACCCCCATGACAGACAGGGGTGTTGCACAATGCTCTGAGAAGGACCCTATCAGAAGATACACATCCTGAATCTACTCCCTTAGAACAAGAGCCACAAGACAAACTTGCAAACACACCAAGCTCATAAAAACAAAGGCTGCGAAAAGTCCACAAGGATAGTGGAGAGAATGCAGGCAGAAGATACCTAAGAGAGCACATTACAGCAGTGTTCAGCTTCCTATATCAACATGGCTAAAAGTCTTTGCAATCGGACATTAGCTCTAAAGACAGGAATCTGGACATCACATCTACCACATGGTCAAGTGGTCACAGTGGAGGCTAACACTGAGATGTCCTGTGCTCTCCCAGAGAGAAAAAAATCAGATATCGGCACCAGTGGACAAAGGACACTTA
Source organism: Acomys minous (assembly GCF_964271855.1). Classification (NCBI taxonomy): domain Eukaryota; kingdom Metazoa; phylum Chordata; class Mammalia; order Rodentia; family Muridae; genus Acomys; species Acomys minous. Next base: position 68,044,926 of record NC_140485.1, on the reverse strand, counting down.
CTATCCTGCTTTAAGCTGTTATATCAAATTTGACGTTTTTTAACAAGTTGAAAAAAATGTTCAGAAAACAAAGTGTGTCAAAGAAACAGCTATTGAGGTGAAAGGAGCCCAGAAGTGCTCACATTTAGCCGTGCAGGCATCCTTCCTAGGACAGTATGGTCCACAGATCAAATAAAAATGCAGTTGGCTCACTATGACCTCACAGCCCACCTGGCCTCTCAGCAATAATGCTACCACCTACTTACACCCAGGCTCCACCAAACTAAATCTTGGGTATGACTTAGGCTTTCTTGGTGTAAACATGTTGGCACCAGCAAGCACTGCCCTCCTGTTAAACACCTAACTCAGATTCCTAAGTGACAGACCACACATAAAACTGGGCCAGGCGTAGTGACGCACACCTTTAATCCCAACACTCTCAGGGCAGAGGCAGGTGGATCACTGTGAGTTTGAGGCCAGCCTGGTCTACAAAGCAAGTCTAGGACAGCCAAGGCTACACAGAGAAACCCTGTCTTCAAAAACAAAAACAAAACCTGGCTGGAATACTGTTTAATGTGCCAGATTAACGGCCACATGCAAGAGAAAAGGCAGGACCTGCTCAATCTAACAACAGATGTGGCCATCAACCCTTCTGACTTGACTGTTACTCAGCAGGAATACTCAAATCGATACCATCTACGGATGAACCACAATAGTTCCATCACTACTCTCCGAGCTCTTTTGAATGCAAATGTCCCCGCAGTCCCCAGTTGGTGGCGCACTCTGGGGAGGTCAAGGTAGATAGATTACTGTGGACAGCACTGAGGATGTAGAGCCTCATCCTATTGCAGTTCACACTGTTGAAGATCTGAACTCGCAGCATGCTGCCTTTCAGCCATGTGGACTCTTACTGCTCTGGAAGCATAAGCACAAAGTCACTCTCCCATCTCTTCAGTTGCCTTAGGCAGTGTTTTACTGCAGCAAAAGAAATGTATCATGGGGGGGGGGGCAGTGAGGATGGGGGGCACACTGACGATTCCTCAGATGGCTGCTTGAGAAGTCTCAGGAGCGCTACCTATTCCTAAACGTAGGTGTGGAAGTGGAAGATAGAGGGAGCCAATCTAGTCCCCAGAAGCCACAACCACAAGCCTCTAAAAAGCTCTGACACTCAGGCAGGGCAGCTGACAAACTTAATAGGATTGGAGGACTGGTCCTGAGCAGGGATTTGGGGAGCCAGACATTCCCTCTTAATCTAGGTCACGCTCCCTCGGTCTCTAGAGCTGTCTCCTCACGCCGTACTACCCTTCAGAAAGGATGCTTTCTTCCTCCTCTAAGAGACGCAAGACTGGGATGCAGCTCTCACCTAGCTTCACCCACCAGCTAGCCCTGTCATCTATGTAATGTCCCCTTTCCATCCCAGTCAGCTATATGGTGCCTCCCCGCAAGAGAAGACCAGCTACACGACCAGGAGACTCTGATTCCTAAAGCAAGAAACAAGGACAAAACTAGTCTGGGAGGCAAGCGCACAGTTCTCTACCCCACCTTGGCCAGAGTCACCCCCGACCAGGCTGTGGGTGAAGGGTAAATGGGTGACTCTGGCAAGAAAAAGTATGCATTTTCTGAAGTAAAATGAGAGGAATCACTATAAATGCAGAAGTAAAATATTCTACAAGATAACAGCAACAAAAACAAAGCCAGAGCCTGAAGAGATGGCTCAGTGGGTAAAGGGCCTGGTACCCTGAGTCTGACCAGGATCCATGGAGAAAAGCGTGGTGTGGTGTCATGCTTGTAGTCTCAGTAATTGGGAGGTAAAGGCAGGATCACTGGGGCTCACCAGCCATCATCCTAGCTAATAGTTTTAGTGATTAAAAAATAAGATGCGGCCGGGCGTGGTGGCGCACGCCTTTAATCCCAGCACTCAGGAGGCAGAGGCAGGCAAATCGCTGTGAGTTCAAGGCCAGCCTGGTCTACAAAGTGTGAGTCAACTGCAAGCCAAGACACAGAGAAACCTTGTCTCAAAACAAACAAAAAACCACCTTTAAAAAAAAAAACAACAACAACAACAACAAAGTTTGAGTTTTAGGGGGCTGGCAAAACATCTCAGTGGTCAAAGGCTCTTGCTACCTGTCAGGTCCCAAAATCTGTTGTTAGTCAAAAGCTAACATTCCTCAGAATCTTGTGAAGCCAGTTCCCTCTACTAAAAGCAGCCTCATCAATGACAGAAGAAACAAATGGCTATCAGTGTTGACTATTAGCATTCCAAAGCACTCGCTAGCCTCCAGGCGCCCTCAGTAGCTCAGGTACCTGTTACACATCTCAAAGTCCATGGCTCTTGTCAGATCTTCTCACCCCACCCTAAGCTTCTCCAGCTAATGGGCTTCCCTCCTTGCCTTTGGCTGTATAACCCTCCTATTTCAGCTAAGCCCTCTCTTAGGCCTTACTCTCTTTGTCCTCCCTCTATCTTCTCTCTCCTTTCCAAGGCAGGTCTAGTCTGCTAGCCATGTTCACTTTACTATTCTCTCTGCTCTGATGCCTCTGGTGGTTCTCTTATCTACAATAGAACCCTTCTACCAGGCATCAGTGGTGCACGCCTTTAGCCCCAGGACTAGTGAGGCAGAGGCAGGGTTCAAGGCCCACCAGAGCTACAAAGCAAGTTCCAGGACAGCTAGGGCTACACTGAGAAACTGTCATAAAAAATCAAAACCAACCAACAACAAAAAACCTTCCTTTTAACCATACCTTGGAGCGGTTATGTTGTCAGTTTACACACTACCAAGTTCAAGTCCTAGGATCTATGTGGTAAGTAAGAACCAATTTCTACAAGTAGTCATGATATCCACAGGCATGAACACATGCATACATAAACACATAAAAAAGAACAACAAAATGGACTGCTCCTGTGGTTGAAAACAATACATATGCAAACATACACATGAATACTTATACACACACAAATATGCACACACCCCCTGTACATACACACAAACAAAAAAATTTTCAGAAAAATACAAATAACGTTTCAGAGCTGGGTGATAAGCTCAGTTGGTAGAATGCTTGTAAGCATAAGACCCTGTGTTCCATCCTTAGTACTACATAGAGCACTCTGTGATCCCAGGGTTAAGAGTAGAAGCAGGAGAAAAAGGAGTTCAAGACTATGCTTGGCTACGTAGGAAATCTGAGGCCTAGACTAGAGACCCTGTGTTCCAAACAAAAACAAAACAAAACAAAAACCTACAAACAAAAAAAACACTACCACAAAAATCAGTCACCAGGCATGAAATTGAAAAGAAAAGTCACACGCCTTTAATCCCAGCACTCGGGAGGCAGAGGCAGGCGGATCGCTATGAGTTCGAGGCCAGCCTGGTCTACAAAGTGAGATCAGGATGGCCAAGGCTACACAGAGAAACCCTGTCTCGAAAAAAAAAGAAAAAAAGAAAAAAAACACACACACAAAAAAAAAAAAAAGAAAAAGAAAAAGAAAAAAGAAAAGAAAAGAAAAATCTAAGCCAGATGGTGGTGACAAACACCACCAGCACTCTGGAGGCAGAGGCAGGCACATCTGTGAGTTCAAGACCAGCCTGGGAACTGGTGGACAGTAGAAGGTACGGCTGACTTGGAGGAAAAGGATAGTCCTTTAAGGGGTACATCTTGGCCCCGGCCCTTTCCTGTTAATCCCCTCTGCTTCCCAAGTTATACCATAAGTGGTTTCCTCTGCAACTTCCTGCTCTGGCAAAGCCACCCCTCTCACAGAGACCTCTGAAACTCTGAGTGATAACCTCCCCATCTCCAGTCTGTTCCTATTGGGTAGTTGTTAGGGTTTTTTGATTGTTTGGTTTGAGACAGGGTTTCTCTGTGTAGCCTTGGCTGTCCTGGACTCGCTTTATAGGCCAGTCTGGCCTTTAACTCACAGAGATCCACCTGCCTCTGCCTCCCTGAGTGCTGGAATTATAGCCATGCACCACTGTGCCTGACTCCTATTGGGTATTTGTCACATAGCAAGTCTGACAGACCCCACACCTAAAGAGAGACATATCTGGGAGGTGAAGCTGTTTTCCAAAGCAGTGGTGGTAGGGTCAGGACCTGTGTGCTGTGGTGCAGGTGTCAAGGCAAGCATGGTACAGTTCACTTCCCTAGGATCTACAGGGTGAGGACCTTCAGGAGGAAACACTAACTACTGCTCTCCTGAGCAGAAGGTCATCTTATGAATACTGCTCCAGTATTTTAGGGGGAAGTTGATCCCATAATGAATCCTAACAAGATTTGGTAAGGCAACGTTGTGCATGTGAAATAGGCTTACCTCGAAATTCACAGGCAAATTCCGCTTCAGCGCGATCTCGAACACTTGGCTTATTTCTGATTTATTGAGGTTTTCTTCCTCTGATTCTCTTCCATTCATCTACAGAAGAGTAATTGTTAAGAGTCAACTTTCAGTCAAATCAGCAACAGTTGGAAGGCACTGAACCTTGACTCCACAGATTTAACAACGAAGAGAGACCAAGGCCACAGAATATTGAATCTTTTTGGGGCGGTGAGGTTTCAAGACAGAGTTTTTCTGTGTAGCCTTGGCTGTCCTGGACTTGCTTTGTAGACCAGGCTGGCATAGAACTCACAGTGATCCGCCTGCCTCTGCCTCCCGAGTGCTGGGATTAAAGGCGTGTGTCACCTTGTCCCATATAGTACCAAATCTTAAGCCTCATGTCCAACACTATCAGCCTGCAGCTAGTAAAGCCACTGTAACAAGCCATGGCGGCACACCTTCAGGTGCAGTGAGCCTGGCTGTGCTGCGGAAGGCACCAGTGTGAAAGGAGAGCAAGCACAGCTAAGTCTGTCAGCCAGGCAGTTGGAGCCAAGTCGCTCTGCAACTGGTACACAGGCATACTACAGTGGCCCTGGAAACCATGTGTGTAAAGAATGCAGGGGAACACAATGTCCAACAGCCCTGCCTCACACAGGCAAACAGCCAAGGCACAAACCAATAAAGTCTCCTCAACCAGGGCAGAGTCCACCTTGGTACCAAGGTTCATCAGTCCTCCTGCCAGGAGGGATCCAGAGGAGCCCAGGGGAGCTCTCTGCACTTGTAACATGGACTCTACAGAGTTCGGCAGACTCAGGAGAGGTTAGGCCAGCAGCATCAGCAGTTCAGGCCTCGACAGAACTTTTGGCTTCATACCACTTCTTTTGCCAAATTTGTCAATTTCTGTTTCCAGGATTAGCCCTAACAGGAACCCTGGCTGAACTTGCTAATTGGCCATAGCAGGACTAGCCAGGCTTTGCCATGTGGGTCACTCATCAAGTGGACCCACCCACAGGGCAGTAAGCAAGTGAGCCATAAAAGTCAAATAAGACACCAGAAACAAAGCTCCTGGGTACAAATCCATGGACACAAATCCAGGCCAACTCGCAAATAAAAAAATCTGTCTACTCCAGATCCACATGCAATTCTTTCTTCCCCTCCTCAGTAACAGTGTGCTTCCTTCACCCACATCATGTGCCCAGTGCTCTGATGCTTCTTACTCCTCAACAGGAAGAGCCCTGACCTTCCCCACATGGGCTTGCCACACTGTTCAAGCTGGACTCAGACTCTGGGACTCAAGGGGATACTTTGGCCTCGGCCTCCTTAAGCATCAGGAGTAGAGGGCACAACATCTCCTGGTTCTTATGCCTACTTTTTATAGAATAGTTCTTTTTGGGTTTCGAGACAGGGTTTCTCTGTGTAGATGTGGCTGTCTTGGACTCACTTTGGAGACTAGGCTGGCCTTGAACTCATAGTGATCTGCCTGCCTCTGCCTCCCGAATGCTGGGATTAAAGGCGTGCACCACCATGCCCAGCTTATAAACTAGTTTTTATGGTCTTTGTTTTGTTTTGTTGTTTTGTTTTGTTTTTGAGACTGGGTTTCTCTGTGTAGCTCTGACTGTCCTGGACTCTCTTTGTAGACCAGTGTGGACTTGAACTCATAGAGATCCACCTGCCTCTGCCTCCCAAGTGCTGGGATTAAAGGCATGTGCCACCATGCCCAGCATAAGCTAGTTTTTAAAGCTGTCTTCCTACAAAGTGCTTTAGAAAGCTGAAGATCTAAAAGTTTGGTTTGAAATTTGACTGTTTGAGGGAGCCAGAGCACCTGTGTCATCCTCAGATGCCATCTATCCTTGAGACAGTCTCTTACTGGCATGGAGCTGGTCAAACAGCTACTGACAGACAGCTTAAGACTTACTCTTCAGTCACAAAAAAAAACAAAAAAAAATTAAGATGCCTTCCCTACCATAGTAGTTTCAAACCACAGCCCAGGGCCAACAGTATAGGTCAATGTTTGATTTCATTCATCTTCAGCAACAAGAAAAACAAAAGGTCCCAACACTTTGACACTCTTCTGTTCTAGCAGTGGGCCACATTGCAACTGTCCTAGAGTTCACTGGATTATACGTGTATGAAAGCTAAGACGGTTAGTTTATCTTTAATAAAAACAACATAAAAGGTGAGCCTCCTTATCTCCTTTGGCCCTGAGCCTGCCTAACCTATAAAACATGACAGATGCCAGCTGTGATTTCTGGGATTCAGCTTTAAGAACTAGCTTCCAGTTCCTATCAAGGAGGCTCACTCATGAGCCGCAGTTACCAAACTTTGAGGAAGTGCCAACAGTCCTTGAGGAAATTAGACAGAAACCAAGGTGCCCTGCCAGAAGGAGCCCTCCCAAGCTCCCTGATAAGCTTCCTCTGTCAAAACTATGTAGAACAGTTGAATTCTCACACGTAGCCCTGCTCAAGCTGCAGATCTCTGAGCAAAATACATGTACCATGTTCTGAGATAATGTCCTAGCAAAAGACAGAAAGCATTTCTACAGAAAATGATGGTGGGCCAAAGGTCAGACATTCTCTAACTTAGCACCACAAATCTGTGCGTTCTAGCTGAGTGTGGTAGTCCACAGCTTTGATTTTAGCACTCAGGAGGCAGAAGCAGGCAGAGCTCTGTGAGTTCAAGGCCAGTTTGGTCTACATTTCGAGTTCCAGACCAGCCAGAGCTACACAGGAAAACAAAACAAACAAAAACCCAAACACCAATCAACAGCTCCAACAACATGGGTGTCAGCACTGAGGATCTGCCGCTCACAACTCAAATGAGTCCCAGCCTTCCCAATACACATGTATATGTCACTCTCGTGCCAGAGTGAAAAGAGAGGCCACTCAGCTTTCCTGCAAAGACACTGAGGGGCGACATTCTCCAGGCCACAGAATCTTGATGGCTATCACCCAGTAACTAAAGACAGCAACAGCAACAGCCTGGAAGTGAGTGAGTGGGGTGTGTCCCAGGCCTCATCCACCTACCTCCAGCCTCTCTGGTGGTGGCTCATTCTGAAGAGTCCTCAGTGCTCTGACAGAGGCATCATGTTTCACAGCTTGTCTCGTCTTTCCTTTCCCATTAAACTGCTGTCCTCCCACAGAAAGCTCAACTTGGTAGAGTAACGGTGGAACTGGAAATGGGTAAAAGTACCTACAAATACAAGGGTGGCATTTCAGTCTCCATTTGGTAAGTCACCCATACTTTCTTCAGCAGATCCCATGTGTCTTATACTGTGGCCTTGTCACTGTGTTCACAGCTAGAAACGTGACCCCTGGTCAGCCCTATAGAGGCTGCCTCAAAGCTTACACTGACCTATAGCTGCTGCACAGTAGGAACAAGCAGTTTATGAGTCATGCATCAAAGTTCGTAGCTGACAAATGGTATGTATGTGACTCTCCATGCTAGGCGATACTGACAGTACCCAAAATGGTACTGTCTGACTGTAGGTGGTCAGACTAGGTGCTGACTGAAACAAACAGCTCACTTTACTTTCTCAAGCCTTCAATTTGCACTTGCATATCTCCCAAAGAGCCTGAGAATTTTAAGGGTGAAGTCTTTTGGAAAAATCATACACAGGATAGCTTCAGGCTGGACCCTGACTAAGCATGGTTCTAAGTTGTATGGCAAAGAGCCAAGCCCTCTACCATTGGCTGTCCATCCAGAAACCCAAGAACCCACATAGTGTACAGAGTCACAGGAAAAACCTCATTTCTGAAATCTCAGCAGCACCAAGTCCAAAAGAGTCTGATTCCTTCTACTTCAAAACCTGTATTTTTGAGGCTTTGCCCTTCCACATCTCATCAGAGAGATGAAAATAAAGCATCTACTTTCATCACTGATCTATTTACTAATGTCTCACTCCTGACAGCAAAGATTTGAACACACGATAGGATTTCATGTAACCCACGCGGGCCTGGCTGCTATGCTCTATGGAGCAGACGATCTTTCTGCTATACCTCCTGAGCACTGGGGATTATGGGCATTCTGCAACCACATTAGGTTTTGACACTTCCGAGTATTACTTAGTATTTTACAAAGTACAAAAGTCAGAAAACTGAGCAGAAAGCCTCACATGCTCAGAAGCTTGTGCTGCAGGGTCCCAAGAAGCAAAGGAAGCAATGTAGCCAAATGGTGGGCAGCTGCTTGGGCCCTCTGCAAAGGTAGTAGCTTAAATAGTTCCTAGACAGTACCAAAGGCACACCTGAACTCCAGGGATGGGCCTAAGTCACCCAAACTATTACATCACAGTTCATAGACATCACTGTAGGTAAAAGCCCAGCTATTTTCCAACCAAGCACATACCTGGGTGGATAGGCACCTCCGCGCATGCCATAGCTGTAGGTGGACTGCATCCGAGAGTGGGGATCCACAGGCTTATACATTGGTTTTCTTTCCTGCTTCAGGCACAGTGCATTGAGCTCAATGGTAGTAGCTATATTTTCTGCAACACAGAATCATACAAAGGATAGCTTCAGGCTGGACCCTAATTAGGCATGGCTGTAAGTCAACTCATAATGCACTGCAAAGAGTCGAGCATTCTACGCCTGGATGTTCATCCAGAAACCCAAGAATCCACACAGTGTATAGAGGCGCAGGAAAAACCTGAGACTATTGAGGCGAATGGATAGTCTGGAGAAGGCAATAAGGACCAGAAAGCATTCAGATATCTCCAACCTGACATTACAATTTCCAGATGTCTGGAAACCCAGTTTCATTTTCATATACATCAAGGGAACTTTTACCTCAGAATTACCGACTTGAAAAAATATAGACTACGGCTAGAGACAGGGTTCAGCAGTTAAGAGCACTTACTGTCCAATCATAAAGACTTGAGTTGCGATCCCTACACCAACATAACAAGCCTAGCATCCCACACATGCCTGCAACCCCAGCTGACAGGAGGACCATTGTCTTCTAACCTAGCTAAAGAAAACATGAGCCCAAGTTTTAGGGATGGGTCCCACCTCTAAGGAATAGGCAGAAAGTAACATGAGAAATGACCTGATGCTGGCACACATGTCTGCATACATGTGCATATAGACTCCCACAGAAATAAAGACACACATACTACTCATCTTCTAATTTGCTCTTAGGTCATCCAACTTATAAACCTTCACAAATGATTTAAAAAGCCTGAAAAGATTATTGTCATTGCACAATCCACATTTTAAAACAAATCTTTGGAGTAGAGGTGAGCTAGAGAGATGGCTCAGCCAATTATAAGCACTGGGTGCCCTTCCAGAAGACCCAGGTTTAACTCTTAGCACCTCCAAGGACACTCACAACTCTCTGTAACTCCAGATCCAAAGGATCCAACACCCTCTTATGGCATCTGGAGGCAACAGTGATAAGCAGGTAAAACACCCATACACACGAATTAATTAACTGAATAAGAAAACACATTCTGTTCTCTTACTTTTACCCTCTCTCTTACCCCACCTTCCTCTCTCTTCCTCTGTTTCTGTCTCTCTCTCTCTCGGGTATCCCTGACCCTTTCCTTCTCTCCCCATGCTCACTTAATAAACTCATCTAATATCCCCCCCCCAAAAAAAGAAATAAAAAAGAAAAGAAAGAGAAATAAAAAGAAAAAAGGAAAAGAAAACACATCCCTTTAAAGCCTTCAAGATGTCACAGTAGGTTAAGGTACCTACTGTCAAGCCTGAAGACCTAAATTCAATCCCAGAGACTCACATGGTAGGTGAAAAGCAATGCCTACAAGTTGTCCTATACCTCCACATAACACATATACAAAATAAATACACAAATCTTTAAAACAAATACTTTCAAGCTAGGCAAGGAGCGGCACGCCTTTAATCCCAATATGTGAGAGACAGAGGCAGACAGATCTCTAAGAGTTGCAAGGCCAGCCTGGTCTATAAGTCAAATTCCAGGACAGCCAGGGCTATTACACAGAGAAACCCTGTCTCAAAAAATGAAAAAGGAAAAAGAAAAAGAAAAAAGAAAAAAGAAAACCCACATTAGATGCTGGAGAGCTGGCTCAATGGTTAGGAGCACTGACTGCTCTCCCAGAGGACCCAGATTTGATCCCAGCAGCCACATGGTGACTCACAGCTGCCTGCAACTCCAGTACCAGGGGCATCTGACACCTTCTTCTGGCCTCCAAGAGCACCTGGTGCACAGACAGACATTCAAAAGTGGTGCACAGATATACATTCAGGCAAAACCACCATGTACATAAAAACAGTAATCTTAAAAAAAAAATCTACCTTTAAACTTTTAAATGCCTCTAGGATTTCACACAGAGAAAAATAAAAATGATTTTGAGTTTCTATTATAATTGAACGAAATTTAGATCATTAATCAAATTCGTAAGAATATCAATGGGCTTGTCCTATCAGAAGGCCAGATGCGTTATTGTTCTTCCTCATAACAGAAGTGTGTGTGTGTGTGTGTGTGTGTGTGTGTGTGTGTGTGTGTGTGTGTGTAAGAAAAAGAAAAGAGGTTGGGTGGGTGGTGGTACACACCTTTAATCCCAGCACTCGGGAGGCAGAGGCAGAGGCAGAGGCAGGCACTGTGAGTTCGAGACCAGCATGGTCTACAAAGTGAGTCCAGGACAGCCAAGGATACACAGAGAAACCCTGTCTCAAAACACCAAAAGAAAAAAGAAAAAAAGAGAAAAAAAGAAAGAAAGAGAGCATATGAATTGCATTTTTAAAACAATCTTAACCTCCAGGCAGTGGTGGCTAACATCTTTTATCCCAGCACTCAAGAGGCAGAGACAGAGGCCAGCCCAGTGTACAGAACAAGAAACCCTGTCTCAAAAATATAAAAAACAAAACATAAACAAACGAACAAAAAAGAACAACCTCAATCACTTTGACCAGCTGTAACTCAGAGAATATATCTAGAGCACAGAGCAAATCAAAAGAAAGACCACCTTGGAGAATCAAGGGGAAAATAAAAAAGGTTGGCTTGAGATGGCCAAGATTCACTCCAAATTACCAAGGGATGGCTTCATGCGTATCTGGGGACTTTATCGCCCACCCAGGCAATGACCTCCAGCCCCTAATGTGCTTTAGGACCTTGTCTGCAGCGCTGTAACTACTAGGTTGAATGCAGGCAGTATTTTTTTTTTCACCCTTTCTAGTCATCAGGAGACAGAAACAACATTGCTGACTGACAGATTAAAAGCAATACTGCCGGGCTGGAGAGATGGCTCGGAGGTTAAGAGCACCGACTATTCTTCCAAAGGTCCTGAGTTCAATTCCCAGCAACCACATGTTGGCTCACGACCATCTACAATAAGATCTGGTGCCCTCTTCTGGAGTGCAGTTGTATATGCGGGCAAAACACTGTATACATAATAAATAGTTAAAAAAAAAAAAAGCAATATTGCCGGTGAGTGGCGGCGAAGCAGGGGGGACCGCATGAAGGCGGCGGGCACGCTTCCGGAGTACAAGGTGGTGGGACGCCACCCCGCAGTGCCATCTGCCACCTCTGTACCGAACATGCATCTTTGCGCCCAACCATGTGGTGGCCAAGTCTCGCTTCTGGGACTTCCTGTCGCAGCTGAAGAAGATGAAGAAGTCGTCCAGGGAGATAGTGTACTGCGGGCAGGTGTTTGAGAAGTCCCCGCTTGGTGTAAAGAACTTCAGCATCTGACTGCGCTACGACTCCCGCAGTGGCACGCACAACAGTACCGAGAGGACCGGGACCTGACCACCACTGGCACCGTCACCCAGTGCTTCCGCGACATGGGTGTCCGGCACCGTGCCGTGCGCACTCCATCCAGATCATGAAGGTGGAAGAGATTGCAGCTGGCAAGTGCCACCACCCCGCCATCGAGCAGTTCCATGACTCCAAGATCAAGTTCCCGCTGCCCACCGCGCGCTTCACCACCAAGAGGCCCAACACCTTCTTCTAGACCCAGAGACGCATTGAACAAAACGCTAGCGCGCCAAAGGAAAAAAAAAAAGCAATATTGCCATACTGACTCTACTAAAAACCCACTAAAAACTGAGCTTTACTCAGGGAAAAGCTTATTTTTGCTGTGTTTTTCTCAACCTTAAAAACTGTATGGGGGTGAGGGGCTGGAGAGATGGCTCAGAGGTTAAGAGCACTGGCTGCTCTTCCAGTGGTCCTGAGTTCAATTCCCAGCAACCACATCGTGGCTCACAAGCATTTATTATGAGATCTGATACAGGCACAACACTGTATACATAACAATAAATAAACAACTCTTTTAAAAAACTGTATGGGGAACCAGGGATGATGGTGTATGCCTTTAATCTCAGCACACAAGAAGGCAGAGGCAGGGGATCGCTGTGAATTGGAGGCCAGTCTGGTCTACAAATCGAGTCCAGGACAGCCAAGACCACACAGAGAAACCCTGTATTGAAGAACAAAACAAAACAAAAACTGTATAAGGATAGCATTTCCCTATGACTCCTCTACAGATCAGCCAGTCAGGGGCAGCAGACTGGGGTGGCTGAGAGATATCTGCCAGTCAGTGTAGGACTTGTGCTTAGGAGGCCATCGTGCCATTCTAGGTGGCACTCGACACACTTTTGAAAGGAGCCTGTCTTGACCCAGACAGAATGCAGGATTCCTCCCTTCAGGTGCTTTTAGGAAACTCCTTTCTTCTCCCAGCTGTAGTAGCAGCTCTGTGCTACAGTTAAAATCAACCTGTTCCATCAGCTAGCTTCCCAGAGCTCAGCTCCATATGTGAGCTGTACAGCAAACAAGCACAAACAGGCCTCCAGTGCCAAGTGAGTAGCCTGCTGCTGTCAGACACTGCACTTGGACCTTGGACACTTTTTTTTTCTTTTTTCCCCCTAGAGACAGGGTTTCTCTGTGTAGCCTTGGCTGTCCTGGATTCACTTTTAGACCATGCTGGCCTCTCGAACTCACATCGATCTGCCAACCTCTGCCTCCGAGTGCTGGGATAAAAAGCATGTGCCATCACGCCCGGCTGACCTTGGGCACTTTTAATGAGCGTGATTAAAAGGGTTACTCCTTCACCTTTCCCCTTTTTTAAAAAAAGACAAGCTTATGTTATCTAGGCACCAAAACAAAGAGAGAATTCAAATAAAACTATGCTAGTTTGTAATGATTAATTTTTTTATGTGTATGGGTGTTTTGCCTGCACATCTATATAGCACGTGTGTGCTTAGGTGCCCAAGGAGACCAAAGAATGTGCAGGGTCCCCTAACCTGGAGTTACAAACATTTGAGAGAGAAAGCTGCCATATGGTGCTGGGAACTACACCCAGGTCCTCTGGAAGAACAGTGACTGCTCTTAACCACTGAGTCATCTCTCTAGATCCTAATCAGGCTTCTGGATATGCTTTGTTGTTGTTGTTGTCGTCGTCGTCATCATCATCATCATCTGTTTTGGCTTTTGAGTCAGGCTGTTGGAACTCACTGTATCCTCCTGCCTCAGGTGGGATTTTAAGTATGAGCTATCACAGCCATCTTAGACTAACTCCTTTAAACTAGCTTCCTGTGAATGGGTACATGTTTTCCTAGTCTCAAGCACACACTAGTGCCAGACACGACAGCGCACATCATCCAAAACCCACATTGCATCCCCTCTTACAAGGGTATTCAGGTTCAACAAAAAGCCATCTGCTCTGGGGCTGAAGAGATGGCTCAGAGGTTAAGAACACTGTTCTTACAAAGATCCTTACATCAATTCCCAGCAACCACATGGTGGCTTCTAACCATCTATAATGTGATCTGATGCCCTCTTCTGGCATGTGGGTGTACATGCAGGCAGAACACTGTATATATAATAAATCTTTCAAAAAAATTGCATCTCTTGCAGGAGGCCACAGCGCAGATCTCAGCACCTCCAGTGGGGCAGCTGACAAACGCCTGTAACTCCAGCTCCAGGGTCCAACACCCTCTGCTGGCCTCCTCAGGCACTCACTCATTTGCACAAACCTGTACACAGATATAGGCACAGACACATACACAAATAAAAATACATTTAAAAATAAAATAAAATGGCTCACAACCATCTGTAATGTGATATGATGCCCTCTTCTGGCCTATAGGTGTACATGGAGGCAGAGCACTGTATACATAATAATAAATAAATCTTAAAAAAAAAAAGATTTCATTCAAGGCTTGAGATTTACAAATATGATAAGACATAATGGGTTAATATCTCATTCATCAGATTTTCCACTAAAGACTTGTATCAGAAGCCAGGTGCAGTGGCGCACACCTGTAATCCCAGCACTTGGGGAGGCAGAGGCAGGTGGATTTCTGTGAGTTTGAAGCCAGCCTGGTCTACAAAGAGAGCCCAGGACAGCTACACAGAGAAACCCTGTCTCAAAAAAACAATCAGTTACATTCTGAGCCACAGCTCCACTTTTCGCAGTATAAAAAGGAGAAAATCTTGTGCCTGTACAAGCTACCAGGGAAGGATGGACAATCGTTTAGCCAGACTCAGGCTAAACCCATGTGACAGCTGATTCATTCACAAGGTACATTTGGATTTTTTTTTTCTCCTTGGGTTTTCCATGGTGGAAGTACTAAAAAAAAAAAAAATAACCAAATTCAAGGGGATCACAAGCAGCATATGACTTCTAGTCTCCCAGGGATGGAAAACTGTAAAGCATGCTGGGAGTACATGCCTAGATAAGACAACCAGAATCCTTCTGAACCACCCCCGGCCAGATAACCCAGGAAGTGACTATGTCTTCCAAAGAACAAGGACTAGAGATTTTTAAAACAACACTTGTAGCCAGAATGGTGGTGCATGTATTTAATCTCCATACTTGGGAGGCAAAGGCACGCATACCCTTGTAAGTTTGAGACCAGCCTGGTCTACACAGTGAGTTCCAGGGTAGCCAGGACTACATAATGAGACCTTGTTTTGTAAAAAGAAAACAAACGAAGCAAAACACAGCCATAATCCCAGCATTCAGGAGAACTGCTGACAGCCTAGAGAGAGCTCAAGTCAACATGGGCTGCATAGTAAGACCCATATCCAAGCACACAAAGAACACATTAAAAGAAAAAGTTGGGCTGGGGAGAGGGCTCTGCTTTTTCAGAGGTCCTGAATTCAATTTCCAGCAACCACATGGTGGCTCACAACCATCTATAATGTGATCTTCTGGCGTGCGGGTGTATGTGCAGATAGAGCACTATATACATAATAAATGAATCTTTAAAAAGAAAAAGCATATCGGACAGGCACCTTTAACCTCAGCACTTGAGAGATAGAAGCAGATAAATCTCTGAGTTTGAGGACAACCTAGTCCACATAGTTTCAGAGCAGCCAAAGCTACATAGAGAGACTCTGTCTCAAAAAAGGAAGGAAGAAGCCGGGCATGGTGGCACATGCCTTTAATCCCAGCACTCAAGAGGCAGAGGCCAGCCTGGTTTACAAAGCGAGTCTAGGACAGCCACGGCTACACAGAGAAACCCTGTCTCAGAAAACCAAAATAAAAAAGAACAGATTTGCACAGCAAGCAAAATTGCTCAGCAAGTACAGGCCTTTGCCAAACAGCCTGACAACCTGAGTTCTGCTCCTAAGTCCCACGTAGAGAAAGGAGAGAACCAATTCCTTCAAGTTGTCCTCTGACCTACACACACACACACAAGTGCCCACAAAATTTATTAATGTAAAACACTGTTTTTGAAAGGACAGATTTATAAACTAAAGAAACAAGAAGAGCAGCAAGGGTGTCGGTGGGGGCTGCTGCACAGGCAGGGTGAAGAGTTTATGACAGGTGCCTGGTGTGAGTACTAAGACTGCACACCTGCCATGCTCTCATCACACTAGGAGAAAAGCAAACAGACCTTGTAGGTTCTTCCTCCAAGACTTTCCTACCTGATGACACTTTCATTCTTCATTTCCTGATTGCTAGATCTGAATACCGATAAATGTATTCCTTTTGAAAAGAACCTCAGCTTCTTTATTCAGTTTCTAACTAGCCCTCCTTATGGTCTCTGAACTACCCCTACAATTTCCCAGACTTAAACTCACTCTAATTCACAATAAAAATTAAGGGCCTACGGGCTGGTGTGTGCCTTTAATCCCAGTACTGGGGAAGCAGAGGCAGGTGAATATCTGTAAGTTGGAGGCCAGCCTGGTCTACAAAGTGAGTCCAGAATAGCCAAGGCTACACAGAGAAACCCTGTCTCGAAAAACAAAAACAAAACAAAAAAGTAAGAGCCTACAAGATGACTGACTCAGTGGACAAAGGCTCCTGACACCAGCCTGACAACCCTAGTTCAATTCTTTCTTTTTGGTGGTGTTGTTGGGTTTTTTGTTGTTGTTGTTTTTGGGTTTTTTTTGTTTTTGTTTTTGTTTTTTTTTTTTTTTTTGAGACAAGGTTTCTCTGTGTAGCTTTGGCTATCCTGGACTCGCTTTGTAGACTAGGCTGGCCTTAAACTCAGAGATCTGCCTGCCTCTGCCTCCTGAGTGCTGGGATTACAGGCATGGGCCACCATGTCTGTCTCCCATGTTCAATCCTTGGAACCAAAATGTTAAGAGAGAGCTGATCTTTGATGGGTTTCAGACTCAGAACAAATGGCTGAGGTACAAATTTAACCAAATTGGACCTGGCCTCCAGGTTCTCCCAGCATCCACTGGTCCCTACCTGTTACAGGGCATGGATGGCATACCGGCCCTCTAACCTTAACTTTCCAGCCCAAGGGCTGAGCCTCCTCTCCCCTAGAGGCTCTTCCCTGTATAATACAGATATTTTGGGCTGGGCGTGGTGGCTCACGCCTTTAATCCCAGCACTCGGGAGGCAGAGGCAGGCGGATCGCTGTGAGTTCGAGGCTAGCCTGGTCTACAAAGCAAGTCCAGGACAGCCAAGGGTACACAGAGAGACTCTGTCTCGAAAAAACCAAAACCAAAACAAAACAAAATAATACAGCTATTTTGGCTCCCTCTCTTCTCTTTACATGTTCTCCCTCCTCTCCCCCGTCCCTGCTGTGCACTTTCTCTTTCTGCACCCCCCCCCCAAACTTTTCTGTCTCCCTCTGTTTGGCAACTTCCCTAATTTCCTTCTGTGAGATCAGTGAACTCACCAGAGAGCTGACCCCAATAAACTTACCTTTATATACATTAACTTGGCTTGAATTGGCTTATTTCATCAGTGGAGAATACCTATCTATCAATCCTTACTGAATGCCCTGGTTAGTTTTATGTTAACGTGACACAATCTAGAGTCATTAGAAAGAAGAGGAAGCTGAGAGCCTCAGCTGAAAAAAAAAATGCCTCAAAGATCAGTTTTAACACAGGGTTTCTCTGTGCAGCCCTGGCTGTCCTAGAATTCATCTGTAGTCCAAGCTGGCCTCAAACTCGGAGATCCACCTGCCTCTGTTTCCAAAGTGCTGGGATTAAAAGCGCCCTGTGACTTTTTCTTTTTCTTTTTTGTTTTTTGAGACAGGGTTTCTTTGTGTGGCCTTGGCTGTCCTAGAAGTAGCTCTGCAGACTCAGTGTCATTTTCTTAACTAGTGACTGATGGGAAAGGGCCTAGCCCACTGTAGATGGTGCCACCCCCTGGCCTGGTGGTTCTGGCTTCTCTAAAAAAGCAGGTTGAGCTAGGCAGTGGTGGTGCATGTCTTTAATCCCAGCACTCAGTAGGCAGAGGCAGGCAGATCTCATGAGTCCAGTCTGGTCTACAAAACAAGTTCCAGGACAGACAGGTCTCTAACACAGAGAAACCTTTGTCTCGAAAGAAAAAAACAAAAACAAAACAAAAAGCAAGTAGGTTGAGCCAGCCATGGGAAGGAGGCCTGTAAGCAGCACCTTCTATGGCCTCTGCATTAACTTCTCTGCAGACCTGTTTACAGTTCCTGCCCTGATGTCCTTCTATAATGAACAGTAATATGGAAGTGAAAGCCAAATAAACCCTTTCCTTTCCAAATTGCTTTGGTCATGGTATTTCATCACAGCAATAATAACCCAAATTGAGACACCAAATTGTCTCCTGACCTCCAAATGCATGCCACAGTATGTACACACATACACACATGTACACAAATAAAATGCAAAACTTTACACCGGGACTGGGCGTGGTAGCACATGCCTGTAATTCCAGCACTCGGGGAAGGAGTGGAGGGAAGGGCAGGTGGAGCTCTGTGAGTTCAAGGTCAGCCTAGTCTACAAAGCAAGTCCAGGAAAGCCAGAGCTGTTATACAAAGAGACCCTATCTTGAAAAATGAAAAAACAAACAAACAAACAAAAACACTACACTAGGAGGCAGACACCTTTAAACCCACCACTTGGGAAAAAGAAGTAGACAGATCTCCATGAGTTTAAGGCCAGCCTAGTCAACAGAGCAAGTTCTAGGACAGCCAGGGCTACACAGAGAAACCCTGTCTTGAACGACAAACTAACTAAAGGTGGTACACATCTTTAGTCCCAACACTCGGGTGGCAGAAGCAGGTGATCTTTTGTGAGTTCGAGGCTAGCCTGGTCTACAGAGCTAGTCTAGGACAACCACAGCTACACAGAGAAATCTTGTCTTGAAAAACCACAGATAGATAGATGGATAGATGGACAGAAAGAAACTTTCAATAAAGATTAATGTCAGCCAGGCATGGTGGTGCATGCTTGTAATCCCAGCACTGAAGGAGACAGAGGCAGGTGGATCTCTGTGAGTTTGAGGCCAGCCTGGTCTACAGAGTGAGTCCAGGACAACCTAGGCTACACATGGAAATCCCATCTCAGGAAAAAGAAGAAGAAAGAAAAAAAAAAAAGATTACTGAATGTCAATGACTCTGGTCTTGTAGTAAATCTGGCCACCCCTTGCTTGGTATAAAACCTTGTTGATGCGCTGAAAAGGGATTCAGAAAACTGTTCATTATTCTGGGAAGTCATTCAAGAAGCAACAGGCAAAACTTTGATAAAATAACCATCTCAAATGGTATTTCCTGTTCATTTCTTTCTGTCAGCTGGCGAGACTCTCAAACAGAAAAGGTTTGGGTTGGAGCAGCTAGTGTGCTCTTTCTCATGATTTCTAAGTGGTCTGCAACTGAGGCCAACCAGGGTCCCTCTCTGGGATACAGAAGTGTAGATGGCAATCTACTTCCTAAAAGTAAATGCAGAGGGTCCCACCATCACCTCTGGAGGCTGCCTGTTAGACGGGAAAGGCAGCTGAGAAGAGGCTAGAGAGGAGGCACTAGCGTTGGGCCCTCACCTGCGCTGCTAGGTAATCAGCACAGGCTGCACTGGAGGGTGTGGTGCAGGGCTGTGAGCAGGTCTAAGTGCAGGTATGGAAAGCAGGCAGCTAGCAGGACGACTGTGACAGAAGAGACTCATCCTCGTTTAGTATCTGGCTCCCAGAGACAACAGCAGTTGCAAGCTGAACTTAACGTGAGACATTGGCCTCTCTCAACAAAACGGAACAACCTGCAGATAAACAGCTTCCAGTGCAGTCAAGTTAGTGCTATGAATTCTAAAGTTCTACCTAAAAGTTTCAAGGGAAAGGAAACAAGAAGCTAAATTATACAGGGGAAAATAACTGCTGAAATCCAGTCAATCCTGGCATTACCTCAGTTACGAAAATAGCCCGAGCAGCACACAGCTATACTGCTCAGTTAGAACCTTATGGCTCCTTCTCATAATGCCATGTCCTGGCCTGCATTTCCTACAGCGATTTACGATGATTTACAGTACCCAAGTACTGTGTGTTCATTCTGCAAAGAGTGGCAATGTGTAACGCCTAGTGTTATAGGATGTGGTAATGGCCTCCGGTTTCAAACCTGTGAGAAACTGAAAGCAACCTGAGTAGTGACACCATTAGCATGTCACGAAGAACTGCTACTGTTAAGGACAGAAGGTTGATGGGGCAGAAACTTTTTGTTCATTTGATTGACAGGAGGGACTTTCCACTGTTGCTGGTTCTTCTAATTAGAATAAAAGAAGGAGCGTCCCCCTCCCCCACTCCGGTGTGGTGGCTCAGGCCCTTAATCCCAGCACTGAGAGAGGCAGAGGCAGGTGGATCTCTGTGAATTCAAGCCCAGGACAGCCAAGTACACAGAGAAACTTTGTTTCAAAAAAGCCAAAAAATAAAAAAATTAAATTTTAAAAATAATAATAAGAGAATTAAAGTTGGATCTGCTTGAGTAAAAGGTTTATTAGTTTCACTAATCACAGACTCTAAGCCAGAAAACCATCACCCCAAACCTTGAGGCATACAATCCTGGAGTGACTTGAATAGACCATGCTGCCCCAGGACCACTGCAGGTACACATGGAGAGGACGGGAGCCCAGTAGACTCTAGAGTGGCAAGGCTGCTGGAGAGCTGGAGCAAGACATTCACAAGACTTTTCTATAGTTTTAAGTTAGTAGGAACTGCAAAGCCTCCCAAGTGTTGGGATTAAGGTGTGTGCCACCACACCACTGGCTAAAGTAAAAAAAGTTGGGTTTTTAAAAAATATTTGCCAGGCGTGGTGGCGCACACCTTTAATCCCAGCACTTGGGAGGCAGAGGCAGGCGGATCTCTGTGAGTTCGAGGCCAGCCTGGTCTACAAAGTGAGTCCAGGACAGTCAAGGCTACACAGAGAAACCCTGTCTCGAAAAACCAAAAAAAAAAAAAAATATATATATATATATATATATATATATATATATATTTTATTTATTGCATATGAGTGCTTTATCTGCAGAAGAGGGTGTTAGATCACATTATAGATGGTTGTGAGCCACCATGTTGTTGCTGGGATTAAATTTAGGACCCCTGGAAGAGCAGGCGGCACTCTTAACCACTGAGCCATCTCTCCAGCCCAAGTTGGTTTTTTTTTTTTTAACAATTTATTTGTTTACTACATATACAAAGTTCTGCCTGCCTGTATGCCTGCAGACCAGAAGAGGGCACCAGATCTCATGATAGATGGTTGTGAGCATCTGTGTAGTTTCTGGGAATTGAACTCAGAACCTTGGAAGAGCAGCCAGTGCTCTTAACCGCTGAGCCATCTCTCCAGCCCTGTATCTATGCTTTTGCCTAATCAACACATCATTCTCCTCTGTAAAAGTGATCTCAATTCTAAAGAAACCTTTTATTTATTTTTGTAAGAGTTATTATTTATTTATATTATTTGTTTGTTTTTTCAAGACAGGGTCTCTCTGTGGTCATGGCTGTCCTGGACTCACTTTGTAGACCAGGCTGGCCTTGAACTCACAGTGATCCGCCTGCCTCTGCCTCCTGAGTGCTGGGATTACAGGCATGTGCCACCATGCCCGGCTTTTTTTTGGTTTTTTTTTTTTTTTTTTTGCCCGGCTTATTTTTTTAATTATGTATGCTATGTGTCTGCACATGGCTGAGTACAGGTGATCACAAAGGCCAAAGAGGGTATCAGAGCCCCTGGAGCTAGGACTGCAGGTGGTGGTAAGCCACCAGCCTTCAGTGCTGGGAACTAAACTCAAGTCCTCTTGAAGCACACGAAGAGCTCTTAACCAATAAGCCATAGCTGCAGCCCAAAGCCCTTTTCTGAGGCATTTTTCTATTTGCAGTTCAGTTGTTTTCTGAGAGTAAAACTCACTTCTCACTGTTGCTTTCCCTTCCCTCTCAAAATACAATTCACAGATTTCAACATCTTCCAAAACCCTATAGCAAGGAAAGCCATGAGCACAGATACGTGCCAGTGCATCCTACACAACAATTTCCAAAATGATTGCTTTAAGATCATTGTCAACCTCAGCTCTAGGGAGGCAGAGGCAGGAGGTTCTTTGTGAGTTCAAGACCAGCATGGTCTACGTACAAAGCAAGTCCTGGACAGCCAGGGCTACACAGAGAAACCCTGTCTGGGGGAAAAAAGAAAAAAAAAATCAATGTCAAGCTAGTGTTCCATAGCAGTTCTGGATACATACATAAAATATAATGCACCAACTGTAAAACATTCCACAGTGTCCTTGGTACTGAAGAGAAACACAGACTGCAAGAATCAGCCTAAGGAATCACACTCCCACTCACGTGCTAGAAACAAAAGTATCTAAAAAATGATGCCTGGAAACAACTAATCTGCTCAGAATCTCTGCACACAGTTCAAGCCTTGAATGTGGTCCCGTATCACATTTGCCTAGAGTCAAGTAGGGGTGGGGTAAGGGAGAATTCTGCAAGTGTAACAGTTGGGTGACCTGCTACAAAACAAAAAAACAGTAACAAAACAAAACAAAAACAAAACCTTAGAGGCTACATCAGTGGTTCTCAACCTTCCTAATGCTACAGGGACCCTTTAATACAGTTCCTCATGCTGTGGTGACCCCCAATGACAAAATTATTTAACTGCTACTTCATAACTGTAATTTTGCTACTATTAATGAATCATAACGTAAATATCAGTGTTTTCAGATGATCTTAGGCTACCCTGTGAACAGGTCATTTGACACTACAGGTTAAGAACAGCTGGCTGGTGAGATGACTCAGCAGTTTAGAGCAAATGTTGCTCTTACAGAGGACCCAAGTTAGATCTTTTAGCACCAACATGGTGTCTTATGGTTATCCATAACTCCAGTTTCAAGAGATCTAACACCCTCTTCTGGCCTCCACAGGCACCAGGTAAGCTTGCAAAGCACTCATATAGAATAAGTGCATCAAAATAAAAATACACTTCCTAAATGAGAATCCACCATTAATTGTTCCCCCCAGAAAAGCCATCATACCAAACAAAAGTTTAAAAAAAAAACAACAACAACCAAGGCCACGCATGGTGGGACATACCTTAATCCCAGAACTCAGGAGACTCTCTATGAGTTAGTTCTAGGATAGCCAGGACTACATAGAGAAACCCTGTCTTTAAAAAAAAAAAAAAAAATTAGCTGAGTGCAGTGGTGCATGCCTGTAATCCTAGCATAACAGGAGGGAGATCATACCTGGCCCTGGAAACTTAACTAACTACCCAAGGCTATTGATGCCATGGATCTCTGAAGAGAAACTACAACTGCCACTTTACAGACCAGGGTAATTCCTAACTGCATTCCAAATACTTACCTTCATATCCACAAACAAGTTTTCCCAATCCTTACCATAACAAGTTTCTTTGCAACAGAGACCATAACAGAACACCACAATTGGTAAAAACGTAGAAAGCAACTGTCTTGGGGTGTCCTCCCCAGCTGATGCATCTACAACACAACTCTTGCACCTAATACTCAGGGAACATCACAGTAGAGGGTTTTGTTTTGTTTTAAGATTTTAAGAACTAAAGGACCAGAAAGTCTGCTGTGAAAGTATGTTTCCTAGAAATGACAGGGAAGCTACATACACTATGCCTCAACAATATGGCTTCTTAAACAAGAATACCACCAATGGACATGTTAATGTGGAAGAGAGAAATCTCATGGAGCCACCATAAACAAAGAACCACAAGCCACTAAGAAATGGTGAGAGCAGAAGTAGTCTCCCCCAGGGTCACCTAACACTAAATGGCCAGCCCTGAAATCACAGACATACTAAACAGACTCAGCAGAGAGGGTGTGTGTGTGTGTGTGTGTGTGTGTGTGTAACAATGACAAAGATAAGGAGGTTATAAATTTGAGAGTAGGGGCTGGAGAGATGGCTCAGCGGCTGAGAGCACTGCCTGCTTTTCCAAAGGTCCTGAGTTCAATTCCCAGCAACCACATGGTGGCTCACAACCATCTATAATGTGATCTGGTGCCCTCTTCTGGCCTGCAGGTATACATGCAGGCAAAGCATTGTATACATTAAAAAAAAAAAAAGCGTGGACAGGGAGGACAAAGGACAACCTCAGATGTTGCTCTTCAAGTGCCAACTATCTGATTTGGAAGAACAGGTCTCTCACTGGCCTGAAACTTGCCAAAAAGGTTAGGTACTCAGGGAACTCCAGGAATCTACCTGTCTCCTCCGGCTCCAAGCACCAAACCAAGATTGATGAGGATAAAACTCAAGCCTCATGTTTCCATGCCATGCACTTTACTCAACTTAGCTACCTCTGCAGCCCTATTATTTTTATAAATATAAGTATGCTTTTATTGTGTGTGTATATGAGAGAAAACGTGTGTGTGTGTGTGTGTGTGTGTGTGTGTGAGAAAGAGGGGGGGGGAGAGAGAGAACACACACAGAGAGAGGCAGAGGGACTGAAAGAGCCCACATGCCATGGTTGAGTATGGGGTTAGAGGACTACTTACAGGATAGGTTCTCTCCTACCATCAGTTCTGGGGACAGAACTCAGGTTATCACACTTAGTAGCAGGCTTCCCTAACAAATAAGCCTTCTTGTCAGATAGTAAATGTTTTTAAGTCTAAACTATTAAAAATACAGGAACTTTTAAACCCACCAGAACATACAGCTATTCATAATCTGCTAATGATTTCTGATAATTGGGCTCAATAATATAATACCAAGAAACTGAGCGCCACATCCAAGTTCACCTGCTTTTCTTTCAGAAAAAGAATGTGATCAGGTGCCATCTAACTAGAAGCACTCCACATTGAATGTGGTCTCTATACACAACAGCTTTCAGGCTCAGGTTACTTAGAAACCAGCCTCACCACTCAGTAGCACCCAGCAATGTCCAGTCAAGTTTCTCAGTAGGGCTTTCAACTCCGTTCCCAGCTCAAGCAAGTGTCCAATTCTTAGGAAGAACTAATGTCTCTGTGCCTCAGATTGCCCAAAGCACATCACGGGAAACTTAACGCCTCGATTTCAGCAGTAAACAGTTTACATATTCAGGGAATCCTGAGCCCTGGGTGTAATGCTTTAGAAAGAAAAGCCTTACGCACTCAGTACTAGGAACAGAGATATATACCCAGGGAGGGTTGGTTTGATTGGTTGGTTGGTTGGTTTTTTGTTTGTTTGTTTGTTCTGGCTTTTCAAGACAGGGTTTCTCTTGTAGTCCTGGTTGTCCTAGATTCACTCTGTAGACCAGGCTGGCCTCGAACTCACAGCGATCCGCCTGCCTCTGCCTCCCCAGTGCTGGGATTAAAGGTGTGAGCCACCACGTCTAGCTTCGAGATCTTTAATCTATATTGGTTTATGTGCACCCAGAAGATGTTGAATCCTCTGGAATGGACAGTTAAACAAACAAACCACTCCACTCAGAGCTCTGGCCAGGCCATGCTTTCAGCTCCTCCAGGCAAACTGCTAGCAAGCATACTTCAAAGGCCCCCTGTTGGGCTGTGCAGAGCAGCCTGAAATCCTAAATACTCCCAGAGCTATCTAAATGGCCACAAACTGCTGTGGGACCTGGGCTTACATCTCAGCTGTACCCATACTAATACAGGAGACAGAAGTTTAACAAAAATAATCATTTAAAAGAACCAAACACCAGGCCGGGCGTGGTGGCGCACACCTTTAATCCCAGCACTCAGGAGGCAGAGGCAGGCGGATAGCTGAGTTCCAGGCCAGCCTGGTCTACAAAGTGAGTCCAGGACAGCCAAGGCTACACAGAGAAACCCTGTCCTCAAAAACCAAAAAAACAAAATCAAAATTAAACACCACACTTGGGTGGAGAGATGACTTAAGGCACTGGCTGCTCTTCCAGAGGACCCAGGTTCCATTCCAATCACCCACGAGGCAGCTCACAACTGGCTGTAATTCCAGTTCCAGGGGATCTGATGCCCTCATCAGGCACAGCATATGCACATGGTGCACAAACATACAAGCAGGCAAAACACACACACATAAACTTCTTGCAACTTTAAGAAATCAAGCCAGGAGCCGGGCGTAGTGGTGCACGCCTTTAATCCCAGCACTCAGGAGGCAGAGGCAGGCGGATCGCTGAGTTCGAGGCCAGCCTGGTCTACAAGGTGAGTCTAGGACAGCCAGGGCTACACAGAGAAACCCTGTCTCGAGAAACCAAAAATAAAACAATAAAAAATAAAAAAAAAAAAGCGATGGACGGAGCCTAATGTTATCAAAGGTTGAGTTCTGATATCCACATGCAACCGTGTGGGTGCACACAGATCTTCAGCCGGTGACGGATACCCGTAACTCCGGTGCTCAGGAGGTGCAGGGAGAGAATCACTGATTCACGACCAGCCTGAGCTGACAGCAAGTGCAACATAGGCTTCTTTAGTCACTGCTTTTTGAAGACAAAGTCTCACAGGTAGACCAGGCTAGCCACCTCAAGAGGCTCATCTGCCTCTGCTTCCCAAGCACTGAGAGTCAAAGCATGCACCACCACGCCCACCTCTTTTTGGAGAGGAATGGTCTTCCTGTCTATCCTAGGCTTGCTCCAAACTCATATGAATCCTCCTGCCTTAGTGCTAAGGTTGGAGGCCACAACATCCAGCCACAGCAGTATTTACTTAGAAATAAGCTATTGTAATAAACATCATCTGGTTACTGCAGGATCAAACAACAAAAGAGAGTTCCCTTGCCTGTAAGGACAGGGACAAACTAAACTGGGAAAGGACTGTGTTAAAACCTTTCTTGAAGAACAGCAGCTATCTCCTGAATTACAATCTATCACACTGAAGTTTCTTAAAAATACGGATTGGCAGAAGCTGGAGAGATGACTCAAAGGTTAAGAGCACTGACTGCTCTTCCCAAGGTCCTGAGTTCAATTCCCAGCAACCACATGGTGGCTCACAACCATCTATAATGAGATCTGGTGCCCTCTTCTGGCCTACAGGCAAAATACTGTATACATAATAGATAAATCTTTTTTAAAAAATACGGATTGACTATAGATAAAATTGTTGCTAAAAAAAACTTACTTTCAGGTAGGCATGAGAGCACATAACTTTAATCCCTGAGAAGCAGAGGCAGGCAGATCTCTGTAAATTCAAGGCCAATCTGGTTTACAGAATGAGTTCCAGGATAGCTGAAGCCATGTAGTGAGACTTTGTCTCAAAAAAAGAAAAAAAGAAAAAGTCTTTCAGCAGGCACAGTGGCGCACACCTGTAATCCCAGCACTCAGAGAAGCAGAGGCAGGTGGATCTCTGTGAGTTCAAGGCCACACTCTACAAGAGTTTAGGACAGCTAAGGTTACACTGAGAAGCCTTGTCTCAAAATTTAAAAAAGAAAAAAAAAAAAGCTTTTATTTAAAAAAAGAAGTAAATAAGATTTCAACTAATTTTTTAAGGCTTCTCTTTTTGATGGTAGTGAGAAATTAATTCCAATTAACTTGTACTTTAGGGGGGAGAGAGCTCTCCAAATCCCAGTGAACTTTCTAAGGTCGGTGCCTACCACTCTTTCTTTCCCACTTGTCCCTAAGTGCCTAGCTAAGTTAGCAGTTTTCTGTTCAGGGTTAAGCTGCTTCCTGAACAATTTCTCTTACTTCCTTTGAACTCCTCACTGCCTGAGACAGCCTCTGGTTCTCCTTCTAGTCATTTGTCCTGAGAGGTTAATCAGTGACACCCACTGCCTTTGGCCACTGAAGTGGCATGTGGTGGGATGACATTCTGGAGGCCACCATGAAATCATATGGAATGAATGTATCCCATGCAACAGAAGGGTATTAGAAAGGGGTCTGTTCTGGGATAAGGTGAGTGTATAATACTGCTCAGGTTAGTAATTGCTTCCCTCAGGAACAGTCCTTGTGATCTCAGATCTTGTCTAATTTTGGGGGGGTAGTGAGGTAAAGAGAAGTCTCATGGAAATTGGAACAGAATTATACTTGCTATGTAGCCAAAGCCAGCCTTGAACTCCTGGTCCTCCTGTCTCCAGGAGCTGGGATGACAGGCTTAGGTTACTATGCTTGGCCTGAAATCCACGCTTTCCATAGGTGAAATTAACTCAAGTATAAGTTTTATGTTTTTACAGAATTTCCTGATAGAAATGGGGTGCTGTTTGCTAATGCTACACTGTACAGAAAGCTGGGCAGCCCTTTCTGTCAGAGGATAACATGCCCAGTGAAGGCAGATTAAGCCTGGAGACTGCAGTTCTATGTTGCCCAATTTACCAACTCTACCCAGGGCCGTGCCATGACCCTTCACCTGGACGACAGGCTAGTCAGGAGATAAGCTCCTTTGGTTTGCTGCAAACCTTTACTGTCTGCAGTGCTGAGCTTACGGACACTTCTGCTGAGAACTGAGGTGGTTCTGCATACACACAGGGTTTCCCTGTGTAGCCTTGGGTGTCCTGAACTCGCTTTATAGGCCTGTAGACCAAGCTGGGCTCAAACTCACATTGGTCGGCCTGCCACTGCCTCCTGAGTGCTGGGACTAATAGCGTGTGCCACCACACCCAGCCTGCACACAGTCTTTTTTGGTTTTTTGAGGCAGGGTTTCTCTGTGTTAACAGCTCTGGCTGTCCTGGAACTCACTCTCTAGACCAGGCTGGCCTTGAACTCACAGAGATCTGCCTGCCTCTGCCGCCCAAGTGCTGGGACTAAAGGCATGTGCCACCACCGCCCTGCTGCACACAAGTCTTTTTAAGGTGGCTTTTTTCTTTGGTATGTGTTATGTGTGTGTGGTTTTTCAAGACATTGTGTCTTTATGTAGCTCTGGCTGTCTTCAAACTCAGGGATCTGACTGCTTCTGCGTCCTGAGTGATTAAAGGCATGCACCACCACCCTTGGTCTAGAAGAGTTCAATGACAGGAAGCTTTCGCTTCTTACATAAAGTCCGTCTTTTAGATCCCTTTTCTGCATGAAATAACTTTACCCCGTAACTATTTTTTGTGGAGGAGGGGCCCAGACAGAATCTGTCTCTGTAGCCTTTGCTGTAGGCTAGACTGCCCTGGAAATCTGAGAGACCTGCCTTCCTTTGCCTCCTAAGTTCTGGGATAAAAGGTATGCACCATCACACCTGACAGAAGACTATTTTTTTAAGACTAATTTTTATAGTGTAAATCAAATCAAATAACTTCTCTTTGCTTTCAGTGTATACTTTTTAAAGATTTGTTTTTTAATATATTTTATCAATTTATTCATATTACATCTTAATTGTTATCCCATCCCTTGTATCCCCCCATTCCTCCCTCCCTCCCATTTTCCCCTACTCCCTCCCCTATGACTGTGACTAAGATTTATTTATTTATTTGTATTCTGCCCATATGTGTGCTTGCATACCAGAAGAGGGCACCAGATCTCATTATAGATGGCTGTGAACCACCATATAGTTGCCAGGAATTGAACTCAAGACCAAATTGAACTCAAGACCTTTAGAAGAGCAGTCAGTGCTTTTAACCTCTGAGCCATCTCTCCAGCCCTAGTGTATATTCTTCATATACAAAAGAACACATGTGACACCAGAAATACCACGGAGCCAAGGTTTTCCAACCTCAACTTACAAGGTGGTATCACTTTTAAATCAATCTTGTCACTAGTGTGAGAATAAAAATATTCAAAAAATAACTCGGGCTGCTGGCAATAATTTCCTTTTACTCTCCTGAAAACAGTTCAGTGTGTCTTTTAGTTCAGAGCACTGAGCTGTAACAAAACAGATATCCAGCCATCATCTGGACCTTCTGACAAGCCTCCATGGAGCTATTTCTAATCCTATCTCTTCTGCAGGTGAGAACAAAAGATTTGGTCAGCATTTTGCTGGTGCAAAAGTTCAATAAACAATTTGCTTTAAAAGCAGAGATTTTTTTCAAAGCATAACTGGAAGTAAAAATCAACAAAGCTCTTGACTTTTAAAAAAGATCTGGGGCTGATCATGGTGGTGCACACTTTTAATCCTAGCACTTGGCAGAGGGCAGGTTGATCTCTTGTGAGTTGGAGGTTAGCCTGCTACATAAAGTGAGTATAGGACAGCCAAGGCTACCTGCTGAGACTCTACCTCAAAAAGAAAAAACTAAAAGATAAAGAAAATAAAATCCACCTTAACAACTGGAGATGTAGCTTAGCAGTAGAGCTTTTGGCTATTTTTAGCAAGGCCTAGGCCCACCCTCAGCACAAGTAAGTAGCAATCCCTAGTGAATATCATGTGAAACACTGTCCTGTGACAACTGAGAAATTCATCAAAAACTGGATTAATGGCGTGAAATAGACAAGCATGGTAGTGCAAGTAGGGCCAGCAATATGTTAAAGTAGGTGGTACTTAAGGGGCTAGCCCTAAAATTTTGGACACTTTGGCATGTATTTACAACTTTGTAATAAAATGTTGGGAGGAAGTAACCATAGCAACTCAGAGGTCTTCCCTGGTCAATCCTTTAGCTGGCAACATCTGTATTTTAGAGCAGCATCAACTCTGCAGCTTCTACTCTAGAAAGGAGTTTCTGCTTTTGTTTAAACACGCACAGGCACGCATGCACACAATTCCACTAACACTTCAACTACCACAGGTCTGCTGTGAAACAGATCACAAAATCCTGTCAATAGTTTCAAAGTCTCTAAAACTCCAGGCTAAGAGAACGCTTTGCAAGCAACTTCAAAAGCTGTAATCTGGCCAGGCAGTGGTGGCACATGCCTTTAATCCCAGCACTCAGGAGGCAGAGGCAGGCGGATTGCTGTGAGTTCAAGGCCAGCCTGGTCTACAAAGTGAGTCCAGGACAGCCAAGGCCACACAGAGAAACCCTGTCTCGAAAAACCAAAAAAGGAGGAGGAGAAGAAGAAGAGGCGAAAGAAAGAAAGAAAGAAAGAAAGAAAGAAAGAAAGAAAGAAAAAAGAAATCAAGCCAGAACCAGGCATGGTGGTGCACATCTTTAATCCCAGCACTCAGGAGGCAGAGGCAGACGGATCTCTCTGAGTTTGAGGCCAGCCTGGTCTACAAACTGAGTGCAGCACAGCCAAGGCTACACAGAGAAACCCTGTCTCAAAAAAAACCAAAACAAAACAAAAAAGCTGTCATCTGAGGGGAGCAAGCATCTCACTTAAGATCTCACTCCAAGATGACTTGGAGGTCATAACCCCCAGCTGAGAGGGACCATGAGCAGAGCATTCAGAGTGTACTACTGTACACAAATTGTCAAGGACAAAACTAAACGTTCTATATTCTTAAAAACTGCACAGACTGTTTAAGTGAGCAGGTCCACTCTGAAGACACCTTGCTCTCTAGAGTCTGGGTAAAGAGCTCCAGGAACGGTATCCCCATTGGGTTCCTGCAGTCTGACCTGCCATGATCACAGCAGCAACAATGCTCTGGTTTGGCCTTCAGACTAGGAAGTTGAAGATGCGTAAGTCAGGTTCATGTCTAAACTTAAAATAGTCTGTATATAAATGAGCTTTCTGGCTGTACCTTGGGAGAATATATATTTTGAAGAGACTACAAATACAGTAAAAATTCTAAATACTCCAAAGGTTTACTTCAAGCTCAACGGGGCAAAAGTGTTTTTAAGTGTTTTATTCATTCTTAGACATATAATTCTGGGATTAAGGACAAGTTTCTAAATTAATGTGAAGAGGCAACCCCCTCCCCAGCACCCAGGCTGAACAACTGAACAGCTGAGCACTGGCACTGTGCTGACCAACCAAGCTCTGAGCAGAAAAACAGCAACGTTACAGAGAAAGTTGTGCAACAGCAGCAAACATTTACAACATCCTAGTCAACCTCATCTCTGTAAGAGATCTTTCCTTTATACAAGGGAAATACCAATCCCTAACCTGGATTTGCATACTGTTCACAGAGCTAAGTATTGTTTGTAAACACTGCAGGCTCCCTTCAGGCACCAATTCCACAACATGTTTTAGGGCTTGACAGTACTAGGGATTAAACTTGGAGCCGTGTGTATGCTAGGCATACAAGGCCTACAGCTCATGGCCCTTTTCATCTTACTTTTGAAACAGGGTCTCCCTCTCTCCACGGCCCCAGGCAGGCCTTGAACTCTTCGTTCCTCTTGCCTCAGCCTCATGTACAGCTAGGTCTGCAGCCCAGGGTTTTTTTAGAAGGCAAGTTTTGTTTATTTTCCTTCTTTGTTTTGTTTTAGACAGTCTATCTTTGTTTGTTTTTGAGACAGGGTTTCTCTGTGTAGCCCTGGCTGTCTTGGAACTTGCTCTAGACCACCATGCTGGTCTTGAACTCAGAGATGCCCGACTCTACTTCCCTAGAGTGCTGGGATCACAGGCGTGCCCTCCACCACACCCTGCTTGGTTGTTTGTTTGGGGCCGTTAAAAAGCCATTATACTCAGGGTAACTGCTGTGCCATTGAGCTGCTTTTCAATTAGTCATTAATAGTGCAGGAACGGTTGATTCAGTCCAAGGAGCAAGGCTGTAATCTGGGCTCTCCTTGAGGAGAATTCACTAACTCTGCAGCTGACTGTTTTCCTGCTGTGTACCAATCATGTATCAACAAAGAAGCCAGCCCCCACCCCCACCCCCCAAAAAAGGGAGAGCTATCAGTTCCAACACACTGAGAAATTTCCTTTTATTAACAGTTTAACAGTCAACCTGAGGGGATCTGGCTCAAATCAAAATGACTAAGATTAAGATAGATTTACAATTTGTTTCAAAACAAGCTAGTTTTAAAGGAGGGAATTCAAGTGGAACAATACAGGCCTTAGCTGTGAGTTAGTAATTGTCAAAGCTGAGAGATCAAACACACTCAACTTCCATGCTTAAAAAATAACTTCAGGTGCTCTGCCACCGCCTTAAAGCATCCGTTCGCTGAAACTACAGGACACACTTGGCACTACTTCACAACTGTTTTGTTTAGGGGCTGTTAAAAAGTCATTACAGGAAGCCAGGTGTGGGGGCATACGCATTTAATCCCAGCACTCGGGAGGCAGAGGCAGGTGGATCACTGTGAGTTCGATGCCAGCCTGGTCTACAAAGCGAGTCCAGGGCAGCCAGGGATATACACAGAGAAACCCTGTCTCGAAAAACAAACAAACAAACAAAGCCACTACACTCAACAATTTATGGTAGAAACTACTTCCTGACTGTTACAAAAATATTAGGAAGATGTCAAAAACACAGAGGCTGCCTTGCATTATAGAGGTGGGTGTGATAGAAACATTTTCCACTTGCTAAGGAAATTCACTACCCAAAACAATGTGGGGATAGAGGGGCTGAAGGGATGGGTAGTTCAGGAAAAGAAGCCATGCTCAGAGATTTTGTCTCAGAAAATAAGGTACAGTCATCTAAGAAGAGCAAGACACCAGAAGTTGACCTCTGGCCTCCAGTCTCCAGTCACACAGGAACATGCACACAAGTACACACAAACACATAGGTACACCACACACACAAAATAAAATATTCCCAGCACACAGCAGCAGGTGGATCTCTGAGTTCAAGGCCAGCCTGGTCTACAAAGAGAGCCCAGAACAGCTAAGGCTACACAGAAAAAAATGGTCTTGAAAAAAAGTAAAATATTATGATGATGATGATGATGATGATGATGATGATAATAATAATAATAATAATAATAGCTTAAGGCACAAAAGAGTCATTGAACACAGCAAACACACTCTCTTGTAAGGTGAGTGTCTATGAGCTGCATATCTTTAAGGAAGAGGATGCCTATGTCACTAAGCACAGATTAAAAAACAAAACAACAGGCCGGGTGGTGGTGGCGCACGCCTTTAATCCCAGCACTTGGGAGGCAGAGGCAGGCGGATCGCTGTGAGTTCGAAGCCAGCCTGGTCTACAAAGTGAGTCTAGGACAGCCAAGGCTACACAGAGAGACCCTGTCTCGAAAAACCAAAAAAAAAAAAAAAAAAAAAAAAAACAGGGCCAGCCAGGCATGGTGGCTCACTCCTTTAGTCCCAGCATTCCAGAGGCAGAGGCAGAGGCAAACAGATCTCTTTGAGTTTGAGGGCAGCCTGGTCTACAGAGCAAGTCCAGGATAGCCAGGGCTACACAGAGAAACCCTGTCTCAAAGAAAAAACAACAACAACAAAACCACCAAAGGGCCTGCAGCAGCAAGGAGTCAACCTACGAATCCCAAAAGTTGCCCTCTGACTACCACAACAGCCGCTGCTGGTATAATGATCAAAAATCAAAACAAAAATACCTAATCTTGCTAAAGAAAGAGAAAGGCTGAATCAGAATAAAAATATTCTCCTAAAAGTTCACCAGAATGGCCAAGACTGCTCCCTCAACACTCCCCAGCTGTATTTTTAGTTTTTACTTCAACAAGTAGCAATGCAATTCACATTTGGTAAGCACAGATGCCTGCAAGACCAAACCCCTAGTTTAAATCTCTTCCAATGCCTCAAGAATTACAGCTATCCAGCCTGGTCTACAAAGCCGGGTCCAGGACAGTCAGGGCTGCACAGAGAAACCCCCGAGTCTTGAAAAAACACACACAAAAAGAATTACAGCCGCAAGCAGTTGAAAACGGTGACCTTTAAAAAGGCCCTCACAATCCCACCGGCAAAACAGAACAAAATAAAGCGTCCACTCCGGTAATACTGCCACAGGGAGGGAGGTGCGGCAAGGGTTTAAGGGAAACTGCTAACTGGGACCCCGGGATTCAAAGCGAAGCTCAACTAAAGAAAGTGAAGAGTTGCGGATGGGAGACCAGGAGAGCATAGTTTTCACATCTTTGCAAACTCTGTCTCCAAACCCAGACACACAGGTGAGCCCAGAAAGGTCGGCTGAACCAAAGGGGCGTTAACTTTCTCAGAAAAAGCAATGGCAAGGTGGCAGGAAAACATGGGACAGGTTGCTGAGCCTAGGGGTGCCGGTAAAGTCCCCGCAGCGGTGATGGCTATGTCTTTATAGCCATACCGTGCCTGCTACAGTGTCCCCATTAAGCGCGCGCCCCTTTCTGGTGCCAAGCAAGCACAATGCCCAGGCGCTGGCAGTGGGCACGCGGGATTCTACCTCGAAGGAAACCCAAATGGGAAGAAGGTAGGTCAACTTCTGTCCAGTCTGCACCCTAAATTATACCTTCAGACCACGCTAATAAATTATGCAAACGGTTTATTGGGACACGGTGTGGGTCTGGCGCACTGATAAGCGCTTTACTCGCCCCACTTCAGTGCACCTTCATAGCCTGAAGAGGCAGGGACGGGATAGGGACAGGACTGGTACTCTCCCCCCTCCTTTTTTCCCGTCATCACAGAAACACAAAAGAGTATGAAGCGACTTGCGAAGGCAACCGAGCTGGGAATCGGTACCACGTCCCACGGCTCGGCAGTAGCCGAAGCACGGTGCACAGCGCGGAGACCTGGGGGCCTCCCGACCGCCCCAGCTCCTGCCAGCGCCCCAACTCCGGCACCAGGCCCACAAGCGGCGCGGAGGGCCCGCCTCCTCCGGGAAGGCCCCGCGAGCGGAGACGGGCCTGGGCCGCAGCTCGCTCGCCCGCGAGGCCTAGCCCACCCGACGCCCACCTCCCGCTGACGCTGAGCCTGCGTGGGCCCTTCGACGGCCCGGCCGGGTCGCCTCACCTGGCTGCGTCCCCAGAGCTCGTCCCCCGGCCGGCGGTCTTGGGCGGCGACGAGGAGGGGGAAGGAGAAAAGGAGGAGGGCCAGGAAGAAAGGACCGGGGAAGGGAAGAGGCGGGGTGGCCGCGGAGGAGGCGGGCGCCGCCGGGCCGGGGGTCAGAAGAAGGGGGAGCGCACAGAGACACGACGACCGCCAGGGAAAACGCCGAAGAGCCGCTCGGCGCCCGCAGCCCGGCAGGAAGTGACGGGGGAGGGGCCGCGCCCGCCCCCGGCCCCCGCCCGCCTCCATGCCGGCCCCACCCCCCTCTTTGGCTGGAACCACAAGTCCCGGCGGGCACCGCGTCCTGCCTGCGCTCTCTATATACGTAAGGGCGACAGAGGCCGGGCTTGGCGCTGTTGGGTTCCGGGCATGCTGGGAGTTGTAGTTTCCCAGAAGCTCGATCTAGGCAGGAAAACTAGGCCTAACTTCCTTTCCTTCCTGGTTTTATGTTTCCTTCCTTCGCAGTCACACCTTCTTCTCTATGTCAACATTTGTTAACGTGCTGCTGTGTACAAGGTCAGAAGCTGGCCGGGCAGTGGTGCCGCACGCCTTTGATCCCAGCACTCGGGAAGCAAAGGCAGGTGGATTGCTGTGAGTTCGAGGCCAGCCTGGTCTACAAAGTGAGTCCAGGACAGCCAAGGCTGCACAAAGAAACGCTGTCTCAAAAAAACAAGGGAGGAAAAAAAAAAAGAAACATGCCAAACAAACAAAGAATTTTTAACATTTTTATTTAGTTATTTAATGTGTTAACCATGGGGTGTTTTGTCTGCATTATATCTGTATACCATGAGTGTAAAGTACCTCAGGAGGTCAGAATAGGGGGTCAAGCCCCCTGGGACTAGAGTTATAGACGGTTGTGAGCCCCAACATGGGTGACTGGGAGTCAATCTCAGAGCCTTTGGGAAAGCAATGAGTGCTCTTAACCACTGAGCAATCTCTCCAGGTCTTTTAGTAGTTTATTACCTGTTTGAGCATGGTTTTGCCTGCATGTGTGTTTATCTGGTAACAGCAGAGGCCAGAAGGTTTTGGATCCTCCCTCACCCCACCCCCACCCCCCATAGTTTCCAGGCAGGTGCTGGGAATCGAAGCCAAGTCCCCAGGGCAAGCTGCCAGTGTTTAACCTCATGCCATTGCTCCAGCCTCTAATTTATTCTTTATTTTATTATTTATTTTATGTATATCCGTGCTCTATCTGCATGTACACCTACTCACCAGAAGAGGGCACCAGATCTCATTATAGATGGTTGTGAGCCACCATGTGGTTGCTGGGAATTGAACTCAGGACCTCTGGAAGAGCAGCCAGTGCTCTTAACCACTGAGTCGTCTCTCTAGCCATTTTTCTTTTTCTTTCTTTCTTTTTTTTTTTCTTTTTGGTTTTTGAAGACAGGGGTTCTCTGTGTAGCCTTGGCTGACCTGGACTCACTTTGTAGACCAGGCTGGCCTCAAACTCACAGAGATCCCCCTCTCTCTGCCTCTCTGAGGGCTGGGATTAAAAACATGTGCCACTGGCCTGGAGAGATGGCTCAGAGGTTAAGAGCATTGGCTGCTCTTCCGGAGGTCCTGAGTTCAATTCCCAGAAACCACAAGGCAGCTTACAACCATCTGTAATGAGATCTGGTGCCCTCTCCTGGCCTGCAGGTGAACATGTAGGCAAAACACTGTATACCTAATAATAATTTTTTTTTAAATGTGCCACAATGCTCAGTAAAAAAGACCTTTTAAGGTATAAAACAAAATTTAGGACCTTTGAAGAAAAAAATTACAACATTTGATGTCATTTAAAATAAAATATAGGGGGCTGGAGAGATGGCTCAGAGGTTAAGAGCACTGACTGCTCTTCCAAAGGTCATGAGTTCAATTCCCAGCAACCACATGGTGGCTCACAACCATCTCTTCTGGCCTGCAGGCAGAATGCTGTATACATAATAAATAAATAAATCTTTTAAAAAAAAACATGGTTGGTTGTTTTCTGTTTAAAAAATAAATAAATAAATAAATAAATAAAATAATAAATAAATAAATAATATGCCAGGCGGTGGTGGCGCATGCCTTTAATCCCAGCACTCGGGAGGCAAAGGCAGGCGGATCGGTGTGAGTTCAAGGCCAGCCCGGTCTACAAAGCGAGTCCAGGGCAGTCAAGGCTTCACAGAGAGACCCTATCTCAAGAATAAAAAATAAAAAAATTAAAAAAATATAACTGTATTAGCCAATATTCTCTAGAGTGGGCCAGGCGTGGTGGTGCACTCCTTTAATCCCAGCACTCAGGAGGCAGAGGCAGGAGGATCCCTGTGAGTTCAAGGTCAGCCTGGTCTACAAAGCAAGTCCAGGACAGGCAAGGCTAACACAAGAGAGACTCTGTCTCGGAAAAAAAATTAAATTAAATTAAAAAGATTCTCTAGAGTAACATTACAGAATGAAAATCTCTCTCTCTCTCTCTCTCTCTCTCTCTCTCTCTCTCTCTCTCTCTCTCTCTCTCTCCCCCTCTATGTGTGTGTGTGTGTGTGTGTGTGTGTGTGTGTGTGTGTGTGTATGTATAATGAATGGATGTGCTAGCCAGGCCAGGGCAAGTGGGCAAAGAGCAAAGGCTTCCTTCTTCCATATCCTCATATAGGCTTTCAGAAGAAAGTGTTGCCCAAATTAAAACTGTCTTCCAGTCAGGCAGTAGTGGTGCACACCTTTAATCCCAACACTTGGGAGGCAGAGGCAGGTGGATTGCTTTGAGTTCGAGACCATCCTGGTCTACAAAGCGAGTCCAGGATATTCAAGGCTGAACAGAGAAACCCTGTCCTGGGGGAAAACAAAAACAAAAACAAAAACTGTGTCTTCCTACCTCAGATTAAAAGCATGTCATTTCCCAACCCAAAAAGTCTGGATTAAAGGTGCCTCCTACCTTAAATAAAGATCCAGGTAAAAGTGGATCTTCTACTTCAAATTAAGCAGAAATCCCAGGATTACCAACATCAACATGTGAACTCACAGCCATCTGTAACTCCAATTTCTGGGGATCCAACGCCCTCTTCTGGCTTCTGTGGCCATTGTAAACAGGTGTACATGCAGGCCTAACACCAATGCACACCAAGTACAAATAAATAAGCCAGGGAGCCGGGCGTGGTGGCGCACGCCTTTAATCCCAGCACTTGAGAGGCAGAGGCAGGTGGATCGCTGTGAGTTCGAGGCCAGCCTGGTCTACAGAGTGAGTCCAGGACAGCCAAGGCTACGCAGAGAGACCTAGTCTCAAAAAACCAAAAAAAAAACAAAAAAAAACAAAAAACAAAAAAAAAAACCCAAAAACAAAAACAAAAACAAACAAATAAATAAATAAATAAATAAGCCAGGCATTTGGGAGGCAGAGGCAGGGGATCGCTGTGATTTCAAAGGCCAACCTAATCTACAAAGCGAGTCCAGGACAACCAAGGCTACACAGAGAAACCCTGTCTCAGGAAAACAAAACAACAACAACAACAACAACAAAACAACCCACCTCCACATCGCTGATCATCACTGAAAGAAGTCTGGACAGGAACTCTAAGAGACTGGAGAGCTCTGGAGACTGCAGCTGATGCAGAGGCCGTGGAGGAGTGCTGCTTACAGACTTACTACTTGCTCAGTCTGCTTTCTTTTTTGTTTGTTTGTTTGGTTTTTTGTTGTTGTTGTTTTGGGGGGGTTGTTTTTTTCTTTTTTTGGTTATTCTTGGTGTAGCCTTAGCTGTCCTGAACTCTCTTTTGTAGACCAAGCTAGCCTTGAACAGCCTCCTTTCTTTTTTTTTTTTTTTTTTTTTTTTTTTTTTTTGGTTTTTCGAGACAGGGTTTCTCTGTGTTGCCTTGGCTGTCCTGGACTCGCTTTGTAGACCAGGCTGGCCTCGAACTCACAGCGATCTGCCTGCCTCTGCCTCCCGAGTGCTGGGATTAAAGGCATGCGCCACCACGCCCGGCTCACAGCCTCCTTTCTTATAGAACCCAAGACCACCTGCCCAGGGCTAGCACCACCCTCCATGGGCTGGATGCTCCTTCATCAGTCACTAAGAAAGAAAATGCCTCACGACTGAATCTTATGGAGAGTCCTTCCTTTCAGATAACTCTAGCATGTGTCAAGTTGACATAAGACTAGCTAGCACCAAAACCGTGTCTCAAGAAAACAAGCCCAGAAAAATAAAATAAAGGCATGAAATAAATATGTATATTTTTAAAGTTTGACAGGGCTTTATATAGAACTGTTACGGACTCTGAGGAAGTGAGGTAAGATGTAGGTATCAGTGGGCTGGAGAGATGGCTTTAGGGGTTAAGAGCACTGGCTGCTCTTCCAGAGGTCCTGAGTTCAATTCCCAGCAACCACACGGTGGCTCAAAAACCATCCATAATGAGATCTCACGCCCTCCTTTGGCATGCAGGCACACCTGCAGGCAGAACTTTGTATATGTAGTAAATAAATAAATTGTTTTAAAAAACAACTTTTTTTTTTTTTTACTTTAGCCAGTGGTGTGGTGGCACATACCTTTAATCCCAACACTTGGGAGGCAGAGGCAGGCGAATCTCCCCGAATTTGAGGTGAGCCTGGTCTACAGATCGAGTTCCAGGACGGCTAAGGCTAACACAGAGAAACCGTGCTTCGGGAGAAAAAAAATAGAAATAAAACACCGTATTTTACTTTATATGTATGAGTGTTTTGCATGTATGCCTAATGCCAGAAATGTCACAAGAGGTTATCAGATACCGTGGGACTAGAGCTACAGATGGCTGTGGACTGCCTGCCATGTGGGAGCTGGGAACAGAACCTTTGTTAAAGCAACACCTGTTAGCCACCGAGCCAATCCTCTAACCCACATGTTTTTTGTTTTTGTTTTTAATTACTTTTGCACTTTTAATCCCACCACTAGGGAGGCAGAGGCAGGTGAATCAATGTGAGTTCAAGGCCAACCTGATCCACAGAGTGAGTTCCAAGATAGCCAGGGCTACACCGAGAATCATTGTGTTGAAAAAAACAAAACGACAACAAAACAAAAAAATGAAAATGAAAGAAAGAAAAGGAGCATGTTCCTGAATTGATTCTCTCCTGCCACCATGTAGGTCTAGGGAATCGAACTCTTGCCACATTTGGCAGCCAGTGCTGAACCCACAAGGACATCTTCTCTGCCCAACAGAGTCTCTTTGTTGGTTTCCTACTGAGTATGCCAGGACACTTGGCCCACCAGTTTACTAGGATTCTTTGGACCCAAATTCATGTTCTTACACTTGCAGGGCTAGCCCATTATCCACTGAGCCATTGCCACACCCCAAGATTTATTATTATTATTATTATTATTATTATTATTATTATTATTATTATTATTATTATTAATATATACAGCCTCACTGAGCCTAAGTTAGCCTCTCGCTTGCTATTGGCTGAGGACAAACCTGAATATCAGATCCTCTTATGTCTTTGTACAGAGTGTTGGCATTACAGATGTGTCTCGCTATGCTCAGTTTACACACTGCCGTGAATGGAACCCGGGGCTTTGTGCATGTTAGACCAGCACCCACCATTCCTCAGCCCAGACTTTACCATTTTGTCTCTTACCACAGTCAGTCAAATGAAGTTGACTGTATCCCACATCTTTAATTGCAGCACTCAGGGAGGCAGAGGCAGGTGGATGGCTGTGAGTGAGTTAGAGGCCACCCTAGTCTACAAAGCAAGTCCAGGACAGCCAAGGCTACATAGAGAAACTCTGTCTCCAAAAACTAACAAATGGCTGGAGAGATGGCTCAGAGGTTAAGAGCACTGACTGCTCTTCCAGAGCTTTTGAGGTCAATTCCCAGCAACCACATAGTGGCTCATAACCATTTGTAATGAGATCTGATGCCCTCTTCTGCCATGCAGGTGTACATGCAGGCAGAGCATTGTGTACATAATAAATAAATCTTTTGTTTTTATTTTTGAGACAGGGTCTCTCTGTGTAGCTTTGGCTGCCCTGGACTCGCTTTGTAGACCAGGCTGGCCTCAAACTCACAGCAGTCCACCTGCCTCTGCCTCCCAAGTGCTGGGATTAAAGGTGTGTGGCACTGCAACTGGCCTGCTGTGTGACAAAAGTTTTCCTGGGGCATCACAACACGCGCGTCCACTCACCTGATAGAGAATCCACCACAGACCAAAGTATAGATACCACCAAAGTCCAATGTGGTGACCTGGTGAGTTTTAGTCAGTTACTTGCAGGAATATGGGTGAGAGGTGACTTACAGGAGCAGAAATGACTCAAAGACAGCTGTGCCACCAAAGCCTGCCCCAGCATGGGGTGACAGACAGTTCCCAAAAGCTAGGAACCTGGAGCTCACTGCCAGCTTGCAGGAAACTCAACAGGAGGGAGACTGTCCTTTCCAGGTGCCTCAGTCGGTCTAAAGCTGTTACAGGAAGCCTGGCTGGTTCCTGTTTCTTTCAAGTTTGATCTCAGTTTTGCAGCTCAGACTGTCTGAGAATCTTCTCTGCAGCTTTTCCTGCTTACTGGGGTGGGGCGGGGCCTAGTGAACCTGCTCAGTTTCATAGACTTCCAGAACCTGTCTCGAGTTGTCTGCCTTCTGTCTGTTTAAGGAGCTTTCCTGCAGGATGGAACGCTTGCATCTCAGAAGAAACTGTTAAACGACTCTGATGAAGAGAATGTGATATATTACCTGGTAGTGACTGAAAATGCCCTAGCCTGGTGCTGCCAACTTCCTTCAAGAGCCCAGGAAAAGACAGTCTTCACAAACACAAAGTAAACTGCCAAGAACAAAAGATAACCTTTGTATCTAAGAATAAACTAAACGTCTCTTCCGCCCACAGCACATGGCCCATCTGTTCACCAAATTAGCTACACTTCTTAGTTGCCTAATGTGTTTGTCATTAGTTCCACTACAAAAACGCCAGAATGAAATGGAGAAACTCTCTCAAAAGATTAAAAACAGGTAACCTAATCCCAGCACTCGGGAGGCAAAGACATGTGGATCGCTGTGAGTTCAAGGCCAGCGCTCTTAATCACTAAGCTATATCTCCAGCCCCTGTAGTGGAAGTTTTGGGTATCTTATGTGAACATGTTTTTGTTTTGATCCAAAGGTGATGTGAAACTGCCCTTAGCTTATCCACAGCTGCTAACAGCCTGCTGAGAGGGTCAATGATCTTTGTCAGCTGGGAACTGACTCGTGCAGGGGTCGTGTTCTTTGCCAGCTAGAAAACGTCCTTGTATGGAATCTGAGAATTCAGAGAGAGAGAGAGGGAGAAGGAGAGGGAGAGGGAGAGGGAGAGGGAGGGAGAAAGAGAGAACTTTGAGATGCTCCTAGACAGGGAAAGGTTTGCTTTCTCAGTACCTACTCTGAACAACAGTGGTCCGATAAAGAGATACCATTGGAACAGGGAATGTTAAATAGTCCAACTTTATGTCAATATTTTGTGCAACAACTGTTAGGGATAATTCATAGGCAATTTCCTCAACCTATCATTTACCATTACATGGATTATAGCTTGCTGGCTGACTCTGACACAGATACTTTAGAAAAAATGTTTAAGGAAACACAGAGAATTCTGCCATGCTGGGGGTTACAGATAAAAATACAAAGAGGAGATTTAATTAGCTATTTGGGTTGTAAAATAAGTCAACCAAAGAATTAGACCACATATGAAAGATACAGATCCGTAGACACTACTTGCAACCTTTTTTTTTTTTTTTTGAGACAGGGCTTCTCTGTGTAGCCTTGGCTGTCCTGGACTCACTTTGTAGACCAGGCTGGCCTCGAACTCACGGCGATCCGCCTGCCTCTGCCTCCCAAGTGC
The DNA here is from genome assembly GCF_964271855.1 of Acomys minous. Taxonomy (NCBI): domain Eukaryota; kingdom Metazoa; phylum Chordata; class Mammalia; order Rodentia; family Muridae; genus Acomys; species Acomys minous. Next base: position 68,001,687 of record NC_140485.1, on the reverse strand, counting down.
TGGGATTAAAGGCGTGCGTCACCACGCCCGGCTTTTTTTTTTTTTTTTTTAAGATTTATTATGTATACATTGGTTTTTCAAGACAGGGTCTCTCTGTGTAGCCTTGACTGCCCTGGACTCACTTTGTAGATCAGGCTGGCCTCGAACTCACAGTGATCCGCTTGCCTCTGCCTCCCGAGTGCTGGGATTAAAGGCGTGCAGCACCACACCAAGCTAAATCTTTTTTTAAAATGTATTTATTTTTATTTTATGTGCATTAGTGTTCTGCCTGCATGTATGTCTGAATGAGTGTGCCAGATAATCTGGAACTGGAGTTACAGGCAGGTGTGAGCTGCCACGTGGGTGCTGGGAATTGAACCCAGGTCCGCCAAATCTTTTTTTAAAAAAGAAAAAAGTTCAGAGCCGATAGACATCCTCCCCCGACACATTAAAAAAAAAAAAGCCTACAGTATATGGCCTGTGCCCCTGGAGTTCAGAACAGGTTGTTGGATCCCCTGAAACTGGCATTATAGATAATGGGGACCCAGGTATAGGTTCTGGGAATCAGACCCAGTCCTTTAAAAGAACAGATGATGCTCTCAGCTGCTGAACCATGCCACCAACCCTTATTATTTATCTGTCTGTCTGTCTGTCTATCTATTCTATCTTTTGTTGTTCAGACAGAGTTTCTCTGTGTCGTCCTGGCTGTCCTGGAACTAGCTCCATAGACCAGACTGGCCTCGAACTCCGCCTTCCACGTGCTGGGATTAAAAGTGTGCACCAGCACCACTACCTGGCATATTTTTTATTTTTGTTGTGAGATGTATTTCTACGTGTATATCTGTGGGTGTGCACTCATAGGTGTATGAATGCCAGAGTGACTTATTTCATTTATTTTTATTTTTATTTATTTATTTTTTATTATTTTTGGTTTTTAAAGACAAGGTTTCTCTGTGTAGCCTTGCCTGTCCTGGACTAACTTTGTAGACCAGGCTGGCCTTGAACTCACAGCGATCCGCCTGCCTCTGCCTTCCCAAGTGCTGGGATTAAAGGCGTGTGCCACCACCGCCCGGTTTATTTTTTTGGTTTTTTGAGACAGGGTTTCTCTGTGTAGCCTTGGCTGTCCCGGACTTGCTTTGTAGACCAGGTTGGCCTCGAACTCACAGAGATCCACTGCCTCTGCTTCCCGAATGGTGGGATTAAAGGCGTGTGCTACCATGCCGGACCTATTATTTCCATTTTTTATGTGTATGGGTATTTGCCTGGATATGTCTGTGCACCGAGTGCATTCAGTGGCCACAGAGGACAGAAAAGGGCGTCAGATTTTGAGTTACTGGCAGCTGTGAGCTATGGACCAATGATCCAGCCCTCCAGCCTCCTGATAATTATTATTGTGGGTGTAAAGAGAGACTTGTTCACTTGGACAGTGTGCAAAGATCAGAGAACTCTGGATTCCGTGCTCTTTTTCCCGCTTTATAGATATCGGTGTGTGTGTGTGTGTGTGTGTGTGTGTGTGTGTGCCTGTCTGTCTGAGGTCCTTTTTTTTTTTTTAAAGATTTATTGATTATTTATACAGTGGTCTACATGTACACCTCAGGACAGAAGAGGGCATCAGGTTACATCATAGATGGCTGTGAGCCACCATGTGGTTGCTGGGAATTGAACTCAGGACCTCTGGAAGAGCAATCAGTGCTCTTAACCTCTGAGCCATCTCTCCAGCCCCCCTGTCTGAGGTCCTTAGTGTAGTGTGGCAAATGCCTTTGTCATTCTGAACCATCTCAGCGGCCCTTGCTGTTTTGTTCCCAAGTATACACATACTTCTCTTCTAACTTTTCCCTCACTCTTGCACACTCTGACTTTCATTTCTCAAAAACTGACTACCTAGTTTTCTAACTTAAACAAAACCCCACCGATTTAACTTCATCAACTGAAACCAAGCTGGCGTATTCTTACAGTGCCTCGATAGCGGAAGTGACGTATTTCACGTGGGCACGACCTAGAGGCGGAAAAGGCGGGTCGTTCCGGCACGCCGCGTCGCTTCCGGAAGTGGCTACCTCTTCAGCATGCTTGCGGAGCTCGGGTTCATCGGGACCATCGGCGAAAATGACGAGGTGCCGGTTGAGCCCGAGTCTGATTCCGGAGACGACGAGGAGGAGGTGGGAGCGACGGGGAAGGAGCCGTGGGCGGGAGCGGCCGGGAACGAGCTGCGGAGCCACTGACCTCCTCAGCCTGAGAGTTGTGTCCCCGTGCAGCTCGTTCCACTCAGGCTTTGCGAAGTCGGCCTCCGCAGGCCAAGTCAGCCTTGCTTCCTGCCCAGTGGGTTACATAGTCTCATCTATCCATCAGGCCTCCGAGGCGGTAGTCGTGGTGTTGGGTGATGGGGATGTAGCCTTGAGCAAGAAATCGTGCGTGCATCAAGCTGTCATCTGCCTGCTTGACCCGGCCCTTCGGATGTCCCCCCCCCCCCCCCCCCCCGTCCTCCGTAGTCCAATGCCGAGAAAGCTAAACTCTAAGGCTCCAGTCACCTGCAGCCCTCACGGACTTCCATTTCCAACTTTGTCCCATCCCATTTTAGTGGTGTCCTCACCTAGCAGCGGAGTGACCTTGATGCAGTTCCAACCCTTTCAGAGTGGGTCAGGTCCTGTCGTCCCATATCTGTCTGTCTGTCTGTCTGTCTGTCTGTCTGTCTGTCTGTCTGTCTATCTATCTATCTATCTATCTATCTATCTATCTATCTATCGAAAGCCTTTCCCTGTAGCCTTGGCTATCCTGGAACAAACCAGGCTGGCCTCTAACTCAGAGATTTGCCTGCCACCTCTGCCTCCCAAGGGCTGGCATTAAAGGTGTGTGTCAGCACAGCCAGCTTAAGATTTATTTATTTTTATGTTATGTGTATGGATGTTTTGTCTGTATGGTATGGTGTGTACCACATGTTTGCAGCGTCTGAGGAGCCAGAAGAGAGTGTTGAATCCTCTGCAACTGCAATTACAGTTGTTAGCTGTCATGTTGGTACTGGGAACCAAACAGTCCCTCTGGAAGAGCAGCCAGTGCTCTTAACCACGAAGCCATCTCTCTCGCCCAGATGATGACTTATCTTTAGCACCTAGTGGGGAACCTTGTGTACATTTGGTACTTAATAGCTATGATTTTTTTTCTCAGCTTTATTGAGGTATATTAATGTGATTTTGTAAATATAAGGCATATAATATGATGATTTGATAGAATTGTTACCATCATCATCGTTATTGAGTTAGGGCTGTACAGCTCTACCTGTCCTGGAGCTCATTTTGTAGACGAGCTGGCCTCAAGCCCACAGAGATCTACCTGCCTCTGGCTCCAAGTGCTGAGATTAAAAGTGTGTGCCAGGGCTGGAGAGATGGCTCAGCGGTTAAGAGCACTGACTGCTCTTCCAGAGGTCCTGAGTTCAGTTCCCAGCAACCACATGGTGGCTCACAACCATCCATAATATGATCTGATGCCCTCCTCTGGCCTGCAAATATATATGCAGGCAGAGCACTGTATACATAGTAATAAATAAATAAATCTTTTTTTAAAAAAGTGTGTGCCACTGTGCCTGGACAGTGTGTATGTATATGTATATATTTATAGTTTTATTGTGAAATTAGTCTTTTTTTTTCCTTCTGGCAGAACTGGGAATTGAACCTGGGGCCTCATGCATGCTAGGCAAATACCGTATAACTAAACTATAGTCCCCAGCCCATGTGTCTTAGTTGGGTCTTGATGCTGTGGGGAGGAAAGGGTTTATTTCAGCTCGTAGTTCTGCATCATAGTCCATCATCAGAGCAAGTCAGGGCAGCAGCCTAGAATCAGGAACTGAAGCGGAAGCTATGGAGGAATTCCTACTGGCTTGTTCAGCCTGCTTCCTTATACAACTCAGGGCCGCCTGCCCAGGGGTGGTCCCATGGTGGCTTGGGCCAAACCAGGTCAATCATTAATCAAGAAAATGCTGGACAGATGTGTGTTTTTTATTTTTGTTTTGTTTTGGTTTTGGTTTTGGTTTTTCAAGACAGGGTTTCTCTGTGTAGGCTTGGCTGTCCTGGACTCACTTTGTAGACCAAGCTAGCCTCGAACTCACAGAGATCCACCTGCCTCTGCCTCCCAAGTGCTGCAATTATAGGCATGCGCCACTGTGCTCGGCTACTGGACAGATATTTGGAAAGAAGCTTGTTAGGTGTTTGATCAGATTTTCTGTGGACTTACTTGCCGCCTTTATAGACTGTGACTATCCACTGACAGGTGTATTCAAAACCTCCCAGGATGCTAGGCGTGGTGACATAGGCCTGTAATCCCAGTACTGGGGGAGGCATAGGCAGGCAGATCTCTGAGTTTAAGACCAACCTGGTCTACAAAGTGAGACCAGGCCAGCTGAGTAGCCAAGGCTACACAGAGAGACCCTGTCTCAAAAAACAAAAACAGACCTTCCCAGACAGTTGGAAGCTGTCTGTCTATATTTGCCTGATATGTTTCTTCGGCATTCTGTGCGTTGATTTGAACCCAGGGCCTCATGCTCGCTAGGCAGGCTCTCCTCACTGACCCATGCTCCCACGTGTAGGTTTCTCCTATCAGGCCCTGTCCCTTCCCCTCTTCCTGCTCTGCTGTTCCCCCACCTCAGCCTGCCACTCTCACCTTTCCTCTCTGCAGGGACCCATTGTGGTGGGCCGCAAGCAGAAAGCCTTGCAGAAGAACCGCAGTGCCGACTTCAACCCTGACTTTGTCTTCACTGAGAAGGAGGGCATGTATGATGGCAGCTGGGCCATGGCTGACGTCATGAGCCAGCTCAAGAAGAAGGTGAGACTGACAGGGAAGCAGTTCAGGTGATGGGCTGTTAAGGGTGGACAGTGAGTGGGTATTAGGACAACCCTTATCTCATGGCCTTTGCCTTCGCGTTGTGTTCAGCAGCTTTTGGGGTGCCTGTGAAATGGGTTGAAGTATCAGTTAGTGAGATGGTAAGCGCATTTGTCACCTGATGACCTATGTTAACCCCTGGAACCCACATGGTAGAAGGAGAGAACGGAGTCCCACTGGTTGTCCTCTGACCTCCACATGCCCTCTGTGGCTCCACCATACCTTCAACAAATAAGTACATTTTATGCATTTATTTACTAAATGCCCACCCCTGGGCATGGTGGCACATGCCTGTCATCCTGGCACAACACAGGTGGAGTTGCCTATGTAAGTGCATGCAGTGCCCATGTGGGCTACAGGGTGTGAGGTCCCCTTGAGCTGGAATTGCGGATGTTTGACCTGCCTTGTGGGTGCTGGAATGGAACCAGGGTCCTCTAGAAGGGCTCCCGGTGTTCTGAAATGATGACCCATGTCTCTAGCAATAGCACCAAGATTGATTTATTTTATTTGTGTGTGTGTGTGTGTGTGTGTGTGTGTGTATCTGCCAGGTGCATACAGATGCTCACAGAGGCCAGAACAGGGAGCTGGATCTTTTGGAACTGGAGTTAAAGATGTTTGTGGGCCGCCCAATGTGGTTGCTGGAAAAGGCCCTATGATTTAAGAAGCAAACGATCTTAACTGCTGAGCCATCTCTTTAGCCTCTAAAGTAGTCTTTTATTTTTTTTTAATTTATTTATTTTATTTACATTGGCGTTTGCCTGCATGTATGTCTGTGTGAGGGTGTCAGATCATCTGGAACTGGAGTTACAGACAGTTGTGAGCTGCCGTGTGGGTGCTGGGAATTGAACTCAGGACCTCTGGAAGAGCAGCCAGTGCTCCCAACTGCTGAGCCATCTCTCTAGCCCTTTTAAAGTAGTCTTAAAAAAAATGTGTTTGTACACTGGGCATGGTGGCACATGCCTTTAATCCCAGCACTTGGGAGGCAGAGGCAGGCAGATCTCTGTGAGTTCGAGGCCAGCCTGGTCTACAAAGTGAGTCCAGGACAGCCAGGACTACAAGAGAAATCCTGTCTCAAAAAAAACAAAACAAAGAAACAAACAAAAAAATGTGTTTGTATTGGTTCTTACTAATCTAGTTATTATTATTATAATTATTGCTGCTACTACTACTACTACTGCTACTGCTACTATTTTCCCTGAGACAGGGTTTTTCTGTGTCGTCTTGGCTGTCCTGAATTCATTTTGTAAACCAGGCTGGCGTCAAACTCACAGAAATCTTCCTGCCTCGAGTGCTGGGGAATTACAGGTGTGTGCCGTCACGTCCAGCTTTTGTTTTTATTTTTAAAAATTATTTAATATCTTTAAATTTTTAATGATCCTATGTACATGTAATGTATTCGGATCAAATCCTTTTTTTTTTTCCTTTTTTTTTCGGGACAGGGTTTCTCTGTGTATCCTTGGCTTTTCTGGACTCACTTTGTAGACCAGGCTGGCCTCAAACTCACAGCGATCCGCCTGCCTCTGCCTCCTGAGTGCTGGGATTACAGGCTTGCACCACCACTCTCTGCCTCTTTCGGTTTTGAATAGTTTGCAAATTGGTTAAAATTTCCAAAATTAGGGCTGGAGAGATGGCTCAGTGGTTAAGAGCACCGCCTGCTCTTCTAAAGGTCCTGAGTTTAATTCCCAGCAACCACATGGTGGCTCACAACCATCTATAATGTAGCCTGGTGCCCTCTTCTGGCCTGCAGGTAAACAAGCAGACAACACTGTATACATAATAATAAAATAAATCTTTTTTTAAAAAAGTTTTAAAAAATTTTCCAAAATTAGACTAAGTCTTAGACAGGCTTCTCTAATGGCCTTTGAGCCAACCTTAGATAGTGTTGACACTTTACAGGCCAGGCTGGCTTTGGCTTCATGGTCTCTTGCCTTAGCCTCCCAAATGCTAGATTATGGGTGCGAGCCCATATGCCTCGCTCTGACAAACCTTATTTATGCTAACCTTTGAGTCCTGAGCCTGTTTGTTGTCCTTCTGCATTATACGTGTCTTTTTCCTGTCTTGATTTTATTGTAGAGGGCAGCCACCACCCTAGATGAGAAGATTGAGAAAGTTCGGAAGAAAAGGAAAGCAGAGGTAAGAATTGAAGCCACACCCTGGGCTGTGCCTTTCCGCCTCACTGTCTGAGAGTAGTGGGTGGCAGGAAAAGGTGCTGCAGTCTGGGTGTTCCTTACTTGTTACTCCTTGGCCACACAGCCTGGTGGTGGCTGTGGAGCTCAGTGCGGTTTCTCTTAGGTTCTGAATTTCCTGGTGTGTGTAGTCACTCCTAATTGATTGTATTTTTCCTCAGGATAAGGAAGCCAAGTCTGGCAAGGTGGAGGAGAAAGAAGGCAGTGCAGGCTGTGATCTGAAGGGGCAGGAGCGTCTGGGAGGGAATGAGGCAGGTTCCAAGGAGGAAGACTCTGAAACTGACTACTCCTCTGAGGATGAGGAGATCCTCACCAAAGCAGGTAGGTCAATGCTGAACATTCCAGATGGGGCAGGAAATGGGTGGACCTAGGCTCTGTAAGAGATTGTGCAGTCTTTTTTTTTTTTTTAAAGATTTATTTATTTGTTACATATACAGTGTTCTTCCTGCATGTACGCCTACACATCAGAAGAGGGAACCAGATCTCATGATAGATGGTTATGAGCCACCATGTGGTTGCTGGGAACTGAACTCAGGACCTCTGGAAGAGCAGACAGTGCTCTTAACCTCTGAGCCATCTCTCCAGCCCAATTGTGCAGTCTTCTGTGCTGGCCTCTGCTGTCTCTAATAGTGCTGGGATGTGCTACATTGTCACTGTGTCAGGTGCTTATTCTTTGCAGCTGGCTGCCTCTTTCTTTCTCCTCAGCTCCATAAAGTGTTGGCTCTTCTACTGCTTACTTACTTGGGGTGACTCAGTTGCAGCAAGTTTACCTCTGCAGTCAGGGGCTCAATGAGTATTTTGGTAGAATTCACTAACGTGTCACAGTGTTGTGTTCTGTTGAGAACCTACTGTCTACATTGTACTTGCCAGGCTAGTGTCCTGTCTGCACTTGTCCTTATCTGTGAAAGGAGGCTGGGAGAGTGGCCTCCCTGGGTATAGATGGCAGCGCTGAGGATGTGTGAAGCAGAGGCTGGGTAAGGACTATGCTCACTGCTATATTTTCCCCATAGACACACTCAAAGTGAAGGAGAAGAAGAAGAAGAAAAAGGGGGGCCAGGTGAGCAGGGGTGTGAGGGTGCTGGGCAGCTAAAAGGATGTGCAGGCTCAGGTTGCTTTGCTTAGTTCTCGTCTGTCGTCTGATCTGGTACAGGAAGCAGGAGGATTCTTTGAAGATGCATCTGACTACGACAAAAACCTCTCCTTCCAGGATATGAATCTGTCCCGGCCCCTCCTCAAGGTACAAGCTCTGGCAACAAGGGTTGATTCTTAGTGATTTTCTTCTTTGTGTGTCTATATGTGTGAGTTCATGCATGTATTCATGTAAAACATGTGCATGTATGTGTGCTGGTGCCTGTGGAAGCCTGAAGAGGCCATTGAATTCCCTGGAGCTCGAGTTACAAGTGATTGTGAGCTGCCTTGGGTGCTGGGAGCCAAATTCAGATCTTCTGCAAGAGTAGAAAGTACTCTTAATTGCTGAGCCATCGCTACAGCCTGCTCATTTTAGACAGGGTCTCAGGTAGTCCAGACTTGCTGTGAACTTGCTGTGTCGCCGAGGACAGCCTTGAACTGGTCCTCCTACTTTCATCTCCCAAGGGCTGGGATACAGGTGTGCATCACCACAACCAGCTGACAAGAGTTGATTCTTGCTGTAGGCTCCATCTAGGCGCCTTTCATTCCCTCTTTGACCTCAACGCTGCTGTCTGCTCAGTTTCCAGAGAGCCCTCTTGAGCAGTAAGTCCTAGGACTCTCATGGCTCCCACTCTCACTTCGGATAAAGCCGGAGTCCTTACAGTGGCTTACAGACTTTTTCCCTTCTGTGCCCTTTTGAGGATAGTTGTAGCACTTTTCTCCTTTGCACTTTCTGTTCCCTCTGCTTGGAAGATTCTTCTTCCAGAAGTCTATTGGGGTGCTTCCTCATCCCACCAGGGTTCAGGGAGTCATTCCCTGACATGCCTGTTGTGACTGACCCGTCCTTCCTGGCTGTCTCCAGCTCCTTCATGGCTGCATTTATCTCTCTAGAATGGGTGCTTGTCTTTTGGGTTGTTTCTTTCTGCCGGTTCCCAGAGCAAGGCTTTTTTTTTTTTTGTCTCCTGCTGTCTAGAGTGCAGTTGGTGCCTTAGACTCTGGAGGGAAGGCACTCAGGAGGTTGTGTGCCCCGGGAGGCATGGTGTAGTTACCTTGTTGCTTGCTGACACTCACTCCCTGCCCACCTGCCGTCTGACTGTAACTTTTCTTTTCAGGCCATTACAGCCATGGGGTTCAAGCAGCCCACCCCAATCCAGAAGGCGTGCATCCCTGTGGGTCTGCTGGGGAAAGACATCTGCGCCTGCGCAGCCACTGGAACAGGTGAAAGGATGCGCGGGACTAGGAGGCCAGAGCATACTAGGGCTCCAGTTTGCTAACCACACTTGGCTTTTTAAAGATCTGTTTGTGAGCCTGGGGTGGTGGTGCAAGCCTTTAATCTCAGCATTTGGGAGGCAGAGGCAGATGGATCTCTAAGTTTGAGGCCAGCCTGGTCTACAGAGAGAGTTCCAGGACAGTTTTGGCTACACGGCGATAGCCTGTCTTGAAAACCCTAAAATAAAGATTATGAGTATTTTGTTTGCATGTATGTGTAAATCCCGTATGTGTGCAGGCATGGCACAGGGCGTTGTGTAACTGTAGCTGGAGTTGACTGTGAACTGCCGTGTGTGCGCTGAGAACCCAACTCAGGTCCTCCGCAAGAGCAGCAGGCTCTCGTAACCACCGAGCCCCTCTTCAGCCTCTCGACTTGGCTTTTTCAACTTCAGAAAGAGTTGATAAAGCTAGATGTGTTGGTGTATTCCTCTATCCCAGGATGTAGACAGAAAGATTGTAAATTATTGCTCAGCCTAGTGCTATAGAAAAGTCTTTGGGTTTTTTTTGTTTTGTTTGTTTGAGACAGGGTTTCTCTGTGTAGCTTGGACTTGCTTTGTAGACCAGGCTGGCCTTGAACTCACAGAGATCCGCCTGCCTTTGCCTCGGCCTCCTGAGTGCTGGGATTATAGGCATGCACCACTGTGCCGGGTAGAAAGGACTATCTTAAAAAGGAAAAAGTCTGACTGGGTGTGGTGGTGCATGCCTGTAATCCCAGCACTTGGGAGGCAGACACAGGCAGATCTCTGAGTTCAAGGCCAGCTTGGTCTACAAAGTGAGTCCAGCACAACCAAGGCTATACAGAGAAACCCTGTCTCAAGAAACAAACAAAAAGCAAAATAAAAATGAAATAAATAAATAGAAAAAAGTCTGTAGAAGTCTGTACTCAGTTGGTGACTTTTGTCTTTTTTAAAGATTTATTTTATAAGCCGGTTATGGTGGCACACACCTTTAATCCCAGCACTGGGGAGGCAGAGGCAGGTGGATCACTGTGAGTTTGAGGCCAGCCTGGTCTACAGAGTGAGTCCAGAACAGCTAAGGGTACACAGAGAAACTTTGTCTCGGAAAAAAAAAAAAGTTTTTTTTTTTTTCTTTTTACTGCCAGGGCTACACAGAGAAGCCCTGTCTCGAAAAACCAAAAGATAAATAAATAAAAGAAAGTAAAATATTTATTTTATTTTTAATTATCTATATATGTATATGTCTTATATGGGTTATGTGTATGTGTGCGTGCTGATGTTTCTTCAGACCAGAAGAGGATGACAGGTCCCCTGGAGCTGGTGTTACAGGCAGTTTGGAGCTGCGTGGTATGGGTGTTGGGAGCTGCATTTGTCCTCTAGAAAAATAGCACTCATTTTTAACCATTGAGCCATCTCCCTAGCCCCTCAGTTGGTGATTTTTGCTTTAAAAGATTTATTTATTTATTTATTTATTTATTTATTTATTTATTTATTTATTATTTATACAATATTCTGTCTGCTTGTATGCCAGTAGTCCAGAAGAGGGCAACACTATGTGGTTGCTGGGAATAAACTCAGGACCTTTGGAAGAGCAGTCAGTGCTCTTAACCACTTAGCCATCTCTCTAGCCCCTCAGTTGGTGATTTTTTTTAACAGCTTTTAACTCTATGGGGATGCCAGTTTGTCTTTATAGCTGCATGTTATAGAACATTGAACTTTGGGACTGGGGAGATGGCTAAGAAGTAAAGACCACTGGCTGTTTTTGCAGAGGACCAAAGGTTGGTTCCCAGCACACACTTGGCAGCTTAACAACCATCTATAACTTCAGTTCCAGAGGATCAGACACCAGATCTTTGCTGGCCTTAATGGGTATCAGGCATACATACATACAGGCAAAATAGTCATATACATAAAGAATATAAAAATAAATAAGTATTGGGGCTAGAGAGATAGCCTAGTGGTTAAGAGTACTGGCTGCTTGTCAATGGGACCCGGGTTCAATTCTCAATTCCCACATAGCCATTCATAGCTGTCTCTAACTCCAGTTCCAGACAATGCCCTTGCTGGTCTCTGTGGGCACACATATGGCATACATTCACAGACATATACGTACATGTAAAATAAAAAATCTTCCAAATAATAACTAAGTCTCTAAGAATGTTAAGTTTTGTTTCTGGCATCCACTGGTGTTGGGCTGGGAGTAGGATGACAGCTGGGTCCCTGACAGAGCAGCTGGCGTGGGCACTGCTGAGCCAGCGCTCCGGCCTAGTTATTGTCTTGATGCTTTCTTTTTAAGCTTACATTTGGCATTGTTTGGCAGCAAGAAAGCACTTTCACGCCTAAGTTGTGTGTTCTGTAGGCAGAGGTACGGGGGCCTGTACTCAGGTGGAACCAAAGCATGGAAGTTGCTGAGCCTGCTCTCTGGTCTCCTGCTCTTCTTCCTGTAGGCAAAACTGCAGCCTTTGCGTTGCCTGTCTTGGAGCGTCTGATCTACAAGCCCCGCCAGGCTGCGGTCACCCGAGTGCTGGTGCTGGTCCCCACCAGAGAGCTGGGCATCCAGGTGCACTCCGTCACCAAGCAGCTGGCCCAGTTCTGCAACATCACTACCTGCCTGGCTGTGGGTGAGTTGAGAGGCACCGGCCTTTGGGAGATAAGATGTGACAGATAGAGGATGGTGTGTGCTTCCTCCACCCACAGATGTCAGGAAAGGCCTGGTGTTGATTGAATCCTCCTAAAAAACAGTTGACACTTTCATAGTGGATACTGGAGGCAAGGGGAAAGATTTCATTAAGTCTTAACTCTTTTTGCTTTGTTTTATATTTTTTGAGGTAAGGGTTCACTCTGTATCCCAGATTGCCTTGGAATTTAACAGTGTAGCTTAGGTTGTCCTCAAATACACCAGTTCTCCTGCCTTACCCTCCTGCTTGAGAGAGATTGCAGGTATGAGCCAGCACACTCAGTAGGACTTGACCTGTTTGATTTTGTTACTGGGGATTGGATCTAGGGCTTTTTCATGATACTGTATTCCTGCATTGCATTTCTACTCAGAAAATTGACCTTGGGGCTGGCGATTTGGTCCAGTGGTTCAGGACATGTGCTATTCTACAAAAGGACTAGGCTTTAGTTCTCAGCACCCATGTGGCAACTCAGACCTGTCTATAACTTCAGATCCAGGGGATCTGACATTTTCTTCTGATCTCTGAGGCACCAGCCCCAGGTGTGCACACCGAGGCTGACCTCTGGGGCACCAGCCCCAGGCATACACGTGGTGTACATCATACATGGAGGCAAGCCTCATACACATATTAAAATGATACAGACCTTTACAAAAAAGCCTGGCGTTGTGGTGCATGCCTTTTCAGCACTGAGGAGGCAGAGGTAGTCTGATCTCTGAGTTGGAGGCCAGCTTGGTGTACATAGTGAGTTCTAGACTAGCCAGGACTGTACAGTGAGATACTGTTCAAAAATCCAAAGATTTGAGCTGGGCATGGTGGCGCATGCCTTTAATCCCAGCACTCGAGAGGCTGAGGCAGGTGGATCGCTGTGAGTTCCAGGCTAGCCTGGTCTATAGAGTGAGTCCAGGATGGCCAAGATAACATAGAGAAACCTTGTCTAAAAAGAAAAAAGAAAAAAGAAAACCAAAAACAAAACAAAAAACACCAAGAAGAGACGATACCCTATGAGCATATAAAGGGGAAGTCCCCCTCAGTCACAGTCATAGGGGAGGGGAGTAAGGGGAAAATGGGAGGATACAAGGGATAGGATAACCACTGAGATATAATAAGAATAAATTAAAAAAAAAAATCTAAAGATTTAACCTTGAAAAAGAAAATTTAGGTGTGGGGATGTGGTTCCATGGTAGAGGATTTGTGCTGGGTTGCTTCTGCCAGTCTTTGGGTTCAGTTCCTACTAACACACAAAAATGGTGTTATATTTCATAAAAACTTCTGTAATCCTAGCACTTGGGAAGATGGGGTAGGCCTCATTGCTAGCCTGGGCTACATTGTGAGACCTGACTCAAGCCAATAAAAAAGATGAGGAAGCTGGGCACAGTGGCGCACACCTGTAATCCCAGCACTTGGGAGGCAGAGGCAGATGAATCTATGAGTTCGAGGCCAGTCTGGTCTACAAAGTAAGTCTAGGACAGCCAGGGCTACACAGAAACCCTGTCTCAAAAGCAACAACAACAAAAACAAACCAGAAAGAAAGCAGACTTTTTCTTGGTACTGAATCAATTGAGGATAGAATTTCTACTTACTGTGAGTAACCGTGTTTTGGGAAGACTTCTTGGTGAAGTCACAGTGTCCATCTAGTCTGTCTTTACCCTTTAGACAGAGGTGAGAGTCGGGGATGATCTTGGTCCTCACGCACAGGGACATCAGTAGTGTAGGTGCTTCTCTGAGACCTTCGAAGTTTTGGTGTCTGCCCTCAGCCAGCTGTAATGAATGCATCTGTCTCAATGCTCATTGAGAAATAGTATTGCCAGGGCCTCGGGCTCTTGTTCCCTGTGTGTGTTCTGCATTGGCCAGAGCCCCAGGTAGGTGGCGCCACTGAGGAGTGCTGACTAGACCCGACCATCCACTCGGGTGTCTCCTGTCTGCAGGTGGCCTGGATGTGAAGTCCCAAGAAGCCGCTCTTCGGGCAGCACCAGATATCCTCATCGCCACCCCCGGCCGGCTCATTGACCACCTCCACAACTGCCCCTCCTTCCACCTGAGCAGCATTGAGGTGCTCATCCTGGATGAGGCTGACAGGTGTGCCTGAGGTGCAGGGCCAGGGTTGTGTGCTCTCTAAGCCCTTGGTCACTGGTGTATAAAGCATCTGTTGTTCGCATTGGATCTCTGTCCAGGGTTAGGTCAGGTTCCCCTGGGTATGCATGTGCACGCACGCCCCCCGCACCTCTTCTTTCCTCCTCCTCCCTTCCTCCTCCCCCTGGAGTGGGCTGCTTAAGAGATAGGAGGGGTCGTTCAGGAACAGTGCTGCAGGCCTGTAATCCCAGCAATGGAAGGCCGGGAGGCAGAGGCAGGAAGAGTGCCCAGAGTGTGAGTCTAGCTCACAGGGTGTAGCAGGTTCCAGACCAGCCTGGGCACACAGTGAAACTGTGTTTCCAAAAAAAAGCTCAAATAATGTGAGCTCTACCATTTCCCAAGATTTGAAACTACTACTGAGATCCTTAGAAAAAATCTTTTTCTTGTCTGTACATGGAAATAAGAAATGTGCCCATCTCAGGCTGGGTACTCAAGAGGGAGCAGTTCATGCAGGCAAGGCAGTAGGGCTTCCACAGGCCATCTCCAGGACTGCCCCTCCACACTTCCTGTCCCCTCCACACTTCCTGTCCCCTCCACACATCCCACCCCCTCCATACTTCCTGTCCCTCCACACATCCCACCCCCTCCATACTTCCTGTCCCTCCACACATCCCACCCCCTCCATACTTCCTGTCCCCTCCACACATCCCACCCCCTCCATACTTCCTGTCCCTCCACACATCCCACCCCCTCCATACTTCCTGTCCCCTCCACACATCCCTCCCCCTCCATACTTCCTGTCCCCTCCACACATCCCACCCCCTCCATACTTCCTGTCCCCTCCACACATCCCACCCCCTCCATACTTCCTGTCCCTCCACACATCCCACCCTCTCCATACTTCCTGTCCCCTCCACACATCCCTCCCCCTCCATACTTCCTGTCCCCTCCACACATCCCACCCCCTCCATACTGCCCTTCTCTTGCTCATTATGTCCCAAGTGGACCACTGACAAGGTCACTTAGGAAGCTGGTTCTCTCTCATGGAGTATGGAAGAACTGAGCAGTGCCTCACATGAGCTCTCTCCTCAGCTCAGCTAACGGCAGCCCGGTCCTTCCAGTTGTTAGCTCTGTGTTTCATATCTGTGGTGCACCTGTTAGCAGCCACCATGCACCCCTTTCTCAGCACAGCACCATCTCCTTAACCTGCTTCACACTTGTGCAAGCCCTTACCAGCAGCCTTGTCCCTAGGATGGCTGATCAGTCCAGGCACCACGACACAACTCGACATATGCAGAGAGCAAGGCTAAGGGGGTATTCTAGACAGAGACTAAAGCAGCCTCACCAGCAGCTGCAGCACAAGCATGGAACAGAGGAGGAGATTTGGTCCTGTCCAGACACTGCAGTGTCTGCCAGGTTGTTTAACACTGTGGTTCTGTAGGAGCAGGTTGTTATCTGTCAGAAGTACATGTGGGGACACAGGGGGACAAGCTGCCGGGACCTCAAGGCCTTGCAGAATAGATGGGCGGGCAGAGACCTTGTGGCTCAGCGATAACTCTGTGAGGGCAGGATGATGCAGTCACTGGGTAAACGTGAGTGTCAGGACAGCCTTGGCCTGTGTGGTTCCCTGGCCCTCATGCTTGAAGCAGAGCTCTTCCTCAGCTTGTCTGCCCCCTTCTTCCAGGATGCTGGATGAGTATTTTGAGGAACAGATGAAGGAGATTATCCGAATGTGTTCCCACCACCGCCAGACTATGCTCTTCTCGGCCACCATGACAGATGAGGTGGGTGTACCTACAGGGATGCAGAGGACCCCCGCTGGGCAAGCCCTCTTTTCTTGTTCTCCGTCTCACATAGCCAAGCGTCCCTGATCCTGTGCTCGGCAGGTGAAAGATCTGGCTTCGGTCTCCTTAAAGAACCCTGTGCGGATATTTGTGAACAGCAACACGGACGTAGCTCCCTTCCTGCGGCAAGAGTTCATACGGATCCGGCCTAACAGGGAAGGGGACCGGGAAGCCATTGTGGCAGGTGAAGGCCCAGGGCTGTGCTGGACAGGGTGGCATCTGCAGTCAAGCTCCTTCCTGCTTTTGTGTCCTCTAGCTGCTTCCATCCATTGTCCCCTAGCTCAAACAGTGGCACTGCTCGTTACCTGGCCCACGTCACCTCTTCAGAGAGGCCAGCTGTCCTGCGGCCTCCCGTTTTCCTTGCTCCATGGTGTTAACTACTCGTTGGGGTTGGCTTCTCTGTCTTTGCCTTGGCATATGAGCCACTCCTCTCCCTGCAGCTCTACTGATGAGAACCTTCACCGACCATGTGATGCTCTTCACTCAGACCAAGAAACAGGCCCACCGCATGCACATCCTCCTGGGACTACTGGGCCTGCAAGTGGGTGAGCTCCATGGCAACTTGTCACAGACACAGCGGCTGGAGGCCCTCCGGTAATACTCAGGGTGGAGAGAAGATAGGATCCTGGGAGTTGTGCTTTAGTGGTGGGGGACACTTGATCTGCGCCAGTGTCTGCCACTACACCTGTAATCCCAGCAGCTTGGAAAACTGAAGTGGGAATCACTGACAGTTAACCTGAGTACCTTATGGTTGCATGTAGTTAGAACTCACCTGTTGTCCTCACTGCTTTCCTCTGGATCCACATCAGGAAACATACATGGTCTGTGTGGGCTTTCGCAGAGCAGCTCTCAACGTCTTAATCAGCATGCTTGATTAAGTTGGTTAAAACTCACACTTGGGCCGCGTGTGGTTGCGCACATCTTTAATCCTAGCACTTGGGAGGCAGAGGCAGGTGGATCACTGAGTTCAGGGCCAGCCTGGTCTACAGAATGAGTCCAGGACAGCCAAGAGAACACAGAGAAACCCTGTCTAGAAAAACCAAAAAAGCCAAAACAAACAAACAAAAGCTTCCAGGACTAGGCCTAGATTGCAGAAGGAGGCAGTAAGCCTTCCAGACGACAATAAAGCCAGGAGAATAAAATTACTTTTACACTGCCACCACTGTGCTACATGGTTTCTGTAGGATTTGTCATTTAATTTTCATAGAGCAGAGGAGAGCTACAGGATAGGGACCCATCAGGACGCTCCTTCACTCCTGCTCCTGTTCATCACAAGCTGAGAGCTGTGAAGCAGGGACGCTCCAACCCCTGCTCTTTAGTCTAGAGAGACTTGAGTGTGATGGCAGTTGCTGTGTGAGAGAGTGGACACCTGAGGTGACGTGCTCAGGTACTGTTAAGGCTGGGTGTGGTGGTGGGAATGTGGCTCTGCTAGAGGGCTTACACGAGACCCAGTGTTACACCCCTAGCTCAACCTTGTTCATCTACCAGCATAAATTAAAAAGTATACACGCTGATGAACCATACCCTGCTGCCTGCACTCTTAAGAGAATGTATGGTGCTTTATCATTATCATTGTTGTTATGGTTTGTTTGTTTTTTATTTTTGCTTATTCAGTGTGCTTGGGTGTGTGGTGTGAATGTAGAGATCAGAGGACAACGTGCTGGAATCAGTTCTTTCCTTCCACCATGTGTATCCCAGGGATTGAACTCAGGTCCTCAGGCTTGGTACCAAGTGCCTTTACCTGCTGAGCCATTTCATGGTGTTGGGCTGAGGTATCTTTTTTGTTTTGTTTTGTTTGTTTGTTTGTTTGTTTTTCAAGACAGGGTTTCTCTGTGTAGTCTTGGTTGTCCTGGACTCATTTTGTAGACCAGCCTGGTTTTGAACTCACAGCAATCCACCTGCCTCTGCCTCCTGAGTGCTGGGATTAAAGGCGTGCGCCACCATGCCTGGTTTTGGATTGAGGTATCTTTTTTTTTAAAGATTGATTTGTTTATAGCATATACAGCATTCTGCCTGCATGTATGCCTATATACCACTAGAGGGCACCAGATCTCATTATAGATGGTCATGAGCCACCATGTGGTTGCTGGGAATTGAACTCAGGACCTCTGCAAGAGCAGACAGTGCTCTTATAACCACTGAGCCATCTCTCCAGCCCCCTGATTGAGGTATCTTATCAAACATCTCTGACTCTTTCTAGGCGGTTTAAGGATGAACAGATTGACATCCTGGTGGCCACAGATGTGGCAGCCCGTGGGCTTGACATTGAAGGAGTGAAAACAGTGAGTGACTCTTCTGTCCCTTTGCCTCCCTGTGCCTGCCTGCTGCACCTCGCTGATTCTTTGTCTGATGCTCAGGTGATCAACTTCACCATGCCCAACACTGTCAAACACTATGTGCACCGGGTAGGGCGAACTGCACGTGCTGGTAGGGCTGGACGCTCTGTCTCTCTGGTGGGAGAAGAGGAGCGGAAGATGCTGAAGGAGATTGTAAAGTCTGCCAAGGCTCCAGTGAAGGCACGGATCCTTCCCCAGGGTAAGCAGCACAGGGTGGTCAGGCGCTTGAGCGCTACTGCCTCCTGAGACCCTTGGACAGGCCTCCCTCCCCACCTATGTGTCCAGCTATGTACCAAGCAGTGATGAGAGAAGGTAAAGGTAGGGTCCAGCTCATCAGAACTTCTTGTCAACTCCCTCCCCCACCCCCTTTCTGCTGGTGGGTAAAAAGGTGAGGCTGACACTCATTCTTGGCTCTTTTTATTCTGTTCATGTGGGTATCCACCCTTTCTTCCTTCCTCCTCTTATTTTAAAAACCAATATTAGAGATGAAACCTAGGGCCTGGCATGCTAGGCAAGTACTCTGCCACTGGGCTTTATCCCCAGACCTTGTTTTATTTTGAGACAGGGTCGCCTCAGTTATCCAGGCTGCCCTGGTTCTGTAGCTCAATATGGATTTACCCATTTACTAATTTCCTCTTCCTTCTTTCCCTTTTTCCTCCCTCCCTCCCTCCCTTCTTCCCTTCCCTCCTTCCTTCTTTTCTCCCTTTCTCTCTTTCTCTTTTCTGAGACAGGGTCTTGCTATGCTATGTAAACCAGGCTGGCCTCAAACTCAGAGGTCTGCCTGCCTCTGCCTCCTGGGTGCTAGGATTAAAGGTGTGCACCACCATGCCTGGCTTTGGCTTACCTGTTTTAATGTTGCCAAGTTGAGTCTACTCGTTGGCATTAGTGATGATAAAAATGAAGTCTGTAGCCGGGTGAGGTGGCACACACCTATAATCCCATCACTTGGGAGGCAGAGGCAGGTGGATCTCAGTGAGTTTGAGGCCAGCCTGGTCTACAAAGTGAGTCCAGGACAGCCAAGGGAACACAGAGAAACCCTGTCTTGAAACAAACAAACAAAAAGTCTGTAATCAAAGAGCTCATCCTGCTGTGTCTCTTCTACTTGTAGAAGTTTTCTAGTTTCTTTCGGTTTTGAGCGTCTACTTACTTTATTCTGTCTATCTGAATGTCCATGTAATAGATGTGTGTGATGCTCTGAGGCCAGAAGAGGGCATCAGATCATCTAGAGCTGGAGTTACAGATGGTAGTGGGTGCTGAGAACTGAGACTAGGTCCTGGAAGAACAGCCAGTGCTCTGCCAGCCGCCCCTTCCCCCATTTTCATTTCAGGTTGTGAGTCAGGGAATAGCTCCTTCTGTATGCCTTGTTTCAGTGCTACTGTCCTAGCAGCTGGGATGGAGCAGGGTACAGAACAGCTGGTGGTGTGGTGTGAGAGTCAATGACTCAGTGTGACTGAGTGAGAGGAGGAGAGGAGCTAGGTTAAAAAAGCTGCTGAAGGCCGGGCGTGGTGGCGCACGCCTTTAATCCCAGCACTTGGGAGGCAGAGGCAGGCGGATCGCTGTGAGTTCGAGGCCAGCCTGGTCTACAGAGTGAGTCCAGGACAGTCAAGGCTACACAGAGAAACCCTGTCTCGGAAAACAAAACAAACAAAACCAAAAACAAAAAAGCTGCTGATTCTGTTTTTACTTCCCAGCTGGCTTTGGAGCAGCTGGAATCACAGGTGTGTGCTGCTGTGCTTGCCTTGATGTGGGGTCTGGAGATCTGAATGTGTGCCTTCATTCTTGCTTGGCATCTCCCAGCCTTTCTTTGCTTTTGAGATGAGTTCTGCCGCTGTTGTGCTCCAGGAAGCAGCGCTCTCTGCCTCCTGAGTAACCAGGGTGATAGGCTAGCGAAGTATTCAGGAAGGAAGCACACTGGCCTGTGTCTGCATTATTTTCATTAACTCCCTAGTACTCACCCTCAGTTTTATTCTCTATTTGTTTCCTGTAAGATGTTATCCTCAAATTCCGGGACAAAATTGAGAAAATGGAGAAAGATGTGTATGCAGTGCTGCAGCTGGAGGCTGAGGAGAAGGAGATGCAGCAGTCGGAAGCCCAGGTGAGGCTCTGTGGCCATCTCCCCGCTCGTGCTGCTCCGAGACAGCTGTAGTGCTCACCTGGCAGTCACTGTCCCCACAGATTGACACAGCAAAGCGGCTCTTAGAGAAGGGAAAGGAGAAAGCGGACCAGGAGCCTGAGAGGAGCTGGTTCCAGACCAAGGAAGAGAGGAAGAAGGAAAAGAGTACGTCCTGGAGGGTCTCATCAGACTGACTGTTGTCGTTAAGTCATCAGTGTGGCCTAAAAATGTTTATCACTAGGCCTGGAGTTAGTATTATGGCAGTATAACCCGCTAGCGATCAATCAAGACACGGACACCTGTTATATTTTAAATTGGCCTTAGTTAACCTGGGGCAGGGCAGATATTAATACCCTAGACTACTTACCGTAGTGGGGCAGGTATGGGATACTTGCCCAATCCCACGCCATCTGCTTCTAATAATTCCTATCAAGCTACCTCCCATCCATAATCCCATATACTTGCTAATGCTCTTCATCTGGGCCAAATCCCCGTCCATGCCAGCCTTGTGCTTCTCTTCCACCTAACCCATGATGGCGAGCTTCCTTCTTCCTCCCTTCTCCGGTCTCTCCTCCTTCCCAAGATTCTCTCTGTCTTCCCACACCTGGGAGCCTTAGCCACACCCTATCCATTTGTCCTGCCCGCTGTAACAGCCTTTTATTAATTAGCATCAAAATACATCAGACCAACAGCTGACCATCCAGGCTTAGTGGGTAAAGTATTTGCTGTGCAAACCTAAGGACCTGACTTTGAATTTCCAGAACCTGCCTCACAGCTTTAAGAAATTAAAATGGCAGCATGTTTCTTTATCATGAGTAGATGTAACTTTTCCCTATTGAGGGATAGGGAAGGTTTTTCCACCTTCTGCTGTTAGGCAGAAGGGGTAGGGATGTCATATTTGAACATATGTCCCTTAGTTAAGCAGGCATGTTTGCTTCATAGGACAAACTCCTGAGGGTGAAAAAGTATACATACTTCTAATTCTAGTGGCAATTTCAAAATAATCTTCCATGTAGGCAATGGCTGCAATTTCAGAGACCCTGCCACTATTTGATGGTAGGCAGGAAGGGCGAGCGTGTTAGGCTTGCTTCTCCTGTAGAGGGGGCATGGCTGCTGGTGGAGGGTCTTGAGCACAAGGTAAAGCTGTCTTTGTCCTTGGTAGCAGGTATTGAGACAATGTGCACCTCCTGAGTCCTGAGGCAGCTGGGCTTAGTGAGCTGCAGGTGCTCAGCAGGGGAGAGGCAGCCTCAGCTGTCTTTCTCAGGTGGCGTGTGTCATCCACCCTGTTTTATGTTGTGAGACAAGAGTCTCCCATTGGTCTAGAACTCAGCAAATGGCCTAGTTGGGCTGGCCTTTGAACCCTAGGGATCAGCCTGTCCCTGCTACCCCAGACCTGGGATTATAAACAGATTACCACCACCCACTCTTCTTTCTTTCTTTCCTTTTTTTTTTTAATGGGTTCTAGGTGCCTGGGTTTACCTTTAACCCCTGCACTCTGGTGGCAGACGTGGGTGGATCTCTTTGAGTTCCAAGCAAGCCAGGGCTACAAGAGACCCGGTGTCAAAAGCCAGTTTAAAAAACAAGTTAGGGGACTAGAGAGATGGCTCAGCAGTTAAAAGCACTGACTACTCTTCCAGAGGTCATGAGCTCAATTCCCAGCAACCACATGATGGTTCACAACCATCTATAATGTGATCTGATGCACACTGTATACATAATAAATCTTTAAAACAAACAAAAAACCAAGTTGGTTTTGGGTATGAAATTCAGGTCCTTACTCTTTTAAAACTTTGTATATTTATTCTGAACAATTTGATCATGTATTAGTAGTATACATTGATCATACCCCCACATCTCATGCTGCCCCCCCCACTCTGTACTGAACCCCTTTCCAACAAGTTCCCTCCTGCTTTGAAGGTCACTTTTCATGGCCGCTGCATTTAATTAAGTCTGCCATGAACATGGGTGGGGGTTATTGAACAAGGGCAGCTTGCCAGGGCTGCACTCCTGAGGAATGTGACTCCCCTCTTCCCACAACTATTAACTGGGCAGCCCTTGGCCTCGTTCTTACCCGACAGGCAGTTTCCTAAGTGAGCCGTCACTCCCCCAGTTAACTTTTCATCTTTAAAGACATACTGAAACACCATGCTCTGCTCTCACTCCAGTTGCTAAGGCTCTGCAGGAGTTTGACTTGGCCTTAAGAGGGAAGAAGAAAAGAAAGAAGTTTATGAAGGATGCTAAGAAAAAGGGGGAGATGACGGTGAGTGGCCTCCTTCTGGAGTTAGGTCCCATGGAGCCCTGCTGTTCTTTGCTCATCCTTCTCTCTGCCCCTAGGCAGAGGAGAGGTCCCAGTTTGAAATCCTCAAGGCACAGATGTTTGCAGAGCGGCTGGCCAAGAGGAACCGCAGAACCAAGCGAGCACGGGCAATGCCTGAGGAAGAGCCTGCAGCAGGCCCTGGTAAGGGATGGGGAGTCCACCCTGATGCCTGCACCATAGCAGAAATCCATGAGGATGGCAGTGGCCAAGCTTTGGAGGAAGTGGGGCATACCAGTGTTCTCGCCTTCCACTGACTTTGGGATCCTCGCCCAGAACGTCAGGTGACTTAGTAGCCTCTGACCCATGTTTTTCTGTGTGCAGCCAAGAAACAAAAGCAGCAGAAGAGGTCTGTGTTTGATGAAGAGCTCACCAACACGAGCAAGAAGGCCCTGAAACAGTATCGAGCTGGGTGGGTTTTAAGTGCTGCTCAGCCCTCGGTGTATGTGTGTCCTTGCCCGCTCTTACCTAGAGCTTCACAGTGCTGTGACTCGGCCTTGTGTGCAAAAGCAGGAGAGGCGTTAAGTGTGCCCTTGTATAAGCTTGCCTGATCTAGACCTCTCCATGTGGCTTCTTGGGAAAGGCCTCTACCCACTGTCCTTAAAGCTGGTTGCTGGAAAGCCGGGTGTGGTGGCGCACGCCTTTAATCCCAGCACTCGGGAGGCAGAGGCAGGTGGATCGCTGTGAGTTCGAGGCCAGCCTGGTCTACAAAGTGAGTCCAGGATGGCCAAGGCTACACAGAGAAACCCTGTCTCGAAAAACCAAAAAAAAAAAAAAAAAAAAAAAAAAAAGCTGGTGGCTGGATTCCAGAAATGGATATTGCTTTATACAAGCTCATAGGAGCCTGAATCCCAGACACTGAACCTCACATGGCTGCACCCATCCTGCCCATGCTGCCCTTTCTATGAAGCCGAGATGTAGTGATGCCACTCGCATGCCCCACAGCCTGCCCATCTTAAATTTCCCCTCTCTTACAGCCCTTCGTTTGAAGAGAGGAAGCAGTTGGGTCTGCCCCTCCAGAGAAGAGGGAACTTCAAATCCAAGTCCAGGTAATGTTGCACTGTGGAGGGCAGAGGTGGTACTCACCGGGCTGGAGAAGCAAG
Source organism: Acomys minous (assembly GCF_964271855.1). Taxonomy (NCBI): domain Eukaryota; kingdom Metazoa; phylum Chordata; class Mammalia; order Rodentia; family Muridae; genus Acomys; species Acomys minous. The sequence goes on along the minus strand of NC_140485.1, from coordinate 67,977,844 downwards.
CTGTCGAGGCAGCACTGTTCCTCCTCTCTGTTGTTAATTTTGTCCATTTTAAAAATAGGTACAAGAGGAAGAAGTAACTCCAGTGGCGTGAAGAAGCTGGTGGGACGGATTTATATCCCTTCCCTGTGGGAAGTCATCTTGTCTTGGTCTGGTTCTTTTCCATTTGTAAAACAACAATAAACCTTGTTTAACAAACCTGCTATCTACGTGTGCAACTGTTGTTTTTGTCTTAGGGATTTAGTATCTAGGTGCTGTTTAAATTTTGAGACAGTGTCTCACTGTGCAGCCCAGGCTAGCTTGGAACCTATGATTTAGGTCTCAAGTTTGTGGCACAATAGATTAGTGGGATTACAAATGTACCTGCTGTGCCAGGCTGTGTCTCCCTTCCTGACTAGCTTTGCTTCGACATATCTTATGCAAGAAGTCTATTTGTAAGCTCAAATTCCCTCACCTCGGTTTGGTCTGCTCAGAAACTCTAAGCTCACCCACACTTGTCAACATAGGCTTCTGTTTAGGAAGTCGAGGCTCATTTGGTGCCAGAGTGTGATTCAGACCAGGTTATGTCTTTGGCAGAAAGATCTCCATGTTAAAAGGCAGGGGCCAACAAGAAGGCTTAGCCAATAAAGGCAAAGTCTGGCCTGGACTACTTCCTGGGGACCCACATAGTGGAAGGAAGAAAACAAGGTCTTACTGTTGGACCACACATGCAACCACAAACAAACAATAGATGTGGTCTAAATAGCCAAGTGCAGAACTCATTAGGGATATGCAGTGGTGTACAGATTGTTTCAGGGCACTCCTGAGACATTTCTGCTCATGGTAAGACATTGTAGAATGTCTTTTTTTTTTTTCCCCTCCTAATTGAGTGCTATGTCTTCATGTATACCTGCAAGCCAGAAGAGGGCACCAGATCTGAGTATAGATGGTTGTGAGCCACCATGTGGTTGCTGGGAATTGAACTCAGGACCTCTGAAAGAGCAGCCAGTGCTCTTACCCACTGAGCCATCTCTCCAGCCCTGTAGAATGTCATAAAATGTCTTACCATGAGTAAAATTTGGCTCAATAGCTAAATGACCCCCACTACAAAAAAAATGATGCCTCGACATAGGCATGTATCACCCACAATTCTCTGGCCACCCATGTTGCTACTCAAAGTTAGGAAAGTAGACAAACCACTGGGCTAGGATGGTGATGGTTGTAGAACAAAGCTGAAGCCCTATGCTCATCAGTTAACCAGTACAGCAAAAAGACAAGCACACATACAGACCACAGACTTTTTAAAATCATTGTTTTTTTTATTAATTTGCTTTATAGGCTAAAGTGCATAGTAAAGACAAAAAAAGGAGATGCATACATAAGAAAGGGGCTTTCCTGGTCAACATTAGAAAGGACCTGAGATGCCTAACTCTGTTCTAAGGAACATGGAAAGAGATGCGGATGCAGGTAGTGGGCCTGGGGCCTGCAGAAGCTGCTGGCATGCTAACCCTACCCAGGCAAAGGCTGCAAGGGAGGGTGCCAGGACAAGACTCACAGGAGGTGCTGCAGACACTGAACCCGCAGGCAGCACCACCAGAGTCTCTCCTACAGAGACACCCTCCCACCCACCACCCCACCCCGTTATTTGAGTGCAAGTTTCAAGAGGGTGCAGGGGTCACTCAGCCTGTGCCTGCTGTGAGAGCCCCACCCCACTGGGATGTCTATGACTATGTAACTGGGTCAAGAGTTGGTAAAGTGCCTGTCACAGGCCTCCGTCTCCAGGAGGGCGGGAGCCCATGGAATGGGATGCTAGGGATCTTGTGCTCCTTGAAGGGTAAGTGGTTCCTAAAGCTCTGGGCTGCTGTTATTACAATGGAAGTTAGTCAGCAAGTTAGGGACTGGCCATGTGAAGCAGTGCACCCTGGGAACACACAGAAGTGCTGTCCACACTAGGACCCAATTATCCTAATAGCCCTGGGTGGAGGCCAGATGCTCCCAGGAGTCCTACTTGCTGCAAGAGAGGAGCTGCGAGCTGCGGGCTCTGTTCAGTGCTGGAGGTGACTTACTCTAGTGCAGGGGTATACCTAGAATCACGTGGGCAAGCCCTGGAAGTGGATCCTTGAACAAGTGCGAAGACTACACAGGGCACTAATAAGCTGGTTCTCCCACAGGGAGCCAACCCTGGCTCTGAGGTGGCAGGGCAAAAGGCTTGGGGTGTCAACTTCTACATCATCCTGTGGATCTCCTCAAAGTTCATCAGGTTGTTGGCTGTGTCTGACCAGGCAGGGTGCTGGGCTCCATCCATCTCGGAGGCAAGCTGGTTGCTTCTCTCCAGAGTATGATTTTCACCACCAATCACCTCCTGGCACTCGGGACAGGTGGCCCTCTGCATGGCTCCACCACACTCAGTGATGACATAGATGTGGCCATTGGGGCACTTGAACCAATGGCCACGAGGGACACCTAAGGCGGTGACAATCTGCACCCGTTCTTCCTCTGAGATGCCCAGGCCAGAGCAGGGAAGGATGGTTTTCAGAGCATCCATCTTTTTCTGCACAAGCTGGTCATCTTCCTGGGTAAACTTACATGTTTTTTCGAGAATATTCCGGATGCTGGAGACCTCTTCTGCTGTGCTGCCTTTCACCTTCTCTGCCATCTTGCAGCGCATCAGGAGGTTCACTAAGTAGGTGAGCCTCTGGATTTCACTCTGGAGGTCGCTCAGTTCCTGGCTGCTGAAGCTCAAGCGCTTCTTGGCCAGCCACCCATGAACCTGTTCCAGACGAGTCCTGACACTCTGCCGTTCTAAGGGATGCACCTTTTCCAGGGACCCCTCGAGGTTGGCCAAGCGGTCATAGAAGCTGATGGAATTCTCCACGTGGCCCAGGTCCTTCATGGATAGGTTGTTCTGGGCTAGCTTCTCTTGGAGGCCCAGGAATTCTTGAGGACGCAGCTGGCAGAAGAGGGTCTTGCTCTCCAGCAGGGCCTGAAGCTGCTCCTGGCTGGCTGCAATCTCCCCTGCAGAGCCCTGGATCTTCTCCTTCACCATTTCTATCTCCTCCAGCCGCTGTTTGATGCTGCTTCCGTACCTCAGGTTTTTGCGGATGGGAACCTGGCAGATGGGGCAGACCTTCAGCTTGATGGCAACTTTGTCATCCTTCTGCTCATTCATGTAGCGGTCAAGGGCTTGTACCTCAAAGATATGGTTGCAGTCTTCAAGCTGCACAAAACGGGCATCAGGCTCATCCTCAAAGCCAAAAAAGATTTGGGTAACCTCATCCAGATGGCAGACACGGCACTTCTTGGGACATGGCTCCCCACACAGACCAATGCAAGGGTGGCCACAAGCCAGCAGCTTAGTACAAGGCACATAGCATGGGCGCCGGTTGCAGGGCTCTGAGCAGAGTTTAGTACACTGGTAGTGCTGGCAGCGCCAGACACAGGGCTCCACACAGGGGCTGCACAGCTCCCCACACTTCTTCTTGCACTGGCTATGCACACAGCGATTCTGACATGTCCGCTGGCAGGGTGGACACTCACCAATGCAGGGCTCCTGGCACTTGTGTGAGCAGATGAGCAGGCGCTTGCAGGGCTCTTGACAGCGCTCATGGAATCGCCCTTCAAAGCAGCTGTGGCAGGAGCCTGGGCAAGGATGGCCGCAGTCTAGGATAGTGTCGCACTTGGTGGTGCACTTGACTGGCAGACCATATTTTATATCTTCCACATTGCCGCACTTCACCAGTTGATTGTGCCCACAGTTAAGTCTCACGGTGACCTTTTCTGAACACAGACGCACACAATCCTCACCGCACAGGTGGCTGCATCTGTGGCCACATCTTAGTACCTTGGGGCAAGGCTCCTGGCAACAAAAATCTGACTCTGACATTGAACAAGGGACCATCTGTTGGTGACCACACTGAAGAATGGTTTTGGGCACTTTCACCTGACAAGGCTGACACTCCTGGAAGCAAACAAGTGGGCACCGGTGCCCATCCTGGCATATGACTTTTTGGCATGGCTTCATGCACTGGAACTCCGTATGGGAAGAGTCGTAGGGGTGGCAGGCACGTGTGCATACGTGCCCACAGGCCAACCGGAACTCACAGGGTAGGCTGCAGCCTCCTTCCGGCACTTTCTGGAAGTCAGAAGCTTTGGATACAAGAGTGTGGGTATCAGGGTGGTTCTGGCAACAGAGGCGGAGTGATGGGCCTATTTGGTTGTTCTCTCGAAGTGTGTGGATGATCTTGCTCCACAAGGGCACCCTGCCAAGCATTTGCATGTTCCCAATGCAGTACATGCCCTTCTTGGCCCGGGACAAGGCTACGCAGATGCGGTTGGGGATCTGGAGGAAGCCTGCCTTGCCCTCTTGGTTGCTCCGCACGAGGGAGAGGAGGATGATGTCATTCTCTTCCCCTTGGTACTTGTCCACCACATGGACCCTGATGCCAGCAAATCTCTTGGCAGGCATAAGTTTGCGCAAACAGAAGAGCTGCCCAGTGTAGGTGGTGAGGATGGTGATCTGGGAGGGCAGGTACTCCTGGCACAGCAAGTACTGGCACAGTTCCACCACAAAGTGTGCCTCGTGCTGGTTCTGGTGGCTTTTGCCTTCCTGGATCTCCTGTTCAGGAAAGTTGTGCTCCACAAAGAAAAGGTTGGAGGAGACCCCCTGAAAAGCAAGGCGGCAACACATCAGAGACTCCCTTGTAACACTTTTCCCCTTCCCTTCAACACTGGGGACTGAACCCAGAGCCTCATATATATGCTAAGCAGGTGCTATACCGCGGAGCTACACCCCAGGTCTTGGCACTTGTTTTTCTCATCTCATGGACACTGACCCACAGGAAGAGACTTTGTGCTTTCCCCCACCCCCCTCGAGACAGGGTTTCTCTGTGTAGCCCTGGGTGTCTCAAACTCACAACCATCTGTCTGCCTCTGCCTCTAAAGTTCTGGGATTACGGCGTGCACCACCACGCCTGGCTGACTTTGTGCTTTTTGTGCCCTCCACCTCACAATCTTTAACTTTGAAGTGAGTCACCCTGTGCTTTATCTTAGGCCATGGCACTGAGATGGAGAATCCTCAGGCCTACTTCAGCTTTCCAAGTAGCTGATCAGCTGTCATGGCCAAGGGAACAAGCAGTAGCTGGTGCTGTGCTGAGCACTCCACTGTTGACTGCTGCACACGGGCTCCTCTGCAGGGCTGGGGACAGGGCAGGAGCCATCGTTCTCACTGCACAGCACCTGGCTCTCTTGCCTGACTTGCTCAAGGTAACAGCTGCCAAGTGTTCCTCCTAAGGCTCAGCAATCCTGAGCTGGCTCTATCCTCCAGCCTCCCCACCCTTTTTTTTTTTTTGAGACAGGGTTTCTCTGTGTAGCCTTGGCTGTCCTGGACTTGCTTTGTAGAACAGGCTGGCCTCGAACTCACAGCAATCTGCCTGCCTCTGCCTCCCAAGTGCTGAGATTAAAGGCGTGCGCCACCACACCTGGCTCTCCCCTGCTTTTTATCACAGATTTTTAAAAATTTATATGTATGAGTGTTCTATCTGTACATAGGTGCCAGCAGGCCAGAAGAGGGCATCAGATCCCATCACAGATGGTTGTGAGGCAATATGTGGGTGTTAGGAATTGAATTCAGGACTTCTGGAAGAGCAGCCAGCGTTCTCACCCACTAAGTTATCTTTCCAGCCCCCTCTGTTTTAATTTTAATATGTGTGTATGTCCATGTGTGGGTATGTGCACCTGAGTGTGGGTACCCATAAAGACTGAAAGATGCTGAGAGGCCAAGAGATGATCAGTGTTGGATCCCCTCCTGGATTAGAGGCAGCTAAGGGACCCAGTTTGGAGGACCCAGTGTGGGTGCTAGGAACTGAACTTGGGTCCTCTACAAGACAGTATGCACTTTTTTTTCTTTTCAATACACACTCTTTCAAGACAGGGTTTCTCTGTGTAGCCTTGGCTGTCCTGGACTCACTTTGTAGACCAGGCTAGCCTGGAACTCACAGGGACCCACCTGCCTGTGCCTCCGGAGTGCTGGGATTGAAGGCGTGCGCTGCCACCACGTGGCTCAGTACACACTCTCAAGTGCTGAGCCTTCTCCAGGCCCCCTCTACTACTTTCAAAAGCCTTTTTTTTTCCTCTCCTGAGGAACAGAAACCTCCTAGGCTGCTGACACCATCAGAGATGACCAGAAAGGACAGACTGACCTTAATCTGCTCATACTTGAGAACAGAGGGATGGTTCTCCAGATCCCGGTAAATGTGGGGGGTCAAAAGGCGGGCGATTTCAGGACGCATGCGGTGCTGAAACAACACATGTTATTAGCAACAAGTCTTAGGCAAAGGGCCATTTCTCTGGAGGCTACAGTTCCCGCAGGGGAGGTAACACTCAAGAGCACTAGCAGAGAGCCAGTGGCTTCATCCGAGAAGCAGGGGACCCTGCAATGGTTTCAGACAGTATTGCTGATGTACTATTTCAGCGATGAACCAGTTCTAGCTGCTGGCAGCTGGCATGTACCCAGGTGCGTTCTGCAAGTCTATATAGTAACACAAGCTCAGCCTCTCACCTGGTGATTCAGATGGACGAAGGGGATGTTCACTTTTACCAGCCGTTCAAACAGGGACACCTCAAGGTTGAAGTTCTTGGCCAGATCATACACATTAGCACTGGGGCACAGCTGTGGAAAGAAACATGTCTGAGAACTCTTGGCTGGAAACACACTGATCACCCAGCAGCATGTATTTCAAGCACCTTCTGTTGAAGGTTCAGGACTAGTCTAGATGCTGACAGGTTGAGCATTAATAGTGAGGAGGACCATGAAGAATTCAAGATGATGTAACAGAGAGCCTGAGCCTGAGGGTGGCAATTCTTTGGCTAGACCTCTGAACAGTGGCATCTGAGTTGACAACAGCATGAAGGAAGTTGCAAAGCCATGATAAGGGACAGGAAGGACAATGAAGGAAAGCCCTGAGCAGATGAGGTAAGCCAGAGACACAGGACAAGGCCCACTCTGGCTTTTGAGAGGGTCTTCCTATTAGCAGCTTCTAGGCCAGGTATGTGCATGTCCCTGTAATCCCACATTTGGGAGGTGGAGGCAAGGGTCAGTTGTATAAAGCTATCCTCAGCTACAAAGTGAGTTTGAGGCTAGCCTGGGCTACATGAGACCATCTCAAAACCAAAGGAGATTGATTTTTAACATCAAGAACAGTGAGAAGCCCCTGGAGGGCTTTAAGAGTGACATGCTCAAGCTGGGCGTGGTGGTGCGTGCCTTTAATCTCAGCACTCAGCAGGCAGAAGCAGGTGGATTCCTGTGAGTTTGAGGCCCGCCTGGTCTACAAAGTGAGGCCAAGACAGCCAGGGACACATACAGAGAAACCCTGTCAGGAAACAAACAAACAAAAAAAAAAAAAAAGAAAGAAAGAAAGAAAAAAAGAAAAAGAAAAAAAAAAGAAAAGAAAAAAGAAAAATACAACAACAAAAAAAAAAAAGAAAGAAAAAAAAGAAAAATACAACAAAAGACTTAAGGAACTATGTGAGGGCTGGAGAGATGGCTCTATAGTAAAGAGCATTGGTTGCTCCTGCCGGGTCCCAAGTTCAATTCTCAGCACCCATGTAACAGCTCACTGTTTGTAGTTCCAGTCTAAGGGGATCTGATATTCTCTTCTGGCTTCTAAAGGCACTGCAGGTATGTGGGACACAGACATATAGGCAAAACACCCATACACATGAAATTTAAAAAGACACAGTTTAAATAAGTTACTAATATTATTATTGTTTTTTTTTCAAGACAGAGTTTCTTTGTGTAGCCCTGGCTAGCCTCAAACTCACCTACTCTGCCTCCCAAGTGCTGAGATTAAAGGCATATACCACCACCACCACGCTCAAGTTTTTTTCCCCCCAAGGCATATTGAAGTAAGCAAGGTGGTATAGTTCTTTTTTTCTTATTTTTGGTTTTGGAGACAGGGTTTCTCTGTGTAGCCTTGGCTGTCCTGGACTCACCTTGTAGCCTGCCTTTGCCTCCCGAGTGCTGGGATTAAAGGTGTGCGCCACCACGCCCGGCTGGTGGTACAGTTCTATAACCCAGTGGTCTAATGCAGGAGGATTAAAATTTGAAGCCAACCTGGTCTGTATGGCTAGGGAGAGTTCAGGGGTAAGGTGGAATGCCTGCCTGGCATCTCTAGTCATGGGGCTGAGGAGGAAAGAACATGGATGAAAGGAAAGAAGCAAGCAAGCACAAAGAGTTACCAGTAAGCTTACGCACTGCTAAGTGGAGAGGCCAGGGTCTTCTGCTTGTCCTATCCCCCAGAGAACACACCATCTTCTAAGAATTCTTGCTTTTACCTGCTGGTGGTCCCCAATCAGAATGAGATGCTGGCAAGCTTTGCTTAGCGTGGCAATGGTGTGGGCCTCAAGAACCTCAGCAGCCTCTTCTACAATGACGATCCGAGGCTCGACCTGCTGCAGGATCTGGCGGTACTTGGCAGCACCTCAAATCAGGAAAGATGGGAGAGGCTCCCTTGAACTAGTGGCACAAGACCCAAAGGGCCACCTCTTTTGCATCTTTCCTGCGCTTGTAGAAACTAAGCCCTCCTGCTCATCTGGGGCTGGAGTGGGCACCGAGTGAGAGGCGGGCACCGAGTGAGAGGCGGGCACCGAGTGAGAGGCGGGCACCGAGTGAGAGGTGGGCACCGAGTGAGAGGCGGGCACCGAGTGAGAGGTGGGCACCGAGTGAGAGGTGGGCACTGAATGAGAGAATGGGCACCAAGGGCACTGAGTGGTCTTGAGCTTTATGCTTGTTGGTTGAGTCTTAAGCTCTGCAACAAGTAGGAAAATATCACCAAGAGTTCCCAAGATAAGGAAGGGCAGCTTGAAACAGCTCTCACCATGTTTTTCTTCATCTGATGGGATCTGGCTGCAAGGTGAACTTGGCTTCAACAGGTAATCCCCCATACCCTCCTACCTGTGGTTGTCATGCCCACAACCTGGGCATCTTTAAGGATGTGCAGGTCTTCCTGGAGTCTTAGCTCGGCCATTCTTTCTGCTGATGTGCGGTACTGGCGTTCATAGCTGAGGATCTTCCGGCGTGTGTCAGCTTGGTACATCTGCAGCCACAGCCTGGAGAATGAAGAAGCAGGGAAAGGAAGCCTTTCTTTAGTAAGTGATGTGCCAGTTCCAGAAGTGAATGCTAAAACCCTACCGGGTTTATAGGCCAGATAGAGAGACTCAGAGACCCAGAATTACAGAAACCAAGAGACTAAAATGTCCCTTAAAAGACGTGCAAGGTCATTCAGAGGTCAGGAGGAGGTGAGGACACAGAATAGAGACACAGCTTTGTTATCAGAGCTTCCCAACGGCCTAATCTGCCTCTCCTGAGCTGCATGAGGTCCTGCCTAGTGTGACCCATCCTAGGAACCGAGCAGAAATCCCACAGCACGTGATACAGGCTGGCTGGGCACCACACCCGTACCTATAGAGCTGCCAGCGGGAGTTCAGGTCCAGCTGCCAGACGTCATGGATGGCATTGGCTTCGGCCTCAGTCATGGTGTTCAGTTTGCCAAGCTCAACCTTCACTTTCTTCTTCATTTTCTTTTTCTGTTCACGCGGGATCTGCAGACATCAACACCAAGCAAGAGGCGGTGAGCAGAGGCCCCAACACAGATGCTAAGGGGCTGCCAACCCAGTGAACTCTGTCTCACTCTTCCAACAGCTTCTCCCTCATGAGAAGCTACACAAAGCTCCCAAGAGCTGCCCGGGCCCAAGCCTGTCCTGTCTCTTTTCAGGCAGTATGACCCGGGGGCCAGCTTGGCAATGTGAAGAGCACTGGGAATGACCCCACTGGCCAGACATGGCTGACACACACTGGCCAGACACGGCTGACACTGGCCAGCTTATTGTTTGCCTTTTAAAATCACACACAATGTCCCAGATACCATCATGATGTTTGTTTGTTTTTCGACACAGAGTTTCTCTGTGTACCCTTGGCTGTCCTGGACTCACTTTGTAGACCAGGCTGGCCTCGAACTCACAGAGATCTGCCTGCTTCTGCCTCCCTAGTGTGGGGAATAAAGGGATGTGCCACCATGCCTGGCTCATCATGACATTTTCTAACAAATGTGTTTGTGCTCTGCCCCTTTCCCTACTGCTTCCCTCTGAACTCACTTTGGCTACCATCTATTTATCTTTCTAAAATGAGGTGTGTCATTAAAGTAGAGGAGAGTGGGCTCTTGGTGAATGCTCTCTGGGCCATTGCTTAGGAGCAGGTACTTAATACAGGCCTCTACAATGGTCCAGGGCACTCACAATATCTTAAGAGAAAGTACTATTGTCTGGATCTGCCACTGAATGAGGCGTCAAGATTTTATGAAGACTGTCATGTGAAACAGATGTCACCACCCTAAAGCTCTCAACCCCAGGTGACACAACAGAGAGAAGACCAATTCACAGTTTTAAGAACTAGACTCAGCGGGGCGGTCGTGGCGCACACCTTTAATCCCAGCACTCAGGGTTAGGGTTATGGTTAGGGTTAGGGGGAGGCAGAGGCAGGTGGATCGCTGTGAGTTCGAGGCCAACCTGGTCTACTAAGCAAGTCCAGGATAGCCAAGGCTATACAGAGAGACCCTGTCTTGAAAAAAAAAGAGAGAGAGAGAGACCTTCACCCTCAGTAAGGGTTACAAATGGTACTTGGCATAGCCAGTCTCCTGTTGTCATAGTAAATGATTGACCAAAAGCAGAAGAAAGTTTACAGGAGACTAACTCACACCACTCTAGGTCTAAGATAAGATAAGTGCGATCCCAGGCTGACTCAAGCATGGCATCTGCTTTCTGGTTTTACTTTCATCCTCTATACCTGCACTGGCTGCTCACAGACAACGTGACTGACAAGGCAGGTGAAATAATGAGCAGGGACAGGACGTGGGGTGACGCCCACATGCCACGTGCTTCTGAAAGCCCCACCCAAAGGAGCATCCTGGCACCTGCTTCTCATCTAAGCTGCTGGTTTTGCTAGGCAACATCATAGGGTTTCTACCCTCGGGCTAGGCATGAATGGTACAGCAGCCAGCTGTGACGATGAAGTGACCACTTAACAGTGGTAACAGCAGTGGCCAAACCCTCCAGAGCCTGGTCTAACCCAGGTCTGCCTGGTAAGACAGAATCCTCTTCTCCATTCTGTTGGGGCTTTTAGGAAAGGAAGTTAGTTTACCTCCCATTCTTCTGTAGCTTGCTCCTGTGTAGCTGCAGTTCCAGGTCCATACTGGTCTAGTCTCATGGCCAAAAGCATTTTAGCCAACTCTTGGTCTGCCCCATTCTCCTCCTTCTTCCTTCTCCGGGGTCTCACCACCTCTTCCTCTTCAATCACTCGGTCCGCTTGAATCAGGTCAGCTTCCTCTGCAATCTCGATTAGGGAACCCTCCTCTTCCCCTTCCTCCTCCTCTTCCCCTTCTGCCTGGGCTAAGAGAGGAAGCAGGTGGGACAGGGCAGCTATAAAAGCTCACACACTAAGCTGTCTCATGGCCCTAAGTAGTCCTGGGAAGGGAAAGTGGGAGGAATGCCAGGGACAGACTTAACAGTTTGTCTGTTTGCTTCTTATACTTTATGATGGTTTAAAAATAATAATAAGGCGGCTGGAGATGTGGCTCAGAGGTTAAGAGCACCATCTGCTGTTCCAAAGACCCCAAGTTCAGGGGCTGGAGAGATGGCTCAGAGGTTAAGAGCACTGACTGCCCTTCCAAAGGTCATGAGTTCAATTCCCAGCAACCACATGGTGGCTCACAACCATCTCTTCTGGCCTGCAGGCAGAATGCTGTATACATAATAAATAAATAAATAAATAATTTTTAAAAAATCCCAAGTTCTCAGCAACCACATGGTGGCTGACAGCTACCTGTATTGAGATCTGGTGCCTTCTTGTGGTGGGCAGGCACACATGTGGGCAGAGTATTGTATAAATGATAAATAAACCTTTTTTTAAAATCATAATAAAAGAAGGCTCTTTTTTATTGTTGGGTTTTTTTTTTTTTCCAGACAAGGTTTTTCTGTATTACAGAGCCCTGGCTGTGCTGGACTCTTTCTGTAGACTAAGGTGGCTTCAAACTCAGAGGTCCACCTGCCTCTGCCTCCTAAGTGGTGGGGTTAAAGGCATGCACCACCACGCCCAGCCTTGTTATTGTTTTATTGTTTTTCTTCAGACAGCGTTTCTATATAGCCCTGGCTGTCCTGGACTCAGTTTGTAGACCAGGCTGATCTGGAACTCACAGAGATCTACTTGCCTCTGCCTCCCCAAGTGCTGGGATTACAGGCATGTGCCACCACTGCCTGGTTTTTTGAGACAGGGTCTCTCTCTCTTTTTTAAAATTAATTAATTTATTTATTATGTAGACAGTGTTCTGCCTGCATGTACACCTGTAGGCCAGAAGAGGGCATCAGATCACATTAGAGATGGTTGTGAATTACCATGTGGTTGCTGAGAACTGAACTCAGGACCTTTGGAAGAGCAAGTGGCACCCTTAGCCACTGAGCCATCTCTCCAGCCACGAGACAGGGTCTCTCAACAGCCCTAATTTTCCTGAAGCTCATTATGTAGACCAAGCTGGCTTTGAAGACACAGAGTTCTGTCTGCCTTTGCCTACCTAGTGCTGGAACCAAAGGTGTGTGTCACCATGCCTCCCTTGTAGTTGTTACACACAGTTAAGGGAGATCTTGACTTCTGGTCCTCCTGCCTCTACCTCCTGAATCCTGGGATTACATGCATGTGCCCCGCTGCCTGGCTTCAGGGTGCTGAGGATGGAATCCACAGCTTTGTGCCTGCCAGGCCAGCAGTCTACTGAGCTGCACCCACCGCTCTGACTCTTCAGTTTCTAAACAGTACTTTCCATGCATGCTGAACAATACTCTCTAATTTGCAGTGCTCCCCATCAGTTTGCGACTCACTTTCCTGCTAAGTCTTTTGCTGACTGACTCAGATTTGTCAAGATGGGCACTGCAGTTGAGCCGTATTGTTCTGGCTTCCACTGCACTCCATCTGATGGTGTCATCTTACCTGTGTTCTCAGGTCCTGCTGGAGCACTCTGAGCAAAAGAGCCCACACCAAGCCCCAGCCATTCAAGCATCATGGAATGCTTCGAGGGCTGGACACAGACCCAGTCAGCATCCTGTGAAAGACGAATTGTCATGAGAATTCTGTGACAGCCAGTATGAAGACAGTGTCTTCTCAAAGGATTTAAAATTCTTTCCTAGCCAGGTATGGTGGCGCACGTCTTTAGTCCCAGCACTTGGGAGGCAGAGGCAGGCGGATCACTGTGAGTTCAAGGGCAGCTTGGTCTACAAAGCGAGTCCAGGACAGCCAAGGCTACACAGAGAAACCCTGTCTTGAAAAACAAAAACAAGAAAGATGAAAATCTTTCCTGAGGATAAATATCAAGAGCAGGTTCTTGCTTGGTTTGTGTGAAGCACTGGGTTCTAACCCAAGCACACAGAAAATCTAACCCCCAAACCTTACAGTTCAGAGGCTGCAGCAGGGTGGCAGAGGGACACACCATTAGTCCCAGAACTTGGGAGGCAGAGGCAGGTGGATCTCTGGGTTTGAGGCCAGCCTGGTCTACAGAGCTGGTTCCAGGACAGCCAGAGCTATACAGAGAAACTCTGTCTCTGAAAACAAACAGACAGACAAACAGAGGCTGCTGAGTTAGTCGTACATGCTTGTAATCCTAGCACCTGGGGAGTAGAGGCAGGGGGATCAGAGGTCTGAAAGATAGCTTCAGGTATATAGTGAATTTGAGACCAGCATGGGCCCTTGTTTGCTTGTTTGTTTGTTTATTGGAGACAGGGTTTCTCTGTGTAGCCCTGGTTGTCCTAGAACTCAATTTATAGACCAGGAGGGCCTCAAACTCACAAGGATCTGCCTGTCTCTACCTCCTGACTGCTGGGATTAAAGGGCATGAAGCCACCACTACCTCTGTCTTAAAATTAAATTCTGGGGCTACAAAACTGGAACATTTAATACTATTTACACAAAATGCTCAAATCCAAACATCTAGCCTGTCTTGACAAAGTCAAGAGGACCAGGGCAACAAGAAGCCTTTGTACCAAATGGCACCAGGCAGGTGGAGCTCAGCTGCACCATCCATGTGGCCACCAGCTCTCTGTCCCACTGCTTCTCACCAGCCCAGTGAGACAAGGACAGAGAGGGGCTTAATGACTCCTTGCAGTGTAATCACACACCTGCCTACTTGGGATCACTCTGATACAAACCCACATTCAGTCTATATGCTCCACACCTGTCGACTCCCAAGTCTCTGAGATGGACTATGAATTTTTCTATATGACACTTTTTTTGGAGACAAGGTTTCTCTGTGTAGCCCTGGCTGTCCTAGATTCACTTTGTAGACCAGGCTGGCCTTGAACTCACAGTGATCTGCCTGCCTGCCTCTGCCTCCCGAGTGCTGGGATTAAAGGAGTGTGCCACCACACCCAGCTTTGGGACAGCACTTCAATGTGCATCCTTAGAACTCACTGTGCTACCCAGGCTGGCCTAGAGCTTGCAGCCATCCTCTTGTCTCTGCTGCTGGGTGTTAGGCATGTGCTACTGTATCTACTCAAATTGCCATGTTTTCCTAAGCCAAAATTGTAAGCGCTAGCAATTTCACAGTTCTCAACCTAATGCTACTGTTTTCCATGTGTGTGCTCCTGTGTGTGTATGTCAGTTAGTCAGTCAATCAGTCTGTCTGTGTGCTTGTGCTAGGGACCAAACACAGGACCTTGCTCTTGTTAGTTAAGTACTCTTCTACTCAGTAAACCCCAAACTCCAACTTAATGTTACCCCATTTTGTAGAGAATAAACAGGCACATAAAAAGAATTCACTTGTTTAGAGCAAAACTCATGCAGGTACAAAGCCAGCAGGTCCACTGCGCAGCCTTGTTCCTAACCAGGACCCTCAACTGTTTCTCATCACAGGAGGGAGTGCTTCACTCCTGCAGCATCAGGTCTACAGACAGATCTGGCTATGCTGGAGCTGCCTCCATGTGCTGAGCATCCTCTGGGCAGCCCTACCTGCATGGGTCCATTCATGAGGCTGTCCCAGTGCTGAGGAGAGATGTACTTCTCCAGGTGCTGCTCCCGCAGGACACCAAGCATAGTGCACTCCAGGGTCTGGGCCCCTTCCTGAAGTACTTGCTCTGACTCCTTCATCTCTGTCACAATCTGCCAAGAACAGAAAGAAAGAGGCAATGAAGAAACATTCTCTCCCAAATCCAGCCTCTGCCCTGAGAGAAAATAAAGTCAAGAAAGGAAAAACAAGAGTGAGTAATAAGTAAACACTCCAGCCAACAAACCAGTTTCTCAAGTACATCATGTGGTCTTGAAACCCAAGGACTAGTGTTTAACGGCCTAACCTGGCAGTAAGCAAGATGAGCAAAGGACATGGTGGAAGAAACAGGGAAAACAGACCTGAGGCACTCTGGTCAAATTTCACGCCCCATAGCCTCCTCTTCTTCCTTGATAAGAAGACCTGGGATCTTTTTCTCCACAAGACACAGGTTCTTGCTACATTGCCCAGGCTGTTCCTAAACTTTTAGCTTAACCAATCCCTCCTGCCTCAGTTTCCCTAATAGCTGGGAATAAAAGTATGTGCCATCCCATCCAGTTGTGATTTTGAGTGGGAACCCTGATCATAAAAGAGCTACTTCCCAAGCCAGGCTTGATGGAGCACACCTTAAATCCTAGCACTCTGGAAGCAAAGGCAGGCAGATCTCTGAGTTGAGGCCAGCCTGGTCTACTTCCACGATAGCAGACAGTACACAGAGAAACCCTGTCTTGAAAAATCAAGACACTTCCAGTCACTGGCTAAGAATGTGGGTGGTTTGGGGGAAGAAGACTGAAGGTCCTGGCAGGAGTGGAGCTTTTTCTCTCTTTGTCTTGGGCACCAAAGGATTAGCAGAATGAAATGCTAGAAGGAGGCTGGGCCCTTCAGAGGGCTTGAGGAGCCTGCCAGAAAGCAGCTGCTATGCTCTGTGAGGTCCTCAAGCCCCTTGCCTATTCTGGAATTAGGACTTACACTCATATAGGCCCTTCGAAGGTGCATGGGCAGGCTGCGGCGGAATTCCCGCTTGTTCCTCAGCTCCCTCAGGGTGAACTGCTTCAGGATTTCACTGTTGCTCCTTCCGCCCACTCGCACAATGCTGGTCTTCTGGCACCTGTAGATGCCTGTAAAGCAATGTGCAGTATTCCAGAGCTCAGAAGAGTGATGCTGAGTTTGCTCAGGTGAGAGTTGTGCATGTCAGGACCTTACTTCAATTGGTCGCTTAAGGGAATAAACTTGAGCTTATAGGATACTCACCCCATTTTGTTTTTGTTTTTCGAAACAGGGTTTCTCTGTATGGCCCTGGCTGTCCTGGACTCACTCTGTAGACGAGGCTGGCCTTGAACACACAGAGATCTGCCTGCCTCTGCCTCCTTAGTGCTGGGATTAAAGGCGTGCACCACCACTGCCCGGCACTCACCTCATTTTGTGTGAGAAGGCTACAAATATAATGTGAGCTGCCAAGCTGAAAAGTGTAGTGCTTAAGAGCAGGGACATGGACTTAGACAAGTGAAGAGAGAACTCTTGGCTCTAATAATGTGTAACAGCACAAGAAAGGTAGTGAGGCATGGAACTGGTGGCTTACTCTATGTGACGGCCCTGTGTAGTTACAGTCTGGATAAGCAAAAGCCTATCTCTGCAGCTCCAAGCATGGCCCAAGCAAGCAGCCAGACATGTGACCCATTCCACACACGGAACGGCTGCTTATATGTTGGAGACACAGCTTTGATTTGCTTTCCTGTTTCAATCTTGGCTCATTAAACCACTTACTCCAACAGCCACAGCTCTAATACTGAAGGACCTGCTGCTGCAAACACACAGAAGAGACTGGAGCTGGCTGCGGGGTAGAGTCTACAAGGGCTTCTGTATGTGGAAAAAGCACAGAGAAATGCAGAGCCATGGTTCAACAAAAGGAGGAGTGCATACTTATTTATTCATTGGGCCAAACAGCATTACAAGGATTTATTTTATCTTTATATATATATATATATATGTAACTGTCAATAGGGGCCCATGGGGGACGGAAGATGGTGTCCAATCTGCTGGAGTTGGTATTACAAGTAGATTGAGAGGTGTTCAGTGTGGGTACTAGGAACTGAGCTCAGGTCCTGTGGAAGAGCACCAGGCACTCTTAACCACTCAGCCATCTCTCCAGTACCTAATGAGTATTTTTTTGAGTGATTAAATAAATACAGCAATTTCTCTAGCCCTTGATGTTTATGGTCCATGGCACAGATTGCCACCCCCTGTCCCAAATTTACAGGGGCGGCAGAGATGGCTCAGCATTTAAGATCACTGCTGCTCTTCTAGAGGACTGAGTCTGGTTCCCAGCACCCACACAAACACCTGCAACTTTAGTCCAGGGGATTGGACTCTTTTAGTCTCTGATAACACTAGGAATGCATGTGGCACATATGCAGGCAAATGCCCAAACACATAAAATAAAAATAAATGAATCTTCAAAAACTTAAAATTTAAAAAATACAAAAAGAAAATGGAGAAAGGGAACTTGGCAATGGGACCAGTCTACGTGAGATATTTAAGGTAAGGTTTCATGAATGAGTTGGTACAAGCTGGGTTAGATGCGCTTACGCTGAGGTGGGGAGGGAAAAAGGGGACAGTCAAAGGAGAAGAACTCAGGGACTGAAAGTGACTGGTGCCCCTGGGTTTGGGAAGCAGAAGGATAGAGGGTGCTCAGGGTGCAGAGCAGGGCAGATCAGCGAGCCCTGCTGTGTCAAGATAAAGACTGTGTACAAGAGCCTGGCAGTGGTGGCGCACGCCTTTAATCCCAGCACTTGGGAGGCAGAGGCAGGTGGATCTCAGTGAGTCTGAGGCCAGCCTGGTCTACAAAGTGAGTCCAGGACAGTCAAGGCAACACAGAGAAACCTTGTCTCGAAAAACCAAAAAAAAAAAAAAAAAAAAAAAAAAAGACTGTATACAAAGATGAGAAAGCCACTGAAGTTGCTGACTGTGTGCATGTGCGCTGTGCGTGTGCCTGCTTGCCTGTGCTTGAGTGGTACTGAGGATGGAGCCTGGGCCATGTGACACAGGAGAAAGTACTCCAGCACTGAGCTACATCTCCAGCCCCAGTAGAAAGCAATTTTGCCTGAAGACATTCATTACCTTCCAGAAACTGGTCCAAAGCATGGTTAGTATAGCACACGACCAAGATGGGGAACTTCTGGGCACTAATCTGCCAAACAGACTTGTTGGTCAGAAGGGCTTGAATGATTTTTAGACCCACGTATGTTTTGCCTAGAAAATAAGGAAAAAACAAGTTACAAAATGTATACTTGTTTCAGTTTAATATTTTTATTCATTAACTTAAAAGGTGAGTAACTGTGTACTTCAAATCTTATTAAATAAACACATTCATCTGAATTTTACCTACATGGAGAAAAGACAAGCTGGGCGTGGTGGCACAAGCCTTTAATTCCAGCACTTGGGAGGCAGAGGCAGGGGGATCGCTGTGAGTTCCAAGCCAGCCTGGACTACAAAGTGAGTCCAGGACAGCTAAGGCAACACAGAGAAACCGTCTCAAAAAAGCAGAAAAAACCTATTACGCCTGGCCTTTACATCATTAATACTTTGAAGACCTGCTTCTGCCTCCTTACCTAGTTTTGCATATGCTGTGGGGGGATTTAACTTAGGAGCTTTTGCATATCTGCTAGCATAAATATGCTCAGAGTATATTACATAGAAGTCCATGTATACAAGCATGGTCTTACATTTGTTGTTAGATAAAAATGTACACATAAACACAGAGCTAGGTACAGGTCAGATGATTGCTAACCACAGGTACTATCCCAGAGCAGGAGTCATCTGTGAGTGAGAATCCTGAAGGGCAGCAGAGAGAGGAGCCAAGGCTTCCCATCTGGGCTGCCTAAGTTCAAGTCCCAGTCCTAGGTCTGCTCACCAGTGTGAGCTTCCAACACCTCACGGCTCTGAAGTGGGAGGAGGTTTAACCTTTCCTTGACTGTATTTACCAAGCAGGGCTAGTGTGACGATACAGAGAGCTAACGCACGTGGAGCAGGTCAAGTGGTGCTTGGCACACCATGCTATGGTTATATATTTTATACTAACTAATTTAAATAGCACAAATCCAACAAACCTTTGGACAAGAAGATGTACCTCTCTTTGACCCCAGTGGTCTTCTTGTGAGCTTGAGATCTTGACTCATCACTATGCTTGCCTATGGTCTCTAGTGGGAGTCACTAGGAGTGGTTATGGCCTGCATGGTATTCATTGCATTTCACGGAAATCTTCTAGATGAGGCATTCTAGACACCTACTGCAAAACCACAGGCTCTGAGATATTCTCTTACCTGTTCCAGGAGGTCCTTGAATGATAGCCAGCTCCCTTGTGAGGGCAAACTGTAAGGCTTTCATCTGGGAGTCATCCAGGTTCAGGGCTTCTTTTGAGGGCCATTGGCTAAAGTCTAAGACATTAACTCCAAGACGACGCAAGACCTTGGCAGCCCTCAGAGACTTCCCAGTGCCTGAGGGATTCTCCATTAGGGGGGTGAAATCATATCTGCCACCCATTAGCAAGTAACTTGGCTCCTTCACATGGGAGTCACACTCCACAATGTTCCTCTGGAAGGGGACATCTTCCTCCTGGACCTCCTGCAGTCCTTCCAGGACATGCCGGTAAGCCTCAAAGTAGGCTGTCGTCTCCACCATGAGGAAGGAGTCGGAGGGCTGGACGTCTGCAAGCAGCTGCTGGCTCTGCTCATTGAAGCACAGCTGGACAATTCCTCGGCACAGATCTTCCTGCTCTCGGTTTGAAACAGTGGCAAAAAGGAACGTCTCGAAGTTGTCCTTAGACATGCACACTAATGACCCATACAGCAGTCGCTTGGAATTCTGCCAACGGACGAACTTCAATGGTTTTGTGTCAAACTGCACTTTGTATACGATGCCTGTTGCTGAGCACATGGGGGTGATAATCCTGGCATCAAAGTAGACCCGGATGTCATCGAACTTCCTCTTCCTCAGACCCTGGTCCTCGAAGCTCTGTAGGAGCTCCAAAATGCCTTCTCGAAGGGGCCTGACAAAATCCTCTCGCAGGAGTCGGAAGTGAGTGTCTAGGTAGACGGCAGTGCTCTCATATTTCCCAGAAATGATGTTGGGGCGAAGGAAGGGCCTCTCATCCAAGTGAACTTCGTTGTAGGTGGGATAGATGGGCATGTCCCGGTAGCTCTCAACCTGGCCTTCTACCTCAGACTGCACTAGAGTGTAGGTGTCCACCCTCAAAGTGCCCCTTCGCCTCTTTTCCTGCAGATGTTCAATGATGGTCTGCACCTTTTCCAGATTCTTCTCTGTCTCCTCTTCTATATCAACCCCAGAGGCTCTCAAAGCATTAAGGGAAGCTGGCAGGAGCGAGATGAGCATGGAGGTCTCCTGCATGGAGCTGGCCGGGAAGACACTGACGAGGTCCTGGAGGAGGGCGATGATGTTGCTTATGTGCTCTGGATACTGGTTCCGGATGTCAGGGATGGGCTCCGTGATCATTCCCACCACATAGGCTGGCAGGCAGACTCTGAGGAACTTGGAGTTGTTCAAGATGCCCAGCACATGCAGGATGCTCTGACGATCTATCCTGGAGCTGCAAGCCTTTCGGAGAACTTGGCAGAGCAGCTGGAGGAAGCTGGGCTTCATGGAAGAATGAGAAAGCAGCTCCTTGAGCCCTATACTTGTGGCAAGTGTGATGGCCACCTCGGAGGGCTCTTTCTGCAGGAGATTCTCCAGGAACTTGTAGCCTAGTCTCTTCGTCTGCTGTGGCTGCTCTGCTGGCTTCTGCAGTGGTGTCCGCCACTGCTGGAAATTGTCATTGGACCATGGCGGTCTGTGGTTCCTACCCTCCTGGTTGTCATTTCTCATCCTGGTGTCATTCTGGCTTTGTCTCTGGTCTCTGGCTTCATCACTGGTATGATCCTCCTGGTTTCTTCTTCCCTGATGTGGGTTCCTGCCCATAGCCCTAAATCTCTCTTCCCTCTGCCGGAAAGGAACTGGATGGTTGCTGGCCCTAGGATGCCGTCCAGCATGGTGGAATCCACCTCGGAGCGCACTGGCTGCTGGGTTATTGGTTTGATTTCTAGCTCTTGGTGGCACTTCTCCATCTACAGGACCTAAACACAATGGAGACATTGCGTAAGCATGGAGTCAAGGGGTAATGAAGTCCAATGAGAGAACAACAAACAAACTTTCATCCTCCTGAACAAACAAGCAGCTCAGATTTTGCTTGGAGAAATGTGAAAAGTTTCCTGCTAAGGGCTGAGTGATGTCTCAGCAGGCAAGAGCATCCACTGCTTTTCCTGAGTTCAGTTCCCAGCACCCACACTGGGCAGTACTAAACTGCTGGCACTCCAGCTCCAGGGGGATTCAATGTCTCTGGCTTCTGCAAGCACCTGCACACATGTCACAAAACACAGATAGAGTTAAAAATAGTAAGTTTCAAGGCCAGGGAGTCTAGGACAGCCAGGGCTACACCAAGAAACCCTGTCTCAAAAAACCAAAAAAAAAAAAAAAAAAAAAAAAAGGCTTTTTTGGTTGTTGTTTTTAAGACAGCCCGAGGATGTACCCCTGACATTCCTGGAACTCACTCTGTAGAAACAGAGATCCACCTGCCTCTGCCTCCCTAGTGCTGGGGTTAAAGGTATGTGCTCCCATATCCAGCTTATTAAGTTTTTTTTTTTTTTTAACAAATAAAAGAACCAGGTGTGGTGGCTCCTATCTGTTATCCTCAGAGACAGAGGCCTACTTGGACAGCATAATTTCTTAGAAGCTAGCTTGAGCTACATGGCAGAACCTGGAGGGGCTATGGGGTATAGGCAGTGGTAGGACACATGCCTTGAATGCATGAAGCCCTGTAGACACAAACAGAGGGAAATTACTTTAACACATATAAAAATTATAAAATGCTCCAAGCTATTCCTGGGACTGACTTGTGATTTCTGCAGTTACTCTGCTAAACAGTTATCATAGGCTACAAGGCCAGTGGAATAAAACCAAGTAGGAAGCATTACTTGACCTTTGCCTTGCAACAGGAAATACAGCTTGAATGGGAAAAAGGCAGGCTTCCCTTTCCAAGATGGTTTTTTTTTGTTTTGTTTTGTTTTTCTGTGGCTAACCAACAGACTGGAGAGAATAAACCATGCACATCTAGTTTCCTTGTAGAAAAATGAAAACTGAAACTCAAACTTTGATTCAGGAAACTGAAAATCGAAACTACAGTTGTCCCGCAGTACTCAACTTACCAACAGCCCCCCTCACAGGGGAAGCTAGGGAGGGGGGGCGCAACAGCACCCCTGGGAGCCAGCACCCTGTGCGCGCTCACTCAAACACTTTCCTTTCCTCTAAGATGATTCTAGAGTTGATCTTAGCAAAGTGGTGTGGAGATTTGCAAAACATAGACTGTGTACAATTTGACAATAAAAGTTAGGAAAGCTGCCAGGCAGGGTGGCACATGCCTTTAATCCCAGCACTTGGGAGGCAGAGGCAGGTGGATCACCAAGACTGTAAGAGAAACTCTGTCTTAAAAAACAAAAAACCAAAATAAAACAAAGTTAGCAAAGCTACCAATATATGTAATATTAAGATTTAAGATGACTGGACTAGCCAGGCAGTGGTGTCATAAGCCTTTAATTCCAGCACTTGAGAGGCAGAGGCAGGCAGCTCTCTCTGCGAGTTCAAGGACAGCCTAGTCTACAAAGTGAGTTCCAATACAGCCAGGGCTATACAGAGAAACCCTGTCTTGAAAACAAAGATGATTGGAAGGACCACTTCATTACATCAGAAGCAAAAACACTGAAGTGTTTGGTTGGTTGAGGCTGGGTCACTGTGTAATACTGGCTGGCCTGCAATTCACTATGTAGACAAGGCCGGCTTTAAAACACAGAAATTGATCTGCCTCTGCCTTCTTATTGCTGGGATTAAAAATGCATGCCACCCGGCTAGGTCCTTTTTTGTTGTTTGTTTTTATTTTGTTTTTTGAGACAGAGTTTCTTTGTGTAATAGCCCTGGCTATCCTGGAACTCTCTTTGTAGACCAGGCTGACCTGTAACTCAGAGATCTGCCTGCCTCTGCCTCTCAGGTGCTGGGATTTAAAGGCGTGTGCCACCACACCTCGCCTTTTTTTTGCGGGGGGCGGTCAGGGGAGATAAGGTCTAATCCTGTAACCCAAGTTGGTCTCTAAGTTTAAAAACATTATTATGATACATGATATAATGTTTTGGCCCATGTATGTCTATATGTGCATTAATTCTCTCAAAATGTTAATATTTTGGGTATGATTAAATTTAGAAATCAGACCACTACATTTTATTAAGATGCCATTAAATTAAAATTTCAAGGTAAGTGCAATGGCTCAGTTAATAAGAGTACTTGCTACCTATCCTGATGATCTGAGTTCAGTCCTCAAGACCCACCCACATGGTGGAAGAAAACAACCAACTCTTGTGAGATGTCCTCTGATTTACACACACACACACACACACACACACACACACACACACCATAAAACTAAATGTTACTGGGTATCTTTTAAATTTCCCAATGATGATGTTAGAAAGTCGTTTTTAGCTGTCCCAAGTTTCTATTGGATAGCCCCGTGGCAAAGCAAGTCATTTTGTTTCTCACATCCCATCTTTTGTTTTGTTTTGTTTTTGATTTTTTTTCTCACCCTCATAGTGCCAGGGTCCAAATAAGAGCCTTACACATGGCAGGCATTGAGGCAAACGCTCTACCACTGAGCTATGCTGCCCAGCCCTTGTTTTTGAGATGAGGTTTCACTACGGAGCTCAGGATGGCCTTAATCTCACTCTTCAGCCTCTGGCTTCTCTGCTGCAGTGACAGGCCTGCTATCACAGCACCATTCACAGCTCTCCTGTGGAGAACAGGCTGCTTTTCATGCCATTCGTACTATAGCTAAGAAGTCCTTTGTTGTTTGTTTGTTTTGAGTCAGGGTTTCTCTGTGTAGCTCTGGCTGTCCTGGAACTTGCTTTGTAGACCAGGCTGGCCTTGAACTCACAGCGATCCGCCTGCCTCTGCCTCCCGAGTGCTGGGATTAGAGGTGTGCACCACTGCACCAGGCTTGGAGGTATTAATTAATTGAAAAACACAGGCCATCTTAAGTAGGCTTCTCGCTTTCACTGGGTAGAAACCCTGCTTACCTCTGTGGTTGGTAGGGGGATTCCTGGGCCTGCCCTCCAGATGTGGTCTTCTGTCTTCCATGTCTTAGTCCCAGAAATTCTTCCACATTCACCTGACTTAGTTATCTGTAACTGCACAGGGTGAGAGTCACAAGTACCCTTCAAACACAGCAAATGCCCAAACACCACAAAGCCCGTATTAGGATGTATGAGGTGGGGCTGTATAGTGAAACAGAAATCACACTTGGGCAGATCCACGTGAGTGGTTTATTAAGGGAAGGGAATACAGAGACAGAGACACATAAAGGAAGGAGGAGGGAGGGGGGGATGGGATGAATTCCCTTGCTAAGTGAACCTAGTGTATGCATAGTAAGTGCACACATGCACAGAAGGTGTACACGTGTAGGGGGATGGGAGGAATTCCCTTTTTAAGTCGACTTATCACATTTACAGAAAGTACACACACATGGCTTAGGGGACCTGGTGGTGACATGTTTCAGCTGACAAGTTTCTGGGGTGGCTTTGGTGTTGACTTGTTTTCCACGGCCATCAGGGCCTTTTGGGGTGGCTTGTTTACTAACAGCCAGCCTTCTGCCTTTACATGTCAATGATTTATTAACAAAGAGTAACATGCAGATTTTAATCACAGGCACAGGCACTCAACCTTGTGGATCGCCAACCATGATACAAACTCTAAACTAAGCTCACAATGTAGGCAATTCCCAGGGACCCAATTCCCCATTCCTGGGATTGGTCACTTGCTTGGGGACAGAAACAGTATCATCAACTCCCGAACTACTATTTGGCTTGCCTTCAGCCAAGTTACTTAATCCATTGCTTAGGTTTCGTTTCCTTTCTTACAAAATGACTGCTGGGGCAAAAGGAGTCCACATGTGTCACTCCAGAATTAGGTGCCAGGTGGCTGCAGCGTGCATGCCTGTCATCTCCCCTCAGCCCCTGGGAGGTGGCGGTTGAGGGGTCAGGAATTGGAAGAACCCTTGGGAACTAGAAGCAGGAAGGGCAGAAATCCAAAGACAGCCTTCACTGAGTCTGAGGCCAACAAGGACTACATGAGACCCTGCTTCCACAAACCACCAAACTGCCCAGGCGCTCACCACACTACCAGGCATTCCTGTGACACAGCAGCCTACAGGTCCGCACTCTCTAGCACGTGAAAATAAGTGAGCTATTAGTGCCATTTCCTTGGGACCAGCTAGAAGTCAGCAGTTCCTGCCTTTCTTCCATCTTGATAACTTCTGTTGCTGGGTGTAGAGGAAGCCCCTTCGGGGAACTTCTCAATATAACTCATGCACATCATGTGGGTGCAGGGGGTGGGGTGGGGTGGTGGTGACTCAGTTCTGAGCAAACGGATTTTTGAGACCGTCCTCACAGTTTTAAAATATTCATAGTTGGAAACTGTGAATAGATTTGGCATTGTATGAGAGGTAGCTTTTATTCTTATCAGGAAAAACAGTCTCTTTTCTTCCCCCTGGGAATATTTCTGTGGTGTCTTTTTTTTTCTCATTTTTACCAAACCCCATTCTCATGCTGCAGGCTCAATGGTTAGTGTTTGCTTTTAATTTTTTTTCTTAGAAGAAATTCCTTCCTCATTTTGAAAAACACTAAAATAAAATGCCAGCAAGTTGGGATTATTAAAAAAGAGAAGAAGAAAAAACCGTAAGTGCTAGAAAGGCAAGGAAGGAGAGGGAGAGGCACATGGCAGGGGTAATGCTTTGTTTAGAGTTTTGAGGGAATCAAGGCAGGGAGGGCAGGAAGAAGATAGCAATGGTTAAGAAGTTGCAGGGATAACATTTAGAGAGCTATAATTACAGGGTGAGATGGAAGAGGATGGAGCAAGAGGTGGCAGCTGGGTTGCAGGGTAAGTTTCAAGTCCAAAGCTAAAGTCTCAACACCATACATTCCTTAGAGAAACACAGTAAGGTTAACAGAAAGCAAGAGTGATCTGGGGGGCTGTGGGGGGCTTAGGAAACGGGGAGCCCAGGTGCTCTGTAGAGGCTGGGTGAGTGAAGCAAAGGGAGTGAAGCCAGAGGGAGCGGTGGTTGTGGCAGAAACGGGACAGAGATAGGGATGGGAAATGGAGATGGTGAGGCTCCGAGGAGGCTGGGACCACAGGCAGGATGGGGACTGTGGGGATGACAGCCACAGGGGATGCTGAAGCAGGCTCCCAGGAAGGATGGGGCACTAGAGGGAATGATCAGGGTGGCGATGGGTGAGCTCAAGAGAGGGGAGGAGGTAATGGCAGTGCTAGGGGCTCAGGAGACACTGACTCTGGAGGTGATGGGGGCTGCTAAGGAGAGGAGACAGCAACTCTGGGGTGACGTTGACGGGAAGGTACAGGGATTTAGGGGTGGTGAGGCTGCTGAGGAGAGGGAACAGGGAGTGGGAGGTGGGGGGCTGCTGATAACCACGTATACTATACTGAAGGGAAAGATAGCGGGTGATGGTGGAGGTGGGGAAAGCAGGACTCTAGGGGTGGCAAGGAGAGTGGAAAAAGATCCTAGGGGTAGATGGGAGCTGAGGAAAAGGAGCAGGTACTCCGGGCATGCTGGGGGAACTAAGGGGGTTAGACAGGGACTCCAGGGCTATAGGGGAATTGACAAGAGCAGACATGGGATTCTGGGGGAAATATATGGAAACTGAGGGGGCAGACTGCAACTCCAGGGGGTTGTAGGGGAACTGAGGGAAGGGGACAGGGGCTCCGGGGGCTATAGGGGAACTGAGGGAAGGGGACAGGGGCTCCGGGGGCTATAAGGGAACTGAGGGAAGGGGACAGGGGCTCCGGGGGCTATAGGGGAACTGAGGGAAGGGGATAGGGACTCTGGGGGATTTAGAAAAACTGAGGGAAGTGGAAAGGGACTCCAGGGGTGATGGGGTCGCTGAGCGGGGCAGAGAGGGACTCCAAGGCTAACCTGACACCCAGCCCCAGCAGAGCAGGGTGCCGGTGGTCGCAGCGCCGCAGAAGCAGGTGCGGGATAGGGCGGAGGCCACTCACCGGCTCGGGCGCGTCCTCGACAGGGCTAGCTAGCGCTCAGCTCCGGCCCTGGCAGGTCGCGGCCCCGCCCGGCGCCGCGCACTTTCGGTTTCCAGTCCCCGCAGCCCCTGGGCGGAGCGAGGAGCCGGGTGGGCGGCCCGGAGGAGGAGGAGGAGGAGGCCGCGCAGGACGAGGAGGCGGTGCCCGGGGCGCCAGCGAGAGGCTGGGCCGAGCTCGCCTCGCCCCCGCCCTCGGGGCGGGCGGAAGGGCGGCGTCGCCTCAGCCCCCGCGGCGGCGGCTGGACTGGCGGCTCCCGCGGGCGCGGCTGATGGGAGGGCGCGGCGGGGGGCGGGCTGATTGCGCCCCGGGTAGCCGCAGGTCTCGGCCCACTCCGGAGCCGGGGGTACGCGGCGGGCGGCTCGTGGGTGCCAAGTGCGACATGGCGCGGAAGCCGAGCAGCCCCGGTGGCCCAGTGAGCACGGGGAGGGGCTCGACGCGGGCCGGACAACCATTAGGGAGCTGTGGCCTTATGGCGTGGGGACTACATTTCCCAGGGGGCATAGCGGCCGCCGCAGGAAGCTGCGCGCCTTAGGCCCAGTGCGCACGCGCAAGTGCCGCTTTGGTCTATATAAGGAAGGTTCGCGGCCGCCTTCACCCTTTCGTTCCTCGGACGCCATGAGGCCTTCTTGTAGGTGTTATATGCCTTGTCCCTGCGGGAATCGTTTGCAGATGGTGAGTTGAGGCCTCCATAGCACATTTTTCTCTTCTCCTTTTACTCTCCGTAACTGTGTGGCGTGTTAAGCGCCAGCCCCAGATTGACCTTCGGGGAGGAGAAAGAACACACTTTTTGGGTTAGCTTGTAAAGCTTTGGCCTGGTGTAAATGATGACCTCACTTTTTTCCCCGTCATATCGACAGTGCTGATTTCTTAAAATACTTGCCAGTTAGTCCTGATACACCAGTTCCAAAAGACCCTAGGCTGCTTTGTTCTGGGTCGAAAGAATGTGGCGATTGACGCTTTTTTTTTTTTTTGTAGGTTGGCCTGGCCGATCGGTACAGAATGGAGGCTGGAGAGAGAGGAGGAGACATCGCCTTTGCGTATCCAGGAAGATGAGAAGTCGCCCATCGTCTTCGGTTTCCTAATCTCGTAAGTACTCAATGTGTTCTGGCCTAATGTAGGGAGGGAACACGTGCTGTGAAGAGCCTAAAAGTGGGCTGTGATTTGAAATCAATTGCAAGGATTAATGTTGAGATTAACGGTTTTAGCCTGCTTTGTTAGAGTAAGCATGTGTCCTGCCTATGAGCTTTTCATATTTATTACCCGTGGGTCCTAATGAATGGACAGGTTTAAGAGGAACGTTTTTTCTGTTACTACAATGCCTCTTGGCATAATGTCTATTTTCATCTCAACCGTTGGGCTTCAGACCTGGACAAGCAGCTGACTTTACAACCAAAGCTGACCTGACCGCCAGGTTCTTGTAGCATCCCTCAATCCCTACCTCTTAAAGGTTGTTCCTGGCAATACCCCTGCCCTCTACCCTGAGCTTTGCAGCTCAGGGGCTTCCCCTCCCCTTTCACTGCATAACCCAGACATTTGGTTCTTTCTGCATCCTGATTTCTCTGCCCATCCTTTGGGGCCGGCAAGCCGGGCTGAGAACTCCTAGTAAATGCATTTATATGCTTGTCGTGAGTTGGCTCATTTCACGCCCCCCCCCCCAAATGATAAGCCGCCATCTGCTGTGTGTTCCGTACAACAATGGGATAGCACAAACGGGCTGTTTGCAAGTGAGTGAACAGTGTGCCAGTCCAGTGGGACTTGGAGTTTAGGTGAGACAGTTGTGCAGCTTATTGTGGGCCTTGACCACAGGGACCATTGTAACCGTGCCGTGTTCCATAACAGTGTTGGGAACAACCTGCTTTCCCGAGGGACATGTCTCGGATGTGCAAGGTCTGCTTTATAGGAATGCTGACAGCTTCCTGGACAAGCTAGTTAAGAATGTCTCCGCAAGCCCATTGCTGGCTGCTAGTCACAGACTTTTGATTTTACAGTAATTATTACCTGTAGAGGAGGGATCTAGCCCTGCTAACTAGCTGCCGGATACTCCTGGGATTAGGCTCCCGCAGGCATGTGTGATGACAGAACTTTTTTCCCCATCAGATCGACCATGTTGATCGCATTGTTCTAAGCCAGTTTGTCTGACATGCCTGCTTGAGCAGCACCTGCTGCTGTGCCCCTTATTCCAGGAGGGTAATGGCGATGGTTTTCTGCTTTTTTTACCAGGTTTACTGACCGCCAAGGCCAGGTTTGGATAGAAGTCAGGAGTAGGAGAGGATTGGTAAGTGGTTCCCATATGTCCATCTTTCAGTATAGAAGTTTGGCCAATGCAGCTGATGACGTCACTTTTTTCCCCATCAGATCGACCCTGTTGATTTCGTAAGCTAATAGCCAGTTTTCCTGATGCAATGGCCCAGGAATAATTCTTTGTTTTGACTTTGATCTGTTTTCACTTACTGGCTTCATCTTACTTTCTGCAGGCATGAGGGAGCCGTGGGTGCCAATTTGTTGGTCTGATCTTCCTTGATTTTCAGGTGAGGTCCTGTTAGTGTTTCCACCCAGTTCTGGAGACATTAGGAACAGGTGTGGTCAGTTCTGTTGCAATAAAGGTTTCCATTGGAATTTCTTTGACCTTTACAAATATACATTAAAATTCTAAGTGAGAAGTTCCCAGGCATTTTGCCTTTGTACCTTGGAATAAGCCAAAGCATAAGATTTCAACCAGATGTGATTCATGCCAGACAAGACTGTCAACCTTTTAACTTTCTTTTTAGGCACTTGTGGAATACAAACATAAAAGATCAGCCCTGTTTCCTGCTGCCCAGCCCCACAAGGCTTTCACACTTGCCCCGAAGGCTGTGCAGAATGCGGAGAAGCTTTTAACATAGTGTGGTGTAGCATGCACTGCAGAAATAGTCGGAAACCTTTGGCCTCCTATCTGTAGAAATAAAAATCTGACCATGTATCTGTTTTCATTTATTTCCTGCGTCATGTTCCTAGGTAGTGCCTGCAGCTGCTTCCTGTGAGCGTCCAAGTGGGACAGTTGTGAGTCACTATCTTAGATGGACAGCCCTGTGAAGTTGGGTCCAATAGTTGCCATTGAATGCCAGTTTGGATTATATAGGTCAGCCTGATTGTGCCTAATTTAAGCTGGTCCTGAGCTAGAAGATGGATTGGCTCATCCCTTTGCCTTGGATCCACTCCTAGTACCAGATTGCAGTTTCTCCTTGGCCTGCTCTCCTTGAAGTAAGGCTGCCTTGTCATGTCCCTACTACAAATAGTGCATAGGCCCAAGCCTTGGAGCCTCTTGTCCTCTGGTTTCTACCTTTTTGTACACAGCAGCCTGACAGTAAGATCAGTTTCTCTGCTTGGTCCCATATATTCCCCACCTTCCACATCCCTCCCATGTAAGAGTTGGAGCAGGTGTCAGGATCTTAGAATTGGAATCAGGATTGGTTCCCTTCATCTCCAGCATTTGCTCAGGTGTTTTCTCCAGGTCCCTACCTAGAACAGCCTTTTTGCAACGTACTCACCCATTGTTCCCTTTTTACTGCCTGTTATTGCCTAGCACACCAACACCTCCCACTTGCACGGGAAGGGAGATAGGCCCTCCCAGCTCCCAACTCTGGCCCACTCAAAGGGCTTTTTGTCCAACTCTGCCAGGAGTGATTAGCATCAGTTGTCAGCAGGGTCTGGAAGCACTTGGCTGTATCCTGGGTTGATCTGGGGATATCTAAGGGTGTTTTCATTGTCCCAACAA
The DNA here is from genome assembly GCF_964271855.1 of Acomys minous. Classification (NCBI taxonomy): domain Eukaryota; kingdom Metazoa; phylum Chordata; class Mammalia; order Rodentia; family Muridae; genus Acomys; species Acomys minous. The sequence continues at coordinate 67,946,845 of NC_140485.1, read as the reverse complement.
ACAGGTCAGCTGCTTCAAGCACCTGCTGCCTTAACTTGAAGGTGCACTGTGTCCTGAGCTATGAGCTAAAAAAAAACCCTAAGTTGCTTTTATTCATCTATGCTGGTTTTTCTTTTGTTTTTTGTTTTTCTTAGGTCATTTCTTGTTAGGTGCTCAGGAAAGAAAGCTAGGGTTTCTGAAGATGCTCTTTGGTTGGGATCTGCCTGATACTAAATTCAGGGGGCCCCATCTTTGGTCTTGGTGCTGAGCCAGCAATGCTCCCAGCCTCAGAAAAGGATCTTCCTATACAACCCAGGCTGGCCTCCATGGCGTGGGGGTCAGAAGACAACTAACTCATGGTGTGCAGGGGTTGTGTGGTGCCCCCATTCCATGCCAGTTTTTTGGTTTACTTAGGTTTTGCAATGTGTGTGTGTACCCCTTGTACTGCCCTGTACTCAGGTTGACCTCAGACCTACAGAGATGGATCCACCTCCTGTGTCTGATTCCTAGCATTAAAGCACTTGACTTCATGCCTGACCATATGGGCTGGTTTTAAAAAGAAATGGGTGATGGATGAGTAGATCCCAACAGTGAAAAATACCTGATGGCCACTCTGCTGGTGAGAAAGGGCTGGGGGACAAGAGGATACAAGTTTTTTTGGGTTTTTTTTTTTTTTTTGGTATGGATGCCGAAGTTAGCTTGGCATTTACAGGTCCTGCTGCCTTTTGTTACTGATGCTAAAGAAAGGGTTTGCCTGGCTGCCTCTGACCAGCCTCTCCCCAAGATGCTTTTTGTATCTTACCATCTTAGGCTCCATGCCAGTGCTTAGCATCTGCTGTAATAAGGTCACCTCACCCCAGTTTTACAGATGAGGAAACATGAAAATGGCATGGCAAAATGGCTCTGCTATGTCCTGGGCAGACCTCTCCCTGGTCCACTTGGCTGAGTGCTCTCAGGAAGGTAACATGGATAGCACCTTATCCTGTGGCTAGGGCTACAGAGATCAGGTATAAGGCTGAGGCCCAGCAGCCTCCAGGCTCTGCTGCTGGCTGCTCTGCCCATAATCTCCCTTGGCTGGCCTTGAACTCACCCTTGTGTGTCTGCCTCCCCAAGTGCTGGGATTAAAGGCATGCACCAGACTGGCCACAAATTTTTGAGATCACTTGCTTCTACCTTCAGAGTATTGGGATTAAAGGTGTGTGCTCGAGATTTAAAAAGCTTTTAGTTGTAAGTATGCCTGTCTGTTGAGAGTTGCAGTTACAGGTGGATATAAGCTGCCCACTGTGGCTGTTGGGAACAGAACTCAGTTCCTCTGCAGGAGGATCCACACTTGCCACTCTGGCCATTGCTCCCTTTGGCCTCTGCAGATACAAGGGCCCCTTCTGTTCCCATTTCCAAACTGTATTGGTCCTTGTGTCATTCTGGAATTATCTGTTTGTGACTTAGGCTTTGGAGGTTGTGGTAGGTATGAAACCCAGACTCGACCTCCTGGGCAGCTTGCTGGTTGCTTCTGCCATCTTCATCCTGCTTGGCCCTTGGTCTCCTGATTTCCATCATCTCAGGATGCAGGGAGTGTTGCCAAATGCATTACCAAGCCACACACCTTAAAAGCCAGTATTACCTGGCTTCACTCTCTATTGGGTCTCAAGCCCCATTGTATAAGCCCCGTGGGCAAAATATTCAGCAGAGCCAGAGGTGGCAAACACTTAATGCCCATGGAAGAGACTGGCGTTAGTAGCGTGACAGTGGGCTCACTGCATCTTAACAGCCCTACAGACTGAGAACAGTTTTGTTCTTGCCTCTTTTCTTTGGATCCACTTAAAATAACTAATGTCTGCTCTGCTGGGCTTCTAGCAGCACATGATGCTGGAGGGGCTGGCTGCTTGGTGGACCTCAGAGGGAAGTGCTCAATTGGTACTTTTTTATTTGTTTGGTTTTTTCAAGACAGAGTTTCTCTGGTGTAGTCTTGGCTGTCCCCGACTCTCAATTTGTAGGCCAGGCTGGCCTCAAACTCACAGCAATCCATCTGCCTCTGCCTCCCAAGTGCTGGGGTTAAAGGCGTGCACCACTATACCAGGCTCGAGAATCTCTTTAGTTTGGAACAGTATTGGGCAGGCCTCAGGTTGAAAGAGATCTGCCTGCCTCTGCCTCCAGTGCCAGGGTTAAATGCATGTACCACTACACCAGACCCTTTAACAGTATAGGGCTCTGAATCTCCCTACAGTCATTCTCTGCCAGTGAAGGATGCTGAACTACAGCATATTAGCATCGCAGAGAAAGTGAAACATCTTCAGCTTTACCCTGAACTTCACCGGTCACTGGAGCCAGCTGTGGTGTAGCAGGACATCGCTTGTGTCCAAGGGAACCATATGCATTTTGGGTTGGGCAGTGCCCCCACACAGCTGAGGAAATGCCCCTCATCTTTTTTTTTTCTTGAGTATGACTAGCCAAAGTCATGGGAACACTTTACAATCCTTTGAGTCAGACAGACGGTCTTTTTGTTTGTTTCTTTGTTTTTTGTTTGAGACAGGGTCTCATGTAGCCCAGGCTGACCTCCTCTCCTGTTGACTATGTAACCAAGGATGACCTTAAACTTCTGATTCTTGTGCTTCTGCTTCCCGAATGCTAGGGTTGCAGGCCTGTGTCAACACCAGTGGCTAAGGGCCAAACCAGGTTACCCTTGAGGTATGTGTGGGGCTGGTGGGAGGTCATTCCCCCAGACATTTTTGGCGCTATTAGTGAGGTTGGATGGAAGGGCCACAGGGGACAACTCCCTTGCCATCCAGAGCACTACAGGGTTAGAGAACACAGATGTGCAAAACAGGTGGCCAACACACCAACAGAACTGCCATCTGTTCTCAGCTCCATGACACTTGAGAGGACTGTGTTTACCTGTGCTGTGTCACCTCCCCCCTCCCCCCCCCCCCCCCGCCCCAACTCCCGCAGAGCAAGACCTTCGTTAACTTGTCCCAAAGACACTCTGAGCAGCCAGGCATTCATCCAGAGAAGTCTGTTCTGCTCCCGGACATGATACAGACAGGCTTTTGGCTGCCAGAAGGTTAATTACCCAGATGGAAGCTGACGGGAGAGCCCTGCCCCAGCAGAGATCAACAGCTCTATTCCCTTCTCGGCAAGCAGCCAGGCTGGCCTGGAGTACAGCTACAAGGTGTAGGGAAGCCCTTGCTCTGAGCAAGCAAACCATTATCTCTAGATGAGAAAGCCTGTTGGCCTGTGCAGGAGGAACAGCAAAACAGCTTTAGAACTCATCTGGCCCACCAGTTAGCGTGAGCATGGTGGGTGTGCCTTGAAGAGGCAGAGCCCTGAGGACTTTGTGCTGTTGTGGGGTTTCGCTCTGCTTGCTGCCCTTACAGTCATCACATCCCCCATAATCCATGAGTTGTTTGGACACTCTAAGCGGGCTTCTAGCCCCTCACCAGCAGTATCATTGGCACCTATAATCATAGTGATTGATCTTTTTTCAGGCGTTGCTGCTGGAGATTAATGATACAACAACCACCCTTGGAAGGAAAGAACTTAAAAGATGTAGATTGTTAGCAGTGACCACCACCTTTAGGAAGAATTTGGAGATGTAGATTGTTAGTATAGTTAGGTTAAAATGTTTTTGTTAGCGCCTATGATGTAGAAAATCTTGGAGAACAATTTTAAAGTTCTGAAAGGCACACTCCTGATGAGTGAGGAATTTATTTTATTAGTTTTTTTGAGACAGGGTTTCTCTGTTATCTTGGCTGCCCTGGACTGGCTTTGTAGACCAGGCTGGCGGGGAATTCACAGTGATCTGCATAACTCTTACCTCCCCAAGTGCTGGGATTACAGGTGTGCACCACCACGCCCGGCTGAGCGAGGGGTTTTTTGAAATCAGGGAACAGGAATAAGAACAATACTTGCTGATGTATCTTTCTTGTGAAAGCTGGGCTGGTGATCAAGATGATTAAAGTCTTTTTAAAAAAATTTATTGTGTACAGTGTGTGTACAGTGTCTTGCCTGCATGTATGCATCATGCACACCAGAACAGGGTACCAGATCTCATTACAGATGATTGTGAGCCACCATGTGGTTGTTGGGAATTGACCTTTGGAAGGGCAGCCAGTGCTCTTAACCTCTGAGCCATCTCTCCAGCTCCACAAGATGATTAATATCTTATATCACTTTTGCCCTCACCTTCCTGATTTAATAAAAAGAATTGTTAATGAGTAGGTGTGCCCCTTGAGGATTTAAAGTAGAAATGACTTAACTGTTTTTTTAATATATGAAAGTTTAGATTTGTGATTCTTTTAAGATTTTTTAAGATTACTTTTGAGATAAATAATAAAGTGAATGATCCTTTATAATTGAAAATTGTAGCTTGCCGGTAAGAGAAACTGGCTGAGAAAAAAATCCTGTTGTTTAGACAGGAATGTAAGGGGTTCTTGGGAATAATTTGTCTTTTCACCTGTAAAACATTTCCTCGTGTAAAGGTATCAGGGAGCTCATTGTAATCATTCACTTAAAAAAATAGAAAGTAACCACATTGTAATTTTTATATTGCTTCATATACAAGCTATAGGGGAAAAAATAAAATTGTTGGAGCTCTGCTTCATCCACCAAATGTGTTTGTATGTAAAGTTGTTTGAGCTCTGCTTCATCCACCAAGTCTGTGTGTGTGTGTGTGTGTGTGTGTGTGTGTGTGTGTGTGTGTGTGAGAGAGAGAGAGAGAGAGAGAGAGAGAGAGAGAGAGAGAGAGAGAGAGAGAGAGAGAGAAATTTTTTTCTCCTTCAGAGAAAAGTCTGCTGAGTGATTACTCGCCGAATTCACACACCCCTCCTCAGTGTACCTGACCTGTTGAAGCTGGATATCGGCAAAAGCCGCTCCTAGAGGCCCCAGCTCCAGAAGCTCCAAAATCCAGGAAGGGGTTTTGTTTGACAGAATTACCCGGTCAGGTTGCTGATACGTGCATGACTGGCCTTCTGAGTGTTGGATTGAAGCTCGGGGACAGAAGCTGTATAAATATTTAAGTAAAATGTCCTTGTGGGGCCAGCGAGATGGTTCAGTTAAGGGCTTTGCTCAACCAAGCCTGACAACCAGAGTTCAGTCCTCAGGACCCACGTGGTGGAAGGAGGCATCAGTCTCCCATATGTTATCCACACGTGTGCAGTGGCATCACCTCCAATAAACAAACAACCCAAGCTAATAATGGGGGAAAACGGTTATTATAGACAACCTAACCCATCCCATAATGTATGTAGATCATACTCACTCTCCCTGCCTCTACCCCTCTGGCCTCGAACTCACAGCGATCCACCTGCCTCTGCCTCACGAGTGCTGACATTAAAGGTGTGAGCCACCACACTTGGCTGCTTTTTTTTTTTTTTTTTTTTGTCTTTCAGGTGTGACCCAGTGAATTTCATTAGTCTGTTTACAGGAAGGAAGATGGGCGCCTTGCAAGGGGTTACATCATTGAAGGGAATTACTGGTTGTGCCGGTTAATACTGTCAAGTTGACAGAATCTAGATTCTCCTAGAAGACAAGCCTCTGGGCATGCCTGTCCTGTGAGGGTTTATCCAGATATAGTTGACTAGGCAGGAAGGCTCATCCCATGGGGCTGTGTCATCCCTCCCCAAGTAAAAAGGACAAAAGGCTGAGCACCAGAATTCATTGCTCTTTGCTTCCTGATTTCAGTTGCGGTATGACCAGCCATGGTGGGCTGCACCCTCGAATTGTAAGCCAAAACAAACATTCAGTTATTTTTGTCAACTATTTTGTCACAGCAAAGATACAAGTAACTAATATACTGTCGTGATAGGCATTTGGAAATAAGACCAGGTTGTTGGACGATGCCCCTTCGTGCTCTCTTTGTCTCTCTTCTGGCTTTATCATAAGAAGCTGTCCCTACAGTAGCCAGAATGGCCAGAACGGGGACGCCTTAGGGACGCACACACCCCGCAAGCCCTTTTCTCTACTCCTTGAGAATCATTTCCAGTGAGACCCTGATTGGTCCTGCTTGGAGCTCAGGTTCATTTCTGAGCCAATCACGGAGGCCAGGAAGAAAGGGAGCTCTGATTGGACTATTCTGGTGGCGGGCGTGGCTCCTGGACCAGCCACCTCTGGAGGTTTTCCTTTGAGACGAGGACGAGGAGTTTCCTCCAGTCAACTCTAATAGGCAGAGCCCTCGGAATACAACTCTTCCAGCATCGCAAACAACTGGCGGACACCGAGGGGGTAGAGTGGGAGGGGCCAGGCCTCCCGAGCTGTTTCTGGAAGAAGCCTTCTCTGCGCCTTTAGGCTGCCCAGCGGTGCGGGCACCAGGGGGCAGCATCCCCTCGTGGTCACCGCGGTCTCCGCAAGCAAGAGGCTCTTTCCAGCAGGGGGCGCTTTTCATCGCCTTGTTTTCTGGGACAGATGAGAGGGCCGATTGCGTTTTATTTCAGATACTTTGGAATAAGGAGCTTTCCCTAAATCTTTGAATTTTTCCTTTTGAGATAGGGTCTCACCTAGCCGAGATTAGTTTCAACTCACTCGCTAGGCAAAGCTGCCTTTGAACTTAGGATCCTCCTGCCTCTACCTCAAGCATGCCAGGCTCTAAGCCTGCACTTGGGAGGTTCGCCTTTAATGGTTCTTGTGGCGCTTCTTTTCTGTATATTAGGGGCTTTTGCAAAGTGCAGTGTCGAGCACAAGCCTTCAAACCGCCCCTTTTCATTTGGGTCTACATCAGCCCCATCTTTATCAGCTGTATGACTTTGACTCCTTGGTTTCCTGTAGACTGGAACACACCTGCCTTGCATGCTTTCTCTACCCTATCCGATGGGGGGGCGGAGGGGGAAACAGGCTGGAGGATGGCTGTGTTGGTTAAGTGTTTGCTGTGCAAGCAGGAGCACTTGAGTTTGGGACAAACAGAAGTAGCAGCTGCCCAAGCCATTCGTTGTGTATGCTGGTGCCTCATAAGCACATCACAGGTCTCCCCATTCAGGCCTTTTGAGACCAGGCTTACTCATGCTGGTCTCTAACTGGCTGTGTAGCTGAGTGTGACCTTGAACTCTTTACCTCATCCTCCTGTCTCTATCTCCTGAGTCCTGGGATTATAAATATATGCCACTGTGCTCATATTTAATGTTTTTTTCATTTTTATTTGTATGGGTGTTTTACTTGGAAATACGTCTTCGTACCGTGTGTGGCTGGTGCCCTTGGAGGCTAGACAGGCATGTCAGATCTCCTGGAGCTGAATTTACAAATGGTTGTGAGCAGCCTTGTAGGTGCTGGGAATTGAACCCAGGTCACCTGCAAGAGCCGCCAGTACTCTTAACGACTGAGCAATCTCTACAGTCCCTCCCCACCCCGCATGTTTGAAACAGGGTCTAATCTAGGTAGCCTTGGCTGGCCAAGAACTGGATATGTAGACCAGGCTGGCCTTGAACTCATAGAGATGCTCCTGCTTCTGTTTCCCAAGTGCTGGAATTAACGGCATATGCCACCATGCCCAAACAGGCATTTTTTTTTTTTTCTGAGACAGTCTTACTATGTAGTCCCAGGCTTAGTCTTGTATCCTTGATCCTCTGACTCCATCTTCCCAGGCTGGGATCTATGCCATTTTACCTTTGAAGACTTGGGTGATATAAGATATTGGCTAAAACATAAACGAACAAGTGTTTGGGAAGGAGACACACCTGAGTAGTCAGCCCACACCGAGATCAGAGACTGGCCAGCCCCAGAGGGCATTGTCATCTCCTCCCTCTGCGTGCCGGAGACCACAGTCATCTGCCTTTCTTGGTCTATGGCTCAGGCCCCTTCACCAGCTCATAAACACAGGGGTTTTATTTCCTGATGTGACTGAGATAAAGCAGAATGTGTTCCCGAGTATACTGTTACTTTTACTAACATAAAGTTGGTCATGTGGTGTGTGTGTGTGTCTGTGTGTGTGTGTGTGTGTGTGGTGAGCTTGCATCTTCATGTGCATACTTGTGCCTGTGATTTCATGCATGTGCATGCCCAGGTGTGCACACCTAGAGGTCAGAAGACAACTTTTAGGAGTCAGTTCGTCCCTTTTCCTATGGATTCTGGGGCCCAAACCCAGATCATCAGACTTGAGCTGCCCCTCCTTTACTTGCTGAACCATCGTGTCAGCTCCAAGTACATTTATCTTTAAAGGAAACTTGTATTGCAGGATGGACTGAACACTTTGTCCAGATGACTGCAGAACATAGAAAGGCTGTTGCTACTGTCACTGTCTAAGATATCATAACTACTGGCATTTTTATATAAATGAAAATATATATGTATGCCTGTATAGGTATAGTATGATTTTCTTTGAAATGTTAGCTGTGATTATCAACTTTGCATAAAGTCTCCCAGTTTTTTAAAAAAATATTTTATTTATTTTATGTATATGAGTGCTCTATCTGCATGTACACCAGCATGCCAGAAGAGGGCATCAGATCCCATTACAGATGGTTTGTGAGCCACCATGTGGTTGCACTGTATATGTAATAAATAAATAAATAAATAAATAAATAAATAAATAAAAAGATGGTGGGTACAAAGCCTCTTCTTGGTCTAGCAGGAAGCTAGTGAGTATTAAATGATTGGGATCCGCCAAACCCTGGGGGAGGCTTGCCTACACATGACTGAAAAGCCCAGAGAGGCTTCAGCCAGTGAGAGAACTCTCTGCCCATGGGAGTCAGCTGCACAGTGTCACCCCCACTGATACCCCACACAGGCACACCCTGCACTGCTCAGCCATGAACAAGCACCATTCAGTCCTCCCTGCATGCCAACCGACGCTCTAACTATCACCAGCCCTACTTTAGTCACTGCCTGTTGCTTGAAGAGAAACCATGACCAAGGCAGCTTATAAAAGAAAGCATTTAGCCAGGCATGGTAGCACACACCTTTAATCCTAGCACTCGAGAGGCAGAGGCAGACAGATCTCTGTGAGTTCAAGGCCAGCCTGGTCTACAAAGCGAGTCCAGGACAGCCAAGGCTACACAGAGAAACCCCATCTCGAAAAATAAACAACGGGCTAAAGAGATGGCTCAGAGGTTAAGAGCAGCCAATACAGCACTGGGACAGTAATTGAGAGTTTATAACATCTTGTCTGCAGGCAGCAGAGAGGAGAAAGAGAGACAGAGAGAGAGAGATGGGGGCTTGCATGGGCTTTTGAAGTCTCAAAACCCACTTCAGGTGACACATCTTTCTCAACAAGGGCACACAATCAAATTTATCAGCCTATTAGGGCCTTTCTTTCTTTCTTTTTCTTTTCTTTTCTTTTTCTTCTTTTTTTTTTTCCAAGACAGGATTTTTCTGTGTAGCCTTGGCTGTCCTAGACTTGCTTTGTAGACCAGGCTGGCCTCGAACTCACAGAGATCCGTCTGCCTCTGCCTCCCGAGTACTGGAATTAAAGGCGTGCGCCACCACTGCCCAGCCAGACTATTCTTATTCAACCCAAACAATCACAATCTTGGAACAGCTTTGCTCCCATCCAAAAGAAACCCTGCCTCTGTTAGTGTCACCCTTCCCCCAGTCCTCTGACCTGGCCAACCTTAAATGATGGATTTGCCAGTTGTAGGAATGGAGCCATGTGACATTCAGCCTTTTGTGCTTGGCTTCTCTGACTTCTGAGATGTTTTCCTGATGCCGCCACCTCTTGTGGGGTCTACTCCGGGCATCGTCTACTGAACACCTCTACAAGGCAGCCTCAGGGGCAGGGGCTCAGGTGGGCATGGGCGGGGGAGGGCTTCAGAGTTTGATCAGGTAGCCTGCGACTTTGATGAGGGGCACCTCCAGCTGTCCTTGGCCCGGTCAGGAACTGGCCTCAGTTGCTGTCACTTGATCCTCCCGCCTAAGTCAGGAATCATGCTGTCCCCTGCTCTGGCAGTGTGAGTCACCCGTTGAGCATCTCCTCAACACCTGTGTGGCAGTCTGGGGTCAGGGGTTGAGTTAGAGGAACTGAGCAATGCGCAGCGCCACGGGGGGTGGGGGGGTGGGGGTGGGCAGGCAACAGGGGACTCTCCCACTCACCTCAGAACAGGGTCTCTGTCTCCATTAGTTGTTTTCCTTCAAGTTTCTCTTTTCTCAAATGGACTCTTAAGTGCCTGGCTGCAGCTCAGGCTCTGAGCACATAGAGTCCCTCAGAGCACCTGCTAAGTGCCACTGTTGTCACACCTAGCTGTGGTAGCCCCCGTTTCAGCTCTTTTAAGCAGCCCACAGGATAGTTGCTCTTTTCCCATGTAGTTCTAGAGATGTAAGGCCTGTGGTCCCATTGCTGCTCGAAGGTCAGAAGCTGGAGGCTAGCCTTGGCTATATAGAGTTATGCCACACAAAAAAAGAAAATCACCATGCACACAAGGAAGGAAGGAAGGAAGGAGAGAGAGAGAGAGAGAGAGAGAGAGAGAGAGAGAGAGAGAGAAGGCAGGCAGGCCCAGGAAAGTGACAGGATATGCCAAGGCCTCAGGCCAGAGGGTGCTGGATGGAGCTGAGGTTTGAAATGACTTACTTGCCTGTGTTCCTGACCAGGCAGAAAGCAAAGACTGCGGGGCACACACAAAATGGTCCTGGACCAGCAGCTGGGTAGTATCCTCATAGGTACTGCCTCTGAGGTGAGTTGCTGCTGCGTGACAGACAGGGGGTGGGGGTGGGGGACGACATTCAGAGGATGGAGAGTCACTCTCCGCATCCTGTTTTGGAGCCTTGTTCCACAGCTGAAGCCTCTTGGAGGAGGAGTGACAGAACTCGGGGCCGACTTTAGCAAAAGGGCGAATGTAATTCAACAGTCCTGGGCGAGCCTCTGTTCAGGTGCTGCTGGCTCCAGTGGTTTAGGAGGCAAAGCCTGCTGTACCACTTTCCTTTGTCCACGCGCTCCCTGCGTGCCTTCCATTCTTGGCTAGTCACCTCCTGATAGTGGCAGAGGCAACTGGTCTTGTCCCCTCCAGCTGAGAGCACAAGTAAGATGGCCTCATTTTAATGACCCAAGTGATGTGGAGAATGAAAGCTCTGGTGGGGTGGGGGGGTGGGGGAGGGGTGAGGGAGGGGGTTGTTGCTTACCAACCTGGTCCATCTATCTGGCTTCGGCCACCTGAACCAGTGGAGTAGGAGGGAGGAATGAACTGCTCTGATTGGTTAGGACTGCTCCAGGTGTGTGCCCTTGGACACGAAGGAGGGGGCAGTTTTACTTGAATCACCTGACCTGAGGGCAGGGAAGGTTCAGGGTCCTTAGACCAGAAGCAGAGGGAACGTTGGATGGACAGCAGTGGTACTGCCACCCACCCACCCAGCTCTGTCACACGTCCAAATGATCCTGAGCAGGCTGCTTCCCTTGTCCGACCCTCAGTTTCCCCATCGGAATAGAGACAGTCTCGGCGCTCCCCCAGTTCTAAACTCCTAAGGTCCGCTGATGGTGCCACCCAGCAGTCCAGCATCCCAGTGTGTCAGATCTGAGCCAGGGATGGGGGGGGGGGGAGGGGGCTGGGAACATGATCTTGGGATGAGCCTGAAGCCTGCACCTGGCCTCCGGTCCCTGCCCAGCCCACAGGGTACAGCCTGTGACAAGGAAGGAGGTTTCTGAGGACGGCTTCGCACATCCCTAGCATTCTTCAGCTATAATCGCCTCCAAACGGCATGATCTCATCCCCAAGGAAGGAAGGCTGGCGGAGGGTGGGGGGTGGGGGTGGGGGTGGACAAGCTGGCTGCCAGCAGCTGACACAGTTTGTGACTAAACCACTTCCCAATGGGAGGCAGGGAGACAGAGACATGGTCTTAAAGACAATGCAAAAGTTTTGGAGTTGGGGGGGGGCATGATGTAAGGGATAGAGGAGGTACCTTGTTTTCCAGCTTTGGGGAGGCCCATGGTGTCTCCCCAGGGGGCCCAAACCAGGTTCGTCCTGACCAGTGCTTACAGTGAACCCAACCCCAACGCAGGCCTTTAGCATCCCCCGAAATGTTGAGGTGGAAGCCCGGCCAGCCCCTTCAGTGGCCTGTCTCTCCTGGAGCTCATTCAAATGCCCATACATTAATTTGGAAGGCTAGGCTTGCGGGAAGCCTGTCGCGGCACCATCTGTTAGGCGTTTGTCACGGCCGCGTTACATAAGAAGAAAGACATTTTTTTTTTTTTCAAGAATGCTGCTGCATTTAGTAATTGGATCGACGGAGAGGAGCCGGGCCCAGGCATTTGGCACCGTGATTCAAAGATGCCAACGGGCTTCTCTCCCGGGTGTGGCCTCCACAGATTCCACGCAGTCTTGGCAGACACCTGAGTGCAGCCTGCTTTTGGGGAGCAGGTCCAGGGGCCCCGCCTCTCCTCTCCTCTCTTACTCTTCCTTCTTCCCCTTGTTTTATCCCTGGCTGCTCTCTCTCCAGTATTGGCCATGACAGACGGACCTTGCTCTACCGAGTCCTAATTCCCATGACCTGGGCCACTGGCCTACATGCTCTGTAAATGAGCGAAACAAAACGGGGCCGCGGTTTCTCTGTCTCACAGTACGGTTCTCAGAGCACCGCTGGAGGGTGATGGGTGGGGTTCAAGGGTCTGACTCCAGGGCCTGTGGCGAGTGAGTGACAAGAGCCAGCTGTTTTATAAAGCCTGTCTGATACCAAGTGGGTACTGTCCCAGGTTTGTGTTCGTTTTCCTCTGCCCTCTATTAGACTCAAAAGCACTGAGGAAATGGTCCCTGCTGGCAGAGCTGGCTGTGTCACAGGCCCCAGTGCAGGTGGCCTAATGGCCCCCATCTGACTGCCACAAATGACCCTAGAATCAGCATTTTGTTTTAACTATTTGGGCTTTTAAAAATTTTTTATTTTTTATTTTTATTTTTTTGTTTTTTTGAGAGAAGGTCTCTCTGTGTAGCCTTGGCTGTCCTAGACTCGCTTTGTAGACCAGGCTGGCCTCAAACTCACAGCGATCCACCTGCCTCTGCCTGAGTGCTGGGATTAAAGGCATGAGCCACCAAGCCTGGCTTTTTTTTTTTTTAAAGGCAGAGTCTTGCTCAATAGCCCAGGCTGGCCCGGAACTCACTGTAATGCACCCTGGCAAATCTCTCATGGAAATTCACCTGCCTCAGCCTCTTGGGTACTGGGATCACACCCAGCTGAGCCAATATTTTAAAATCAGTTCATGGAAAAGGCATGGCTTGTTTTGAAAAATCTAAACACCTTGCTGTGGCCAGTTTGCATTTTCATACAGCCCATGAGAAGGGACCTGACCCACCACTGTCCCCATTCCCTGGGGCTCTGGGCCAATTTACTCTGTCATAGCACACCAGCTTTTGGTTGGGACTGTGGGATGAATTCAGCTTGTCCAGACAATAGTCATGTGACCTTGGACACATGAATATATATATATATTTTAACTGTGTGTGTGTGTGTGGAGAGAGAGAGGGGGGGCACACATTTGACACAGTTCAGGCGTTATGGTCAGAGGACAACACTAGGAAGTTGTTGAAGTTGTTTTTTCCTTCTACCGTGTGAGCCCTGGGGATCTATCTCACACTGTGAGGGTGGCCATGCCAGGGGCAGGAAGCTGGACCCGCAGCAGGTGCCGGTGAGGTCTTCTCCTCTGGTCTTGAGCAACGCCACCCCCAGTCTCTACTCACCTGCATAGGCAGCATTCATACTGAGAGCTAAAGGTGTCATTCTGAAGGAAAGGCCTCCTGTCAGGGGCCAAGGTATGGCTGCCTCAGGGCCTTTGCACATCACCCTTGCTTCCTAGACTGCTGCTTCCGTGTCCATGCAGCTCTGACTTCCCATTCTGGTCCAGCTTGGGTTGCTGAGGCCAGGAGGAGCAGCCCCGACCTGATCACACAGTCTTGCCAGGTGCTGTTGTCTTAGTCTAGAGGGCTTGTCTATCCCGACCACTGCTGTGTCCCCAGCAGCTGGACTATTGCCTGGCACATGCTGAAGGAGAGTGAAGAAGGAAAGGAAGAGAGGGAGGGCTGCTGGAGGGTGGAAGAAGGGAGCTTTTTAACCCCCGTGGCCACACTGTGATGCAGGAATAGATGCTTGAAGAAGGGAAGGTCACCAGCCAAGAAGGAGACAGGAAGGAAGGGAGGGAGGGACCCAGGCTTTCCGTTTCTACATCTCATGTGCCCCTGTCCCGCCACAGGTAGCAGCAGAAAAGACAAAGCAGGCCGCCAGCCCCACAGGCCACCCAGAAAGGGTCAACTTCAGAGGGTCAGAAATGAGCTAGGCAGGCAGTCAGGAAGCCAGACTGTTTACAGGGGCTGCTGGCCATCACCATGACAACCAGCCAGCCCCCACAGCTTTCTGCGTCACCAAGGACGCAGGTTTGCCGCATGCAGACTGGGACGTGAGGACAGTAGCTGGGAGGGGTGCTGGCAGAAGGGAGGGGACCACAAACATCCACTGAGGGGCAAGATTTTTTTCATTTCTCAGAGTTGCCCTAAAGCTAGAAGAGTCTGGTGTTGCTACACTCTGTGTGTGTGTGTGGGGGGGTGTGTGTGTGGTGTGTGTGTATCTGTCTGTCTGTCCATCTGTCTATCTGGGGAGTCAGGGTGCCTAGGTGTCAACTTGGCTACTCTTGTGCTCTGGCATCTTGAGCAGGTGACTTAGCCTCTCTGTGCCCGTTCCCCTCCCACATCAAGCAAGGATGGCCAGTAATGGCACCCTAGGGCTCTTGTGGGGACCGCATGGCACTGGAATGTAACTTATATTGTGGTTCCTGTGTTCATTTTATTTTTATTTTCGGATACAGAATTTCACTAAGCAACTCAGGCTGTCCCCGAACGCTCCATCCTCCCGCTTCACCCTCTGGATGCTGATGTTACAGGTGTGCACCGCCATGCCTGGCTCTATTTAGTTGTTTGTGTGTGGGTGGCACGCATGTGTGTGTGTGTGTGTGTGCATGTGGAGGCCAGTGTATGCTGTTTTATTTGGGTTCTTATATTTATCACCCTGCTCTACCCCAATCCCTTACAACAGCCCCACACCAGGTAGGAGAGACAGAGGGTTACTGAGGAGGGGGTGTTGAGATCTTTTAGACAGCTTCCTGCTGATTAGAGATGTTGAGTTCCTTGGGGCAAAGTCCAATCTTTGTCATCAGGATATTCCAACTTCTCTCTCTTCTCACAACCACTTGACAAACCACAACGACAGCAACCAGGAGCAGCAGGGGGAAGCAGTAGCTGCCGGATCTGCAGCTGGCAAAGATCACACCCCTGCTAATGCACGGGGCAAATCACACTCCCCTGCTGTGAAGCAGCCTCTTATCCCACCCCTGGGATTAAAACAAAAACATATCTGCATAACTTTAAAAAAAAAGATTTATTTATTACATATTACATCTACAGTGTTCAGCCTCCATGTACGCCTGCACACCAGAAGAGGACACCAGATCTCATTATAGATGGCTGGGAGTCACCATGTGATTGCTGAGAATTGAACCTAGATCCTCTGGAAAAGCAGCCAGTGCTCTTAACCTCTGAGCCATCTCTCCGGCCCACAATTTTTTTTTTTCCAGATAGGGTTTCTCTGTGTAGTCTTGGCTGTCCTAGACTCACTTTGTAGACCAGGCTGGCCTCGAACTCACAGAGATCTGCCTGCCTCTGCCTCCCGAGTGCTGGGATTAAAGGCGTGCGCCACCACCACCCCATATTTGTATAACTTAACCAGGTTTTTAAAGAAACCAAAACTCTCACCGGGTCAGGTGTCTTCCTCAGGTAGGTGTGTGTGTGTGTGTGTGTGTATGTGTGTGTGTGTGTGTGTGTGTGTGTGTACATACATACATAAATACATAATTAAGCCTATTTATTTTGTGTGTATGACTCTTTTGTGTCATCAGAAAGGCGTAATCCTTGAAACTGGAGTTACAGATGATTGTGAGCCACTGTGTGAATGCTGGGAACTGAACCCAGGTCGTCTGCAAGAGCAGCCAGAGCTATAAGCCACTGCACCATTTCTCTAGCCCTCCACCTTAACTTTTGAGACAGAGTCCCTGACTGGGCTCTCTGACTGATTGGCATTTGAGCTCACTTGGAGTCCTCTCGTGTGTTTCCTCAGCTTTGGACTTCTACCTGGCTTTCTCACGTGGGTGCTGGGGATTCGAATTCAGGTCCTCATGTTTGTCCAGCAGGTAATTCCCAGCTGAGCCATCTCCCCAGCCTTGCTCTTTCCTTCCTAAGATGGCTTGAGTCTTACTTCCTGCTGGGGCAGTGTGAGGCTCAATCATTTTCAAGGCGCCTCATTCTCCAACGTGTCAGTTATTTGGGGAAAGAGCCTTCTAGGTGGAGGAAACCAGCAAAGGGCTGGTGGCAGGAGCATGAGCCTGAAGCTGTATTGTTTTTTTTTTCCTTAAAAGATCAAGAGGATTTATTCCCCTGCCCCCTGTTTTAAAAAAAGGTCTCTGTATGTATCCTGGCTGTTCTGGAGCTTGTTATGTAGATCAGGCTGGCTTCAAACTCACAGAGATCCATCTGCCTCTGCCTCCCAAGTGCTGTGGTTAAAAACATTCAGTTTTAAATTAAAGAAGGCTTATCTTAGTTTTAATTGTGTGTGTGTCTGCCTGTGTGTGGATTTGTGCATGTAAGTGCAGTGCTCACAGAGACCAGAAGAGGGCGCACTATCCCCAGGAACTGTAGTTACAGGTGATTGTGACTCATCCACTTGTGGGTCCTTTACAAAAATCAGTATGTGCTGTTAACTGCTGAGCCATCTCTCCAGCCCTTCTATGTCTGTGTCTGCATGTGTGACATGTGGCCATGTGATAGTACTGGGTTGACACATGGGTAGTAAAATAGTTATTATTTAGGGGTGTCATGCACCTTGTAATGCAGGGGGACTTCTTGGGTCTAGACAACACAATGGCCTTCGTGTATGTGTGAGTAAGCAGTCAGCATGCCTGTGAACCACATACCTACGTGCTTCCGGGACCTTTTGGATATGGTGATATGTAGATGTGCACATACGGATATCTTTTTAAACTGTTGGGCATGGTGGATCATGTCTAGTCCTAGCACTTAGATAGCAGAGGCAGTGGATTCGGAGTTCAAGGTCATTCTTAACTACCTATTGAATTTGAAGCCAGCCTGGGTAACTTGTAGCAAACCAACAAATAAAACACAAACAACAGGGCTGCAGCAATTAAGAGCACTGGCTCTTTCTTCCAGAGGATTCAAGTTCAAGTCCCGGCACCGAATGTGGTGGCTCACAACCATCTGTAACTCCAGTTCCCGGGGACCTGATGCCTTCTTCTGACCTCCAAAGGGACAGATGTACATTCAGGCAAGTCACCCATACACATAAAAATACATAAAAACAACAACATAAGATGATTAAAAAAAAAAAAGACAGGGTCTTTCAACTTTTTTTTTCATTTTTATTTATATGTGTATATGTGTGCTTGTGTGAGCAGGTACCCTTGAAAGCGAGAGGACATCTGATACCCTGGAGCTGCAATTACAAACAGCGTGAGCCACTAAATGTGGACGATGGGAATCAAACCCTAGTCCCCTGGAACAGCAGCCAGTGCTCTTAACCCTTGCTCCATCTCTCCAGCCCCTAAGGACAGGGTCTTACATAGCCCATGCTGGCCTTGAACTTGCTACATGGCAGAGGATGATTTTCCTGTTTCCATCTTCCCACTGCTGAGATTCCGGGCATGCAGGGGATGGAACCCAGAGCTTCACGCATGTGAAGTATCACTCTGTCCTCTGATGTTGGTGTTTCGTTTTATTTATGTATTTGTTTTGTTATGTATACAGTGTTGTTCTTTCATGTTCCCTGTACGACAGAAGAGGGCACCAGGTCTCATTATAGATGGCTGTGAGCCACCATGTGGTTGCTGGGAATTGAACTCAGGACCATTGGAAGAACAGCCAGTGCTCTTAACCTCTGAGCCATCTCTCCAGCCAGTGCTGACGATTCTGAAAGCAGCCTTGACATTAGTGATCTGGGTTCCATAGGTCTTCGGTGTGTTTGTTGCATGAGTCGGGAATAGACACGTCACTCTTGTCACAGAGTGCCAAGTCCTCGGAGGGAGGCCTGCCTTAGCTCATCAGCATGTGACCAGAATCCAAACACATCTGAGCACATTTTGTTCCTTTAAGACAAGGCAGCCTTGCCGGGCGGTGGTGGCGCAAGCCTTTAATCTCAGCACTTGGGAGGCAGAAGCAGGCAGATCTCTGAGTTCGAAGCCAGCCTGGTCTATAGAACTAGTTCCAGAGCTACAGAGAAACCCTGTCTTGAAAAAAAAACAAACAAACAAAAACAAAAAAACAAAAACAAAAAAGAAAAAAGACAAGACTTTGAGCAGAGCATGGTTATATCCGCCTGGAGTCACTACACTTGGAAGCAGAGGCAGGAGGATCAAGTGTTCAAGTCCAGCTACGTAGTAAGTTTGAGATCTGCATGGGCTACATGTTCCTGCCTCAAAACAAAACTAGAAAGGGGAGCCTAAACTGAACCAAACAAAACTCAAACAACAGGGAACTGGCGTGGGGCTGGAGTCGGGGAAGGTAGAGTGCTTGCCAACACACAAGAAGCCTGGGGTCCCATCCCTACTACTGTGTGTGCAGTAAAGAAACAGACAAGTGTCCAGGCTGACCAGATGCCAAGGCTCTGCCTGCCTCTTCTATCTCATGTCTTCCTTATGGCCACTCCAGGGGGAGACATCTGTCTATTCAATCAATAACCCGTGTGACCTCAGGAGGTACTCCTACAATACAAGCCTCAGTTTCCCCATCAATAATTGATGGGCATGGTGCTGCCTGCCCACACGGGTGAAATTAGATACTGGGTAGAAGCGAGATGTTCAGAGCAGGGCTGGTGAGGGCTGGTGAGTGTGGGGGTGTTATCAGGGTTCCGCTTTTGTCAGAAGGAGGGGTCTGGAGCTCCCAGCAGCCCTTGGCAGCACCCTCATCCATCTTCTGCCAGACGCCAGGCCCTGGCACTCCCATCCAGGCAGCACTTAAGGAGTCGCTTCCCAAGTTTCTCTTTTAATTTTCATTATGTAAATTCCACATTTCCCGGAATAGGGATCTTGACTGTCTGCACTCATTCGGAAATTGAGTCAGCAAAGGGCCCTCATTTATATTAATGGGGCCCAGAGCCTGACTCGAGAGGAGCCCAGACAAGGATGGATGGTGGCAATTGCCCTCCAAGCCACACCAGGCCGTACTCACATGCTGCCAGGGGAGCAGCTGCCTCTGACTCGAGGCTGAGATTCATGTGGAGGGACTCCTCGCCTGGCCTAGGCTCCAGCCATCACTGCTCGGTGCTTGGAGAGAGCTAGAGGCAGCTCAGCTTGTCAAGAGGCGCCACAACGATGGTCTCCAGGCACCGTGTGTCCCACCACCCGTTTCATTTTCTCAATTGTGCCTAGTGACAACCTGTTCTCTTGTCTGCCTGTGTAGTCACTGTCCGTCTTCCTCCATTAGAACATAACCTTATGGAAGCATCCTTCATCTCCTTGGGCCTGGCTCAGAAAGGACATCTTTCCCTCTCTTTTTAAAAATTAAAAAAAAAATTTTTTTTTTGAGACAGGGTTTCTCTGTGTAGCTCGCTTTGTAGACCAGGCTGGCCTCTAACTCACAGAGATCCACCTGCCTGTGCCTCCAGAGTGCTGGGATCACAGATGTGCACCACCATGGCCAGCCATCTCATGAATGTTCACAGAGCATCATTTGCTCAGCAGAGTCCTCCTGAGCACCTGGGCACTTGCAGCACAAGCTAGAAGATGACAAGATGAGGACCAGCAAGGAGGAAGTGAGAGCCAAATCGTGGCCACAGACATCAGCTGAGTATGACAAAGATTTTTATAAAAGGCAACACATTTAAACCCAAGCTCAGCCCCTGGGTCCAGCTGTGACTTCTACCCGCTCACGAAGCACAGAGAAGTGAAGTCACTTACCCGAGATCACACAGCTAGAACATAAAGCACCCAGGATTGGAGTCTGAGTCATCTGGCTCCCACCTCTTTGGCTTAATCAGCCTATGGAAAGAGATGAAGGTTAGAACCTGGGGACCCAAGGGCTGTGATTGGAGAGGTGTCAGAGGTTGCAGGAGGCCAGAGGAAGCCAGGCTGTGATGGAGGAAGAGCTGAGAAAAGCCTTTCTGAAAATGAGATACCTTAGCTGTGTGTTCTAGGTGGGTTTCCATGCTGTGATAAACACTATGAGCAAGAGCATCATGGGAGGGTAGGGCCTCTCTCACCTTGTAGACCACACTGCTCTCCATCACTGAGGGAAATCAGGGCAGAGGAGCCCAAGGCAGGGAACCTGGAGGCACAGACTGAAGGAGTAAGTGCTGCTTACTGACTTGCTTCCCATGGCTTGTTCAGCTTGCTTTCTTATACCACCCGGGACCACCAGCTGAGGAGTGGCCACCCGGAATTCTGGAGGTGGAAGGTGGTGACGGCTTGCAACTGTGCACTTCAGAATGGTCAGGATGGAGCCATGCTGATGGCTAAAGCCTGTCATTCCAGCACAGAAGGTAGAGACAGAAGGACCAGAAGTTCAAGGTCATTCTCAGCTACATAGCAAGTTTGAAGTAATTTGGGCCATATGAGATCCTGAGGAGGAGGAGGAGGAGGAGGAGGAGGAGGAGGAAGCAGCTGGGTATGGAGGCACATGACTTTGATCCCAGCACTTGGGGAGGCACAGGCAGGTGGATCTCTGTGAGTTAGAGGCCAGCCTGGTCTACAGAGGGAGTCTAGGACAGCCAAGGCTACACAGAGAAACCCTGTCTCGAAAGAAAAACAAAAAGAGGATGAGAAAGAGGAGAAGGGGTTATGGAGGACAAATCTGATGTATTTCACCAGAATGAACATTGGAGAAAGAGACAAAGCCTTCTGTTATTGGCTCATTCACTCTGGGGAACGTCAGTTGTAGGGTCGCGCCTCCATCAGAGAATTAGATGAGGTCTGAGGTCTCTGGCCCCTAGATCCACATAGCCACCCCTTGGAGGACTAAGGACCATCTTAGGAACACTTCTACTCTCTCAGTCTCCAGGCCTGGTGACCCCTCGGCTGCACATCACTAAGACCCTTTGTAAATGCACTCATGAAGACGTGCCCAGATCTTTGAGCCCCAAAAATAGCGAGATAATAACCTCACGGTTTGTTGCTCTGAGTGAATTGGTGATTGTACATGGCCTAGCGTGCAGTGGGTGCTTAATAAATGCTTACTAGGATAGTTTTGTGTTTTCTGTGACTGCTGATACTGTGAAGTGCTTGGCCTGGTTCACAGAGTCTCACGAAGGAACAATTCTACACCCCAGGCTGCAGTGAGAGGCACGTGCAGGGAGGGTGTGGTAGTGTGCACTTGCACTTAGACATTTATTTTGTTTTCTTTTGTGAGATAGGGTTTCTCGGTGCAGCCCTGGTTCTCCCTGCAACTCATTCTTTTATTTATTTATTTATTTATTTATTTATTTATTTATTTATTTATTAACAAAAACAACCTTACAGCATTTATTATCACTGGATAGGGGCATTAAACAATACAAATAAACATTTCAGGCTATTCTCGGAGCAGAAGACACCTTTAAAACCACTGAACTGCTTTCTTAACTTCTCTGGTGCGTGACTATTTCTAGTTGGAAACACTCTGGAGCAGAGTAATGTTATCTCCCTTTAGCATGATCCGACCCAGTTGTTTTCTTGACTTTGTTTTTGAATGAATCTCTTCTGCATCATCTAATACGAGGTTCATGTATTCATCAAAGCCAATAATACAACCCTCTATCCGCATGTTCACTTGCTCATACAGCCACACCTGAATCCGAGATCTATTTTGCAAGTATCTGAAGATGAGGTTGATGGGCTGCACCATCACCTTCTGCACCTTCTGGCCCTGGCCGCGATACGCCATGGTGGAAGTCACAAAGACCACACGAGTAAGAAGAAACCCTGCAACTCATTCTATAAGCCAGGCTGACCTTGAACCCACAGACATCTGCCTGACTCTGATTCCCAAGCACTGGCATTAAGGCATGGGCCACCACTGCCAAGCTAGATTTGTGAGGCTGAGGGAGGATTTTGAGTTTGAGGCCTGCCAGAGCAACACAGGGAAACTCTGTCTCAAAAAGCAAAACAAGCCAGGCATAGTGGCTCACACTTCAGTCTCAATGCTCAGAGGCCTTGCTTGTCTACTGTTCTTTCAAAAACCCTAGACAGAAAAAAACAAAACAAAACAAAAACCCTGGATAGGCCCGGCGTAGTTGCGCATGCCTTTAATCCCAGCACTTGGGAGGCAGAGGCAGGCAGATCTCTGTGAGTTCGAGGCCAGCCTGGTCTACAAAGCAAGTCCGGGATAGCCAAGGCTGTAGAAAGCTTGTCTCAAAACAAGCAAACAAAACCCCAACCAAAAACCCTGGAATTGGGCTCCCAGCACCCATATGAAGGAGCTCATAACCATCTGTAACTCCAGCTCCAGGGTTCCCAATGCCCTCTTTTGGCCTCATGTAGGTACTGCACAACACACACCACACACCACCACCACCACCACCTGGGATAAACACTATAGCCTTTCACTGAAGCCCCCGCAGCACTCTGCCTATGAACTGTCATTTCCTCATTTTCGACTGGCATTCCAAAGAGGTCCAGACAGAGAAAATTATAGCCCTAGGTCACATGGAGCAGATAAGGTGTAGAAAGAACTTGAACTCAGCTGCTTCAAACTCCCAATTATCTTAAGCCGAAGGCATGAACCGAAGCTGGGAATCTCCCCAAAGCCCACTGCTTCCATCCAGTAGTTCCTTGCTGCCTGGCACATAGCTCATTGCCCAAGCATCTGACAATGGGACCATTTGCTCCTTTACTTCACCCACAATCTATATAGCCCAAGACTTTCTCCATGGGCAGTGGGGAACAGTCTTAGGAGCCTGCCTTTTGCCATTCTGGGGTTCTTCTCCTAGCCCATGAACAGCTGGATCTGGAATGAGAGAATGGTATGCAGTGAACACAGAGAGAGTCCAGGCATGCCTGCCGGGCCCTGCTCTCTCTCTCTCTTTCTGAGACATGGTTTCTATGTGTGGCCTTGGCTGTCCTGGACTCGTTTTGTAGACCAGGCTGGCCTCAAACTCACAGAGGTCTGCCTGCCTCTGCCTCCCAGAGTGCTGGGATTACAGGAGTCATTGGAATCTTTTAATTAGCCCCAGGCACCTCCAGGCTCAGCAAACTGGGTCTGCACAAACAGCTCTCTGGATAGCCGCTGGAGGCCATGTGGCTGGCAAGAGAGCCAGGTCTCCAAAAAAAAAAAAAAAAGGCCCTGAGCTCAGGCTGTGGGAACGGGCACACCCAGGCCCTGCTGGGCAGGGAGGCTAGGCAATCATGACAACATGGCCTTTTTTGAATGGGTCTTAAGTGTGTACTGAGGCACAACAGGGGGAGAGCCAGGACCACACCAAGCCTGGTTGGGGCTATGTAGTATGCATTTTAAAATCTATTTTACTTGAGTTACTTATGCCTCTAGCGCCCCTCTGCACTGCAATCTCTCCCAACACCGCAACACCAGGTAGGAGAGAAAGAAGGTTGGTGGGGAGAGAAGAGGTAGGTCTCTTAGCTACTCCCTGCTGGTTAGGGATGTAGTTCCTTGGGGCAAGTCCAGTCTTGGTTTCAGGATAGCTCCAACTTCTTTTCATCAAACTGCACCAACAGCAACCAGGAGCTGCAGAAGCTTTCTTCTTTCTCAGACCCCTTCCCTTCCCCTCCCAGGCCCAGTATTTATACCCTCTCAGAGCTAGCCCTCAGAGCTAAACTATCCGCAGCTGGCAAAGATCACACTCCTGCCAGAGCACGAGACAATCATAGTTAACAGCTGTGGGCAAACTAAAGCGGGTTATTAAAATACAAACACGTTTACGTAACATAACCGAGTTTTTAAAGAAACCAAAACTTCCACTACAGGGCTCAGAAGGACAAAACCATTTCCAGATGTCCGTGTTCTGTCTAGGGCTGAGCTGGACCCTTCGTCTCCACACTGTTGTTCCTTAGATTTTGTTTTGTAGACAGGCTTTCTGTCTATGTGTAGCCCTGGCTGTCTTTGAATTCCCTCTGGATGACCAGGCTGGCCTCAAAGTCAGAGATCCATCTGCCTCTGCCTTCCAAGAGTTGGGAGTAAAGATGTGCGCCGAAATGCCGGGCTACGTTTCACAGATATTTTTAACCTTGAGTTGCAGGAAGAGGGACCACTTCTACCACAATTGTGACATGCATACACGTGCACATGCACATCAGTGAGGAGTTCATGAGCCTCACTCCCCAATTCTGAGTGGTGTGTGTTGACTTTGACTCTCTATTCTATTCGTGATATTCTACTGTTCTTTAAAAAGGACCAGTCAAGGACTGAAGAGACAGTTTAGTGGTTAACGATGAATCTAAGAAATGACAGTTAAATGTTAAAAAGAGCCTGGAAGAGATGAACGTCAGGACGGAGGAGGCCGGCTGGGAGCTGTTACAGTCGTCAAGCGATGGGCAGTGGCGCCTGGGAAGGTGGCATTGAAGTGCAAAGGCAGACCCCAACTCTGGAACCCAGAGGAAGCAGCCACAGGATGTTTACTTCAGCACTGCTTGTTGTAGGAGAAGAACGGACACAACTGGAACGCCTCGCTATAGGAGACGAGCGTTGCCACGGAACAGGACACCCCGAGGCAGCATCACTGAAGAACTCATAATGCTTATATGGGATGAGGTCCAGCATGTACCCAATGAGGGTGTGAGGGGCCAGGGTGGGGCTGATCACAGATAATTCTGAGGTGAAACACAGGAAGGCAAAACCTAACACTACATATTTGTGTGTGCACAGGCATATGTGTGTGCCAAGATCCCCTCCAAGAAGGGCAGGCGCACGAGAGCTGTGGGCGGGGATTGCCTCTAGAAATGGAGGACGAGGACCGCAGAGGGAGGATGGGGGCATTTTTGGCTTTGACGTTTGATCCTGTGTGGCTTTCCCTAGTTCCTGGGGTCATTGGCCACCGGTCCTCAGGAACAAAGGACAGAAGTGATGACCTGGGGGCTCAGTGGCCTGTGAGCATGAATGGAAATGGCCTCCCGGGATAGGCCGGTCAATTTTATTAGGGTGAAAAGAGGATTATATAGAACTTTGAGGAGGGGAAGGAGATATCCAGGGTGGGTGATGTTATTGGTTGAAGGACTAAGGTACTGAGATGCCTCATTTGCATGGGGAGGCATTTCAGGAATCCCAGGTGCTTGCTGAACAGGAGGAAGGGTGTAGGGTCTGGGATCCCCCCTCTCCCCTCAGGCAGAGAAGAGGAAGCCTCACTGACAAAGGGAGTCCTCCATTTTGCATAGAGCTCAGGGCTTTTCAGTAATGTCAGACTTTGACTCGTTCTAGTGCACCTCAACTGGAGGCAAGTTTTGCCCTTCACCCCCACCTTTTACCCCACCCCCACCAAATCTGGAGATTAAACAGCAAGAGGGTGCTCCTGGGGCGCAGAGTGGGGGGTCAGGGCTGCGATGCAGTCCTCAGGATGGCTTCAGCCAAGAGGAAGACTGGGGCTTCAGCGTTTGATCTGCACGAAGGCAGTCTACTCTGTGTCTAAAAGATAGCCTCTGGGTTGAAGTTTTGACATGGTTTCTTTGTGTAGTCTTGGCTGTCCTGGAACTTACTCTGTAGACCAGGCTGGCCTTGAACTCACAGAGATCCACCTGCTTCTGCCTCTCAAGTGCTGGGATTAAAAGGAGTGCACATCCACCCCACCTGGACAAACACTTTTTCAGAGCAAATTGAAAATGGCCTGGCCTGTGATGTTCAGCCCAGGCAGGCCTTGGACTTATTATGTAGCAGAGGATGACTTTATACTCCTGAACTTCCTGCCTCCCCCTCTGAATGCTGGGAATACAGTGTGTGCCATGATGCCTGGTCTAGGGAATGCTGGGGATAGAACCCAGAGGCTAGGCAAGCACTCTACCAATGGAACCACGGGATCAGTGAGGAGTGGAGGCTTCTGAGCAGCATATTGCTGAGTCCCAGGGGAGAGGATGATGGCAGTGTAATTGTGACATCAGAGTCACCCAGGTAAAGCTGCTCCTGGCCTTCAGGACCACCAAAACCACAGGAGAGCAGGTGCTGCAGCATGCTTGATGCTGGGGTTATCTGGTTCACAGCAGTTGGAAATGAATGTTCTTGGCTTTGGTACTCAGGCAGAGAGCCCAACATGGGTGGCTATTTCTGGCCTGTAGTTCTGGTTAGCCTATAGCTGTGGTTGGCCTGTGGCTGTGGCTGGCCTACACATCTACCCCCCCTGGCCAGTATATGTAAAGGAACTAGAATTCATCAGCAACACTTAAAAGCTGGCAGATCTCTTGTAAAATCTACAGATTTCTGATTCTTTTTGGGGCGGGGCGGGGAAGATTATTATGTATACCATGTTCTGCCTGCATGTATGCCTGCCCTCCAGAAGAGGGCACCAGATCTCATTATAGATGGTTGTGAGCCACCATGTGGTTGCTGGGAATTGAACCCAGGAACTCTGGAAGAACGAATGGGGCTTTTAACCTCTGAGCCATCTCTCCAGCCCCAGCAGATTTCTGATTCTTTTTCATTATCATTATTTACACTTACCTGTGTGTGTGTGTGTGTGTGTGTGTGTGTGTGTGTGTGTGTGTGTGTGTGTGTGTGATAGAGGGGGAGGGTGTGCCTTAGTATGCCTGTAGGGATGAGAAGACAACTTGTGGAATTGTTTTTCTCCTTCTACCATGTGGGTCCTAGTGGTCAACCGCAGGCCACCAAGCTTGGCAGCAGGTACCTTCACCTGCTGAGCCACTTTGCCAGCTCCAGATTTCTGGCTCTCATAAGATGTGGCATTGCTATGGTAGGTCCCTAGGAGATAAGAGCCAGCTGGAGATGACAGCATGGTAGGTGTGTCCTCCATATGGCCACCCCTACCCCTTCCCTTCTTTCTGGAATCCAGGTTGCTTTGTAGGCCTGTCACCTTCTTGGCTCTGAGGGCATTTAAGCTATTTCCTTCTTTGAGGCAACCGTTCTTTTGATGTGGGCTTTGGGAGACTTGAGTCTTGGAGCCCAGTTGCTTGGAGCTGCTGCAGCATCTGCTTTTACTCCCAGGAGTGTTGGGATGACAGGCATGTACAACCTTGCATCGTTCTTAGGGGGAGGGGGTACCCAGGTAAAGTAGACGTGAGAGCCACATGGCCAGCAGTCGTTTTTGATTCATGGACACAGCCCAAGATGGCTTGCGTATTGGGGGTAACAAGCCAGCTGCATTTTCATGCATTCACTCTTCCAGGGGAAGTGAGGCCACCAGCATGGGGCTTCCAGGTCCTCAGATGCTCAGATTCAGCCTTTCTTACAGACACCCCAGCTACCCAAGGCTCCTCCCTATCCCGGAAATAAGCCAAAGACCAAGCTTGTTTTCTCCGGATCTTTTATTGAACGCTGCAGACTTCATTAAGGGACCATTGCTTGAAAATTCTTAAACATGTGAACCTTTTTTTTTTTTCACAAGACAAGACAGCAGCCGAGGTCACACAAGGGTCACAAGTCCATCTTACCACATGCAGAAGACGACACTGGGGTTTTGTTTCCTTGTGTGTGCACTCATGTGCACGCTATGAGCACATGCACACCAATGTGCATTGTCACATGTACAGGAAGGACTAGAGCCTTCCACTGATGAAGGTTGAACAGGACCCACGAATACAACCCGAAGAAGAGTGGCTGAGGACCCTGGTGGATTATGGCTAATATGATTGGCTTGGCCCCCTTGAAGGGTGGGGCAATCAGAACGGCTTTGCTGCCAGAAGAACCCCAGCCTGATGCTGTGGGGTCCTGGGAGGGACAGAGGGTCTGAGCTGATGGGATTGGGGTGCTTGTCATTGTAAGGAGGCCTATGGGGGCTCAGAGAGACCATTGGTTCTTAGAGCTCAAGAAATAAGATCTGTTTGTAGACCCTGGCTCCCATGTTCCTGCCCTAGTCAAGTCCCAGACGTTCCCCTACCTTGGACCCTTGGCTTGGACTACTGGATAGCCACTGTGGTCTGCAAGTGACCCCCCTGTGAGCTGAAGCAGAACAAGCAGGAAGGAAGCCAGTGCTGGCCAGCTTCAAGGTGGGAGGCAAGGCTCTGTGTGCATCATGGCTACCAACATCGAATGTGGGCATCATTATGACTCCAAACATGACCATAGGAGAGACAGTGTTAGTGGGGGCAGTTCAGAGAAAGGGTGACTCCCAACTCTTTCCTTCCCAGTGTAATACCCCAGCAATGCCCCCTTCACCCCATCCACCCATCCACTAACCATTCACACATTCACTCACCCCAAAACACAGGCTGGATGACAGCTGTGTGCCAACAGCACACTGCCAGATAGCCACGAGTTCCTGGTGTAGAAAAGGAAGATAGGCCTTTTAGCTTGGGCTATGGAGAAGAAAGACAGCAACCTGGCACTACCTGTAACTGCATCTGATTCTTGGATGCCCGGTGGTCTTGGGCTTCTCAAATCTTGGGGAATCCCAGAGGCTGGGAGCTGTGTGGCTAAACTAGACCCTTGCAGGGCTCTTCTGTGGTACAGCCCTGTCTACTCAGACCAAGCTTTCCCCAGGGAGGCAGGAAGTGCCTGAGTGGCTTGGAGCACATCTAAGTGGGACAGAATAAGGTGTCCCCACATTTCCCTCAACTGCCCTCGGTGTCTTGGGCAACAGCTCTGTGGGGTGAGATACTGAAAACTGGTCTCTGTTTAAGTTACTTTCAGAAGGAAGTGGTTCAGCCTACTGGTCTACCTTGGCTTTCAAAACCACTGAGGCCACTTGGACTTGGGCTCACTCTGAAGCTCACATGCCACCTCCTCCACTTCCACCACATCCAATGAGGAAGAGCTCATCAGCTCTGTGCTGAGTGGAGGCCAACAGCAGGAATCAGGCCCTTTGGGAATAGATGTGGGGGAGCAGGCTCTTCTCTTGGAAGCAGCTGGAGCCTTGTTTCCCCATAAAGCTGGATTATAGCTACCTCTGCTTTTTTTCTTTTTCTGGATTTATTTCTTGGGCAGAGTCCTTTGAAGATCTTGACTAGGTTCACTATATTTTAATAAGGAAAAAAAAAAGCCCTTTTGGAATGGCGCCATTTGGGATTGCCTGGGCAGTGGGTGGCTGGTTTGTAGGGTGATCACTGAGTCTCTTTGAGGGCATAGGGTCTAGGGGAAGGGACTGAAGCACCATGCGGTGGCCAACCACAGGTAGGACTTTGTGGGTTGGCCCTTTGCTGGCCGGGGAAAGGGCAGCATGCATCTCTTTCCCTAAGTGGCCCTGTTAGGCCACTGGGAATGGGTTGGATCAGTGATTGGCAGGGTTAGAAAAATGGCAAGGAACAGCCTTAGGATGTTGAGTCCCCTGCTGCAACCCTCCTGCTTTGGTGCCTCCTGGGATGGCCCCATCCTATAAGGTGAGGTCCCTTTAACTGTGCTCCAAGCCCTTGCCTATGAGGCCTAAATCCGGGCTCAGAATGTTCAAGACACCTATGTAGATACCCATATGTGCACACATGTCCATGGACACACACACACACACACACACACACACAAGAAAGAGTTGTTTTGAGTTTCCAGTCCCATTCTGTAGTAATGCCAAGGCCCATTAGTGCAATATCTAGCCTCCTTGGGAACACCTGCACTATAGTGGGTAGTCTGGAGTCTCTTACTCATCATGCACTGCATTCCATGAGCAAATCACCCAGCCGATGGTTGCAATGGACCAACTCACACTGAGTGGCTAATTCTTTGGGCCAATTTCGTGTGCATGCTCTCCTACTAGCTTTCAGATTTCTTCAGGACTTTGGCTGAGAGGGACCGGAAGGGCTAGATGTGGAGAGAAGGGCTCACTAGACTAACGGCCCTTCCAAATTCAGTTCAAGTCACCATTTGGAAGTTTTGAGAGAAATTCTAGGGCCAGGGGAGAAGGCCAGAGTGTATCCCCTCTTTATTGGGAAGACAGCCAGTGTTTACTTATCTGGGCAGGAAACCTAGGAAACAACAGAACAGCAATTTTAAATTTTGTTCTTATGCAAAAGTTACACACACACACACACACACACACACACACACACACACACATGCACGCACCCACAAGCACACACATGCACACCTACACACACACACATACACATGCACATACACACACACATATAATCTTGTCTGTTTTATTTGGCTCTGGAACAAACCAGATCACCAGGAATTTTAGGGATGGGGAAATTGATTAGAATCACATTCCAAAATAATACATTCAGGGGCTGGAGATGTAGCTCAGGACTGAGCCCTTGTCTGACACAGCCAAGGCCCTAGTTGGGGCCCCAACACCACGAAACAGAACAAATCCAAAAGGAAGAAAAGAAAATCCAACCACCGGAATAATAAAATTGTGTTTGAGTTAGCATCCTCTTAGGGGGTCTCTCAATGGGGACATCATTACTGTCTGAGATGGGGCTGTCCTGGCTTGACTCAAGTCTCTGGTGCTGGCAGAGCTTAGAGCCCAGAGCTGAGGTAGGCAGGTGACTGGCTGAGCATCCCTTTCACTCCGTGTGGTGTCTGTCCACCACCTGCCCCAGGGTTCAAAATCATCTCAGATGAATGTTTAGGACTGACCAAGGACTGGAGGCTTGGAGAAGTGGAAGCTGGAAAAATACTGCCGCCCTTGCCTCAAACCTTGCACTTGGTGCTGCTGAGAGGGCCGGGGTGGGGAGATTGTGGCTTTGAGCTGTCACTCCTCAGTGTTTGGCTACAAGGCTGTCTGGCCACTGGCTTTTGGTGAGGCTGTGAGAAATGGGATGGAGACAGAACACATTCTTCTGAGGTTTGTCAGAGACTGCACATGCCCTGGGTCCCTGGAAGCAGGACGCTGGACATGGGGACAGTCTGGCCAAGGGGGATCAGGAATGTCCCTGAGCTCAGTGATTGCTCAGGGACAAGTTTGCTTGCAGGAGGGTCTTAGTTCCAACATCTGGAAACCTCGAAGCTCAGTCCTTTAAGATCAGGGAAGGGAAGAGTGTGAGCTCTTGGCAGCCCAGGTCCCAATGGCACCTCCAAGCACCTGGCTTGCTTCTGCACATCTGAATTCCTAAGAGTGACAGCAGCCAGGGGAACACAAGCCTGATGAGGAAAGACAGCCCCCTCCCACAGTGCCAGGAACACAGTCTTCCAGGATGGCAAACCCCAGTCATTGCCCACCCTCAGACAACTGGAATCCAATAAGGAAAAGGGGAAATGAAAAGCCCAAGGAACAGCGGGAAGGAATATGATGGAGAGCAGAAAAGACCAGCTATGTGAATGAGCAACGATAAAACCCCCAAGGTACTACTGTTAACAAAGATTTTAGACTCAATTGCCCTATTATAAATATACTAAAAATACATATATATATTTATTTATCTTAACAAAAAAATAGTCTACTCTGAGATGTGTGGACGGCCTAAGATCTAGATGCTTCTAGAGCCAGAAAAATGGCAACAGAAAATGAGGAGGAAACTCTTATTTCCAGGTGTGGCCAGGCATGGTTTGGGTGGCCCTGGTCTGGGGACATGAAAACATTTGGGGTGTTATCATATAAACAATAACAGGTTAACAAATCCCTGGGGCTAGAGTATTCTACTGTCCTGCTGGGGACCTGGGGGGCCCCCCATCTTTCTCCTGCCATCTTCTCAGCTACACACATACAAAGTACATCTCTGAAGGGACAAGTTCTAGAAGCTTTCCTGTCCATTCTCCCTCGATTCAGTGTAGCCTGTGGCTACTTGAGACAAGTTGGCAGAGAAATAAGGAAAGGAGAGATATTTATATATCCATATCTATCTATCTGTCTATCTATATAGAGAGTGAACCTGGCTTTAGGGACCCTTGTCTGTGATAAAATTTAAATATCCCCTTGCTCATGGACTAGACATTCCAGCCATGACCAGAGTCAGACAAATACATAATAATTACAAATATTGACAATACATTACACTTGTATAGAAGAGGATGCTGTTGCGTCTTGGTGGTTTTTTTTTTTGTTTGTTTGTTTGTTTTTTTCTCCTTAGAAAGGCAGATCTTCTTAGGAGAAGGGACAGAGATGAGGTTGCAGCTATGGAACACAGAAGAGGTGAAAGAGAAGGTGAGACTCAGTTGGGGAAAAAAAAAATCTCATATTCCCAGCAACTGTCGGGGTGAGTGGAGTGGGTTAAGGGTGGCTTCCTCAAGACTTTGGCATTTCGTCCTCGATGACAAATGTCCTCTCCTCCTCCTCCTCCTTCTCTCTCTCTCTCGCCTCTAAATGTGCTTAAGATGAAATCCCAGGGAGAAATCTGGAGCCCCAGACCCACTGCTTTGGGGGGTTATCCAAAGATGAAAAGGTGAAAGAACTGGCTTGTCCTCACTTCTCCCACGGGCCAGGCTTTCCCAGGGTGGTGTGCAAGCACAGCTGCCGGATGCCTGGCCTTTCCTGATGATGCGATGGGTGCTGGGACTCAAGGTCAGCTGGGGTCTTGACTGTCCTGTTGATTTCGTAACCGGAGCAGGAGCTCCCCACCACCTGGTGTTATTTGGGTACCTCTCTTCCTTTGGCTCTGGTTGGGTCGGGCCAGGTGCAAACGGGCCACCAACTTCAGGTGGCCTCTGTCTTCACACTCTGTCTCTCCTCGTCACCACTGAGACGTATTCAGCTTCACCTTGGTGACCCTTATCCAGCTTACCAGAACCTGTAAACACAGGTACGTGCAGAATGAAACTACGTTCCGTTTTTTTAGCAGGTGGAGGGCCGGTAGGAAAATTTACAGCATTCTTGAGTCACACATGGGGGAAAAGCTATATTCTCACAGTACGCAAACACATAGATGAAAAAACAACAACGAAAACAGAAACAAAACGGAAAACTTTTACGTGTGGTTTACACTGTTTCCACGGTTGCTTCCATAGGAATTCTGTTGGATTCTGCTTGGTCAGCTAGGAAGGGTATTCTGCATTTGTCATTTTCTCTGTAAAATGCTACTTTAAGGGCAGACAAAACACAGGAGGGAGGGACAGCCAGGTTCTATGTGACACAAGGCAGAAGGGGCCTTTGGTTACAAGGAAAGTCGCACCAAGTGGTTCTTAAAAAAGAAAGAAATCATTTCTACTCTGTACACCCGCCATCGGCTTCACCAACAAATGAAATGCCTTGGTTTGAAGAAGGGGGGGGCGGTAACTTCCTTCTGGCTATATATGGCTATGTTAAGACGCAGTTTACTTCCTGATATGTAAAATAGACTATATCATCAGTAGGAGGTTTTTTTTTTTTTTTTTTTTTACAGATAGCTCTAAAAATATCTGAATCGCAAATCACAACTATTTACTTTTTATCAAAAAAAAACATTTGTTTGTTTTCCCTGAAGTTTCACATTTGTGCTGACGGGTGACGGCTATGGTGATGAGAAACAAAGAAGAGACACGGAGGATGGTCAGCGGGGCTGTCCCACGGTCACATCACAGGCCCCTCGGCACTAGGCTGAGCTCAGCAGGGGGCTCTGGAGGCTCCCCTGCTTCCTGCCTCCAGGATGCGCCCGGTGCTGGTGACCACCACCGTCTCAGCCCCTTCGCTTCTGTTTTGAGAAAGCTCTGAGGACGGTGAGACGGTGAGACCTTTTCGTATTCCTCATTAACACGGCAAATACCAAGCTGCGCCCTCTGGAGAGAGGGGAATCCTGGTCTCTGGAGAGAATAAGAATGTCATGAGCTGTAGAAAACACTCTAAGGGTGGTGGGGTGACCCTTTAGCATCCTACTTGTGACAGGTGGTCTGACCTCAGCCATGGAAACAAGAGAAGGCAGAACATTGTGATGTGAGTGTGCTGATGGGTGGATCATGCCATTGAACTACTGGGCAGACCAGCCACACATTATACTGAGGACAGGTGATCAGTATCATGTCATTGCTCCGTCAGGAAGACGCACGCCTGTCACTGTCCTGAGGACAGGGAGGAGGACGCTACAGCGTTTGCGACATCGTCTACTAACACTAGAGTAAGAAAACCACATTGCCCCATTGTACTACACACAGACTGACCAACAGCATCGTCGTTGTCATAACGATAGCACTGTGTAGACTGGTGTCACTGAGGAAGGGCCAACAACACTGTGCCACTGGGGTTACAAGCACGCAGGGCAATGCCAGGTCAATACGCTAGGACAGGAAGACTGACACCAGGAAGTACACCGGAACCTCTAAGGATACGCGTGGGTACTTATTGCTTTTGGCTGTGCCGTCTGCCTAGATGGCTGCAGGAAGGGAGCGTCGGGCTTTCAGGACAGACAGTGACACAGAACACGCAATGGCTGGTTGACAAGGAAGAACAGTGCAACACCCGACACCCAGCTATGCTGTGCCCTTCTGAGATGTGTGCGTCTCTTTTGCACACAAGACTTTTAAGAGAGCCCTGCCTTGAGGGCTGAGGACCCCTGCTGACCCATGAGGCATGAGGGGTGATCCTGAGGGGCCATGAAGGAACCCCAAGACTCTGATGTGGTGATAGCAGACCCACCGTGGCCGGAAATGGGCACAAGTAACACCCCCAAGTGCAGGCCAGCATGCGGCCCAAGGGAAATAGTGCTTGTTTTAAAGTGCGAGATCTTGACACTGTCCCTGGTAGAACCTAGATTAGAAAAACATAAAGTGCTTTTTATTAACTTATTATTATTATTTTTTTAGCTTGGATACCACAAGAAACAAAAACAAAAACAAAAACAAAAAAACTTAAAACAAAACAAAAAAAGAAAAAACTTCGCTCTTAGTAGGTATGTTCCCCACCACAGCAGAAAGTAGTCACAAGTCTGCATAGGGCAGTTTAGTGAGGGCTTTTTTCTCCTCTTTTTTTTTTCATGTAGAAAATGAAGTTTATTGTTTTTTTTTTAATGCTGTTTTTCAGTCACATACAGTCTCTTTGAATCTATCTCGTTTGCATATTTGACGCTTGCGTATCTTTTGGGTTCAGGCCAGAGCTGTTTGGAACACTTATTCCTGTGACAGACCTGACACGGTGCCCTGGCTTTATCCTCTTGGCTGTGTGCCAACCATCGGAACTCTTTCTGGATCGCCAGGCGGGCAGAAAGAACTAAGTCCAAGTTGTCAGCGTATCCCGACAGCGTCTCAGAATAAAGCCCCAGGTACGACAGAATACTCAATCACTGAAGCTGCTTGCTTGTTTGTTTGCTGGGGGTGTGTGGCTGATGGAGCACAGAATTCATCATGATCGAGTGTCCCCTGTACTCTCCTAACAGGAGGATCCCGGTTTTGGAGGTGGCTAGGTGACACCCAGTACTACTTGGTCAGGCCACTCTTTCACTAGCCCCTTGCTCCAATGCCCTCCTCCAGCTGAAGCCATGAGAGATGGCGACGACGCACTCAAAGGCCAGGGGAGCCTCCAGAGGAGACTAAAAAGTACGTGGCTTAGGCTAGGTCTCAGCTCTGCTCATGTCATCTCAGGAAGATGCTGTTAGGTGTGGTCCCCGTGGCTGGCCACGTGTCCACAGACCTGTCATGGCTCTCGGGGTCTCTCCTGTCGCTGGGGGCTCTGCAGAGGGCCTGGTGTCTCCGAGTTCATGCAGAACTCAGCGGCAGGCAAGCCGTGCATGCCGCCTCCCTGATTTCTCTTGCAAATCCCCTCCGTGGCCGGGAGCTCAGATACTCTGATCCCGAGTGCTCCCATGTGCTCCTCCAGGCAGCACGTGCACATCAGGGGAGGTGTGGTTCTCCAGCTTGCATTTCTCTTGAGCCCCGGGGCCTTTCCCAGCCAACCCTTCTGAGGAGTAGACACAGTTCGGCCTTAAGAACTTAGGGGAGGTGGGCAAGGGGGAGCTCTCAAAGTGGTTCTTCTCCGTTCTAGCTCCAATGCTGAACTTCGGGCTGGTGCTCCCGTGGAGACTCTTGGGAGGACTGGAGTCCACACTGTAGAGCAGCTGACCCTCGTCATCTGTGTCTGTGTCTATGTACTGGTGGACTCCTGCTTCAAAGTTGAACGCTATTGCTGTGTGTTTCTCTGGTGAGCGAGGGGGTGTCCTGGCACTTGCTGTGGTGTAGATGGAGGACTCCGGACTCAGCACAGGCTTGTCTAAGAGGGAGGCGCACTCCAGTCCTGCGACTGCAGCTGCCGCACCTCCTCGGTTCCTAAGAGGATCGGGGTACATCCCCAGAGAGGGCAGCAGGGGGCTGGGATCGCCCTCCATGAAGTTGACCTTGAGCGCCCGAAGCTTCATGGGGTTGTTGGTCTTCATGGAGCTCCTGGGGCTCTCAACGAAGAAACCAGAGCGGCTGGCCTCAGGAGTGGTGTTGGTCTCCATGATTCTCCCGCCGCTGGCACCCAGAGTCCCCCGCCAGCCCATCTCCGGAGTTATGCCTCCCCCAGCCTTGCCGGAGAGGGACGCTAGTGGACTGTGGGAGAACCTGGTGGCTTCAGGGAAGTCCGTGGCGCAGCTGATGAAGCTGTCGATGCTGGACATGCTCCGCATGTCGATGACGCCCTCTGTACGTGCGGGCAGAGGGGCCACGGGGCTGGGCATGCTTTCCATTTCCAGTTCCTCCTTCGGCTTGCTCGGTGGCGCCATCTCCTTGGTATTGAGGATGGGTTGAGACTGCGTCTTGGCCATCTTATTGTACATGTCTTCCAGCTGCTGGACATTCAAGTGCTGAGGGCTAGAAGATGACCTGGCCTTCTCGGGGGACCCCTGCTCCTTGGTTTCAAAGGACTTATTAGAGCTGGTCTCGGACAGTGCCCTCTTGGTCCACTTCCACTTGTTGGGAGACAGGTGGTTATCTTGCACTTTATCCTTCTTAGCGATGTTCTCCCCATTTTTCTCGACCACGATGTCCATCATCTCGATGCTCCGGGCAAAGGCAT
Organism: Acomys minous; assembly: GCF_964271855.1. Classification (NCBI taxonomy): domain Eukaryota; kingdom Metazoa; phylum Chordata; class Mammalia; order Rodentia; family Muridae; genus Acomys; species Acomys minous. Next base: position 67,910,068 of record NC_140485.1, on the reverse strand, counting down.
CCTTCATGTTCATGGACACGATGCTGCCGTTCCTCTTGGCTCTCTCCAGAGCCTCCCTCCTCTTGATGGCTTTCTCCTGCCGCTTCTGCTCCTTGTAGAACTCGGAGAAGTTATTGACGATAATGGGGATGGGAAGAGCGATCACCAGGACCCCTGCGATGCAGCAGAGGCCCCCTACGATCTTTCCCAGGAGAGTCTTAGGGTAGATGTCTCCATACCCGACGGTTGTCATGGTGATGGTGGCCCACCAGAAAGAGGCGGGGATGCTTTTGAACTTGGTGTCATCCTCATCCTTCTCAGCGAAGAAGACCAGGCTGGAGAATATCATGATGCCCATGGCAAGGAAGAGGATGAGTAAACCCAGCTCGTTGTAGCTCCTGCGCAGCGTGAAGCCCAGGGACTGCAGGCCGGTGGAGTGTCGAGCCAGCTTCAAGATCCGAAGGATGCGCATGATGCGGAAGATCTGGACCACACGGCGCACGTTCTGGAACTGCAGTACGCTCTTGTTGGACTCCGTGAGGAAGATGGTGACATAGTAGGGCAGGATGGCCAGTAGGTCGATGGCGTTGAGTGGGCCCTTGAAGAACTTCCACTTCTTGGGTGAGGACAGGAACCTTAGCAAGTACTCCATGGTGAACCACGCGATGCACACCGCTTCCACGTGGGCCAGCTGAGGGTTATCCGTGCTCTGGCCGAATTCATCCAGGCTTTGCAGCTCAGGCAGAGTGTTGAGTGACAGGGCGATGGTGGAAAGGACGATGAACATGATGGAGATGATGGCCAGGATCTGTCGGGAGAAGACAGGGGGAGGGCTCAGTCAGCACCCGGCAAAGAAAGCACGGCCGTCGCACAGGGCCCTCGAAGCACTCAAGTGCATTTTGACATCTCACCGATTACAAAAAAGTGATTTCTTTTAAAGCTCCATTTATAACAAAGATGTGAACACTGAGGCTAGAAAAACGAAAACTTAACTTCGAGCTTGTCAGCAAGCAAACTTTCTCTACAAAAAAACAAAAAACAAAAAACAAAAAACAAAAAACAAAACAAAACAAAACAAAAAAACCCCACAGAGTAAAAGTGTTGGCTGGTGCGTTTGGCTGTGGCCGTGCAGCTCTGCAGTGACGGCAGCCTGGATAAACCAGGGATGAAGAGGGTGTGGCTGCCTCTCAATAAAATGCTATTTGCAAAAATGTCAGGGGCCCCAAAGGTGACTGAAGGCAAAGTTCTGAAGTGTGGTACTGATGCTCAATGCTGAGTGCTGGGCGGAGCAATTTTTATCGTATAGCTTATCTCACTGTCATTAGTTTTTGCAGATGGGGGTGGTCTCTCCCTACTGCCTCCCCCGCCTCTACCCTTTTTTTTTTAAAGATTTATTTATTTTATTTATTGCATATGAGTGCTTTATCTGCAGAAGAGGGTATCAGATTACATTATAGATGGTTGTGAGCCACCATGTGGTTGCTGGGAATTGAACTCAGGACCTCTGGAAGAGCAGGCGGCACTCTTAACCACTAAGCCATCTCTCCAGCGCCCCCGCCTCTACCTTTTAAACCCTGGGATTACAAGTGATACCACCACACACAGCTTGTGTCTCATTGCTAGTTCAACCCTTTTAAATTTAATTTAATTTATTTATTTATTTATTTATTTATTTATTTATTTATTTTGGTTTTTCAAGACGGGGTTTCTCTGTGTAGCCCTGGCTGTCCTGGAACTCTCTCTGTAGACCAGGCTGGCCTTAAGCTCACAAAGATCTATCTGCCTGCCTCTGCCTCTGCCTTCTGAGTGTTGGGATTTAAGATCAACCCTATTAAGTGTTATTCCCGTCAGGAATTCAAGGCCAGCCTGGTCTTTAAGAGACCCTACCTCTCCACTCCACACACCAAAGGAAATGGCATTAACTCTGTTGAAGAGAGAGGAGTTCAGCCTATGAGCGGGCTGGAGAGACGGCTCACTGGTTGAGAACACTGGTTACTCTTCCAGAGGTCCTGGGTTTGAGTCCCAACACTCACTGTAACTCCTTTTACAGGGGACCAGAAACCTCTTCTGGACTCTGCTGGCACTGCACACGTTCAGTGCATGTACATGCAGACAAAACACCCAAACACAGAAGATAAATAAAAAATAAATAAAAAAGGATATGACATAGCTAGGATTAGGCCCTAGAGTCTTCTGATGCCTCAGCATCAGCTCTTAAGTGTGTTAAAAGTCATATGGGGGGGGGGGGGGAATGGACGGCAGGGGTGCTGAAGAGACAGCTCAGTGGTTAAGAATACTTCCTGTTTTCCCAGACAACCCGAGTTCAATTTCCAGCATTCTACCCATCTAAAACTCTAGTTCCAGGGGACCTGATGCCTCTGGCTCTGATGACAACAGAGACACACACCCACACATACTAAATATAACAGGAATCTTTAAAATGTCAGGGGGCCGGGCATGGTGTCGCACGCCTTTAATCCTAGCACTCGGGTGGCAGAGGCAGGCAGATCACTGTGAGTTCAAGGCCAGCCTGGTCTATAAAGCGAGTCTGGGACAGCCAAGGCTGCACAGAGAAACCCTGTCTCGAAAACCAAAAAACCAAAAAACCCCCCCAAAAAAAACCAACCAAACAAACAAACAAATGAACAAAAACCAAAAAACAAAAAAACAAAAAACCCAAAAAGTCAGATGAGCACTAAGGGTCATTTGCTAACAACCAAAGCACAAGATCTTGCAGGTCACTTTCCCATGGGTGCCGATGCCCTCTTGCATGTGTCTGAAGAGTGGGAGGGAAATATGAACTTTTGGGCCCGAGGGCCCCTGCTTTACCACCTCAACCGTCTAGTCCCCTAGGTTAAGAAGAGAGCCTGAGGGCTGCTGAGAGGGCTCAGTGTGAAGGTGCAGGCACAAGCCTGGCGACCTGATTTTGGACCCTGACACCCACATGAAGGTGGAAAGAGAGCGCTGACTCCACAAAGTTGTCCTGTGACTTCCACACAGACACACAGGTGGCCTCCCCACCTATGCACACATAGTACATTTACTTACACACACACACACACACACACACACACACACACACACACACACACACACACACACATACAGTCCCAGACACCATCAGCACTCCCAAGTTGTAGGAGATGAGAGGGGGCTCAGGCAGGGGACTCAGTTGGCAGAGAGCTGGCCTAGCATGGGGGAGGCCATGGGTTCCAGCCCTAGCATCACATGGACCAGATGTGGTGCTGAGCACCTGTAATCCCAGCAGTTTAAAACCAATTCTGATCTGGGCAGTGGTGGCACACACCGTTAATCCCAGCACTCGGGAGGCAGAGGCAGGCGGATCTCTGTGAGTTTGAGGCCAACCTGGTCTACAAAATGAGTCTAGGACAGTCAGGGCTACACAGAGAAATCCTGCCTTGGAAAACCAAAGCAAAGCAAAGCAAAGCAAAGCAAAGCAAAGCAAAGCAAAGCAAAAAAAAAAAAAATCCTGAAGGTTGGGGCAGGAAGGGCTCGAGTTCAAAATCACCCTTGACCACATGGTGAATTTGAGGCCAGCCTGCTTGCAATAAACAAACAAACAAACAAAATACCAACCTACCAACCAAACCCTCACTCTTCTCAAAGCAAAACAGCAGACAGACACCAAGCCTGTGTGGCTCTCCCCCTTTCTCTGACATCATCCCCGTCTTCTCTTTATACAAGGCTCCATCTTCAAGTCTCTGCACTGTACTGCTGTGCCATGGGGACACTGACATCTCATTTCAGTCATGTGTAAGTGGACGTGTGCCTGTGTGGGTGAGTGCACACACATGTGCAGGTGTGCCCATTGCTGCCCAGAATCACAGGCACTCAGCTTGCCTCATTTGATGCTGGTTCTGTGTATTCTTCTCCAGCTCTGGGAGTGGCATCAAATGAGGCAAGCTGAGTGCCTGCGACCCACAGGGGATCCGCACACAATGGTAAGGTGAGGCAGTCCTTGCCTTCCGCTTGCTGCCCTGTGAGGTTGAACAACCCCTCCTCCCGTCGGTCACTCGGCTTTTCCAAAGCCATCTGCTCAGAACATCAGCACTCCCAAACAAAGTCTGTCCCCCGTTACCTATATTACTTGGTGAAAAATGCATACTCACCTTTATTTCAGCCACTTTCTGCTGAATGACCTGCAAACCCGCTGGCTTTGCCTGCCCAGTGACAGATGCATCAGTACCAAGACAAATGCGTCATCACTCACTATGAGCAGCTGTGCTCAGCTCTGCCCCCTTGCCCTTGAGCGCTGGCCCCCTCCTGGCCTCAGTGTCCTTGTTTGTACAATGAGGCCACTTCCTAGGGTAGATCTTGCCTTGGGGACATTTAGGAATTCCTCTGAAGTATTGGGTTGCTACAGCGCTTAGGAGAGGTGCAACTGGCTTCAGACAGGCAGAGGTGAGGGTCAGTATCCCACAATGCACAAGATGACCCTAGAAACATTATCCAGGCCAGGTGGTGAATCTCTGGGGCAGGCTTGTGGTTGCTCCTTACAAGGTCTGGAGTGTGGACCTGTGTCACCGTTAGCACAGGCTAGGCACACAGTACAGGCCCAAGTCTTAGACAGCCTCCTGCTGGTACCTGCTCCCATCTCTGATCCTGCCAGGAATGGATCTTGGGGTCTGTCCCTTTATTTCCTTTTTGTTGTTGTTGTTTTGTTTTGATTTTCTGAGACAGGGTTTCTCTGTGTAGCCTTGGCTGTCCTGGACTCGCTTTGTAGACCAGGCTGGCCTCAAACTCACAGCAATCCGCCCGCCTCTGCCTCCCAAGTGCTGGGATTAAAGGCATGTGCCTCCAAGGGTCTGTCCCTTTCAGAGCTGGGGGATTCTGCTTCCTCAGAGGCTGGCAGGGAAAGCCTCATTTCTAACCCCAGACAGCTCTGGGCAGTCCCACACAGTGAACAGTCTATGACAGGACTCAGTTACAGGCCCAGCTATCACACACCTGCATAGTGAATAGTCTGTGAAAAGAGTGAGTTATAGACCTGCTTATTGTACACTTCGTGGCTTGTTACTTCAAGGCCGTATCCCTGTGCATCTAGAGAGAGGCCCTCGAGCCCTAGTCCCCGATCTTAGGGAAGAGAGAGGCATTCGCTCCTGGGGTGGGAGCGCAAGCTATCAGCCTCCCTCTCTGTGGGCCTGCTCTGATGACATCTATACATGTGTGGGTCCAGGTAGTTCAGGGACATGCCCCCCCCCTTATCTCATTGACAAGATCTTTTTTTTTTTTTTTTTTTTTGCAGATCACCAAAGCCATTAGAATCAGGGCCCTTGGGAACTTCCAGATGTTAGTTAGGCCCTCTGTGCCTCCTTTACCACCTTGGTAGGATGCCTGTCACTGCAAGACTGAGGGAGAATCCACCGAAGGCCCTTAAGTCAGTGTGGCACAGTCGCTTTTAACTTTTACTGCTCATATTTCTCCACAGCTGGGGACTCGGGTGTGAGTGGTTGCATTCTTCAGCTGTGTGGCCTTGGACAAGCAAGGCACTTTCCCTCCTCAAGCCTCCAATTCTTTTTTTTTTTTAATTTTTTTAATAAATTTATTCTTGTTATATCTCAATGGTTATCCCATCCCTTGTATCCTCCCATTCTTCCCTCCCTCTCATTTTCCCCTTATTCCCCTCCCCTATGACTGTTCCTGAGGGGGATTTCCTCCCCCTGTATATGCTCATAGGGTATCAAGTCTCTTCTTGATACCCTGCTATCCTTCCTCTGAGTGCCACCAGGTCTCCCCCTCCAGGGGACATGGTCAAATATGAGGCACCAGAGTACGTGTGAAAGTCATACCCCACTCTCCACTCAACTGTGGAGAATGTCCTGTCCATTAAGCCTCCAATTCTTTATCTGTTGAATGGGGTGGGAGTAACTGATCACTTGCCCATGACAGTCACGACAGTCTACCTGCCATTAGGTCATTAGGCAGGTCATCTATTACTAACCCCTGCAAGCTTCATACGAAGCCTTAGACCCAGGAGGCCATGTGTACAGCTCCTGGCACGAAGGGTAGTCACCTCACAAGGTCCTCCTGGCCCTGGGTTAGGCCTGGAAAAGTCCCAGCTTTCCTAAGAGTGGAGTGTCAGGGCCTCAGAGCAAGACTCCAGGCTCCACACTCAGAGAGGCAGGAGCCAGCCTTGGGGGGGGGCTGCACCCACATTCTCTTCCCATGAGGAGGTCCCAGGCCTTGGAGTGCCCTGAGTGTGTCACACAGGAGAGGGACATAGGAGGGACCCAGAGAAGCTTGGCTCAGACCTTCTCCAACTCTCCCAGCCTAGCGAGTGTCCCCGTTGCTCCTGTCACCTCCCTGTCTCTTCTTTGCCTTTCCACTGTGGCAGATGGGGGCACCGAGTGTCCAAATAGCACAGGGCTCAACTCTTCCTTTTGAGGAGACTCAGCAGAGAAAGGAGAGGGTGCACCCGTGGGTCACTCATGCCCACCGTGCTCAGCAGAGACACAAGGATCACTAGCGGATTACTTAGGGCATTTGGGGCTCATCAGTTGCCTCTCCTACTTCTGTCTAATAACTGCTGTTCCTAAGGGCTGCAGAGAAGCAACCACCAGAATTCCACCCAGCCATGACTGGACAAACCAAAGATAGTCCATCCAGGTATCGGAACAGCCCTGAGCAAGCTCCTTTACCACGCCCTCAAACTGCTCACAAAATGCTGTGAAAGAGGTGTGAACCGACAAGAAGGAAGGGCCGTAAAGCGCCATTGTTTGGACACGGGACAGTTATTGTAACCATGGTGTCACATCCCCCCCCCGCCGCCCCCCCCCCCCCCCCGCAGTTACCTGCACTGGGTCCACACAGGACCCAACAGCCAGTCAGCAAGAGGAAGGGACTCACAGGGGGCCCCAACCTTTACCTCTGAACTCCCATAGGTCACCCCCATAGGTCCTGGGAGAGGGGGATTCGTCTTCAGTTGTGTGGCCGCTGCTGAGCCCAGCAAGCTCCAAGGGACAGGTCCAAGGCCATGGTGACACAGCTAACCTTGTTTAATCTCGGCTGGTCACAAAACAAAATAAGTAACTATGAACGTGAGAGAGATTTGGGGGATGGGCGGGGGATGAGAGGGAGGTGGGAGGTGAGAGTGGTCAGTATTTAAGGTGAGCATATGTGGAAACGTTAAACAATAACTTAGAAAATTAAAAGCAACCACTGAATTGTACACGAGAAGTGGATAAATTATGACACGTAAAGCAAGTGTCAATAAAATAAGATAGGGAATCACTTTCCTGCAATGGACATCTGTTGCTTTTAGTCCCCATGACCTCAGTAGTGTCACCGGAGGGCAGCAGGAGCTCTGTTGTTAATTTTTCTCACACAGGGTCTTGTTATGTAGACAAGATGGGACTCAAACTCAGGATCCTCCTCCTGCCTTGGCCTCTTGGGAGTCGGGGGTGGGGGTGGGGGTGGGGGTGGGGAGGGCGGTCACAGGTGGCTGAGAAGCCAGATGCTAGCTAGGGGCTTGCTTCTTGCAAATGACGTTCTGGAACCCTCTGCTACTGCCAGCCGCCATTGAACACTAAGTAGTGTAGCATCGGTGAGAAAGAGAGGTGGGGGCAGACAGAGACACACCCAAGTCAGCCAAGGAGCAAAGGTGGGCCCTGTCTCCTTCCTGGTGTCCCCAGCTCCCAAGTGGGTGCCTGGCAGAGTGGGTGCACAAAGCTGAGGCGGGGGGGGGGGGAGGGGGGAGGGGGAAGAACCCCAGCTTCGGGAGAAGAGGCAGCCTCGGCCTCTCTGGGTCACTCAGCCTGTGGGTGGTGGGTCTGGGATGTGGTCTCAGCCTGTGAGGCTCCCCAAGAAGTGTTCAAGGACGCAGGAAGGGGCTCCTTTTATGGTCCTTCCGCTTCCTGAGCTTTAAGGGGGGGGTGTGTAGAGAGGGATTACATCAGGGAGTTTTAATTGGGAGGGTCACTGGAGCAGATCCGATTAAGGGATTGGGAGCAGCCAGAGGGGCTGTCCTCTCCCTGCCTGCTGCAAGGGCTGAAGGAGAGGCTGCAGGCTGGAGTGGCAGGGGATGTTGGCGATCACACGGGCCTGGGCAAGAGAAGCTGTCATAAGTGGACAGGGGTGCAAGAATCTGCCCAGGGGCCCCCAGCCAGCCAGAGCCCGTAGGCAAGGACATTCGTTTTCCTCAGTTGATCATGTTTCAAATTGGGAGTTTTTGTTTGAGACAGCGTCTCAACTGTGTAGTCTCGGCTGGCCTGGGACTCACTGTATAGATCAGGCTAGCCTTGAATTTGAGATTCTCCTTAGAGCTGGGAATCACAGGCATGCACCTCCACATCTGGTTAAATTGGGAGATTTCATATAAAAATCCAGATGCTTGGATTCCCTCAGCACATCAGAGAGGCACTGCCAACCTGTACTTCCAGGGGTGGACACTAGGTGGTGGTAAGGAGCAGCTAGCCCTTGTCAGAGGCAGGCTCCCAGTGCCTCAGGACCTTTGCATCTCACCTTAGGCCTTCACAGCCACATGCTTTTGCAGCCCTGGGCCTACCCAGTGCCATGACAATGAGAATAGCTATTAATAGACCCGCTACTATGTGTAAAAAAAAAATGTCCCAGAGATCTGCATGGAATTACAGAGGCAGAGATTGGGGGGGGGGAATGGAGGGTGGGGAGGGGGAGGGCACGCCCTACCATCCTGCCTTATTTTGTCCCATATTCACATCTGGCCAATTCCTGTTCACAGGCATCTCTAGATTTAGACTCTTCGTCTCCACCAGTACAGCCACCACCCTGTCCCAAACCACCATTGCTCCACTGGTACCACTGCAAACAGATGTCCCTCTTGCCCCCTCAGTGTTGCCGTAAAGGCCACACACCTCAGTGCTTATTCTTCCCTTCTTCTGTTGCTGAGCATGGACCATCTAGGATAGAGACTGCATTCCCCAGCTTCCTTTGCAGCTAAGATGTGGTCCTGTGATCAGGTTTGAGCAGTGATAGGCACTTTTCTCTCTCTTGCTGGCTGGGTGCTGAGGTCAACACCAGCGCTAGACTGACCTTTACACAGAAGCCTGCCAGCTCTTGATCTGTCTGGTTTAAGCCACAGTGTTTGGGATCTCTAGCCACAGGAACTTGGTTTGTAGACCCAGAAGCATCTGTCCCACCCTGCCCTGCTCTTTTATCTCAGGCTTTCCTAGGCCTAGACTACAGAGTCTCTATGGTCCTTCCTGCCTCAGTGCCTTTTCCCACACTGTCCCTCGTGCCTGGAATATTTTCCCCTCCATTCTGCTAGCTGCCTGCTTCTCATCTGTGATTCAGCTGGAGGTCACCTCCTCAGGGAAGCTACCCCAATTGTCCCCAGAGGCATAGGCTTCCCTTCTCTTAGAAAAATGCCCACAGGGTATTTCAGCAGCAATGTTTTCCATAGACACTTTCCAGTTTGTGGGTAAGGGCTGAGTTTCAAAAGTGAGTCTTCAGGGCCTGAGGTAGACCTCAGCAAAGCTGCACAGGACAAAGATGGGCATGGTGGCACATGCCTGTCATCCCAGCACTCGGTTTAACGTAGGAGAATTGCTAGTTCCAGGGCAGCCTGGGACACAAGACCCCATTGGAATGAATGAATGAATGAATGAATGAATGAGTGGTCTGGATGTGGCTCAGTGGGTAGAGTGCTGATCTAGCACAGAGCCCTGGGCTCCACCTTCAGCACCGCATAAACCAGCAGTGGTGGGGCTCTTGTCATCCCAGTGAAGAAAAGTTCAAAGCCATCGCTGCCTCACAGTTTGTGGCCAGCCTAGGCCACACAAAACCCCCATTTCACAGAATATAGATCAGGGCTAGAAATGCATATCAGTGGTGGATGCCTGCCTAGCATATTTGAGGTCCTCAGTTCAAGCCCTGGCACCACAAAACAATCAAACAAACAAAAGCCTGGCATTGGGTCAGCAAGATGGCTCACTGAGGAAAGGTGCTGGCTGCAAAGCCTGGCGACTGGGGCTCTATCGTGGCATCCACATGGTAAAAGGAGATAACAGATTCCCACAAGTTGTCCTCTGACCTCCACATGCGCACTGTAGCCCACACACGCGCATGCACACAGTGCCCCAGACACATGCACACTGGCACACACCGTGGCGCGCACACACATGCACAGTGTGGTGTGCCCACATCCACACACACAATAAAATATAATTTAAGATATGTAGCATGGATGTTCAGATGGAAGAGGTTCTCTGTGGAGGTCAGGGGCATCATTTCCCTCTTGTCTCCTAAGCGACCTTGTGAGAGGGAAGCAGACCCTGGTCCTCACAGGGGAGGGGGAGGGGGAGGGGGAGGGGGAGAGGGAGGGGGAGGGGGAGGGGGAGGAGGAGGTATTCCTAAGGTTCCTTTCTGAAAGCGAAAGCCAGGGACTCTGCCCTTCCGGCTGGGTGACTGCCAGTCCCTTAGACCTGCTGAGGGCATGAGCAGCCAGGGGGACTGTCAGTCCACATTGACAAATGGCGCGGGCTGTGCCCGCTGTAGAGAGGCACTGGTAATACAAACAAGAGGTGTGTGGCTGGCTACGCAGGATGGAGTCCACAGGTTCTACAGCCTCAAACTGGTGCCTCTGTCCCCCGGTGTGGAGGGATGGGGGATATGGAGAGTGGTCCCTGAGAATCCACGGTGGCCTAGAGCTGAAAGTGCGCCCTGTGGGTCAGGAGAGATGCTGGGGGGTAACGGGGGTGGGGGGACAGGACACACGACTGTGTGGCTAATGGCTCAAGCTACAACACGAGCTTTAGGAGGGCCATCTTCACTGCAGGCAGATGTCTACAGACATGAAAAGCTGGCTGGTGGAGCAGCAGCACTTTTTCACATTACTGTCTGGTCTCACTAAGGAGTCACACAAAAACGGGCAGGTGAGGAGCGGGAAGGCTTGCCTTCTAATTACAGCTGGGCATCTCAAGCAAGTGTCCTCATGTCTCTGGCCTTGCTCTTGCAACACCCGTTTTAAGTCTTACGGGCCTCCGGCGCTGCTCCCTTCCCCCGTGACTAAGAGATCCAGGGGCTCTCACCCCAGCGCAAAGCCTCTCTCTGCCTGTACACAGTGGAGGACGTGTCGGTAGACTAAGTTGTGCGGGCTGGCCTTGAACTTATGATCCTCCTGCCTCAGCTTCTGGTCTGGCTCCGATGACAGGCCTGAGCAGAGTCTGACTTCTGTCCTCCTTCACACATTTAAAATGAGAAGGTGGAAAGAACGAAACCATTTTAGCACTGCAGGGGATCGAATCCAGGGCCTTGCGCATAGAATCAATGATGTCTGGAAACGAATGGTGACCTAAGTCCAGCATAAGGGGGGCAGTGAACACGTTGATTAAGATCCTGTACATTGAGTTGCGGTGTGGCTCAATTGATGATGCTTGCCTGGTGTGCATGACTGTTACCTCAAATAGTGGTTTAGGTGTTTATAACAACTCATTCAGTCTTTTACTCGCTCATTCACTCACTGTCTCATCCATCCACCTATCCATCTACTCATCCATCCATCTATCCACCCACCCACCCATCCATCCATCCATCCATCCATCCATCCATCCATCTACCCCCCCATCTACCCATCCATCCACTAGCTTGCTTACTCACTCATTGACATGCCACATCTCTAGTCCTAGAGACCCAACAGCGAACAATTCAGGCAGAAACCTGAGTGTAGGGGAGCCAAAGGCCATGCAGAGAGAGGGACACAGTGACCAATAGCAAAACAGGATGGCTTGGCACGATAATGGAGGGTAAAGCGGGCCTGTGGGAAAAAGGTGATTGCTAGGTGGTTTGGCTTTGCCTAGGGTGGCTGGGGGCCCCTCGCAAAGGTGACATCTAGGCCCAGGCTTGAAGGCTAAGGGTAGGCTGGACCAAGGGAAGCATTCCAGGTGATGGAACAGCAGGTACAAAGGCCCTGGGGTGGGAAGCTACCGGGCAAGTGTGTTTGGGTCAGGGGAAGGGGAGGGAGAAATAGGTAAGGGGCAGAGGGTCTCCCTACACTGAGTGCAGCTAGGCCGACAAGACCACTTACAGCAGAGGTGCAGTGCAAGGAGACACCCCAGAAAGCGCCACCAGTTTTGTCCTTTGAGAGAAGCCAGCAATGTCCAGCTGTGCCCATGGGACATGATACCGTGGGCAGCAGAGTGCAAACCCTCAGAATGAACATGGACAGGGAGGCTGAGTCACAATCCTGCAGGGCTGCGTTACTGCCCAGGGAAGGGAAAAGACGCTGCGGGAACCCTGGCTGTAATGCTCTGAGCTTGAGCCTCTGCTCCCGGAACTCTCCCTCATTTGCTGTGTCTCAGGGGTGAGCTCCTGGTGGGCCCTGGGCCACTGGAGGAGAGCCAGGTGCTGCAGATAGCAAGTGCCCAGGTGCTATACTTTCATACCAACAGAAAATACCAATTTTCAACTGCCTAACAGATACTCAGTTTAAAGATTACATTTCCCAGCCTTCCTTGCCTCTAGATGGGTACCCATATGTTTGGCCAATAAATAACACAGGAGTGGAAGGGTTGGGAGGGTTTGCAGAAATCTCTTTAGATTTCTTCCTCTTTCTGGATTCTTTTTTTGAGACAGGGTTTCTCTGTGTAGCCTTGGCTGGCCTGGATGCTCTTTGTAGACCAGGCTGGCCTCAAACTCACAGCGATCCGTCTGCCTCTGCCTCCCGAGTGCTGGGATTACAGGCGTGCACCACCATGCCTGGCGTTTAGATTTTTTTCTCCATCGTGATATGATGGCTGGAGGTATCGCAGCCACAAAGTGCCATCATGGGACTGTCCACCTATCTGACGGGTGGCCCCATTGAGGCAGTAGGCACCCAGTTACTCAGAGACCTCAGGCGAAGGACTCAGAGCCCACTGCTGTGCGCAGTCCACAGGACAAGCGGCGCCTGCAGCTTTTATCGGCTCCTCCCATCCTTCTTTGGTCCCAACTGGCTTCACTTTTCCTTGTTGCGAAGAGGAAGTAACAGAGGCTCGGTGCCGTCCTGTCTGCTGACCCCTGGCCTGGTCCCGGAGTCCTTTCCTTTGCAGCTCACATGGGAGGAAATGTCACCTCCTCGGGAAGTTTTGAAGTGCTTTTTCCAGATGGAATCAAAGACTCTTTCTTTTGGAGGTGCTTACTGTCCCACCACCACGGCCCTGACAAGTGCATACTAGGTCTGGCCACTCCTTAGAGCGCGCAGCGGCTTCCTGTGGCTCTCAAATAAAGTCGGAACGCACAGAGGCTCACTTGGTCCTGCCTGCACTAGCCTGGCTGGCCCCCCAGGTCCCCTCCTCTTAGCCACAGCTTCACCCCCTCTGGTCACACCGGCCATCTCTCTGCCCTCTTACATGCCAAGCCCCGCCCCCCCCCCCCCCACACACACACAGACGACAATAAACAAAATGGTGGGGACTTGAACTCATACGGCTTGCAGGGCCGCTCTGTGGAGGCAATTTGTGAGCAATCAAAGGGGCCAGAAAGTTTCAAGGACAAGATGGCAGCAAGAGCAAAGGTCCTGAGGTTGGGAGAGATTGCTGCACAAGAGAGAGAAAGAGTAAGGAGAGCACTGGGCCTGGAGCTAGGGTGGAAGGTGAGCGCTGTCAGGGAGGCAGTCCTCACAGACCCAGTGAGAAGCATTCTGAGAACCCAGGAAGCCGCGGAGGGCTCCTCGTCAAGCTAGTAACGAGTAGTGTGGCCCTAATGAAGATTTAGGTTCTGACACCCGACTCCCACTCCCTGCATTTAAAGACAGCCTGTGGGAAGGCTAAGGTGGAAGAAACAAGCTGAGCGAAGAGGCTGTAGCAGGTGTTCAGGAAGGAGATGGTGGCTGCTATGAACTCAGAAGCTAAATTCAAGGCATAAGCTGGAGCTGGGGCCAAGCAAATTGCTGATGGGGCGGATCTGTACTGCGTGGGAGAGACGAGCCAATCAGTGGCTCCGCAGGTTTGGTCCTGAGCCACCAGGAGAGGTGGTATTTCCTGAGACAGGGATGGTGTGACAGTGGCTTGCACTGCAGACTGTCTGAGAGACCCTGCCAGCAACAGGGAGCTGTGGGGACTTTTGGACAAAATGTGAAGTTATTCGGTCTTTGACAAACATTTATGGGGACGATAGCCCATCTCTCTCTTTCTTACAGACAGCTAAGCTCCCTCCAAGCAGCCATAGGTCACCTGCCCATCACCAGGGTAGGCGCAGAGACCCAGGCTGCTCCGCAGGCCTCCCTTCTCCTCAGCTGCTTTCCTTACAGAAGGTCATTTAAGATGTGCTGCTTCTTGCATCTCCTACCTGCCTCTCTACAAGCTTCGTGAAAGATGTGAGCTTCTTGTCCCATCTTTGTCCCCACGTTCTCAGCACACAGTAGGCGCTTAGTAACTACCGATGAACCAAAACTTCAAAAATAATGGGAGCTGGAGAGATGGCTCAGCGGTTAAGAGCACTGTCTGCTCTTCCAGAGGGTCCTGAGTTCAATTCCGGCAACCACATGGTGGCTCGCAATCATCTACAATGTGATATAATGCCCTCCTCTGGCATGCACGTGTACGTGCAAATACAGCACTCATATATAATAAATAAATAAAATCTTAAAAAAAAACCCTTCAAAATAAGTGAGTGAGCACCACAAGGTCATGGTGAAGGACCAAGAGAGACACGGTATCATGTCCAGTACACATCAGATGTCTAATAAATGCAGACAAAGAAGACAGAGCCATGCTCACAGCCCTGGGTGTAGTGTCTTGAAGGTGTTGAGGCTAGCCCAGAAAAGGAAGAGACTGGAGTCGGAGGGTGGCCTGTCACATATGCTCTGGTCCCTCTCAGACATGGTGTTTGCACGAATCCCACCTAGGTTACCCAGACTGAGCAGACACCCTGCTGGCTTTAGCCTACCCTTGACTGGAGGGCCCAAAGGACCATGAGGGCCTGCTCCCCAAATCTACCCCGGCACCTCTGCACCAAGCTCCTCCTTGTTGGGTGTCAAGTGCACGGTTTCAGGGAAGGTGTCAGGCCATTTATTAATTCATCCACTCACTTACTTCTTCAGCAAATAATTATGCTCCTGGTGCCATCCCATAGCTGGAGGACACAAGAGAGAACAGACACCCTGTGTGCATGTGTGAGTGAGTGTGTTTCTATGTGTCGGAGTGAGTGTATGTGTGTGTGTGTGTGTGTGGTGTATGTGTGGTGTGTGTGTGTGTGTGTGTGTGTGTGTGTGGTGTGTGTGTGTGTGTGTGGTGTGTGTGTGTGTGTGTGTGGTGTGTGTGTGTATGTGTGTGGTGTGTGTGTGTTGTATGTGTGTGTGTGTGTGGTGTGTGTGTGTGTGGTGTGTGTGTGTGTGGTGTGTGTGTTGTATGTGTGGTGTGTGTGTGTGTGTGTGTGGTGTATGTGTGTGTGTGTGTGGTGTGTATGTGTGTGTGTTGTGGTGTGTGTGTGGTGTGTGGTGTATGTGTGGTGTGTGTGTGTGTGTATGTGTGTTGTGTGTGTGTGTGTGTTGTGTGTGTGTGTGTGGTGTATGTGTGGTGTGTGTGTGGTGTGTGTGTGTGTGGTGTGTGTGTGTGTGTGTGTGTGTGTGTGGTGTGGTGTGGTGTGTGTGTGTGTGTGTGTGTGTGTGTGTGTGTGGTGTGTGTGTGTGTGATATTCTGGGCAGGAGAAGCAGACATACCTTGCAGGAACAGACCACTCACACATCACTTCAGAGCTACAAAGGCAAGAAGATGGTTGGCAAGGGGGGGGGCGGGTGATGGAGCTGCTCCCTGTGATGACCAGGGGCTTCTCTGAGGAGCTGCTATGGACTGGATGCCCTCTGACCCCCAGGGTTCTTAGGCTGGGGAAGGTGA
Source organism: Acomys minous (assembly GCF_964271855.1). Lineage (NCBI taxonomy): Eukaryota > Metazoa > Chordata > Mammalia > Rodentia > Muridae > Acomys > Acomys minous. The sequence goes on along the minus strand of NC_140485.1, from coordinate 67,894,280 downwards.
CTCTCAATGTGGCAAGGTTGAGGTGATGGTATCTTTACGGGGTTGGTATGTGGCGGAGTCTTAGGTCTTGGGACTCTTTTGGGGTTGGGGGCAGTTAAGACAAGGTTTCTCTGTGTAATAGCCCTGGCTGTCCTAGACTCACTTTGTAGACCAGGCTGGCCTCGAACTTATGAATATCCACTTGCCTCTGCCTCTTGAGTGCTGGGATTAAAGGTATGCACCACCACACCAGGTGGTTTTTAAGATTCTTTTTTTTTTTTTTGAGCAAAAAATTTATTTATTCATTTCTTGCATTTGAAGTACTCCTCGATGACATCCTTGGCCTGAGATTCTTTGCCATAGTCCTTAACCACTACACAACTGCAACCAAGCACTTTCCGTGGCTTCCCCTCTCGATCGATCTTACAGAGGCCTACCCATCCCCCCAGTTTCTTGTTGTCATCAACCTTAATCAGGTTGATCTGGTGCTCAGCACACAGCGCTTCCACCAGCTTGACGTACATGGGCTCATCGCAGTTGGATGCCAGCACACAAAGGTGGGCCTGGCGCTTGTCTAAGGCTTTGGCAGCTTTGCGTAGGCCACGTGCTAGGCCATCGTGGATGAGGGTGGTCTTCAGCATCTCTTGAAGAGCAGTGTTGACGTCCATTACACCTCCAGCAGCAATGCCTTCCTCGGCCATGGCGATGGATTACGGGTGAGGCCGAATCTTGAGCACACCCGAGCCTCCGCCTCTGCGCAACTCGGCGGTGGCAGGGGAAAAGCGGTTTTTAAGATTCTTAAATTAACCGTGGTGAGAGGATTGTTTCTATGACTGGCCCTCCAGCCCAGGCTCCAAACCCTTCTTTTTCCCCCAGCCTCTGGCTCCCCAATTTCTAGCCCTCTGCTGGCCATGTGATCTTTCCTCTGCCAGCCACTGCAGTGCCACCTGCCAGAAAGCCTAGCAGCCAAGAGGCCCTCACCAGAGCCTGCTCTCTGCTGTTCCAATTCCCAACCTGTGACACTGTGAGCTAAATAAAGCGCCTTGCCCCAGGGATTTTGTTACAGTCATGAAAAACAGACTAATGGTGAAGCAGGTGTCTGAAGGAAGACCACAAAGCTGTCTGCAGCCCCGGGGAGGAATATCGGGGGAGGGGTGGTAGAGGGGGGGTGGGGGGTGGGGTTCATTACCAGTCCCATAGTCACACAAGTCCGTTCTATGACCTTCCACTCTGTGGACAGGATAAATAATGTTCACCGAGCACCCACACACTCTGTGCTACGCTCTGTTCTGAGCATTTCACACACACACCAAACTACGTCACACTCTGGGTGCTGGCAAGATGGCTCAGCAGCTCCAGTTCCAGGGGATCCGGCGCCCTCTTCTGCCATCCCTGCCTTATCTTCACTTCTTTCTAGCAATTTCTTATTGATCCTTCAATCTCTGAGGCCCCGTGCCAGCTGCTGTGGGCAAAGTGACCCCCCAGTTCTTCTGCGGCAGAGCACATCTGAGCCAGCGGAGTGCTTCCCATATCCTGTCCCCAGCTTTTCCTGAACCCCTCATAGGACCCCCAGTCTCATCTCGGCACACAAGGTTTCAGCCTTGGCCCCGGCAGGATTCTCACATGAGCAATGTCACCCTTTGGCTGTCCCCAGCCTCTTCCTTCAGAGGACACATGCTGGGCCGTCCAGGCTACAGAGAACGCACACACTCTGCCTTTAGAGTGTAAATGCTGCCCAGCTCCCTGACAACAGATGGCACAGACTGAGCGCCTACTGTGTGCTGGCATAACAGGAGAATGAAAGGACAGACCTTAGATTTCTGTGCACAAGGCTCCTTCTCAGCCTACACTTTCTTTGTCGCTTCTGCAGTCTGAGGCTGGGAGTCGGCTGAGAGGAAGGACCTGGAGGGAGCTCACAGGGTCGGGCCTGGAGCTGGGGATGGAGGACACACACGCTTGGCCCTGCTCTGCTATTTGTAGGCAACAGAGAGTTAGGCTAGGCCCCTGGTTCTCTGCTTAGCTGGGCAATGGGCTTCCTGTAGCCTTTTCCCTAAGCACGGGAGTACATCCTGGTTCTGCCTTCCCAGGTGGTGCCAGGACTGAGCCAATGGTGCCTGTGGGGCTGGGGCTGGGCTGAGTGGCACAGTGCTCATCATACAGAGGTGAGGCGTTGTATTCCATCCCTAGCCAGGCCTCCCTGCCGGGTGCAGACCCACTGAGTCTTCAAGTCCTCCTGCCTTGGACAGGGCAGGTCCAAGTGGCTTCCTGTCATATTTCTTTTCAGAGACCAAGGAGTGGGACTGTCCTCTCTTTTCTGCCAGAGGGCCTGACCTCTCTGTTGTGCAGGGACCAAGTGGGAAGTGCACAGGGCTGGGCCAGGCTGGGTGTGAACTACCAGAAAGGGCAGGCAGCCCTCACTAGCTCTTTGAGGGCCTGGAGGCGTCCATAGGGTGGCCTGATTCCCCTGCTTCTCAATAGAACTCAATAGAAGGCTATTATAAACATAGCTATAAACATATGTAAGTATACACACATATTTATGGTGTGTGTGTATGTGTGAAAACACTCCAATACATTAAATTATGTGAATGAATGAAGCCAGGCCTGGTGGAGCACACCATTGCCCCCAGCACTGAGGAGGCTGAGGCAGGAGAATTGTCACTTGGAGGTCAGTTTGAGCAAATGTAGTTCAGCTGAAGTCCGCATGGTTACGGGTCAAGTCTTTCTCCTCTTACGACACCTTCTACTTGCTACCTGCGTGTCCCTCCCTCCCCTAAATCATTACAAGCAAGCTCAGCTCCCACAAGAGCTCACTGCCTTTGAGCATACAACAGTAATGACAGCGACAGTCATCACAGAAGGAGGGAGGGAGGTGAGGGTGCCACAGGACGGCAGAAGATGCTAAAATCACCCCTGTAGATATTAAGAGGAAAACACAGGGCCCAGAGAGGTTAATCAACGTGCCCAAGGTCACACAGCTAAGTGACAAACTGGCTTTGTGCCCAGGCTGTGTGACTCAAAACACTATGATCTATCCCAGTGGTGGTGGCACTGTCCCCTGGGAGGAATTTTAGAAACATGGGGGAGAGCAGCTGTTTCTGGTTGCCATGGTACTGACAAAGGGGTGATGGCGGCTCATAGTGGCTTTCAGTGGTGCATACTAGAACCAAAACCATCCCATGAAACACGTGTGGCCCTGAGTCATGAAGTCACAACCTCGTCCCTGTGCCAACAGTGCACCAGATAGATCTCTCTATCCCTTGGTGGTATCCAGAACTGAGCTGAGCTGGGTGTGGTGGCGCACGCCTTTAAGCCCAGTATTCAGGAGGCAGAGGCAGGTGGATCGCTGTGAGTTCGAGGCCAGCCTGGTCTACAAAGTGAGTCCAGGACAGTCAGGATTACACAGAGAAACCCTGTCTCCAAAAACTCAAAATCAAAACAAAAGAGAAATACAAAACAGAATGGAGCAAAGTCCCAGTAAGGGGGGGACCACCAGCACCCCAATCTTATAGAAGAGGACACTGCAGATCAAAGAGTGGAGGAGACATGACAAGCTGATACATGGCATTTGGGTTGGAAGTACAGTGAAAAAGTTAAGGGCACAAATTTTGGAGTAATGCCCCAAACCTCAGTTCATGATGGTGCTATGCCCTGAGAAGTTGAAATGTTTGAAGCCAAAACCCCATTGCTACAGGTCTGGTGGTGGTGGCGGCGGCACACACCTTTAATCTCAGCATTCAGGAGGTAGAGGTAGTCGATCTCTGTGAGTTCAAAGCCAGCCTGGGCTACAGAGTGAGTTCCAGGACAGCCAGGGCTACACAGAGAAATCCTGCCTCAAATAAAAACAACAACAACAACAACAACAAAAAACAAACAAACAAAAACTCCACTGCTGAAACTACCAAACTTCCCAGCAGAGGCCAGCTGCTTCCCAAAGTACCTGTGATGATGTGGGGTGCCCCACCCAGAGCTTTCTCTTCTTTTTTCTCATCCCCTTCCTAGAGTTCAACACTCCAGAGCCTTGCATACACCAGGCAAGCACTGTACCAACTACATTTATCTTCAGTCCCTAAAGCAGGCCTTTTCCTCTCTTTTTTGTTTTTGCTGTTTTTTTTTTTAATTTTTGTTTTAATGGTCTCACTAAACTGGTCTGGTCTTTAACTGTGATCCTCCTGTCTGCAGCTTCCAGACAGTTGGGATCACAGGCCTCTGCCTCGAGGACAACAGCCCAGGCCAAATTGTTAGGCTGTGAGGCCACACCATACTTCAGAAGCCTGAATGAAAACAAAAACAAAAACAAAAATCCAGGATTCAAAATTCTAAGTAATGTTGTCCACAAGTCCCTGTCACCTGCCATCAACCATCACACAAGTTCAAAACAGTCTTAATCAAACCACTCCCCACCAGGGGAACGCTCCAGATATTTTAAAGGTGATCTTTCTGCTTTGGAGACAAGGTCTCAGGAACTCAGGTTGAACCTAAGTTTTCAAATCTCCTGTTTCAGCCTCCCAAGGGCTGGGATTTCAGGTGTGTTCCATGGTGCTTGGTGTAACACTAAGAACAACAACAACAACAAAGTTCCATGTAAATGTAGTTGCTAAAGTGCTGGGCCAGCATGCATGAAGCTCTGGGTTCAGGCTCTAGCGTCACATACACTGGGGGTGGCAACCTACGCCTGAAATCCCAGGACCCGGGATGCGGTGGCAGGTGGCAGGATACAAAGCAAATGCCAGGCCAGCCTAGGCCACAAGAGATCCTGTCTTTATAAGACTTAACACACACAAAAAATGCAAGGGATTTGGATCAGTAGTACCAGGCTTACCTAGCATGTGAGAGGTCTTAGTTTGATGTGTACACACGCACGCACGCACGCACGCACGCACGCACGCACACTATTAAACTCTATAATGAACAAAAGTATAATGAATAAAATACCCTAATTAAAAAACAGAATCTGAGAAAGTGGGAAATGCACGATGATCTTGTGCAAGCCCCTCAGTCTCACTGTGACCCCTCAGCCTGATGTGGTGTGGGGAATCCACTCTCCAGCCTCCACTGTGGATCTTGGGAAGAGGAGTTAAATACAGGCCGCTGCCAGCGCTGGTCTGTACCGCTGGAGGCAGACAGGCCCATCATCAGTGGCGGGGTGGCTGGGTGGCTCCACACCCCGAGTGTCAAATAAGCACTGGCGTTCCCAACACACCTGCTCTACTGCTTGTTTCCCAGAAGCCTCTTTTGAAACTTGTCTGGTAAAAAACGGGCACCAAACAGCTATTTCTGCCGCAAGAAAGAGAAGCTGAGTCTGTGGCAGGGTGCCAGGCTCCAGTCCTGCCCCTCACTGCTGGGTGGCCCTGGGTAAGCCAGGGTGCTCTCTGCTTTCATCTGCCTGTGGCAGGGAAGGCTAGAAATCCCACATAGCCACTTTGTCATCAGCTTGGCTGCATAAATAAACAACACAAGGAAAAAAATTGAGACTCTGTGTGTGTGATATGTCTGTGTGTCTGTGTGTGTGTCTGTGTGTCTGTGTGTGTGTGTGTGTGTGTGTGTGTGTGTGTGGTGTATGTATGCGTGGCATGTGTGTGTGTGGTGTGTGTGGTCTGTGGTGTGTGGTCTGTGGTGTGTGGTGTATGTGAGAGGCATGTGTGTGTGGTGTGTGTGTGGTCTGTGGTTTGTGTATGTGTGTGGTCTGTGGTGTGTGTGTGTGTGTGGTCTGTGGGTTTTGTGTGTTCTGTGGAGTGTCTGCGTGTGGTGTGTGTGTGGTGTGCATATGTGTGTGCCTGCGCCCTGTGAGGCCAGAAGAAGGCCTCGGCAAATCTCTAGGACCCGGGGTCACAAGTGGTTGTGATCTGCTTGTGGATGCTGGGAACCAAACTCTGGAAGAGCAACCAGCGCTCTTAACCACTGAGCCATCTCTCCAGCCCCCAAAAGAAAACCGTCACTCAGTTTTGAAAGTGAAATCCAGAGGACACAGCACCTAGAAGTTGTCAAAAGCCAGCAATTTGTTTGTTTCATTCTTTTCCTTCTTCTTGAGACAGGGTCTTGCCGTTTAGCCCAGGCTGGCCCAGAACTAATTATGTGACCTAGGCTAGTCCTGAGCTTTCCATCCTTCTTTGTACACTGCCCAGGGGCTGGGATGCCAGGTGTAAACCGTCATACCCTACTTCAAGGCCAGCAATAATGAGCTTCCTTTTCTATGTGGCCTCTCTCTGAGGCAGGAGAGTGAGAGGTCCACACAGTGGCAGAGGGTGCAACATGGAGGGGAGGAAGAAAGAGAAGTGATTTTAGAATCTTTCCCTTCTCAAGTGAGAAAGTCAGTTCTCAGAAACTAAGCTACTCGGCGACACTGTGCTCCCGAGAAAGGCCCTTGTTACTTTCACCTCTTGTAGACCATTTCTAAGGGTCCCCACCCTCCTAGCTGCTGTCAGCACACACACCTGGGAGCAGCGCCATCCCCTAGCTGGCTAGTGCACACAGCACACCCACAGTGGCTTGTGTCAGGGCTGCTGGCTGTGCTGGCGCCCTTCCCTGGTGCTTTCCAGGCCTGTTGACTCCCAGGACTAATTAACTGAGGAGGTTTGGGGATGGAGAAGGGACCCTGGCAGTGGCCCTGTAAACAAGCCACCAGTCAGCTACTAGCTGCTAACAGCCAAGCAATCCACGCAGGGCTGGCTGTCCCTCAGAGTTGAGCCCAGGATCCTAGCTAAATGTTCTGGAAATCTGTGAGGATGTCCTATGACGGCAGAGATGGCATGTGCAGCAGTGAGCAGAAGCTGGGATTCCAGGTGACCTGGAAGACACCAGATGGACCTGAACCTCAAAGCAAACCTTTCCTTGTATTGGTGGTGACAGGCCCTCCATGTGGTGACAAGTTGCCTTACACTTTTCAAGCCTAGGTTATGAGGTTTCTCTTTTGTTCTTGTCGTTTTTGAGCCTGAGTCTCATGTAGCCCAGACTGTCCTTGTCCCCATCTTAGTGGAGGATAACCTTACATTTCTGGCCCTCTTGCCTCCCCAGGGCTGGAATTATAGGTGTGCTGGACATGGTACCCAGGGCCCTACCCACTGAGACACACTCTCAGCTTTGCTGTGGTTTTTATCTACGCTGACCTTCCCAGAAAATTCATTTACTGAAGAGAGGAAGGGACCAGAATTGCCTTTCTCTCAGTTCAGAACTCACACGCTGGGACTGTGGTACAGCCAACAACCTGCTCTGTTTCTGTCCCTGTCACACTCTCTGTAGTGTGAGCACTGAGCACCTGGCGGCTCAGTGGCCTTTTCTGCTATCATTGTTGTGGGCAGACATTTGCATATGCAAATGAACACACACAGAGGCACACACACACCATCTCCTTGTTCCCTGTTCCAACGAAGTTAGGTTTTAAAAAGTTACGTGTGTAAAAAAAAAATACATGTTTTGTTTTTGTTTTTGAGACACAGTCTCCTTATGCAACCTAGGCTGTGATCCTCTTGCCTCTGCCTCCTGAGTGCTAGGCTTGCAGGTATAGTAAGTCTCTTACAGACAGATTCATAGTCTGATGACATCTGAGAAGATGAGTTAAGAAAGTCTCCACAGCCGGGCGTGGTGGCGCACGCCTTTAATCCCAGCACTCGGGAGGCAGAGGCAGGTGGATCGCTGTGAGTTCAAGGCCAGCCTGGTCTACAAAGCGAGTCCAGGACAGCCAAGGCTAACACAGAGACCCTGTCTTGAAAAACCAAAAAAAAAAAAAAAAAAAAAAAAAAAAGAAAAGAAAAAAAGAAAGTCTCCACAGATGGAGGGACCTGTGGCCGTGGGTAGGGGGCCAGAGGGCCACTGTGCCCTGATCCCTCCGAGCTCCTGACATTATTATTCTCCACTCCTACCTGTGGTTAGGCATCCACATGTCTGAATTTTCACTATATCTGCCCTTGTTCGCCACTGTGTACACTGGACCCCATAGGCTGCTCCTGCTACAGGTCCAGGTGTCTCTTTTCCAGTCACTGCAGCCCAGTGACTTATAAGATCATTGCGCGCACGCGCGCGCACACACACACACACACGTACGTGCGCGCGCACGGAGCGGGGTGCTCTTTTCTGTCTTGCTCATGGTTGAGATTTTCACAGCATCATTTTGACATAACATTCCAGAAAACACTTTCAGCTAAACCATGTTTTTCTGTGATAGAGACATGTCACCTTCCCAGTATTGCAGCATGTACAATGACAGCCAATATTTGTCACTCAGAGAGAGAGAGAGAGAGAGAGAGAGAGAGAGAGAGAGAGAGAGGAGAGAGAGAGAGAGAGAGGAGAGAGAAAGGAGAGAGAGAGAGAGAGAGAGAGAGAGAGAGAGAGAGAGAGAGAGAGAGAGAGAGAGAATTTAGTGAGGAAGGAAGCAACACTCAAACTGCCTGTGCTCCCTTGTTCATTTTTCATTCATTGCTGGGTAAACAGCCATGGACACAGCTGCCCACATTTTTTCCTCAGAGACTATCAACAAATAAGGTAACATCAGCCCATGACAGCGGCACCAAGGAAAGCCAGTGCTGGAGGAGGGCAGAATCAGTGCAGAGCATGGTGGTGATTCATCCACTTTCCCCATCAACATTTAGGAAGACAATGGCTTCCCAAAGTTTCCTGCCTCCCTTGCAGCTAGAAACCCCATGTGGCTCTGTTCTGCTGTACAGGACTTGAATAGAAGTGAGTAGATGAATGTACTTGTGTCTGTTCTTAACACTGTGCTGTCTACTTTCCTCTGTTCCTCCTAGCTGGAGATTCTAAGACTTGTGTGCATTTTCTTCACTTGGTTTTGTTTTTTGAGACGGGGCTCATGTAGCCCAGGCTACCCTTAAACTTTTTACAAGGCCAAGGGTGACCTTGAACTTCTGATCCTTGTGCTGGATTATAAGTATGTACCACTATACTCAGGTCAATAGAGATCCTTCCTGGGGATTGAACTCAGGGCTTCGTGCATGTTATATTCTTCAGTCAGTCTCTCTCTCTCTCTCTCTCTCTCTCTCTCTCTCTCTCTCTCTCTCTCTCTCTCTCTCTCTCTCCCCCTCTTCCCGCCCCCTCTCTTCCCTACCTGTCCTGGACTTACTTCGTAGACCAGGCTGGCCTCGAGCTGTTTCCCGAATGTGGGGACTAACGGTGTGCACCACCCCTCCCGGTGGCCTTAGTCTCCTTCTTATCTTGCTTTTCTTGATTAATCCATGTATCTGTCCGCTCATCCACCCATCGCTCTGCCCACTAGGCAAACACGTACAGAAGGCCTGCGCTGGGGAGGAAGAAATTGAACAAACTCCACCTATGCCTCTAGGAGCCCCGAGTCCCTTCAGAGGGATGAGAGCCAAGTATCTTTATGCAACAACAGGACACACAGAGTCTGAAATTGTCACTTCTCTCATATGACCTTGAGGCAGTGGCTTCCTGTCTCAGAACTTTAACTTTCTCTCAGTAAAGCAAAGACAACAATTGCTACTCCCAAAACCAGGAAGAAAAAGTGCTTTTGGTGAGTGCGGGGGCAGCCGGAACTCACAAACCACTTCCGTCTATCCTAAACGGGCACTGGGAAGTTAGCTCAAGGCTCTCAGACCTGGCACAGGAGCCAAGGAACCTGGGTATGTGTGAGAGGAAGTGAGGAGGGAGAAGGCAGGGAGAGCACAGGTGTGTGCACCCATGGACACAGCTGCCTGTAGGCTGGGGATGAGGTGCAGGCTTAGAGCACCTGCCCAGAGTGTCCCAGACAGTCACCAACAGGCAGAACTGGACCACGGGAGTGAATAAATATCTGCTGCAGGTGCCATAGTCTTGGGAACACTCGGAGGCCAAATGGGGTCTCTAAGTCCTGTCCCCCGTACACCACACTGGCTGTTCCTACGGACCTCTGTTCTTTGGTCTTCGAGGAGGCATACTCCTTTAAAGAATCAATATGCTGCATATCCTGATTACTTTCTCACACTCACTGCCCCGGCCCAGGCCATCCACATGTCCCACAGAGACTACTGTGTCTCTCCCTTGTATCGCTGAACCCCTTTCATCTTCACGCTCTCCTCAGAAACCAGCTCTGTAAAACAGATCTGTTCAAAAGTCCCCAGGGGTGCCCCCCACCCTCCCTTTCTTGGAACAAGAGCCCCTGGCTTCCTCACAGCCTTCAAGACCTTGACGCTGAGACCTCTGCCCATGCTCATACTGTTCCACCCACCTGGACTCTTCCCTGGACTCCCATGTACCACCTGGCCGCAGCCCCAGGGCCTTTGCACTGCAATTCTCTTTCAGCAAGGCTTGGTCCCATCTCAGAGGGTCTTTTTCCTTTCCAGCCTTGGGTTTCAGCTCAATGCTACCCCTATAGAAGACCCCTGGCCACACATTCTAGGCACTGGGGACGTGGCCCAGGTGACAGAGTGCTGCCTAGCATGCAGGAAATGCCAGGTTTCACTCCCAGCACTGCATAAGCGTGACGTGGCAGCACAGACATGCCATCCCAGTGCTAAGGAGATGGGGACAGGAACATTGGGTATCCAAGGCCAACCTTGGATAGATGGAGAATCTAAAGACAGCCTGGGCTATGAGACCCTGTCTCAATAAACTAACTAGCTAGCTAGGTAACTAACTAACTAACTAAGTAACTAACTAGCTCGCTCGCTCGCTCGCTCACTCACTCACTCACACCTCTTTACCCTCACATACCCTGAGAGTCTCTAAGGGGTTCCAAGCCTTTGGCTGATTCTTTCATGGCAAACTGACTGCTTCTCATACTTGCATGTGGGGTTCCTGAGGGGAGAGGGTGTTTTATAAACCCACTACGCAGCTCCAGCAAGGCTCCACCCTCACAGACCCCGTGCTCAATAAATACTCACTGGGTGCTCGAACACCCAAGGCTTGCCCCAGTGGCAAAGGTGAGTCAAAGGGAGTGGTCCCTAAGGATCCCCAGAGGGCCACACCCTTTGCACAGATGTGAAACTGAGACCCAGAAGGGCAGGGGTCATATAGCCCAGCTGCACAGGCAAAGCCATGCCACAGTGGCCCTGTTGGTAACAGTCCCCAGCTGGGCCCCACCGCCGCCCACCTCTCCTACAGACACTTGTCCTTCCTCAGAAATGGTCCAACTCCATCTTCCAGCAGTCGCCCTTAGGGCCCTGCTCAGTCCCAGTCTCCTCTGGCCCATTGATACATTTCTGGAGGAGGGTGAGGGAGAAAAGCCTCCACCTTCTCTGTTGGCCTTCAGGGGTGTCCTGGCAAGAGCTGAATCTCCTGCTGCCCCAGGACAGGGTGACCCAGTCCAGAGGTCCATCTGTCCCAGCTTCCCCCTGCCTACCCACAGCTGGGTACAAGGGACAAGCTCTCTCAGAAGCCCGGCTCCACATTTAAAACGGGATGGAAGCCACGGCACCACCAGAAAACAGTAGGAAGTCTCTTCTTGCTGCTGCTGTTTCCAGCTATCTGCAATCATAGCGTAAGCACCTACTGTGTGCACTTTCCAAAGTGCTTTTTTGTTTTCTGGACCAGGGAGCAGGGCTGAAGTATATGTCCTGTCCGGTGCACAGGCTGTCACTCACAGAATCGGTTTACTGTCTTTCATTTGCTAAACACACTGGCGGTTCATTCCATCTCTGCAAACCCTACCAGAGAAAGCTCTCCACAGGCCCCCTCCACAGGACAGAGAATAAAAGAGATGTAGGTCACAGGCCAGCCACCCTCGAGGGGAAGCGGTGGCACCTGTGGGGGAGGGGCAGGGCTCCGTGATGGGATCTCTCTGTCATCTTCGGCTGCTTTCCCGTTCTAGGCCCTGGCAACTCCTCTTCTGGTTTCTCTAAGCCAGATGTCAGGTTAGGGAAACAGATTCCAGCCTTCAATGAGGATAGCGAGCTGCGTCAGAGCAAGGGCGCCGCCGCCGGGCGCCAGTGCCACGGAGGGTGAGTTATGGCTGGGCCTGGGGTGGGCGGGTGACAGAGGCTGTGGGAGGGGAGAGCGGGCAAGAGAGAAAAAGGCAAGCTAGGAAGAAAAGCAAGATGGAGGGAGACAAGGGGGAAGAGGAAAAGACAGAAAGAAGTGGGGAGGGAGAGGGAGGAAGATGAGGAAGAAGAGAGGACCAAAGGAGAAGAGAGAGGGAGAGTAAGGAGAAAGGAGAGGGGGGAAGGGGGGTGCGTGGGAGGGAAGGGAGGGGAAAGAGAGGGGGTTGGAGGGGAGATGGGGAGTCAATACTGTTTCCATTTGGCCTTTCTCTGGCCTCCTCTGACCTCTCCTTCCTGTGACTAAGAGCCTGGGAGGACCTGACTCCTGCTAACCCCAGCTCCTCCCTGAGCTGTGGCCAGCTCCTCCTGCTGAGTGAACACCTCTGCAGTTGGGAGGGGGAGGGTGGGAAGGGAGGAAGGGGCGGGAAGAGGGGAAAGGGGGGGAAGGGGGACACTCCTGACAGATACCTAACTACAGCAGGCCTTGAGCTTCTGGAGGCCTAAGCCTGTGCTGTCTGGAGCCCCCGAGGCTGGAAGGCACTGCACGCTGCTGCCTCAGAGCTTTCTAGGGAGCAGGCTGCTGCCCTGATGCTCAGGCAAGTAAGCACTAGAAGAGATGCAGTGGGGCTGGGGGCGGGCGGCGGGAGAGGCGACAGCTTGATAGCTGGTGATCTGACCCTTTAGCGTCCACCCAGGTAAAGACAGAGGTGGTAGAAAAAGGCAGCCATCCTTCGTAGGAAAGGACAAGAAAGCCAGAATCTGGAGGATTCTGGGTCCCCGTTGAGTCTCTATTCTTCCTGGTTCAGACAACTAGGGTGGAAGAAGAGAAGAGCGCCACGTCCACTGGATCCCGTGGGAGCCGGGCTGGGGGCAGGCGTGTGCATCTGAGCTCTGTAGCAGAGCAGAGCCTCTTTCTGCTTGGGCAGGCACTGAAGAAAGATCTGGAATATGCAGCAGGAGAAAACCTCCAGTCTTCCTAGCCAGAGAAGGCGAGGCAAGGGCCACACATGCCTTTTGACACACAACAGCTTCATGCGTCATATATGTGGCTTCTCGTGGCCCACTTGTCTCCAAAGGCCTGTCTTGCCTCCCCCATTAGGAGCTGTCCCTCCACCCCGGTCCACAGCAGGCTTGGTGGCCCTTTAGCTGCTTTTCCCTACTACCCTGGGGCCTTTGCATTATAGTTTCCCCTACTGAGGAGTACCAGCCTTCATTCTGTGATGGTGTTAGGCAAGCCTCAGTTTCCAGAAAGTAGGTGGGGGCATATGAAAGGGGCACCCCACACTCTCCAGCCAGACTCCACAGGATCTGAAATAAGAGTTGTCATCTCAGGAGCAAAATTATTCACGTCAGTATTATTTATTTAGTCAAAGAGCTTAGAAATAGTGTCTGCGCTCATCGTGGGTGAAAATAAAACTCACCATGGACCACTAAGCAGCTGTGAGAGAGAACGCCGTGTTATGATGAGCATAAACAGGAACCGTGCTCTAAGCTGTACAAACAAAACCAGGTGAGGGTCATACAAACACAGGCTCTGGCTTCGGCAAAAACAGAAGAAAAACATGTATGTATATGGGTTTGTTAGCACATGAACGTGCTATTCCTGGAAGGGTTCATGAACTGGTGCCGGTGTCCGCCTCTAAGGAGGACACGGTGCCCAGAGCGGCGGTGAAAGGGCACTTTCCCTCATGTGCCCTTTGAACACTCTGACTTTCCAACGGGAACTATAATAGCCAGTCAAAACCCAAGGCTGCAGTATTTTTAGAATTTCGACCTTATCTCTAAATGGGCTGCGGTTGCGCCGTATACAAGCAGCGGCAGAGCAATGGCGTGTGAAAAGGCTCCTGTATCCATCACAGAGTCACTCCCAGGGACCACCAGGCACTAGAGCAGAGAACAAAGACACCTTCACACACAGACTCTATCCACGGTCTATCCTGCGGCCTCCTCTCCCGTGGCCTGACATTTGTGCAGACGGCTCGGACCTGCTATTCCAAATGCCCCAACCGGAGAGGTGTTTCCTTGTTGTCTCCACACTGGTCAATATTCTAGGAGCTGCAGAAAATAGAAATGCTCTGGGCATCTCCCGTCCTGAGGGACCCTGCCCTTGCTTTCCTTAGGAAGGTGGGGGTGGGGGCAGAGGCTGAGTTCTCACGAGGCACGGCAGCCACAGGCCCACATTTAGCCTCCCCCGGGGGACAGTGATAAATTTGCCAAGGGCACAGGGTTGCGGGGCCTGTCCCTGGGAACGTGCTTCTGACTGAGTGTGGGGGGGAAAAGGTGCCCACTCCCGACACTGAGCCAGGGGCTCAGTCTGGCCCTGAGTCCACAGCCCAGGTATTTTCCCCTCCACGGTTGACCTGACTATGACTTGGGGCTGACATGAACTAAGGTGAACGCTTCCTGCTAGCCAGAGTGAAGGCAGGCATGTCAGAATGACGTGCTAACGGATGTCTTGCCCGCTTGATAGCATCGCCTAGCCCTTCTGTCTCCACAGCCCTGTTGCCTGAACCGAAACTGAGCCATGAGGGGGAGTGGTGGTGGTGGGCTGGCGTCCTAGTGGTCCAGACATTTCTTCTAGGGGAGGGGACTCCCCTGGGGTCCCTGAGCTGAGGAACGACCTACACAACATTTCCAAAGATCTCTCTGAGTCGCTCTGGGGAAGCTGTGTATTCTGACAGAAGCCTGTGAACACTGGCCACCGCAGCGCCGGTGACCCTGGCGACAAGAGGACGCTCCTGAGACACCAGTCCACAGACTCAGAGAACATCCAGCACACCAGTGAGCTGCCAGCCTGGTTTCTGGAAGCATCCAGAAGGCGTCCACCTCTTAGCACTTTCTGATAAGCCAGAGTACGACCACAGCCTCTGGCGCACCTGGTCCCTATGGCAGTGAGTCTTTTGCCACAGACATCTGAAGGGACCCGTTAGAACCCACAGAAGGCCTCCTCTCCTCAAAACATCCCTCACTTCCCACCATAACTCGAGGCAAAATCCAGAACCTTCCCACGCCTCCCACATGCTGTGTGCCCAGCTCCTCTTGGTCAGATGTTCCTCCACAGGGGCCCTTGCAGCTGCCATCCTGACCTCCTCTGGCTCCTGCAACACAACTGGAACCTCAGTGCCCTTGCACTTGCTGGGCTCTCTCCTACAACCCTTTGCCCTCAGGCATGCCCATCTCCTCTCCTCTCTTTGATTTCCAGTCTCATCTGAAGTGTCGCCCTCCCAGGACAGCTTTCCCCGACTGCTCTGTTTTGTCCATCCTACTGTCCCTTAGTCCCCACATGTCACATCTACAGGCAGGTATTACATATTAAACTGGATCTTCTTATTTGTCTACTGGCTTTCTCTCCCCTTTAGAACGCATCTTCACAAGCCTGGGTCTCTCCCCTGCTCTTCAGTGCTCTGCCCTCAGACGCCTCGCAAGGGTCCAGTGAGGCAATGGTCTAATGAAGAGTAGGCGTTGAAGGATTTCTTGGGAATAGCTGGGGAGACAGTTTGGATGGTAAAATAAAGTGCTCGCTGAGCAAGTGCGAGGACCCGAGTTCAAGCCCGAGAACCCGTGGAAAAGCAGGGCGTGGAGGCGTGTGCCCGGAGTCCCGGTACCAAAGAGGTGGAAGCAGTAGCTCCGCAAGGCTCCCTCCCTCACCCAGTAGCCTAGCGAATAGGCGAGTTCTGGTTCTCGAGAGAGACTGTCTCAAAAATTAGGGTGGAAGAGCGACTGGGGAAGTTACTTGATGTTGACTTCTGACCTCCACGCCCATATGTCCATGTGTGCGCACACGCATACATACACATATGTCCATGTGCGCGCACATGCATACATACACATATGTCCGTGTGTGCACATGCATACATACACATATGTCCATGTGTGCACACATGCATACATACACACCAGCGTGCACATACAGACAGACTCTGGGTTCAATGTCTCGTGGGTCTGTGCTCTCTCTCCCTTTCTCTCCCTCTGCCTCCCCCTCCCCGTCTCATTCTCCCTCTCTGGGTGGGGCCAGGTGACCACAGGAATGATGTTCTTTAGTTGAAGCACTTCCATGGCTGGAGATAAAGCCCACCATTTCCTCAAGGCTGTCTGGCAATCAAAGGGCTGAGGCTACTCCAAGGAAGCCATGCAGAGTGAGTTCTGCTGGAACACAGGGCCTTCCGGGAAGCGGAGGAAGGCAATGACTATCTCTGTAAATTGCAAATGAGGCTTTCCCTCAGACTGGCTTCTCCTTCCAGGAAAGACTCAACGTTTTACCATGTGGAAAATAACTGTCCACAGTCATGATGGCGAAGGTCAATGCAGCCATGCTGGGCATGGCGCTGTGTGGAGGACACTGTGTGCCTTCTTCCTTAAATCTCCAATACCTCCAAGTATCATCCCTGCTTGCCAGAAAAAGAAACAGAGGCTCAGAGGGGTGGGGCACCTTTCTCAATATCCTGCAGACATGAAGAGGGGACATTAGCTTGGAAGCACTGTCACCTTCCCTCGGGCGGCCATGTGCGCGGTGGCCCTCTCTGAGCAGACACAGCTGGGACTGGCAAGAAGGCCCTGGATTCTACATACTCAGCCTTCTGGGGGACACAGCAAGGACAATGACCGGCAGCCAAGGGCAGACAACCTTGGGCTCTATTCTCCTCCTCTGCCCACCAGGCAAGATGGACTTGGCTCTGGCCATCTTTGGCTACCATGGAATGCTGAAGCATGCCCTGTTCTTGGGCCACCTTGTGGTCTGTCAGTCTTGTGTAATGCTGTCCTTCCACACCTGATCCCTTCCTTGACATGAACTTGTAGTTACAAGAGCATCCAGACATCACCTCCACGGTCTCCGAGGTAACGGTCTCTCTTTCTCTCAATTCCGGCTCAGAAACTGATGCTTACAGTAGGTGACTGCTGTGGGAAACTGCTAACATGAACCATCTAAGGATACCACCGTATAAAGGTCCAGGATGGACCAGTGGTCACCTGCCCAAGGGCAGGGGAGCGGGACATTCCTTTAAGGAATGTCTTCAAGTTGATCGTGGCGGCAGCTGCTCAATTCTGTAAACTTACTATTCCATTGATGTGTCGAACCAATTATGTGCATGTGTGTTATACATCTAGCTGGATAGGATGGTGCACACCTATAATCCTAGCTGCTCGGCTTGACGACTGCAGGTTCAAGGCCCATCTTGGCTAGTGAATGAACTTACCCAAAAGCTCAAATAAGTTCAAGGCTCTAGTGAAACCCTGTCTCAAAATAATAGATAAAAACAGAGATGGGCTGCAGCTTGGAGGTAAAACCTTAGCCTAGCTGAGTTCAATATCTAGTAGCTACCCCCTGCCTGCTCCTGAGAGAACCAGGGCTGAAAGAGGAGACCAAGGCTGGAGGCTGAGGCTGGGGTTGCTTGTTGGGACATGTTTGGCCAATGGGTGTAAAGGATTACAGCTGTGACACACAGGACTGACAAGAGGGAGGACTTAGGATGACCACAAGGGCCGGCAAAGTGTTGGCATTGCCCACCCCCACCCCCAGCACCCTGAAAAAGTGGCTCTTATCCAAGCTGGCATATGGGGATGTCTTGGGGGACAGCTCCTGTGCATTCCTGGTCTGTGTGTCTACTGAGCCTCTTCTGGGATGTCTGTTTACCAAGCAGCCCGGGCACATGGAGCCAGCACGTCCTTAGGGTCCACAGGCAGAGCATCTTTGCTTCTGCAAGCAGCATGAAGACCATGTCTAACACGGTAAAGGCTGGCCAGGCTGGCTGGCCACACCATGACAAAGGGTTTCCTAGGCCCGGGGATCCACAGCTGTGTGTGCTATTGTCTATGTGGGCTACTTTGCATGGAACGTGGGGACGAAGAAAAACAATGTGAAGAACCAGCCGACTGGGTTCTCAAGTGTCTTTGTCAGTACACACCGCAGGCCCAACCTACGGATCAGTGCTCTGATGCCCAGAGAGTTCAAGCCTCTTATCCAAGATTACATATCCATGTGCCTGGGAGAAACTCAGTTGGTAAAGGTTTGGCTGCGTGAACACAAGGACCCGAGTTCAGATCCCCAGAACCCAGGTGGAAAGCTGAGAGTGGTGGCATATGTCTATAATCCCAACACTGGGGAGGTGGCGGAGACAGACAGATCATTAGAGCTAGCTTTCTCCAGGTCCAACGAGAGACCCTGTATTCAAACAGAAGGTGAAGGAACTGGCAAGATGGCTGATTGGGCAAAGGTTCTTGCTGCCAAGACTGCTTACCTGAATTCAATCATCAGGACCCACATGGTAGAAAGATTAGCCTTTGACTCCACACTCATGCCATGGTGTGTGTGCCCCCCAATAAATAAATAAATATTAAATGAAAACATCTGTTAAAAATAAGGTGGAGAGTCACTGAGGAAGACACCCAACATCCATGTCTGGTTTCCACACAAACATGCACACATGTGCTTGTTCACCTGTGTGTGTGTGTGTGCACACGCACGCACATACACACACACAACCACAGAAAACCAGTGGCAGGCCTGGGGCCACGCCCCAAGCAGGCTGGGTAGAGAGGCAAGAACACCAAGCAGAGATGGGAGCAGCTAAGAACAGCAGCATCTAAAGGTCCCAGTGGTACCCAGAAGGTTGCACCTCAGCATCCCGACTTCTGCCCCCTCCAGAGGCCGCCTGTCCCCACATCCGGCTGCTGGGTTTGAGCAGCCAATTTGGGATGACCGTGATATATTTAACGGTGAGTCACGCTCTGCCTCGGCAATCAGCAGTGGCTGGGGAGGATGCAGGAGCATCTCTGGGAATCCATGCCCGAGGGTCGCCATGGCAACCCCACCCGTGTTGCTTGCCAGCAGCTGGGATGCCAGTACCTAACGAAGGCAGAAATAGTCTCAGAGGCTGAGTGCGGCCAAGGATGGGAGCACCCACTGTAGCATCCTATCGGGGGCACCAGGGCTGACAGTGAGTGGTGAGGTTGGGTGATTAGGAGCCTCACGGACCCCCTGTCCAGATCAGGGTCTTTGATGGTGGCTTGGAATCCTTGGCTTGCTGGGATGGATACATTGCTGTGAGCAACGGCAATTGAGAGCCATCGCTTCTGTCTTTGGCACCTAGAGTGTCTGCATTCTCACCACCTTCTGATTCTCACAAAGATCCCCTCTCCACATACATGTGGGCTCAAATCAAGCATCATACAACCCGCAAAGACTGACAGCCACCCGCACAGTCACCTTCTAGAAGACTTCAGAACCTAGGAGGCATTGGACACACCCATACACCCCATCGCATATAAATGTTCCCTGTGAAAGCAGTTTGGAGTTTGTCCATCCACCCATCCATCCATCCATCCATCCATCCATCCATCCACAATCCTTACAGTTGTTCATTCTAAATTCAAATCAGACCCCACGGGCCTCGCCCGGCAATGGACTCTCCATTACTTTACTCTCATCTCCTTCCACTCTTGCTGTACTACAGCCCCATAGCCTAATTGCTGCCCCTCAGACAGATAGGTGCTGGCTTGCCTCAGGGCCTTTGCATAGTCTCATCTATCTGGAAAGCTCTCCCCTCAAGTAGCCACAACCTGACTCCCTCATTCCCTTTAGGTTCCATTTCAAAGTCACCTTCTAGAGATATACAGTCAACAGCTGCCAAGGGACTGTATCTGGCCTAAGGGACATAGCCTGTATGTACGTACGTACGTACATTTGTATGTATGTCTGTACGTACATACGTAAGAATGTATGTATACATGTTACACACACTTAAAACACAATCCATATGTGTGCCTTACAGAAAGAGATGCTGAAAACTGTGCCTAGCATTTGAGCCTACTCCCGCAGTAGGCATTGCTTTGTCTAAGCAACGTTTCAGGAAACTTGTACTAGCTGTTAACATTCGCTTATTTAGGAGATTACACCTCAAACTCCTAATTTTTCTATGTCAAATTCTGAATGAGCGAGCAGCATGTAGACTTCCTGCCGGTGCGCCCAAATCCCAGCTTGGTCTTCCTCCTTCACTCCTGGAGCCACGTCCAGTCCTCAGGAGACTGTTTGCCACCCCAGGTCTCAGGTCTGAGGGAGTGGAGGGCCACGGCTGGAGGTGCTGAAGAAAGTGGTGGCTCGGGACTGAGGGGTGGGGTAAGACTGTGCCTGCTTCGCTACAGACAGCCTGTTTCTTCCCGTGGCTTCCAATCCCGGGGACTAACGTGCCACTTGAGAAGTCTTTTGAATGGTAAAGCACTCAGTAGGACCTTAGTGAGTGGGACACAGCAGTCACAACCTCAGAAAGAAAAAAGGGCGGTGTGTGTGTGGGGGTACTGCGTCACTGGGCTTGGTGGCTCACCAGGGAGGAAGGAAGGGCTTCTTGTTGGCCGAGCTGGGGGTTTACATTTCTAAATCTCAGAAGAGACAACTGGCCCAGAAGACAGGCATCCCCCCCAAAGGGGGTATCTCCACCCTTCTCCAGGACCTCGCCCAGTGCAGCCCCAGCTTTAGGGACTGACTGAATTGTCACCCTCTTTCACCCTTTGTGGTTGGAGCCTCCCTTTGTCTCTAGGAAAACAGCTCCAGATGTGTGTGTGGACCACACCTGCCTGGTCAGAACCTTCATGATATCGATTCAGGGGTTTATGATGCCTTTCAGGTCCATGTGTACCATGCAGTCCTGTGATAGGGCCACGATGACAGTTGGATGCCAGCCCGGGGCTGCAGAGAGCCAGCGTCACTGGCCTTTGCCAGTAAAAGCCTGTGCAAGGGAGACCGGGGCCAAAGGCCAAGGAAATGGAAACACCACCATGTAATCTGAGCGGCGGGATTCAGCCATGCTTGCAGCCACTAGCCACGGGCTTTTAGTTCTTCAGGGCCGCCGTTCCCGTCCTTGCCCAGCCCCCTTCCCTTCAATTAGCTCCAAGTGATTTTTATAGACAAAGCTGGGATTTCTAGGTGGCGGTAGCGTTGGGTGACAGCAGTCCAGAGGCACGGGCACAGAGGACACGTTCTGGGATTGCTAGTGAGTTAGCTGGATAGAAAAGGCGCTGGCTGTGTCACGTGACAGGAGGACCCACAGGGGCTCGAGTGGCTTTATCAGGCCGCATCAGCTTTATCCAGGGGTAACCCTACAGAAGACTCTGGAGAAAGGAATCGGAGGTGCTGTGAAGACTAGATCAGGATTCTCTCAGGGCCGTCCTCCCCCAGGCTGGGGTGCACATGGTGTGTGTGTGGTGGGGGGGAGGTAGTGTCTGCCACCAGCACTGTCAGATCCCAGAGCCCCACCCTAGCCGGTTCATAATAACAGTGTTTGCAGTAGAGAAGTCTTAGGTTCCCTGCCGCGGATCACTCAGCTACCCTCCCGGGGAGAAAACAGAAAGCCGTGGGTGGGTTTCGTGCACTATTTTGGGCTCTGCCCACATCTTTGTTCTTTGTGAATACACTCCCAGGGTGCCCTTGCTCAGCTATGGCCAGGTGTTGAGCACCAGGCCTGGCTTCATTGTAGAGACTGACTAGCACATGTCAGATGGCTGCCCCAGCCCCATGGGGGGGTGGGGTGAAGGGTGCAATCAGAAGGTGCCAGAACAAGTGGTGGTGACTGAGCAAGCACGCATCTTACAGCAGGTCACATGGCCACCCCATGCCCATGGCTGCCTGATCCATCTGCGTTGGAAGCACCACCTGTACATCCCAGGATGCCACATGGAAGGGGGTGGCATGCACTGCGATTGACCTCTGTGCCCCTTCAGCCAGTCGGCTGAGAGAAAGGAAGATGCTCCTGATTTTGTATGGGTCCAGCCCAGATTAAAGGTGGTATACAGCCCAGCTGCAGCAGGAAGAGAAGGCTGTTCTGCTTGGCCTGAAAAGACTAGAAAAGACCAGAACATAAGTCAAACCTCAGAGGTATTTCTTTGTCTGCTCTGGCTGCTGAAATGCCACGTCCTGGCACATAAGCACGGCTGTGATGAACGTATATGAGGCAGACTAATAACATCGCTACCACCGCGTTTGGATTTGTCTTCATGAGAACATAGACTCAGAGAGGTTGAGTTGCCTACTTGAGATCACACCGGCTAGAGAAACTAGAAGCAGGAGTTGACTCTAAGCTGAAGGCCGGGGGCATTTCTTAGAACCTTGAGATAGGAGAATAGAGCGGGGTAAAACCTACCTGTGAGGCTTGATTATTCACAAGGATCCATCACAACTGAATCATACTGAAAAGTTTGAGGGCCGAGGAGGCCAAACCCACCAGGTACACAAAATATCAAATGTGAACTATTTCCATACTGTCCAGTGATCCACTGCCTAGTACATATGCAGGAGAATGGAAACACCGAGAAATGCACCAGTGGGCCAGTAGATCTGCCCATCCACCCACCCATCTATCCACCCACTCACCTAGCCAGTCAAATATCCATCCACCCACCCATCTATCCACCATCCATCCGCTCGCCCACCCATCATCTACTTATCATTCAAGTATCCATTCAACCACCAATCTATCTACAGACATCCATCATCTATCCACCCATCTATTCACCCACCTACCCTACCATCCATCCACCAATCAGTCCATCCATCCATCCATCCACCAATCAGTCCATCCATCCACCCATCCACCAATCAGTCCATCCATCCACCCATCTATTCACCCACCTACCCTACCATCCATCCACCAATCAGTCCATCCATCCATCCATCCATCCACCCATCTATTCACCCACCTACCCTACCATCCATCCACCAATCAGTCCATCCATCCATCCATCCATCATCCATCCATCCACCCATCTATTCACCCACCTACCCTACCATCCATCCACCAATCAGTCCATCCATCCATCCATCCATCATCCATCCATCCACCCATCTATTCACCCACCTACCCTACCATCCATCCACCAATCAGTCCATCCATCCATCCATCCACCCATCTATTCACCCACCTACCCTACCATCCATCCACCAATCAGTCCATCCATCCATCCATCCATCCATCCATCCATCCATCCATCCATCTATTCACCCACCTACCCTACCATCCATCCACCAATCAGTCCATCCATCCATCCATCCATCCTACCACATGTCTTTGACTCATCCATCACCCATCTTTCTGTCAATCCACCATCCACCCATCCTATTTACCATCATCCAATCATATACTCATTTACTCTTCCATTCACCCATTCATGAATTTCTCACTTATTTGACCCACATACCGAACAACGATCCTTACCGAAAGCCTGCTCTGCACCAGTGTTTTATCGCCACTGGGAAGAGAGGATAAAGAAGGTCTTTGTCAGTATGAATTCACATCTAGTGGGGCGCAGGCCATAGCACATATAAGTATATCTGTAAATTGAGACAGATGCCTCCAAAGAAATGTCCAACGTCCATTGTGAGTGTGGGGAAGGGCTCTCCGAGGAAGGGGATGTTAAGATGAAATCGAAAGTATGATTTATGATCTATCAGTCAGAAAAGATTGTGACTTACAAACTAGAAAACAGTGAGCAAAAGGCAGGTATTGAATACCCGACACAACACAGTCCTATCTTTGAATTCTCTGCCCTGGCTCTGTTCTAGGCTGGTTTACCTCATGGACCCAGCATGGCTGCCATTGCCTTCATGGTAAGATATGCTTGTTCCAGGGAAGGAAGCAAAGAGCCTTTCCTCCTCGGTCCCCGGAACCCCTCAGCAGCCCTGCCTGTGGCACCACAGGGTCACACGCAGGTCACCGATGGCTACCATGGCTACCACAAATCCTCCCTCAGTTCTCGCTCGGGGTGAGTATGCCCTTCAGGCACATTTGAAGGGATTGTTTTAATCTCCCTGCAAGGCACGAGAGTGTGTGTGTATGTGTGTGTGTGTGTGTGTGTGTGCGTGTGTGTGTGTGTTGGCATATGGTGGGAGGAGTCAGGCTGTGTTAACACCTCCTCTAACACACAGAGCTCTTGTCCACAGAGAAGAATGCCCAGCCACAGATGGCAGCAAGGTTGAGATGGTTTATGCTGGCCATAGTTAGATCCTGGGAGTGCGGAGCCAGCCTAGGGGGCGGCCCCAGCTCCACCCCTCCAGGCCATGAGGCGTGAGTGGTGACTATGCAGATGTGGACAAACCCACCATCTTTTCTGTCTTTTCTAGGGCAATAAGCCATCACAGACAGAGGTAGGGGACCTCTCTGGATATTCTTTTAATCCCCATCCAGTGGCAGTCACCAAAATTCCTCAACACATCGTTGTCAAAGGCACCAAGTGGGAACCCATGCTTGATAATGAGGTGCCAACTCCAAAGCTTCAACAAATCACACAGGGAATGCTGGGGACAAAGATGCGGGGATGAGTTTAGAAGAATGACAGTGGGTGTGGCGGCTCATATCTTTAATCCCAGCACTTGGGAGGCAGAAGTAGGTCATCGATTTCTCTGTTCAAGGCCAGCCTGGTCTACAGAGCAAGTTCCAGGACAGCCAGGGCTACAGGGAGAAACTCTGTATTGGGGGGAAAAGAACAACAACAAAAAACAAAAACGAGGCTGGGCATAGTGGTGCACGCCTTTAATCCCAGCACTCAGGAGGCAGAAGCAGGTGGACCTTTGTGAGTTCGAGGTCAGCCTGGTCTACAAAGTGAGTCCAGGACAGACATGGTTACACAGAGAAACCCTGTCTCAAAAATAAAAGGAAAAAAAAAAAAACGAGAGAGGGAAAGAGACAGAGAGAGGGGGCGGGATAAAGATCTCATATCAATGAGGAAACTGAAACACAAGGAGAAGAGAGCCTAGTTCAGTGTCACACAAAAAGCAGACGCAGGTACAGGTTGGATCCAAGTGGTCCTTTCATAACCTATGGCCAGGGTCATCTGCTATTGCCTCTGTGTGTGTGCGTGTGCACGCTCGTGCATGCGCATGTGTATGCATGTGTGTATGTGTTGGGTGTGTGTGTGTGTGTATGTGTGTTGGGTGTGTCTCCATTGCAGAGGCCAGAGGACAACCTTGGGTGTCATTTTTCAGGTGTCGTCTATCCTTTCGATTTTGGTTTTTGTTTTTTGAGACAAGAACTGCCCCTCCTCAGTGATCTGGGGCTCACTGATTACTCCGGCTGTCCAGCAAACCCCAGGGACCCTCCTGTCTCTGCCTCCCCAGTGTTGGAACTATACAGGGATGTCCCAGAACAGACAGCTTCTCGACTCGGTTCTGGGGATCAAATTCAGATCCTTGCACTTGCAAGGTGAGCACTTCACTGACCGGGGCTTTTTGTTTTGTCTTGATTTTCCTTCAGACAGATTTCCCTTCCTCACTCTGTGGCCCTAACAGGCAAGAACCCACTGGGGAACCCAGGTAGGCTGTAAATGCCATCCTCCAGTTTCAGTCTGAAGGCTGAGGTTCCGGGCGTGTGCCACCACGGAGGATCCCAAGTGAGCATGAGACCCAGGATGTGGTGGACACCTTTTAGTTTCTGACCCCTAGTCTTTTTTTGGGAACTGGGTTGTTTCCTACCTCCCCTCCCCTCACATAGTCATCTTCTTAACCATTTACTCCAGGCCTGGGATGTAGTGGGGTGGCCATCCTGTGAATGACATGGGCTGATTAGATTACAGAATGGTGACTGGACTGGCCAGCCCGAAGTGCCAACCCACAGCCACAATCTGTTTGGCCACATGGTGCTTAGAGAACAATTCTTGTCTGGGTTCTTTGCCAGCAGTGGGTGTGCCCATAACCACACTGCCCATCTCTCTGAGGCAGTCAGAGGTTGGCAGCCTTGAGTTCATTTTTCTGCATGTCAGTAACTGATCGGAGGCACACAGCAGCTGGACACAGGCACCTGGCCACCCTGGCTACATCTCTCATGTCCAGCTCTGCCTGGCCCCAGGGGGCATTGTCAGGGTGCTGTGGGCATGGGTGGGTGAGGCCACTCCGGGACCCCAGGTAGGACACTCTTCTCTAGGGAGGAAGGAAGCACTTCCGTTGCTGTGGCAACCTGACGCTGCCGTTTTACAGCATCTTCTACATGAGGCCTACTCCTCATACAGGCAATGGACTGTTTCTGGCACCCCAAGCCCAGAGATCATGAAGGAGGAGTGTGATGTGTATTCTCCAATCTGGGCGCCCAAAGCAGACACCCCACACACCTCCGTTTGTTCAGCAGACCCAGGGCTGGGGTGTTGGGCTGGCTGGCTTAGATTTTACCTTATGTAAAAACACTAGAACATTTTTGACTAGAGATGGAGGAAGGCGTGGGTGTTTGAGATGGAGCTCTGTTTTTGGGGCACATACGCAGCATTTCTGCCGCCTCCCTTCCCTCCTCTTCTCCAGACAGACCTGAGGGCACCCCGGTAGTTGCACTTCCCTTTGCAGGTTCCCAGCCTGCCTGACACCCTGGACCCCTCAGCTCAGGGGGCGGGCAGGCTTTTAGACTGTCGTCAGAAGGGGAAATAAGTGAAAAAAGAGGAAAGGGGCCGGTACAATGCTTCCCTTTGAAGCTAAGAGGCTGAAGCAGAGGCAGCATCCACTAGCAGCCTCATTGAGAAAGGAGGCACAAGAAAAGAATGCTAATTAACACCCAGGTCCCCCCTGGAGTGCCATCCATGAATATTAATGAGCCTAATCATCCAGTATTAGAACTAATGCCTTGTAAATTAAGGGCATTTTCTTGGGAGTAAATAGTCACATTAGTGGCAGAAAAAGGTGAAAGCAGGTGACAGCATCCCCACCCACAGCAGGCTGGGCGGAGCCTGCCCAGGATAGATGGCAGGGCTAAGGCGAGGCAGCGATGGGGTGAGGACCGTGGGATGGGAGGCTATTGTCGGACCTGATGTAATAACCTTTGGAGCCCCTTTGAGGAGTCTGGGGGAAAAGAAAGTGTAAATTGCAGGGGGGCCATAGCAGGGACAGATTTGAGGGGCAGCAACAAAGAGGTCAGGCATTGGGGCTCAACCTGTGGGGTACCGCTTTAAGATAGGATCTCATTTTGTACCCAAGGCTAACCTCAAGCTTACTCTATATCTCAGGCTGGCCTTGAACTTGTGGCAATCTTCCTGCCTCAGCCTCACAAGAGATGTGAATTCATCTATGTGCCACCATGCCTGGCATCATCATTTGATTTTTTAAAAAACGTGTGTGTGTGTGTGTTTGTGTGTGTGTGTGTGTGTGTGTGTGTGTGTGTGTTGTGTGCTCATGTGTGAGAGGGTGTTTGTCTGTATTTGAGTTTCTGGAGATTGTCCTGTCTCTACTTCCACACTGGACTGCTGGGATCAAAGACATGCTACCGCGTCTGGACTTAAGTTAGTTTTTCAGATTTGAACTCAGGTCCTCATATTTGTAGGACAAGTGCTTCACCCACTGAGCCATCCCTCCAGTCCTAGTTTTGTTTGTTTGTTTGTTTGTTCATTTGTTTGTTCGCTTGAGACTATGTAGTCCAGGATAGCCTAGTGATCTCTATCCTCATGCCTTGGCCTCCCCAGTGTGGGCACGCACCACCATGCCTGGTTCCTCCTACTGTCTTGATGGGACCTGCCTCTCAGTCCTACTTTTTCTCCCGCCTCCTCCAAGGCTGGCTTCAGTGCAGTGCACACCTGAGATGGGGCTCACATGACTTCCTGGTTTTAACTACAGCTTTTAGGATGAAGAGAGTGCTGTCATCTGTCACACGGCTTGATTCTGACACGTAAGCAGCCACAGGCAGCAGGGTTGATCATTTTTTTATGAAGGGAGGCAAGAGTTCAGAGAGCTCGCGCCCCCACCCACAGCCCTTCTGCCAGTCCTCTCTTCCATCTTTCCCTTCCCTCCTCACACATGCGACTCTGAGCGATTAGCTTTGTCCACCATTCAGAGCAAAGGAGCCTCGTCACTTGCAGCACGTGCTGACCAGAGGATGCAGCACTGAGGACTTGCAAATAAAACACCCGAGGGACCCAAAGCAGAACAGCGAGGCAGTTCACACCCTTCTCTTCTAGAAGCTCTGGGGTTCTGCACCCTGGGTGGATGGTGGCCTTGTATCCTCTCTGAATGAACTGCCTGGCCCCAGCCCCCTTCGCCTGGGCTCCCCTGCGCCTCAAAAAGGTAGCACTCCAGGAAAACCGGATCAATCAAACAGATCAGACAGTGTCTCTGAATTCCCTCAGATAGATAACGGCTATGAGGACCGACTGATGAGGCCACCTACTCCTTGTCAGGCAGGGTAGACACGATTGGCAGCACTTACTGCACAAAAGAAGGCAGGTCCTTGCTCAAGTCGAGGACTTCAAGGTGATAGCAGGGACTCCAACAGAATGTGGGGCTTTCCCCAGAGTGGGCCCTGTGTCAGCTCAAGGTGAGGGTGAGTGCTCCCCTCCCCTCCCCGTTCTTTCTCTCCCTCTCTCCCTCCAACTTCAGCCAAAAAAGAATGACTCGTACCTCCAATTTATGCTGGGCACAAGCACCTCCCCCTAATTTCAAAATCAGACCCAAGGTAAAAATAAAATAAACAAGACAATAAATTTAGCAGGCACTCGTGGGGTGCTGTCGTCAGCACGGTGCTTGTCTTAGTCCACTTTAATACTCACAACCATCTTCTGAGGTGAGCCCTAACATTATCTTCAGGGGGAAGAAGGGGACACTGAGGCATAGAGCAACACCGTTTGCCCCTGACCAACCATGAAGGAGTGGGCGGGCTGAGACTGGAGTGGGGCCAGAACAGGGAAAGGCGTTGAGCTGTCACTCCAATCCTTTCCACTTCCTGAGACTTTAGGGAGCCTTGGGCTGTGGCCATTGGCCACACAGCAGAGGACTCTGCTCAGTCACTTTGCATTTCAGACAGGTGCAGCAGTGAGACCACCAGGTCACTGCAAAGAGGTGCTGCTGACAGGTGACCCGGGGTCAAAGAGCAACCCTAACCTCCCTTTTCTCCCCTTTCCTCCTGTACACAAGGCACCCCTGCAAAGGCTGTTTGGAAGAGGGGCCACATATCATGCTTCTAATACGGGGGCCACAAAGCTGGCAGCAGCTGTGGGTCAACTAACAGCCTCGGCTGAGGGTGTAGAGGCCTCTGGTGCTCTTCACACACATCCTGAGTGAGCAGAGAGGACCTGCTGTATGGCCTTCCCCGGGACACTGACCACCCCCAGAGGTCTCCTAAGGCTACACTGAGCCTGGATGGACCTTCCAGTCAGCACAGAGTTCGCCCTACTCTTGCAGGACATAGTCACAAGTAGCCAGCAGGGACTATGCACATCAAAACCACAGTGAACAAGCCAGGCTCGGTGGCACATGCCTATAATACTAGCACTCGGGGAGGCAGAGGCAGGCGGATCTCTATGAGTTCGAGGTCAGCCTGGTCTACAAAGCGAGTCTAGGACAGCAAAGGCTACACAGAGAAACCCTGTCTTGAAAAAACAAATACACACACAAACACACACACACACACACTGAACAATGCTGGGCATAGTGGTTCATGTCTTTAGTCCCAGCACTTGGGAGGCAGAGGAGGCAGGCAGCCAACAGTTTTACCACGCTGTGACACCTACAAACCACAGTGACCAGCATGGTACTTATATAATGCTAAGGCGCAGTAGTGGCTCACACACCTTGTTAGTAACCAACAGCTCTCTAATTGGAGTAAAGACCAACTCAACAAGAAGAAAATCATGGAAGCCAAGACCCCCTACGCAGGGGCGGTGAAGTCGGCGTGAATCTCATAACGAGAACACATAACCACCGCTTCACTAAACCTGAGCCGTCCCTAACTACAATCTAAGTATTTGTCCATGTACCCAGAGATAAATGTAGCCCCCTGACCTCTCATCAAATAAACTTCTCTTCGCAGTAGATGGAGAACATTACAGAAAGCCACCACCGGTCAAAATGAAGAGAACAAGGCACAGTATGGCTCCCGGTCCCCACTGATGCATCTACAACAGAACTCCTGCACCTAAAGCTCGGCAATCATAGCAGATGAGGGGGTGGAAAGATCGGAAGAGCCAGGCGAACAGGAAGTTTGCTATGACATTGTGTCTCCTAGAAATGTCAGAGAAGATATACCCACAAGTCTCATCATTGCCTAAACCTGATAACATCAATGGACGCGCTAACACAGATGTCAAATTAACCCCTCCCCCCCAAAATTAACCCTTTCCTCCCCAACTTGCTTTTGGTCAATGTTCAGCACAGCAACAGAGAGGTAAACTAGGACAAGGAGTGACTGCTTAGGGAGATGCAGGCAGGAAATGGGGCGGCGGGGGGGGGGGGGGGGAGGAGGGGACTGGAGGGGGTGGCAGAAGGGGAGCGGGGTGGCAGGGGAGAGGGGGCGGTGTCAGGGCGGAGCTACTTTAGAGGGCAAGCAGAGGCCCTGGGTCTCCGGAGGTCACTCTTAAGAGGTGACATTTGGAGAGGGACATGTGAATGAAAAGAGGGAGCTACAGCTGCCCAGGAGCACAGGGTGGGGGGTGGAGAGGCCCTAAGGTAGCTGTGATGCGCTGGTAGGGATGAAACATGAGCAGGAAAGCATAGGATAGGAGCTGAGGCTGGGGAGTTACACGGTTGTAGACCCCGGTAAGAGCAGTGGCTTTATTTTGAGTGAATTGGGAGCCACAGGAGGGTTTTGCCTCTGTCTTGAGTTTTCAGAGCCTTGCTATAGCTGGGAGGTGGAGTTGGGCAGATAGATGTGAGCCAGAGACCGCTGAGAAACTTCCTAAGTAGACCAGCGGGGAAGACACCAGGGCTCACAGGAGATGGGGTATCCAGGTGCAAGGTGCTCAAGGCTGGGACTGCTGCAGCCATTTGCTCACATTCTCACCCGGACTCCCACAGCACTGAGGAATGACAAAGATTAACCAAAAAACAAAACAAAACAAAACAAAACAAAAAAACCAAAAAAACCAAAACAAAACAAAAAAACAACAAAACCAAAAAACCAAAAACAACAACAAAACAAACAAAACAAAACAAAACAAAAAGCCGGGCGTGGTGGCGCACGCCTTTAATCCCAGCACTCGGGAGGCAGAGGCAGGCGGATCGCTGTGAGTTCGAGGCCAGCCTGGTCTACAAAGTGAGCCTGGTGCAGCCAAGGCTACACAGAGAAACCCTGTCTCAAAAAAACAAAAAAGAGACAAGTATATTTTTCATCATTGAACTTGAACCATATATCAGCTGGGACTCCCCAGGTATCAAACAGTGGGTGAACTCTTCTCAGTCCACAGGTAAATCCTCAAGCCACAGTCCCTCCATGGAGCTCCAAAAGCTGTCCACGGATTTGCACACCCATGATCCCTGCTACTTCTGCCTCTGTGTCTTGACCACGGCCCTGCGGCATCCCAGCATCCCTCCGGTGACATTTTGGTATTTTCTTCCTCTAGATGGAAGTCACACAGGGGACCAGTCATGAAAGCACTGTCAGGATTAAAGAAAGAAGTGAGGCAGAAACACCCAGATGTTATCACAGCACAGCCATGTTTGGTGCCCAGGGATATGTGGGCGGCCACCTCTCTCTCTGGAAAGCCTCAGCTCACCCACCCCCACCCCACAGACGTTCTCATTTTATGAGCCACAGAGAAGCCATCTTCCAAACAACACTAGGGCCAGGGACGGATCCTGCAGCTGGGAAGAGCAGCTGCTCCCATTTCATCCTCTTTTGGGGACACAGAAACCCCTGGAAGATGTAAAAAAAATCCGGCCCAGGTTATGAGATTTAGGGGTGGCCAGGAGCATTCTGTCCATATCAGGGCAAGAGGCCTCACGCAGGCTGAAGGAGAGTGGCCGCATTGGATGGCTGTTACGTTCTGTACCGCCTCTTCAAAGGTGGCACTGTTACAAAAAGTGTGCTTTTAAAAAGTCTTTGGGGCTGGGTGGTGGTGGCGCATGCCTTTAATCCCGGCACTTGGGCGGCAGAGGCAGGTGGATCGCTTTGAGTTCGAGGCCAGCCTGGTCTACAAAGGGAGTCCAGGACAGTCAAGGGTACACAGAGAAACCATATCTTGGAAAACAAACAAACAAAAAAAAAACCCCAAAAATTCTTTGGGTGCTTCTGTTGTTTATGTGTATGACCATTGCCTGCACGTATGTAAATGCACCATGTGCATGTAGCACCTACCGAGGCCAAAAGAAGGCACTGGATCCCTTGGAACTGGAGTTACAGATGGTTGTGAGTCAATACGGAGGTGCTGGGAACTGAACCCAGGCCCTCTGCAAGAACAGCCAGCGCTCTTAACCACTGAGCCACCTCTCTGACCCTTGCTATACTTTGAAAGGTACCAGCCATGAGCACCTTTTACTTTATACGTGTATAAGCTTGAAACAAATATAAAAAGGTACAGAGTTAGAAGGGGGTTCCTTTCTGTCCTCACCCCAATGCAAGCCAGAAACAGCCGTTGTTCTCAGCCAGAAGAACTTTGAAGCAAAGGGCTATGAATGGCAAACACTTTACCAAATCCCACTCTTATTCAGATGACAAAGTGCCCAGCTAGAAAACATCCATGCTCCCAGACTCCTTTGCAGCTAGAACAGTCATATGATTCAGTCCTGTCTGAGGAGTTATAGGTAGAAGTCTCTCGGGGAGAACATTCCTTCCCACTACTGCCCAAAGTACCTAGGAAAAAAAGATTCCCTGTCCCTTGCAGCTGCCCATCTTCCTGAGAGGCTTTCTTATTTATTTGTTTGTTTGTTTTTATGTATACAGTGTTTCACCTGTATGTACACTTGCAGGCCAGAGAGGGTAACAGATCACATTGTAGATGGTTGTGAGCCACCATGTGGTTGCTGGGAATTGAACTCAAGACCTCTGGAAGAGCAGACAGTGCTCTTAACCTCTGTGCCATCTCTCCAGTCCCACCTGAGAGGTTTTCCATGGCCAAGAACACATTTGCATTTTTCCCACAGACACTGCAGCGCATCCCTTGCCCATCCTTCTGGACCTCACATCTTCCCTGAATGATAGGTTGTCACACATGAGCACATACAGCTACCCCCAGTGTGTGTGTGTGTGTGTGTGTGTGTGTGTGTGTGTGTGTGTGTGTGTTTGTACACTTGCACCTGCATGTGCATGTGAAGGCCAAAGATGACTGGAAGGTGGCTTCCTCTTCGCTTTCTACTGTATTCTTTAAGGTAAGGTTTCTCACTGAACCTGTAGCTCAGATTCAGCTAGGCCAACAGCCAGTGAGCTGCAAGGATCTTCCTGTCTCTTCCTCCCCAATGCTGTGTGCTACCACACCAGACTTTGTTATCCCCATCTTTTTGGTGTTTTGTTTTGTTTTTAGAGACAGGGTTTCTCTGTATTGCCCTAGATGTCCTGGAACTCACTCTGTAGACCAGGCTGGCCCCAAACTCACAGAAGTCTGCCTGCCTCTGCCTCCCGAGTGCTGGGATTAAAGTCATGCACCACCACCACTAGGCTGCTACCCCAAATTTTAATGACTGGGCCACTGGCCTGAGCTGATGTTCCATTGAGCCTTCAGCTGGTCCCTCCTGTGAAGTTTTTTTGCAACCTCACACTATCTCAAACACCACCATAAAGACTAGCCAGGCACACGATCTCCTGTCTGCCTTAGAGTATGTGGCCGAAGAATGGCTGTCTCAAAGGGCAGGTGCCCCTTAAAGGTTTTAAGGTGCTGTCCCCACTCCTGCAGAGACGCGTGACTTCTTTGTAATGCACCAGCTATGTGTAGGTGTTACCACACAGTGTCCCTGGCCCCTTCAAGAGTAAACACAGAAATATCCACTCTGCTGAGGCCCGGGAGCTTGGATGTGGGCTTTTCAAGGCCACTTAGTGGGGAGGGTGGCATGAGCTTTGACCTGGGGCTAGTGTGATGTCCAGGCTGGGCCCCCACAGGCTCAGCTGCCCAACAGGCTGCGTCTGAGACCCTCTGGGAAAGGGAAGAGTAGTAAATCTGATTAGCAAAGTGGATGGGGGAGCCTCTGGGGGCTGGGTTTGTTCAGGGCAGGATGGGGGATCCTGCTCCATTTGGTGGTAGTAGTGGGGACTCAGTTTCTTATTTTGTCAAGTTCAGGTCTTGGAGCCACGCAGCATCTTCACAACCCACGGGGGAGGGGGCGGGTTCCTGTGCTGTGGCATGGGGTGAAGTTTAGCCCTGAGGCGCTCTTTAAGTTGGTTTTTCTGGGGGACTTGCTCATCGTTGAGTCTCAGGGTCTCCTGAGAACTGCTTTTTAGACCCCAAAATGGAAACAATCTTTGGAGGGAAATTTCCTCCATTCCCATCAGGGTGAGGTTGGTGGCGTCTGGGGTTCTATTTCCAAATCTTCCGGAGTGCTGAGGCCATGCTCCCTTGGGGACTGCTGAGCTGTGGGAGGGGAGCAGGGGGGCAGCCTCTGTCTGCTTTTTCCAACCCCCAACACCGACTCCAAGCAGGGCCCTGCATGCCAATCTCAGCCCCAGTGACCCCACACCTCACCTGCAAGAGTGACAGCCCTAGGAAGCAGGAATAGAGAGAGATGACAGGCCAGCATTTGGCCAGGGTTCTGCAACCGTCACCCAATAACCAAGGTCATAACAGCAATGTCATAGGGACCGTCTATGAAGTTAGCAATGGACGTACTTCAGCAAAGAGCATTGGTGGGCCGTTGGTGAGGGCTTGGAGGTTGGCTGTGTGACCTCAGGCAAAAGTCTTAACCCCTCTGAGAGTGGTCTCCTCAGCCAAAATGAGCAACAACCCTTACAGAATTGAATTGAGGTGCTCATCAAAGGAGCCACATTTGTGGGAGAAAGAAAACCAAACTGGAAACGTCCCCAGTGGAGTGTCTGGAGAGCTTAGCAGAAGCATAGCGCTTCCTCAACACAGGAACAGGGTGCGGCTTTTGGTTGGTGTTGGATCTCTGAGGTGGATTAACTTGTGAGTAGCTAAAGCACAGAACAGTATAAAGACAACATCCCATTAGCATCAGGGACCGGGAGGGATGGGATGAGCCTTCACCATCTTCTTACTTAGGACCTACTATGAGCTGGAGGCTATTCTAGGCGGCTGGGAGCCAGTGACAGATGAAACAAAGGGAAGTCACTATTTCCACAGGCTGGTGAGCTGTGACCAGGGACAGATCTGTGCAGATCCTCTATAAAGACACACAAGGAGATTGGAGGAGGGGGCGGGTTCCTGTGCTGTGGCATGGGGTAAAGTTTAGCCCTGAGGCGCTATTTAAGTTGGTTTTTCTGAGGGACTTGTTCATCGTTGAGTGTCAGACTCTAAAAGACTCGAAAAGCCGAGGGGAAGCAGAGAGCCAGGCTTGGCTTAGGGGGACGGCTGCTGGCAGGACTGTTGACTGTTTTCTCAAGCACCTACTGGGATACAGTAGGTACTAGGGACACAGTGCTGAGCAGGAGAGACAGCTTGGGGTGGCGGAAATGTTGGAAAAGTCACCATGTCACTATGATGACCAGAATGTGCTGGAAAGGAGGCCTACAGCTCTGGGGACTGGCCAGAGGTTACGCTGTGGGCCCCACTTTCCTGCTGCGTGACTTCTGCCTGTTCACAAGATATAGCCCCTCGATGGAGTAGGAACGGTTACAACTAGCCAGCCACATTGGCAGCGCTTTACACACAAGAACGTTCTCTTGTTGGTGAGAAAAGTTGAAGCACAGAGAATTTGGGTAGCCTGCCCAGGGTCATACAGCTAGCAAGTGGCAGACCCCAAGGTCAGCTCTAGGTCTCCTGCATGAAGACCCCTCACCCTTGGCATATCTTCCTGGTCCCTGGGCTCAGGTGGTGTCTGGCTTTGCCCAGGAGGTGGAGGAGCAAGGCGAACAGGAGTCAAGCAAGTGCACACCCTGTTTTCCTGCCTGGGGTCCCACAGGGAGGGAGACACTGTTCTGCTTCTCTCAGAACTCAGATGTTCCCGAGGAATCTACCTTCTGCCCGAAAGAAACCCAAGCCAAGCCCGAGGAATTTACCTTCTGCACAAGCCACGCCCCCTCCCCTGCTCACAACGATTCCCAGGTCCTGATTCTAGGCCCTGACCCTAGTCACACAGTCACAGTCACAAATTGAGCCATGATCCCTCTCAAGAATCAGCCTGATACCTTATCACACTGAGCCCTGATCCCAGCTGCAAACAGTCCCTGGCCTTGGCCACACTGATTGTCCCTGACAGGGGCATCAAGATCCAATGACTCCCTTATTTACAGCCCTCCAAACACCCTGGAGACAGACCAACAGTCTGTCAGTCAGATGGACAGACCTAGGGATAGGTGACTTAACATTTTCATGTAAATGTTACATGACCACTGGGCATGACCAACCCAGTCATCTACCATTTGGACCCCACTGATGCCTGGCTTGTAACAAAGCTGGTCTTCAAGACAGACTGGACAGAGCCAGTAACCAGACGCTGAAGGATGTTTAGGAAACAGGACACCCAGTTTGGTCTGGTCTACCTTACACAGAACACCTGGGGAGGTCACAGCACCCTTCATAAACCATTGCAGCCCTTCAGCCTTCAGTGGGGCTCCTAGAAGAGGAGGAAGAGGAGGAGGAGGAGGAAAGAGGGGGAAAGGAGGGCAGATGGGGAGGAGGAAGAAGAGGGAGGTGGGGAGGAAAAAGGGAGAGCAGTTTTCTGGGCTGTCAGCTGCCTTTCTGTAACCCTGTCCTCTGTCCACACTTGTGATCTGTGACCC
Organism: Acomys minous; assembly: GCF_964271855.1. Classification (NCBI taxonomy): domain Eukaryota; kingdom Metazoa; phylum Chordata; class Mammalia; order Rodentia; family Muridae; genus Acomys; species Acomys minous. The sequence goes on along the minus strand of NC_140485.1, from coordinate 67,857,829 downwards.
GACTTCTCTGTCATCACCAGGTCTCCCCCACAGGGGGCATCGCCTCTTCGTTGGATGCATAGAGCCTCCTTCCAAGGCCACAGGAGAGCTGAGGGGCCCTGTGGATATGGGTGCACGTGAACGCATGTACGCATGTGCCCTTGTGTACATGAATTTGGAGGTGCTGGGCACAGTGCTCACTCAGCCTTCCTGCCCCCAGGTCGGCTAAGACCCCCTTGCCAAGCTTCATGCTATGGGAGTGGGGAGCCCTCCCTCCTAGCTGCAGGTGTGGGGGTATACTGTCCTACCTCCCCGCTGTATGGTATGGGGGTGGGCAGCCCTCCCTCCCTACTGCATGATGTGGGGGTGGAGGGGCCCTCCCTCCCTGTTACATGGTGTGTGGTGGGGAGTCATCCCTCCCTGCTGTGTGGGGTGGGGGTGGGCAGCCCTCCCTCCCTGCTGCATGATGTGGGGGTGGGGAGCCCTCCCTTCCTGTTAACATGGTGTGTGGTGGGGAGTCATCCCTCCCTGCTGTGTGCTGTGGGGGTGGGGAGCCCTCCCGCCACTTCCCATTTTGGGAATCAGGCTAAGAACTATGCATGAGACAGAAATAATTCCTTTTTCGAGCCTGGCCAGGGCTGCAGCAGCTCAAACACTGGCTGGCAGAAGACCAGTGCTGGGGAAGGGCCCAAGAAAGGGGTAGCGGGGTGGGACTGAGCCCTGGCACCCCTGATAGACAAAGGCCTGGCATGTGTAGTGTGCCTCCTTAACCCAGGGCCAGGAAGATTCCAGACTCCTAGTGTGAAGCTGCCTGGTTAGAAAGGGCTGGAAGTGGAGGGGGGAAGGGAAGAGAAGAGGCAGATCACAGAGAGAGAGCAAAAGAGAAAGCCACTTGCATGCCTCTACGGAGCATGAGCATGCAAGTAAGAAACGGGATTGGGAAGTACCCAGCATGCAGTAGGCACATACTAAACACAGGTGTCCTGATAAGTATGCAGAGCCAGCCTTACAGCCTCCTGGGCCAGTCACCGCAGCACTTAGCCGCATGTTTGCATCTGCAGAATGGACTCACCCACCTTTGGGGGTGGCCACAGGACTAAATGGTTACACAGGAGGGCTGGGAAACTTCCTTCTCAAAGCATCAGTATCTCCCCATACCCCTCCCCTCCACCCCCAGAGAGAGCCTGGTCCCCATGTGCCTCCTCCCTGAACTTCAGCTTCAGAAATGACTGTTCTACAGGAGCAGTCCTGAGAATGTATCTCAGCGGACTCCCCTGTAACGGTCGTTGGCACCCCTGCGCCCCACTAACCCCTTCCCTGCTCTGCCAAGGCCCCACAGGAATAAGCTCCCAACCTGGCCTGTTCAGGAGCCTGTTCAGAGTTCATGACCTCAGAGAGGCTGGCTAGGGATGCCTGGAGTGAGTCCTCCTTCCCTCCAGCTGACTCAGTGTGATGCAGAAAGGGCCCCAAAGCGAAAGTGACTGGCGCGTGTGCTCCTTTACCAAGGGGTGGCTCTGAGCTTGTGTGGGGGCTTTCTTCTGGTGACACTCCTTCCCACACTTGTTAGGGTTTTTGTTTGTTTGTTAGGTTTTTCGACACAGGGTTTCTGTATGTAGCCTTGGCTATCCTAGACTCATTGTGTAGTCCAGGCTGGCCTTGAACTCATAGAGATCTGCCTGCCTCTGCCTCCCCAAGTGCCAAATGCCGGGATTAAAGGTGTGTACCACCATTTCTTGACACTCCTTCTCTGGGATCTGGTCAGGAGGCACAGATGGGGGTCAGCTCTGCCTCCCCCTCCATGTGTGGCCAATCATAACTCTATTATTTAGATAGCGCCAACAGTGATTGGCTCAGTTTGGGCACGTGATCAGGAAATCAGATCTTTCTAGGCTAGGGGAAAACCCACTTGGTTTTCATGGACTTCATTTAAGACCTGTTTTCTGATTAGGGTGGCCAGCTATGCCTGGCTTGCCAGATCACTCAGATTTTAAATTCAAAGGACACAGCCAGGAACCGTTGTAGTCCCTGGTACTGGGGCAGAGATGGTTGGCCGCCTTGCTTCGTCTTATGAAATATCAAGTCTGGTCCTGGCTTTAGTAATAGCAGGTTCTTTCTTTCTTGTTTCCCCCCTAGATTTATTTATTATGTATACAGTGTTCTGCCTGCATGTACATCTACACACCAGAAGAAGGTACAAGATCTCATTGTAGATGGTTGTGAGCCACCATGTGGTTGCTGGGAATTGAACTCAGAACCTTTGGAAGAGCAGTCAGTGCGCTTAACATCTGAGCCAGCTCTCCAGCCCAGCAGGTTCTTTCTTTTCTTTTTTCTTTCTTTCTTTTTTTTTTTTTTTAGGTTTTTCGAGACAGGGTTTTTCTCTGTGTAACAGTCTTGGCTATCCTGGACTTGCTTTTGTTGACCAGGCTGGCCTCAAACTCACAGCGATCTGCCTGCCTCTGCCTCCCGAGTGTTGGGATTAAAGGCGTGCGCCACCATGCCTGGCAGCAGGTTCTTTCATAACATGTAAATTTAAAATGTGAGTTGGGTTCAGAGGATGTCTCAGTATTTAAAGTAGCTGCCATGCAAGCCTGGGGACCTGTGTCCACAGGAATGCTGGGTGGATATGGCAGCTGGCCTGGAGTCCCAGTCTCCAAAAGTGGAGGTCAGGTTGGGGTCCACCTGAGCAAGCTGGCTAGCAGGGTGAGCTCTGGGCTTAAGGGAGAGATGCTGCCTCTGTGATAAGGTGAAAGAGTAAATGAATGATGGCTCCCCACATTCAGATCAGGCCTCCACAAATGTGTCACACACAACACACACACGGAAAGGGGGGCAGCTAACAACTGCATCCTTGGTGAGAGAAAACGGCTCCTGAGTCACAAAAAATTCACTTGAGTGAGAGGTAGCGATGGGAGACAATTTCTTTTTTTTTTTTTCTCCCTTGTTTTTTTGAGACAGGGTCTCTCTGTGTAGACAGGCTGTCCTGGAACTCACTCTGTAGACCAGGCTAGTCTCGAACTCAGAGATCCACTTGCCTCTGCCTCAGACTACCTCTGTAAAGTGATAGCTCGGGCCAGACAGTTAACTACGAATGCCGGTTGCTCTTCCAGAGGACCCAGGTTCAATTCCCAACACCTACATGGTGGCTCTTTTAGGCAACTGTAACTCCCAGGGAATCCAATGACCTCTTCTGGCATTCATGGGCACTAGACATGCATGTGGTGTGCATACACATATGTAGGCAAACAATATACACATAAAAGAGTTTAAAAACATTACCGGGGGGCGGGGTCTGCTCAAACTACTGCACCAACCAAGGACAATACATGCAATAAATATTGAACCCTTACTCAGAGCTAGTAAAGGGACAGGATTTTCTCCACAGTTGTGTGGAGAGTGGGGACTGAGTCTGACATGAACTCTGGTGCCCCGTATTTCCACTTCCCCTTGGTGGGGAGGCCTGGTGGCACTCAGGGAAAGGGGAAGCAGATTATCCGATGAGACCTGATAGGCTGTGACCATATGGTGGGGGAGGAGGTCCCCTTCTGTCACAGACCTAGGGGATGGGAATAGGGTGAAAGCAGGAGGGAGGGAGGAATGGGAGGAGACAAGCAAGGGGATAACAACTGAAATGTAATCTGAATAAATTAATAAAAAAAAAGAAAAAGAAAAAAATTACCAAAGTGTAAACACCTCTGAGACAAAACCCAGACCCAGCAGCAGTGTTGATTTTCTCTGGCTCCTGGGGCAGGCTGCTGTTCCCTACCCTCAACTGCTGCGTGCACCCAATGGGGTCCTATCTGCCCATTAGCCACCATTCAGCAAAGACACCCTTTCGAGATGCTAATTGCCTGGTGCCCAGGCCTCCTCAACCCTCCTGGCACAGGCGGTTGGCTGCCTATCCCCTGCCATTAGCTTCTGATACCAGTATTTGAGTTGTCTACAGAGACCAGAGGCCCTGCCTACCACTGCTGGGGTCTCGTTAGTGGCCAGGGCTGCACAGGGTGTGGTTATCAACCCCCACTAGCAGAGTGCCAGGTGCCAGCAGACGTCTGTGCAGGGTCTGTGGCCACATGGCCCCATTGACAAGCTCGCCCAGGCCCCTGAGGGCCTATGTGTAAACCGTTCACATGTCCACCTAGAGGCAGCCTCCGACACTCACACAGAGGATTTCATGGTGCACACTGGCCTGGCACTCAGGAGTGAGCCTTTCTTTAACGTACTCTCACTGTTTGAGTGAGGTTTGGCATACGCATAATAAGATGCATATGTTTATGGGTTCTTTGCGTGTGAGTGTGCGTGTGCGAGTGTGGTGTTTTCACATGTACTCAATTGTATATAGAAGCCAGAGGTCTGCTATTTTTCTCAATAGCTCCCTACCTTGTATTTTGAGACAGGGATTATCACTGAACCTGAAACTTTTTTTTGGCTTTTTTTTTTTTTTGCTAGACTGGCTGGCCAGCAACGCCAGGGACTGTCCTGGCTCCTCCTCCCCAGTTGTGTTGCCACACATGGCTTTTTTACATGGATTCTGGGGACATAAGTCAGGTCCTCACAGATGACTTAAGTGACATAAAGCCAACACTTTATGACTGAGCATATCCTCAGTCCTAGAAATGCTTTTTAATAAACAGATATGCCCGTGCCTCCCCTACCCCTACCCCTAGTTAGGGAGCAGAAGGCTCCCATCAAAGCCCCCACTGGTCCAAGCTTGCTCCAGGTTCAAGTTTGCCTCCATGAGCCTCATGTGCGTAGAATCATGTGGTGCATCCTTCTCCATGATGATGGGGCATGCTCAGGTGTACACAAACATGTGCAGCCACATACTTTCACACGCGCACACACACACACACAAGTGCGCACGTGCGTGCGCGCGCTTGGCATGAGACGTGCCTGCACTATGAGTCCCTTTGCTTTGTGTCTCAGGGAGCCTCACAGCAAAGTAGGGCTGAGTCTAGGGGCTCTATAAGCCCGAATTTATTCTCTTCCCTTAGCAGCCCCAACAGCCAAGCAGAGCTGTTACCAGTTCTGATGGATAAGGAACCCGAGGCACAGAGAGATTGACTACGGATGGATGCTGGCTGCTCTTCCAGAGGACCCAGGTTCAACTCCTAACACCCACAGGGTGGCTCACAACTATCTGTAACTCCCAGGGAATCCAATGCACACAGTTAGGAGATGGCGTGGCTGGGACTCGAACCCAGTACAGCTCGATATTCTCCTCATGGGCAGACTATAATGATTGTTGGCGATGTTTATGCCCTAGAACACAGTAGGTGCTTAATAAGTATCAGAAGTAGCTACTTCCAAAACCTCTTATGCCTGCTACCTCAGGGATGCCTCAGAGCAACCTCATTTACAGAATGACGAGACAAAGCTGAGCAAAGCGACTGTGGCTACTGAGAGGATGTGAGCAAAAAGACCAAATAAGAGGTGCTGGTGAGGGACCACATGCACACTGTCAGTGGCAATGTCCGCCAAAGCAGTCACCACAGAGAACAGTACTGAGGTCTCTTGGATTTTTTTCTTTTTCTTTTTTGTTTGTTTGTTTGTTTTTTAAGACAGGGTTTCTCTGCATAGCCTTGGCTGTCCTGGACTCACTTTTTAGACCAGGCTGGCCCCGAACTCACAGCGATCCCTCTGCTTCTGCACCACCACGCCCGCCTGAGGTGGTTTAAAAATGAGACGAACTGAACAATAGAGCAATCCAACTTCTGCAAATATTTCCAAAGCGAGTGGACTCAGCTTGGCCAAGAGATACCTGAACCTGCATGCTTATTACAGCCCTGCTCATAAGAGTTGAACTATAAAATCAGCCACCAATGAATGATTTTTAAATATGTGATAGAAGATTATTCAGTCACAAAAAAAGGTGAAGTCTTGCCGTTTGTAACAACATGCAACAACAGGAAGACGTCACGCTAAGTGAAACAAGCCAGGCACAGAACAGTAAGTACTGAATAGTACACAGGAAGACGTCACGCTAACAGTGCACTCAAATGTAGAATCTGGAACAGTCATTCTCATGGAAGTAGAGCCCAGGGACTGTGGGGTTGGATGACTGCTGCAGTACCACAGTTAGGAGGAATAAGCCTTGGTGTTCTTCTGTGCAGTGGGGCCACTAGAGTTAATAACATACTGTGTCTTTCTTTTGAAATTGCTAGAAAGGAGGAGAGAACAGTGCTTATTGCCAACTTGACAGGGTCACCTGGCAGAAGGGCCCCTAGGCTTGCCTATGGGGGATTATCCTGAGTGTGTTAACTGAGCTGAGAAGACACGCCCACTGGGGGTGGTGACATTCCTTTGCTGGGACCCTGCCTTGTATACATAGTGAAAGAGAGCTGGGCAGCATGCGTCCAACACCCTGCTTTCCAACTGTGGATACGATGAAACCAACTGCGCCTTGATTTCCCTGCTGTGATGGACTCCACCCGTGAGCTATAAGCCAGAATAAACTCTTTCTCCTTTAAGTTGGTTTTGTCAGAGTGTTTGTCATGGCAACAGAAAGGAGACCACGACAGGATTGTGAATGCTCTCACTGCAAGCAGATGATAAATGTTTGAGGTGGTGTGTTTGCTGACCACCAACATTCCATCCTCTGCCGCATGACTATGTGTGGTTGTTATACAAACAACATTTAAAAAGTAAATTTAAGGGGCTGGAGAGATGGCTCAGCAGTTAAGAGTACTAGCTGCTCATCCAAAAGGACTGAGTTCAACTGGCAGCAACCACATTGTGGCTCACAACCATCTACAATGGGATCTGATGCCCTATTCTGTCTGATGCTCTCTTCTGCATATGTATAACCTGCATGCACACAATGCAACATGCACACATACGCGCACACATGCATGTTACATACATGCATACATGCAACATAGTGCTTATATACCTAAGTAAATAAATCATTAATAATAAATAAATAGATTTAAAACTTGGCCTGAGAAGATGCTCAGTTGGTAAAGTGCTTCCCTTGCAAGTATGGGGGCCAGAGTTTGATCCCCAGAATCCACACTTTTAACGGCTGTCTTTTTAAACTCCCAGTGCTGAAGAGGTGGCCAGTATAGGCCGAGTGATGAGCTCTAGGCCAGCAAGAGATCCTGCCTCACAGGAGGAGGAAGCTTCCTAAAGAATGACACACAAAGTTGTCCTTTGACCTCCACATGCATGTACATATGTGTACCCTCCACAGAGACACACAGGCACACACACATACACATTAAAAAAAATAATGTAAGTCAAAAAGTTAAAATTAGTGCCAGGCGTGGTGGCACACACCTGTAATCCCAGCACTCGGGAGGCAGAGGCAGGGGGATCTCTGTGAGTTCGAGGCCAGCCTGGTCTACAAAGAGAGTCCAGGACAGCCAAGGTTACACAGAGAAACCCTGTCTCCATTCTCCTACTAGGGACTTTTTTTTCCCCAAGGCAGGGCTTTGTCTCTTTTATTGTCCCCAGAACCCAGGAGAGTGCCAGGCGTACACATGGTGGTCAACAGACACTTTTCCAATGACTGGGTACAGTAGGGAGCTGTGTGGGGTCATTCTTCGAGTCCTGGATGTCCCTTCACAGCCGAGGGACCCAGAGAGCAGTGTGGACTGTTGCAGGTCCCACAGTGTCTCCAAACCACTGATCTTGTTTCCCTGCCTGGCGTACCTTCTCTGCCTCCCAGCCTCGCAGGCAGGAAGGTTCGGGAACCCTGAGGGACTCTGAAATCTGAGCTAATGTGGAGCTGGCACAGGGCCCCTCCCAGCTTCATTAAGTCGTCCAGGGTCGGTGGGGAAAGCAGCCAAACCAAACCTCAGGAATGCCACCACTGAGGGAAACAAGGCCCAACTGGCCAGGATGTTCGCCGGAGATAGGGGAGGCTGCGTTCCTGGCAGACAAGGCGGAAGGGAGGCCAGGCCAGGCTTTAAAAGCCCTTTGCAAACAAGCACTTGGCCTACCACCCTTCTGGCTGCAGTCTCCAGCAACTCAGCAGAAAAGGCCAGGTTTCTTAGGCCAGTGGGGACAGTGAGCCCGCCTTGAAGATGAAAGGCAGGAAGATGCTGGGAAGGGGACCTCCGAGCTAGCACTTGGGCAGGGACATGCTCCTCCTCCTTCAGGCTGTGCCAGTGGGCCTGAGACAGAGCCAGCTAGGAGCAGCGGTTCTGGTGCCCACGAACAGGGTGGGGGCTTTGCTGAGACCAGGCCTTGACTGAAAACCTGGTTTTACCTTGATCTGACCCCAGGAGAGCTCTGGGCAGTCAGGAGGCACAGTGTAGTCCACCTAGAAGCAAAAGGACAGAGTTCTCCTGTACCTGACCCAGGGCTGCTGGGGACAGGAGAACCAGGGCATGCGGTAACTCCCTAAGTGGCCAAGGATAAGCAGCCAAGTGTGAGGGGGCAGCTGGGATGTGGCAACCCCTAATCATGCAGTGCTCCAACAGTCAGGTGTGGCTGTACCATCTGCTCGTGGGACGTTAGGGGGACCCTCCAGCGTCCCCCATCCCAGCTGCCCACTCTTTGTACAAGTTCCTTATAATCAATGGGACTCAGGGAGACCTCAGAAGCAGCCATGGACTGAACTAGCTGGTAGCCACACACAGTCCCCAGCCCAGGCCACTCTATGGAACTTGAGGCACACTATGCCTGTCTAATGTACGCCGTCCTAGAGTCCTGGGGCATGGAGGGTTTCAGGACGGAGCTTCAAGGCTCTGGGGCCAGGTACTTGCTAAGAAATCAGCTAAAGAGCAGACTGGGTAGATGAAGGAAGCAGGGCTGGGCCCCAGGCAACAGGGGATGGAGAGATGTGAGCCTATGAGACGGTGATGTGACACCAGAGGACAGACACAGATAAAGGACCTCTGGTACCCAGCCTGCAGCCTCCACCGCAGCTGACAAGGACTCACAGGCGCAATTTCCTGATACCAGACCAGGCTCTAAGCCTACTTGGGCACAGCACTCTACAGTGAGCACCCAGCCTACCCGCTCAAGCCTTTGAAGTGAATGAACCTCGCTTAAGCCTCTGTCCCTGGGGACATAGAGGCCTCAAGAACCACGCTAAGAACACACGTGACCAAACATTAATTGAACACTTGCTGTGTGACAGATAGGGATCCTCGGGACACCTTGGTTAAATAGCTAGACATCCCTGCCTCCCGTCTTATGAACTCAGGTGTGCTGAGTGTGGGTCAGGGAGGAGGGCGGCAGCTACTCTGGCGAAGACACGCAGGCAGGAAAGGGGTGGGGTGGACACTGACATGGGAAAGCAGATGGCCAGAGAAGGAGCTTCTGTCTACAGAGGAGATCTCTGACTAGAAACCTGGGAGGGAGCTAAGCAGTCAGGTCAATAACAGCATGCGCAGCCTCTGCCAAGGCCCTGGGGCAGATGCACAACGGAGGTAAAGGGACGAGGTCAGAAGTTACAGATGGAGAAACCATCCTGTAAGGTCTTTGGGCACCGGCTTTTACATGGAGGGACGAGGGAGACCCGGGAGGCTTTGGGTGACAGGCCTCATGGTGTGACTTGAGTTCTCTCAGGATGGCTCTGGTTGCTGTGGGAAGAAGAGACCCAGGGAGGCAGGTGTTCAGTGAGGAGGTGGTGGAAGTGGTGCAGGTGACAGGTGACAGGACGTGGTCTACAGTCGTCTTTAGGGCAGCACAGTCAGCATTCAGGGCTAGAACAGTCTGTTGGGGGTGGAAGCAGGCCTTTGAGCTTCCCCACTATGGATGCTCCGTGTCTACTCATAAAATGCTGTGAGTATATTCACCTCACAAACTGTGCCCAAAAATCGGCAAACGACTCCAGGGTCAAAGGTCAGCCAACTACAGCCCTTAGACAAAATGCAGCCAACTGCCAATTTCTCCTATGCACCTGGAATCGCAGTACGTGGGAGACTGAGGCAGAAGTATCTCATTTCAGTCTGGGCTAAACAACAAGACCCTGTCTCAAAATCCAAACCAATGCAAAGACAAGAAAATAAAGGTGTTAAAGGCAGCCCGCTCGGATGTAAACGGTTCCATTTTAAGTGATTTTACAACAGCGCCGAACTTGGCCTCTTGGTCCGCAGACCTGACTGTTTATGAGGCCTCTTTAAGGAGCTGCCAGCAGCTCCTGGTCAGAGATGTTAACGGGGTGGTGAAAAGGGGTCAGAGTGCAGACAGCTTGGGGAGCCAGGCCCTGGCGTCTGTGCAGAGCCCAGCATATGCACCGGAGGAAGGCACGCGGCACGGCTTTCAGCTCTCAACCTCGGTACTCCAATTAAATGCTAAGATGAAGGGATCCCCAGCGGAGGTTGAAGTGGAGATGGAGCAGGGTTGGGGTAGGAGGTGTCTCTTAGGGCGGATGTTAGAGTCAAGGCCCACGGAAGCCGGGCAAGGGATGAGCGTCCCCTGGAAAAGACTGTGGCAGGAAGGACTGAAGCACATGTGGGTAGACCCCGCCCCCCACAGAAGGGCTCCGCCCCGCCCCCCCCCACAGAAGGGCTCCGCCCCCCCGCCCCCCCACAGAAGGGCTCCGCCCCCCCGCCCCCCACAGAAGGGCTTTTATAAAGAGCCCAAGGCACTGGGAACGCCCTCTAAGCGCCTTAGGGACCAAACAAGGATGTAGATCTGGGGACGCTGACCTGTGGTCTGGAGAGACTGTGTTGCACCAGTTTCCTGGGGCTTGGGATTTGCCCTTTTTCTAAGGACAGGAGTCCAATTAAAGGGTCTGTGGGTTTTCCCTGCTCCAAGACCCTCAAAGACACCCCCCTCCTTCCAGGAAAGATGACCTGAGGGTCTCCTTGGCCAACAGTGTGTCCCTCAGTGTGATGCTAATCTTGGTTGTCAACTTGGAGTCAACTAAAACCCAAGCAGCTGGGCACACCTGTGAGGAAATTTCCAGATTGGGTCATTTGAGATGAGAGGACCCACCCTAAATCTGGACACCGCTTCTGGAGGCAGCCCACATAAAAGGGCATGGAAGAAGGAAGCGTGTGGTTTTTGCCTGCTTGCTCTCACTCCCAGCGGCTAGCTCATCCATCCTGCTGCTGAGGCAACTCCCTCACTGGTACTGGGACCCACCTATTCTGGATTCTAACTGAAGAAGGCCAGTGCTCTTTAGGAATCCTCCAGAACTCCAGCACCAGGTGAAGGCTGACGAGAGATCCAGTCTCGTGGACGGAACACAGGACAGCTACCGGATACTTGACCATTCTGACTCTGAATATAAATATGCCATCAACCAAACTTTGGCCTTCCTGCCAGACACAGGAGCCTGGCGCCTCCTCTCATTGGGATAAAGGGGCCATGTGTGTGTTAGTGAGGCCTACAAATCCCAGTTGCCTCCCTCTGGGGCTATTTCCTACAGGATGGTGGAAAGTTTGGTGGGAACCAGAGGAGGTAGTGGTCCCTCCTCTGGGGATCAGCTGACCGATGTTTGCTTCTGGGTGGCTAACCTGGTCTGGCCCACAGGGGAGACTCTTCTGAGAACCCAAGTCAGACCCATTTAATCTGAAGTTCAGAGGTGGAGAGGGGACCCAGCCACCAGGACAGAGGCTCCCAAGGTGACCTTGTCAGACAGCAAGGCTGATGACAGTCGGGACTAAAGAGCTCACTGTAGGTGGTGTGTGTGCCATGCTGGCACAGGGCGTGGCAAATCGCTGGGGATGCAGGAAGGGATTGCCCTGGGCTGATGGGCACTGTTACAGAGAGCAGCACCCTTATTCCCCAGAGAGTTCTCTGTGCTAGAGTCTTCCTGTCCCAGGAAAGAGGTCAGTTGTCAGGATGAAATTCAGTTCTTACCTCCATCCTCCCCAGCTGTCTGGACCCAACTCCTATGACCTGAACCTGCTGCTCCCTGTTCGTCTACCCGCGAGCCGCTCTAGCCATAACTCTGCTGTGTGGCCTCTGGCAAGTCACTTGTGAAGCCAAATTCCCTTTTTAATTTACTTGATTTCATTAAAATAAATGAGATAGGAAAAAAAGTGAGGCAAAATCCCATGTTGGGCACCTCCTGATTTCACAATGGCCTGAGACCCAAGATGATCCTCTGGCCCATGTCGCTCCCTTGTCTCCAGCAGGCTGTGTGTCCAGAGTCCCCGGGGGTTTGGAAAAGTACCAGAGGAAAAATGACCTGTCAGCTGTAAGCTCTGGCATTAGGGCTTGGCTGTTATCTTTTTTTTAATTAATTAATTTATTAATTATGTATACAGTGCTCTGCCTGCATGTATACCTGTAGGCCAGAAGAGGGCATCAGCTCACACTACAGATGGTTGTGAACCACCATGTGGTTGCTGGGAATTGAACTCAGTACCTTTGGAAGAGCAGGCAGCGCCCTTAGCCACTGAGGCATCTTTTCAGCCCCTTGGCCGTTATCTTAACACCTGTATACATAGGTACTGGCAGAGGTAGAGGTAGGCTTTGTGTGAAATGACCAGGGATCTGAAAACCCAGACCATCTCTGAATGAGCAATAGTCTTGATTGATTGACTGACTGACTGATTGATTGGTTCATTCATTCACTGACAAATACTTATTTAGTGACTATTGCATGCTGGACAAAGTTTGGGCAGTTTAGGGGAAACTGAGCAAAGTCTGCCAAGGCCCTCTCTAGGGGACATGCTGATATAGAGAGACTAGACAGACTGAAGAAACCAAGACTGGCTTGTGAGAAAAACCAGAAGAAACCCAGAGGAAGAGTTGGGCATGCAGCACAGAGGTGTGGTGTGGTGAGCTTCCATGACAGGCCTGGGGAGTGCCAGGCAGCAGTTCCCACCAGCCCCTTCCAGCAGCACCTGCTACTTCTACACTGTAAACAGACTTTAAAGACGATTTTTCAGTAGCCCTCAGTCCCCGATAGATGAAGCTCTCACAACTGGCACCACAGGGCATTCAGGGTGACCCCAGCAACCAGCAAAGAATTCCCCATCTGCCTCTGCCAGTCGCGCCTCCCCACGTTGGGTAGCCACATGCCTTTGGCACATTTTGCCTGACATCATTTCCCCTTCTCTGGATGACAGTATGGGGAGGTCCTCCAGAGTCCCCAGGAAGGACCTGGGTCTTAGTACCCAGCACTGCGCAGAAATGACCACAGAGCTGGGCGGTGATGGCGCACACCCAGCACTCCCAGCACTCGGGAGGCAGAGGCAGGTGGATAGCTGTGAGTTCAAGGTCAGCCTGGTCTACAAAGTGAGTTCAGGACAGCCAAGGCTGCACAGAGAAACCCTGTCTTGAAAAACAAAACAAAACAAAACAAAATTACCACAGACCCCAGGGACTTCGGGGAGTCCACTGTTTGGAGATGGTAGGAAGCAGCTGCCTAAGTGGAGGCCTGGGAACCTTCTGTGGAGGTTTCCATTTCTTCAGGCCTGCTGCCAGGAGGAGATGATGGAGCTTAATGGCATGCAGACGGAGTGCAGGTGTGCCCTGGGGTGAGGGGAGACCCATAGCCCTTTCTACAAGTGCCTGCAGAGCTCTGACCTGAGCCTCATGTCCACCTCTGGCCATGAGTTCTAGCCTAGAACATCAGCTGTCTGACCTCTCCAGTTAACTTCCACCACACAGAACGATGCTCTGGCCATGCTCCTTGGGGCCAATTATGGATCTGAGGCTTCTGACCAAGGGGGACAGTGACCTTGAACTTGAATGGTCACATTCCAGTACGGGACACACAGCAGTGAGCCTGAGCGCCAGGACTCCAATCCTGAATGCCAAACCCCAGCACCCGAATCTCCCCGGACACTCTCTGAAGGCCCAGGCTCCTCTGCCTGAAACAGCTGCGATTTCTCCATAAGGAGGCAGCATTGAATGCTTGGCTCCTTCAAGGGGCTGAGATGTGGCTCAGTAGGTCAGATCTTACCCAGCACGCACAAGGCCAAGGGCTCCATTCCTAGCACCTCATAAATCAGGTGTTGTGGCACACACCTGTAATCCTAGCACTTGAGACGTACAGACAAGAGGATCAGAAGTTCAAGGTCATCCTCTGCCACAGTTCAAGCCTGGCTGCTGGAAATCCACCAAGTTCTGATGGGGGAAGCGATGGCTTACACTACCGCATGCCGTACGGCCCTGTACTTCATCTTCTTCTGGCCTCTTGACAGCCCTGGGGACTTTATTACCCCCACGCTCCAGACAAAGGGCCTAAGCTTGGAGCCAGTTCAGCTGACAGCCTCAGCATCCATGGTCTGTCTGCTTCAGCTTCTACAGCCGCCTTCTCTTCCACATCCAGTCAGAGGTGGGCTGAAGGACTCAGAGGTCACTCACCGCCTAATGCGTTTTGAGATCTACCCATGAAATGTTGGTGTTTACCAGGTAGGAGCTGACTTGGTCCGGGAAGCCAAGACCCATTTGGGTGGAAGTCATTCATTTTATAAACCCTTGCCATCCTGGGCTGTGTTGAAGCTAAGAATAAAAAGGTGGGGTGGAGAACTGTGGCCATGGTCATGGCCATGGCAGTGGCTGTGGCCGTGGCCGTGGCCGAACATATAGTGTCTGCCTGGAATACACCAGTGAAGGGCCAGGGCCCTCCCCGGCTCACAGTACAGCGTTTGCCTAGAAACCACAGAAAGGACTGGGGCCGTGGTCAGCAGAGAGAACTGGCCTAGAATCTACCAATGAGAGGCTGCACCATAGCTCAGCAGTAGTGTACTAGATTGTTTTCCTAGACTCCCCTAGGGAAGGGCTGGTATGTGGTTCAGAGGTAGGGCAGTTGCTTAGCATGCGCAGGGCCCTGAGTTCCATCCTTAGCACCACAAGGGGGAAAAAAAAAAGATGGCTAACACAGCATATGTCGGGCAGCTGTGGCACAGGGTGGCCAGAAGAAACATTCTGGGTGTGTTTACCAGCCTGTCTCAGGTTGAGGTTGGTGAGGTTGGCATCTGAATTGGGGCTTGAGCATAACAAAAGGCCAGGAAGGCTTGAGCGCTGTAGCTTGCAGAGTGAAGTCTAGTCTAGCATGTGGGAGGCCCTGGGTTCCATCCCCAGGACCACATAAGCCAGTACACCATGGCACATGCCTGGAATCCCAGCACTTGAGGTGGGGGGGGGGGGGAGTTCAAGGTCATCCTTGGCTACACATAGAGAGTTGGAGGCTAGCCTGGGCTACATGAGACCCTCAAAACACCTGAAATTGTAAGCTGTAAAGTGTCCATGGTACTTGGACACTTGTGCAAAATAGGTCCACGGTCTCTATACTTTATAGCTTCTTTTTCATGTTGAACTTAGTATAGTTCATGTGACATGTCAGACTAGGGCCCAGCCCACCTCTCAAAAGCACTGGCCAACTTGCATAGCCTGCCTGTTGTGGCCCACACTTGTCCCTGCCATCCACCTCTGGCGAAGGGGGGCTGACAGGCAGCCACCTGGGACCCTCCCCTGCAGTCCTTCTACTCAGTTGCCTTCTGTTGGTAGCAACCTTTAGTAGCCCTCCCATCCCCAAACAAGGAGCTTGAGTGGACAGATCCAGGGAGCCTTGTGCCATTCCGCATGGTGGGCGGCACCAGCTTTAGAGGCACCTTAGGGACTGTCCGGTCGCACAGGGCTGGGGATATGATTCAGTTAGTGAAGAAGTGCCCTTCGCTCAAACACAAGGATTCAAGTTCAGTCCCCAGAGCCCACATAAAAGCCAAGCATGATGAGGGCCTCTCTCTACATACCCACCGCGTATGACCACACCACGCCAACACACGCAAAGTGAAAATAAACAAACCCCTCAACATAAAACAAATGCTGGATGCCGGGTGTAGTGGTGCATGTCTTTAATGACAGTATTATGGAGGCAGAGGCAAATAGATTTCCTGAGTTCAAGGTCAGCCTGGTCTACAGAGTTCTAGAACAGTGGGGGCTATACAGAGAAGCTCGGTCTCAAAGGAGAAGAAGAAGAGGAGGAGGAGGAGGAGGAGGAAGAGGAAGAGGAGGAGGAGGAGGAAGAGGAAGAAGAAAGAGAAAGAAAAAAAGAATACCCCCCCCCCGCCACCCTCAGAATCTAGTGCCCAGGGTTCCACTCTACATTTCGAGTTCTTTTCTTTTTTGGGGTTTTGTTTTTGTTTTCGAGAGAGGGTTTTTCTGTGTAGCCTTCTCTGTCCTAGAAACTGCCTTGTAGATGAGGTCTCAAACTCACAGAAATCCTCCTACCTCTGCCTCTACAGTGCTAGGATTGAACATGTGCACCACTGCACCTGGCATGTTTAGAGCTCTTTGTCCCTACTTGACAGCGTTTTGAAGAAGACTACCCCATTCTCATCTTGGCTGCACCTCATAAATGGGTAGCTGGCCTTGTCAACAGGTGCCACAGGAATTAGGGGCTCCTGACCCCCACCTGCTCTGTACCCAGGCCTGATCACCCATCTGGCACACCAGAGTGTAGTGAGCGTTCTCTTGGCCCAGATGTAAACAAGAGCTCAGATGCTTACACTTTATGGCTGCTCCCAGTGCAGCCTGCTGAAGGCGGGACAAGGGGACCTTCCACAACATATGCTTTCAGAGCCTCGTGGAGCTGGAGAAGCCATCTGTACCCATCAAGGAAGAGGGCAACTGTGGGAACCTCTCCCTTCCTACTCCTGCCACTCCTTGCATGGTCACTGTGTGGCAGTAAAGCAGGTCATGAGGGCACTGGCACTGCTAGGCAAAGGCTGGGGAAGGGCAAAGAGATGAATGCCAACGCTGGGCACGGAGTGGCACCGTGAGAGAGACACCTGACTCCCAACGCTGGGGCCACTACTCCCATTTCCCAGCCGAGAAAGGCAAAGGTGGGCAAGGTCAGACAGTTGGCATGTCACACATGGGGATTAAGGACACACTCCCCACTCACACTGTGTGTGAGAGGAGGGGCCGGCTTTCGGAAGGGGAGGGAGGCCCCTGCACAGCGAGCGGATCTAGCCTTCCTACACCTCAGAGGCACTCTATCATGGAAAGGCCTCGACACCACCACATCCAAACTAGTCATTCAAGGTCTGGGACTGTCTCTCTGAAGAGCCGTTACGTGAAGCCCAAATCTGGAGGATGGCGACGGACTGTGGGCATAGGCAAACACAGGGTCAGCGGCCAAGAGACGCCAAGCAATTTGTGGGAGTTCAGTATGTTAACTGGTGTTGGGAGGCCCACTACTCTTAGATGCCTCTGCCAGCAATGCTACCTCTGTGCATAAGCAGGTCTACAAAGGCTCTGAGGGGCGGGGCCAGCCTGGCCAAGGGAAAAAGAGTCAGGACTGGGCCCTCGTGGCTGTTATAGACTAGTACCATCTACTTTCAGAAGCTCCGTGATTCACTTCCACATGGTAGGCGTAGGCGAGAGCATGGAAGTGACGGCGAACTTTCTCCTCTCAAAGCCTGCTCCTGCCTGCCAGACCTCAGTGGCCAATTATGGTAGAGAACAATGCCACGGCCAAGCTAAAGTGGAGCAGTGGGAACGAGCAGGCACCTCAAGGGTCCAAAGTTTCTCGTCACTGTAAGTGAGGGCAAAGGACCAGTTCTCTCTGCTTATCCCACAGCTCTGACTCCACAGTACCTCAACACTCAAGACCGATGTGAAAGCCAGGCACAGTGGGGCATTGCCTATGATCATACCTGGCACGCAGTAGGCATGCCGGGAGTCTAAAGTCATCTTCAGTTATGGAGTTAGTTTGAGGCAAGCCTGGGCTACATGAGACTTTGTCTCAAAGACACAAAACAAAACAGAAAGGGGGAGATGTATTCCATCCAGAGATATTTCCTGTGCAAGATAAAGATGCTGACAACTGTCACAGTGGCATTTCTCACTAGAGGGCAGTGGTGGCTCCCCTTCCTCCGTATGACCTCTCTAGTGAGTGAGTGTCCACCTCTGGTGACTGTCTCCCAACTCCTCTGTGTGGATGTCATGGCCCCATCAGTGTCTATTTGTCTCCCTCTCCCTCTTTCTGGAAAGCCAGGGGTAGGAGGTCACTACCTCCCAGCACAGTGCTACCTTTACAGCAGGAGCCAAATAAGTCCTGACTGAATAGACACGACCAGGCCCCACAGCAACACCCTGGGGCTGTCTGTTTACGGCTTTGGTTCATCACCACCGTCACATCACTACCCGTACAGTTTCCTTGCAAGTCAGGGTTCCAGTTAGCTCCATTGTACAGTGGAGGAAACTGAGGCACTCCAGATATCCAGACTGGATATCTGTGCCCACTAGGCAATGGCTCCCTGGAGTTGCCTCATAATCTCACAAAGACTCTAGCTCCAGAAGTCAGCCACCGCCGCTTACAATCCGTTACCTCCTGTGGGCAGGATTTGCGGCTGTCCTGACGATGCCTATTCTCCACTGGGCAATTAGCTCACTGTGACACATCCTGGGCACACAGGTCAGCTGTGCATCCTGGGTCCTTTCCCAAACAGAAGCGAGGCTGAGGGCAGGGAGCTGGGGTGTGTGAGGCTCCAGATGGGCTCTTCAGTGAAGGACAACAGATGTGGCTGACAGCCGTACTCCTAGCCGCATGTCAGTAGTGGCAACTACAGTCCCCATCATGAACAATTCCCTTCTTTCCAATTAGTAGGAATTCACAACTAGCCTTGTGATAGCCTCATTCATTCATTCATTCATTCATTCATTCATTCATGCGTTCACTCCTCACACAGGTCTTGAAGTTTTATTCTGTGGTAGCCACTGCTTCTGACACCAAGCAGACAGCCCTAACTTAAGCTAACTAGATAAAGTCCTGTCTTTAAAACCACATACAACACAGAGAGACCCTGTCTCAAAAAACCAAAAAACAAACAAAAATAAAATAAAATAAAATAAAACCACATACAAGCGATGGGATGAGGAAGGAACCCATGGTTCAGGGGTAGCACACTCGGGGTGTGTGTGTGTGTGTGTGTGTGTGTGTGTGTGTGTGTGTGCCTGTGCTCACACATGAGTGTGTGAAAGAAGCCAGCAGGGGAAGGGCATAGACAGAGCTGGAGACACATCAAATGCAGAACAGCCCCCAACCCCAGACTGCCTGAACTGCTGGCATCTGAGGAGAGATCTGAATACGTGCGTGTGTGCGTGCGTGCGTGCATCCGTGCGTGTGTGCGATCATGTGGCTATCTCCAGGAGGACTGACTCAAGTGAAATCAAGAGCTAGTGCAAAGAGCCTGAGGTGAGAAGGTGCCCGGTAGGTGTGAGAAGAAGAGATTTAAGTGGAACTGAGTGGTGGGGGGCGGGGCTGGCGGAGAAGGAGGAGGAAGGACTTATGGGTAGGGGAGCTGTGGGCCCCAGGCCCTGCCAGACTTTCTACTGTTTTGAGCCAGAGGCTTAGGTAGCCCAGGCTGGCCTTGGACTCACTGGATAATGGAGGATGACCTTAAACTGGAAAGATGGTTCAGAGGTTTAAGAACATGGACTGCTCATCCAGGGGACCCGGGTTCAAATCCCAGCACCTACATGGTAGCTCGCAGCTGTCTGTAACTCCAGTCCCAGAGGATATGACACCCTCATACACACATACATGCAGGCAGAACACCAACATACATATAATTTAAAAATACATTATATAAAAACTTCTGGTCCTCCTGGCTCCAGCTTCTGAGTGCTGAGTGCTTGGTCTAGGCAGCTTTCGTGACGGAACCCAGAGCTTCCTGCATGCTAGGCCAGCTCTCTGCTGACAAGTATGTTCTCAGTCCCCATGGAGAACTCTGAGCGAAGGAGTGAGTTGCTCAGTGTGGGAGAAGTAGCAGGTGGGAGGAGCTCTGGGAGGAGGGGCGGGGACAGCAGTGGATGGCCAGCAGTGACTACATTCTGGACAAGCGTCCAGAGTCCTCGCTTCTGCTGTCAGGCCATCCCCACCATCATGGCCCTTCCACTGCAGGCCAAAACAATCCCCTCCTCCGGAGAGCTTCTGTGGTTGAGAAGGGAGCCTCGTGAGATGCATCTGAAAACCCAGATGGCCACACTGGACACTTCTAGGGTGCGGGGCCCCATGAGCATCAGTGCTTTCCTCCCAAGCCATCCTCTCTGCACCTGCGTGGCACTTCCTACCTCTCAAGAGTCACCTAGGACAAACATACAGGGCCAGTCGGGGACAGAACATCCACAGGAAAGAGTGACACTAACTCCTAAGCCAACACCATAGCAAATTGGAGCCACAGGACTGACAAGACTGGACCTGACAATGGCATCTTAGCGACAGCACCCAAGCACAAGAGCGGAATAAATAAATAAATAAATAAAGGTGGTCTGGCGATGTGGCTCAGTTGGCAGGACAGTTGCCAGGTGTGCTCAAAGCGCTGGGTTTATCCCGAGCACAGCATTTGGGAGGTGGAGGCAGGGGGAGCAGAAGCTCAGGGTCATCCCGAGCTGCGTGGTGAGCTCAAGGCCGAGCCTGGGCTACACATAAGAGCTTGTCTGAAAAGCAGCCGAACTGGACTTCATCAAAATGAAAAGGCGCTCTTGCTGCAAACGTCAGTGTCAGCAGAGAGAACACACCCACGGGACGGGGGAAGGCAGTTGCAAACGACACATCTGATAAAAAAAATGGATGTCCTGAATATATAAAGGGCTCTAAAGGCTGGGAGATGGTGGCTTGCTGCGTGAAGTGCTCACGGTACAAGCACGAGGACCTGAGTCCAAGGCCCAGAAGTCACAAGAGAGAAGAGGGTCTGGTGCTGCTGAGAGGTGGGGGACAGGGGAATGCCCCCAGGCTCTCTAGCTAGCCAGCCTAGCCTGACAGACCACAGCTCCTAGTGAGAGAGCCTGCTCCTGGGGAGCAGCTCTCAAGGTTGACCTCCGACCTACACATACACACACACACACACACACACACACATCACGCCCTTCTCCCCCGCACCTCCCACCACAAAGTAAAGGCTAACTGAAGCACAAGAAGTCAAACCACTTGATTTTAAAAATTGAACAAAGGGGGCTGGGAGTCAGCTCAGACAGTTAAGGCATTTGCTGCCAAGCCCACCAACCTGATTTAGACCCCTGGTACTCTCACGTGGTGATAGAAGAGCTCCAAGCCAGGAAAGCTGTCCTCCAGTTGAGCATGAGGGCTGTGACACACACACCCCACCCCACATGCACACATAAAGTTCATTAAATAAAATGATAAAAGAATTTTATCTGAGTAAAAGGTCTAAGTGTTGTTTGTGGCACTCGGTCTCCCCAGTGTTGGGGAAGTGCAGAGCCACAGCGGGAGGCAGGCTCACCTGGGTTGCTACTGTACACAAACCAAAAGAGCCAGTGCACAGATGCTGCAGTGATGCCCCCTGGAATCCCAGCACTGAGGGGGCTGAGGCAGGAGAATGTCCAGTTTGAAACCGGTTTTCTTCGTTTAAGTGGGCTGCTGTGGTGCTGCATGCCTATAATGCCAGCACTGGCGAGGCAGAGGCAGGCGCATCTCTCACTTGGAGGCCACCCTGGTCTACATATAAATTCCAGTTCCAGGACAGCCGAGACTGTTCAGAGATACACTGATAAAAAGCACACACACAGGGCTGGAGAGATGGCTCAGAGGTTAAGAGTATTGACTGCTCTTCCAAAGGTCATGAGTTCAATTTCCAGCAACCACATGCTGGCTCACAACCGTCTATAACTCGATCTGTGTACATAATAAATAAATAAGTCTTTTTTTAAAAAAGCACACACACACACACGCAAAGTGCGAAGCTGGCACAGGTGCAATAAACGTAGAACCCTTTCGCTTTGTTGGTGGGAATACAGAAAGACATCATGAAGCTAGGGTGATGTCACCACGGGGGAAGCCACCAAGCAATCCCTAGAGCCCATGGAAAAGCCTGCCATTGGGGCACATGTGTAATGCCAGTGGTATGGAAAACAGAGAAGGGAGATTCCCCGAGGCTCACAGGCTGGCTAGCCTGCTCAAAGAAGAAGAGGACCTCTGAGATTGCCTCTGTCTTCCACACGTGTGCTGTCACATGTACACACCCAAACTCACATGTACAAGTATGTACGTGCCCACCCCAACCCCAGAGAGAAAGAGAGAGAGAGAGAGTGAGACTTTTGGGTATAGACCGGAAAAAGTTGAAAGTCAGATTCACAGCTTTTTGTACCCCCCACATCCCCAGCAGCCAAGAAGTAAAAATACCCTTGTGTCTATCAACAGATGAAGCCGGAAACGAGACGCAGCTATCTACATAAAGGACTAGCATTCAGTCTTAAAAGGAAAGAAATTATGACGGGCTACAGTGCAGATAAGCCCTGAGGACATTATGCTACATAAAAGAAGCCAGGCACTAAGGAAAGGCGATGTGTGATTCCAGTATGTAGCTTCCTACAAGAGTCAAATTGAGAGACAGGAAGTCCAAGGGTAGTTACCAGGGGTGGGTGTCTAATGGGGGGTGGGGGGTGGGGCTCACTTCTGATAATGAGTCATTCAGAGGCTGGCTGCATTAACCCTGGAGTGCACTAATCTACACACTTAAAAAATGGTGCTGATGGAAAACGCTATAGCATGGGGATTTTACCAAATTTTATTTTTTAGCATGTTTGCAACTTTTTAAAAATCACCTTGGGCAAGCCAGGCATGGTGGCGCATGCCTTTAATCCCAGCACACGGGAGGCTGAGGTAAGCAGATTGCTGTGAGTTCAAGGCCCGCCTGGTCTACAAAGCAAGTCTAGGACAGCCAAGGCTACACAGAGAAACCTTGTGTAAAAAAAACAAAAAACAAAACAAACAAACAAACAAAAAAACCAACCAAAAAAGAAAGAAAGAAAGAAAGAAAGAAAGAAAGTCACCTGGGGCATATTCCCATCACGGGCCCAGGCGACCCCAGGGGACGCGTCCCACCCAGCAAGGCAAAGTGCTTCTAGGGCACACACAACCTGGGAGTACAGAGGGCAGGGCTTGAACCCAGGGCACAGCTGTGTCACACTGTGGGAGAGTCTCACACGACAACAGCTCATCTTTTTTTCTGTCACCGACAGAAAAAAAACATGAGGATTGGCACCTTGGTCATTCACCTGGGGATCCTGGCTCCTGCTTATCCCCCAACTTGGAACAGGAGTGGCCTTCCTGTCACAAGCCTTACCTTGTGACACTGAAGTCTACCAGAGACACCCAGATTGAGAATGCACACCTCGGGGGAGAAGGCAGGGGCTCCTCTGTGAAGATTATCTTAGACATAATACCTTATGCCAATCTTGTGTCTCTATCTCTGTCTCCATCTGGTCCATCAACTGCCCTGGGGGGGACAGAGCTCGGGCAGGAGACGCATCTTTCATCTTCCCAGTGAGAAAAATAGCTTTGGGGGCGGCACGCCTGGGACTGACCTATCTGTATTTCTGAAGATCATTCCCGCTGCCCAAGACATCAGTCAGGGCACTGGGGTGAACTTGGTCCCAGCCTCCTGTTAGTTGTGTGACCCTGGGCCAGCCACTCCACCTTCCTGGGCCTCAGTCTCCACAGCTGTAAGAGGAGAACAGACCAATGGGGCCACAGGGCCCCCCCCCCCTTTGTGTGTGCTTGTGCAGGGTGCCACTCTGCTTTGTTATTTACCACTACATATGGCAGGCTAGCTGCCCACCAGCTTCTGGCAACTCTCCTGTCTCCTCATCTCATCTTGCCTTTGAAGCAACGAGGTTACAGTTGTGTGGGACTGTACCTGGCTTTATGTAGATTCTTACAGCTCACCCACCAGGAAGTCTCCCCGGCTACGGGATCTGTTGCAAAGTGCTCTCCTAGCTCTTAATAGAATCAGGACACACCAAGTGACCCTCGCTCACACTGACCAATCTTTGGGTTAATTCTTCCAGAACCAAATCTTAACAACATGTGGTGAGATATGGGAAGTGAAACTCCCCCAGGCCCCAAAAAGTGGTTAGCAAGCAAGCACCCTCTGGGACTCATGGCCTTGGCTGCATCCTGCAGAGGAGCTGAGAGCCAGCCTGGAACAAGGCAGCTGTGATTCCTCCAACAGTCAGTGATGGAGGGCAGCTTGGCTGGGACGCTGGGTGCCTGACTTTCCTGGGCTCCAGTGGCCAAAGAAAGAGCCTGCAGGCTTGCAGCAAACGTGTGGCATTTTTTTCAGAATGATGGTTTGAAAGGATTTTATCCCACAGGTGGCTTAAGAGACATGGTAGACCCTAAACTCTTCAGTCATTTCCTTTTAGGTGTGTGACAATTGACTTCTAGCGACAATTCAATGAGGCAGGCAGTGCTGTGGATTCCAGAGGGCTGCCACCGGAAAGAACCATCATACTTTACCCCAGATCACACAGCTAAGAGGGTAAAGAGTCAGTCTGAGTCTGGGCAGCCCAGCTCTGCCAAGAGGCTCCCATCCTGACTTTGGCGCTACCAAGTATGGGGGTGGGGGGGGGACAGCACTGGGTTTGGAGTTGGTGCCTAAGGCATAAGAGTTCTCTCCCCCACCCCACCCCACCCCCCTCCAGCCCCATGCTCCTTCTGTCAGCACTCTGCTTTCCTAAGGGCCCTTCCTGCCAACCCTGTCACCTTTCCTCTGGCACGGGGACTAGAGAGATCCCAGATCACAGATGAGGCAGCAAAGACCTGGGAATGGCCCCAGTCTTGTTTCACCTTCCAGTGGCCCCAAGGGGGCAGGTGTATAGCACTCTCATTTACAGAGTGAGAAGCAAGGTTATGAAGGGTCCTGAGTCCACAGCCAGGAGAAGGCAGGACTCTCACCCGGCTCGGGAACAGCCTTCCAGTGGGGCCTTCTGAGTCTCTGGCAAATGATCCCTCTAAATAAAGTATGCATTTGAGATGCCCTGGCCGGCTCAGCTAGGCAGCACAGAGCACAGGGGCCCCTGGACTCCCAGTGGCTCCTCATGTTTGAAGGTAAGGCACAACAGCTCAGGTGCAGAAAGCTGCAACCTCATCCAGCCACATCCAGCGCCACAGTACGACTTGTAGCTGGCAAGGGGGACTCTGAGGAAGTGCCAGTAACTGGGGTGGCCATTCGCCAAGTGCTGCTTCATGCCAGGAACTGGCTGGACTCTTCACTTGGTTACGTCCTAGGCCTGCATGGCAGCCTCCTCCCAATTCCCATCTCCTTCACAGGAGACGGACTCCCGGGAGCAAAAGGCTTCGCCCACAGACTTAGTCCTCAGAAACGACACGAAAGAAATCCACATGCACCGCACCCCACCCGTCAGTGGGAGCCACTGTCCCAGCTAATTCTAGACACTCCCACTTTTGAGATAATATAGTAATAAAACTTGCGCTTCGTGTGTGTGTGTGTGTGTGTGTGTGTGCGCGCGCACGCGCGCGCGCGCATGCACACGCGTGTGCATGGGGTGGAGGGAGTCATATGGAGGACAGAAGATAGAAGTGTCATTCCTCAGTCATCCTCCACTTTGTTTTTTGAAACAGGGCCTCTCACTAGGACATGGGGGTGGCCAATTAAGAGATCCTCCTGTCTCTACTCTCCCAGAACTGGAATTAGAACCATGCGCCATCTTGCGTGCCTTTTTTACGTGGTGCTAGCTAGGGACTGAACTCTGGTCCTCATGCTTGCTTACAAGGCAAGCACTTCAGCAATTAATCCATCTCCCAGCCCCCAGATTTTACCCTTATAATTTCTTCTTAATATTTTTTTCTGGTTTTTCATGACAGCTGTTTTTTCTGTGTAGCGTAGCCCTGGCTATCCTGAAAGTAGCTCTGTAGACCAGGCTGGCCTCAAACTCAGAAATCTGCCTGCCTCTGCCTCCTGAGTGCTGGGATTAAAGGCGGGCACCACCACTCTTGACTTTACCCGCATAACTTCTATTCTCAAGAGACACTCACGCCAGGTGGTGGCGGCGCCCACTTTTAATCCCAGCACTCACGAGGCAAAGGCAGATGGATCCTTGTGAGTTTGAGGCCAGCCTGGTCTACAATGCGAGTCCAAGACAGCCAAGGCTACACAGAGAAACCCTGTCTCAAAAAAAAAAAGAAAAGAAAGAAAGAAAAGAAAAAAGAAAAATACACTCACACTGGAAATCGCTTGACTTATTAGAATATCCCTGAGGGTGGGTGTAGCCACTGTCCCCACTGGATAGACACACTCCCTCAGATGCTATAACTGACCCACCCAAGCTTGGGAAGAAGCCGGAGCTAAGCCTTGATGTAGTTTGAATGAGCATGGCCCCCATAGGCTCACACATTCAAATGCTTGGTCCCCAGTTGGAGGAAATGTTTGGGAAGGATTAGGAGGCGTGGCCTTCTTGGAGGAGGTGTGTCACTGGGGGCTGACTCTGAGGTTTCAAAAGCCCATGCCAGGCCCAGTCTACCCAGTAGCTCTCAGCTACTGCTCCAGTGTTATGCATGCCTGGCTGCCTGCTGCCATGCTCCCTGCTATGATTGTCATGGACTAACCCTCTGAAACTGTCAGTAAGCCCCAAATTAAATGCTTTTTAAAAAAATTAGCCTTGGTCATAGTGTTTTGTCACAGCAATAGAACAGTAATTAAGACACCCAACTCTGCCATTTCCACTCATTTAACGCACGGTTACTGAGCCTTTTAGCGTAGGCTTAGGTGAAGGCATGTCACACACCCCACCCCACCCCCGCCCCTCAGAGCCTGTTGCCAAGGGTCTTGTTTTCACTCATCAAACACATGCCTTCAACCATCTAAAAACACCAGCCAATCGCTTTCCCAGATGCCCTCACCACTACAGCAGGAGCACGTGACCAGTGGCCAGCACCGTCAGCAACATCCACTAGGGTCCCCCTGAGTGTCGCTCTCCTAATAGGAAGACAAAATGGAGAAGAAGAGGAAACGACCCCCTTGTGGGGGTGAGCATCATTGTGTCTGCATCTGAGCACTGGATTTGGCAGTCCTCTCCTGACATGAGGTGTCATTTTTAGGGTCTAGAGAAGAAGAGATGGGAAGCATCTTGAATCTGGGCTGGCGAGATGGTGCAATGGAGGACAGACTGCCCTTGCTACCAAGCCTGATGACCTGAGGTGCAAGTCCCAGGACCCATGCGGCAGAAGGGAGGAACGCTCACAAGTTGTTCTCTGACTTCCACAACTGCGCTATCGCATGCATACGGGCGAGTGCGTACAGACACATGCAAAACAAGCAATAAATAAATGTAATGAAATGCATACAGTTTAAAATAACAACAACACTCAAGGGCCTGAAGAGCTCAGCAGGTAAGGACCCTTTCCATCAAGCCTGGTCCACATGGTGGAAAGTGAGAACTGACTCCCTCACACTGTCCTCTGACTAACAGACAGACAGACCGACAGACAGGCACACACACACACACACACAAACACATACGAGAGAGAGAGAGAGAGAGAGAGAGAGAGAGAGAGAGAGAGAGAGAGAGAGAATAACAAATAAATGTAACATTTAAAAAACTTTTAAAATAATCTAGACTCCTGATAGGATGGATCATTGAGCCATCAACTCAGTCCACTCCCACGCCCCAAACATCAGGCGACCAGCGGTCACACATCTTCTTCCGTATTGAAGCTGATTCTTCTGCTTTGTCACTTATAACCCAAAGAAGCCCTGACAGGCACCCTACTGCCCAGGAAGGGCCGCTACAACCGCTACAGAGACCACTGGTGTATGCGCAGCATAATAAACACGCTGGCAATTCGGAAGCCGTCTTGGAGCTTTAACCCAGAGACTCAGAGCTCACACATTAGGTCTCCTTGCATCCCATGAGAGAGGCCCGAGGGTGTTGACAAAGAGCAGAACCTCCGACGAGGCCCTGGCATGCTTGCACTGCCTCCTTTGCCAGGGCTAATCCCACCTCCCAAACAACCTAATGGGTTTTGATTTCCACTCCCCTGATGGAAGAGTGCAGGGCCCCGGCTTTGGTTCGACCCTCACTTGGCAGAGCAGCCCATCAATTATTCAGAGCAGCAGCCCAGTCTCCCCAGGGTGCTGTCAGAAGGAAAGTGATGGCTGCCCACCCAGCCCAGAGAAAGGACCCCCACCTCACCCAGGGAGAGACCGACGACGACGACGACAGCAGCACCCTCCCACTAGCGCTGAGCTCTAAGTTACGCTGCACAAACGCAACCTCACTGCAAAGTGGATCCCCGGTCTTCATTTTAGAGATGGGAGGCAGGGAAGGGAAAGATGAACAAACAGCCTCAGGTCAGAGAATAGTGACAAGCTGGTTGACCCCACAAGCCTGGACTGTCCTTCCCCAAGGACGTGTGAGATGCTGCTCCTCACAGGCATGTGGAAATGATCAGACATTTGGCGCTAAATCCCCCTTCCCAAGTCTCATTGTGATGACAGGCTTGGCGTTGGAGTCCATGGATAGGGCCAGGTGCAGGTGACAGAGAGAGAGAGAGCAGAGGCTCAGGGAAGGCTGTAAGGAGGGAGTGGCTGACAAGTCCCTGAACCCTGAGATAGTCAGTGCCTGATTGCTTGCTTGATAC
This sequence comes from Acomys minous, assembly GCF_964271855.1. Classification (NCBI taxonomy): domain Eukaryota; kingdom Metazoa; phylum Chordata; class Mammalia; order Rodentia; family Muridae; genus Acomys; species Acomys minous. Next base: position 67,829,583 of record NC_140485.1, on the reverse strand, counting down.
ACCCACCCACCCATCCACCAATCCATCCATCCACCCATCATTTACCAATCTGTCCATCCATCAGCCCATCCATCATCTTCTCACCCATCCATCCACCAATCCATCCATCCACCCATCATTTACCAATCTGCCCATCCATCATCTTCTCACCCATCCATCCACCTATCCACTCATTCACTTACTCACCCGTCTACCAACCCATGCACCCATCCACCAAACGATCATCCACCCATCCATCCCCACTGACCGACCTACCCACTCATCCCCTTATCCATCTACCAATGTATCCTTCCACCCATCCACCCACCCACCCACCCACCCATCCATCCATCCATCCATCCACCCATCCATCCACCCACCCACCCATCCATCCATCCACCCATCCACCCATCCACCCATCCATCCACCCATCCACCCACCCACCCACCCATCCATCCATCCACCCACCCACCCATCCACCCACCCACCCATCCATCCATCCACCCACCCACCCATCCATCCATCCACCCACCCACCCATCCACCCACCCACCCACCCAACCATCCACCCACCCACCCATCCATCCATCCATCCACCTACCCACCCACCCACCCATGCAGCCATCCAAACACCCATGAAACCCCCAGACACACCCCTCCATCCACTCACCCATCCATCCTACATATATTTATTTGGAGCTCTCTGAACCGGGCACCAGGATGCATGCTGGAAACACACAGCTATGTGTTTGATACATCCTTGTGGGTGTGAAACAGAAACATGTAGACCAAATACAATCTCTAACAGTGTTTAAAGATCACGCAGGAAAAAATACTACATGAGGTGACAGAGTACAGGAAAGGGACAGGAGTCAAGGACGTCTGGGGGCGGGGCGTGGGTAGTTGAGAAGGGGCTGTCGTGAATGAGGACAGGAAGAGAAAGGCCCATGGAACAATCCGGGGAAGGCAGTTGTAAGCAGCAGGAAAAGCAAGTGCAAAGGTCCTGGGGTAGGACGGATCCTGGTGTGTTTGGGAACAGTAAGAAAGTCCATGGGACTGGGACTTTGTGACCCAGAAAGGAACAGGAGAGGTGAGGTGCATGGTGGCACGAGGACTTCATGCTGGATGTGATGGACATCCCCGTGGGTTTCAAACAGATGGATGCTGTCAACTTGCGCCTTGGGCTGCAGGGGAAGGGACTATGGGAAGCAAAGTGAGAGAAGGTGCTAAGGAGGCATCTATGGCCCTCCATCACCACAGAAAGAACAGGGTGTTCAAAACTCGTTTGGTTTGTGTGTGTGTGTGTGTGTGTGTGTGTGTGTGTGTGTGTGTGTGTGTGTGTGTGTGTTGGGGGGTTGCATTTCTAGATACTCCCTAGTTGCATGCTTTGTGACCTTAGTGAAGTTACCACAACTCTCTGAGCCTTCCTTGCATTTGTTTGCTCAGGGGCCTGTCAGAGTTTTCTATACTGAGAGCCAGTGAGCTCGACTGCTTTTCCATTTCAGCTCGGGCTGCAGAAACTGCCAGAATGTGAGCTGACAGCCCAGCCTGGGATCACAGCGAGGTCATGATGCTGTCTTGTCCGAGTGAGCCGATTAAACTGAGTGAGAGAGAGGAAAGGCTGTCTATTCCCACACACTGCCTCTTGCGAGCCTGTGCCCTGCAGCCGGATGCCAACCCAAACACAGTCCTTTCAAATCCCCACTTCCTGTCCCTGGATCTAGTGTCTTAAGGATGGGGGTGGAGGGGTGGAGGGGGGATGGAGGGGGGGGAGGTGAGGAAGGAGGGGCCTGCCTGGGTCTCAATGGGCTGAGCAGTGGGGGAACCTGTGTCAGGCCTAGAAATAGCAAAATAAGTCTGTTGATCCTAAGCCGGCTAAGGGTGAGAACCTCTCGTCTTAGGAGGCTTTCCGGACACGGAAACTGGGGAAGGGTGGTGGTCACAGTCTTCCAAGAGGAGACCAAGCCCAGGAGCTTTTTCTACCTCCTCAGAGCAGAGAGGCAAGAGAAAATGACTGTGGGCTCTTTATGCCTTCCCACTCGACAGCCCTTCCTATGTTTACTGGCCTTCTTGAGCAAGCCAATTATCTGGAAATTACCCCATAGGGTCCCCTCAGAGAAGGGACCAATGAGGGGCCAGCTGAGCCACCAGGACTCCACACTGAGAGGCCAGGCTGGCTAAGAGCCAGGTCTTGCTACTAAGCTATGGCTGGCTGAGCAGGCCATCTCAGACCTGTTTCCTGGGCTCTGCTCTCAGAGACATTCTTGTCTCTTCCCGAACTTGATCTCTCTGGATTCCCACACATCTCTTTTTCTGGGCCCCTTCCCAGCCTCCCATGCAGCCCTGAACACGCTGCGCTGTCATTTGCTCCTGGCACCCAGTACACAGGCCACGTGAGACAGGCCTCATCACCCTCCAGACACTCCCGGGTGCCAGCCTGACTCAGAGGAATGACACCTGCCCTGGGCCTCACCCCAGGCCTCTACTGGTCTCCAAGGCGCTCACCTTTGCCCAGCAGCCCACCCTGTGTGATCACATTCGCTCCTGCCCTCTTTCTCAAGGCTTATTTTCTGCTCTGGTTTGGAAATTTACATCCTCCTCCAACAGCCAACTGCAAACTGCACCACCACACTGCAAGTACATAAACAAGGAGCCAGCCTGGCCCCTCACCCCCAGACAGTCCCCGAGCCTTTAGGCAGTCATCTTCTTGCCCACTATCTTCCTCTATCTTTTGTCATCTCTTAAAATACCCGTGGGTGCCTCAGCCTCTGCCAGGCATGTCTGTAAGCAGCATGGATACCTTTCCTGTATACGACTACTGCAGCTACTCTGGCCTGGACATGGGTCTAAGGGGCTGGCCACCACACTACCCAACAAAGAGTACCTCTGCTCTCACCGTGGCTGTAGCATTTTGGAGCTTTATAAACCATCTCCCCTAAAAGTGGGGGTACAAAGCTCTAAATCATTCAAGGGGTTGGGGTGTCTGATGCCACGTGGGAAGGGTGCAAGAGTAGTGGTTCTTGGAGAATTCGATTGGAGTCCTTGCCCTTTTACTTATACTCATCGTGAGGAGCCAGGAGCCGCAGCGTAGGCCTCCGTCTCGGGAGCAGACCCCAGACTCACCTTGGCGGCCACCGATGAGTTGGGCTTCTCCAGCAGGTCCCAGAGTTTCTTTCTCTTTTCAGCGCAGCAGGTGTTGTCGAACTCCTCGCCCTCCCGCTCCCTCAGGGTCTCAGCCTCGCGTTTCAGCTCCTCGTTCATCTGCTCCTTCTTCTGGTGGTAGCGGGCCTGGCAGCAGGACTCCAGGTAGATCTCATCAATGCCCCAGTAGTCCAGCTCCTGGCTGAAGCTCAGCGCGCACATCTCCTCCATCATATGCAGCCGGCCGGTGCGGTAGAAGTTGAGAATGGAGGTGAAGGCGCCAGGGTGGCGATCGAAGAAGTACTCGTTGTCCTCGAGGCTGTAGTCGTCACACACCTGGAGCAGAGAGTCGTGCGTGTTGCAATCCCGGAGTTTGCCCAGCCGCGTGCGGGGCAGGCGGTCCAGAGTGCGCCACAGCACCTCGTGCGCCAGGCCCCCGACGTTGAGGCGAACCCGGCGCGAGCACGCCTTGCTGCGCACGATCTCCATGGGCTCCGGCGGCAGCGAGCTGGTGGAGCGCGAGCCATGCTTCGTCATGCCCGCCGGCATCGCTGGTCTGGCCGCCCCCGCCCCCCCTGCCCCCCCAGGCCGCTGTCACTCGACGGCAAGGCCCGCTGCCGCGGGGGCGGGGGGCGGGGAGCGCTGCAGGCCGCTGTGGTGCAGGGGTGCACGAGGGCTGGCGTCACGGCTACCGTCTCACCTCCATCCCGACGGCTGCTAGGCAAAAAGCGAAAGCGGACGCCGGTCAGAGAACCGCGCTGTGAGGCCCCTCCCCCAGGGTGCCCGCTGGCCTTGACCTTCCCAAGGCTTAAGCGGCTCAGGGGAGTGGGGCGTGGGGGGGGGGGTTGGAACGGATAGCCGCTGTCCCTCCTGCCAGTGCTGAAGTCAGCCCCACCCCAGGATGGAGGGAGGGGTGGCCCTCCTAGCGGGAGAGGCCCCCAGGAGGTTCCCAGGAAGCCCCACCCCCGCCCTGGCGCAATCCCGCCGCCCGGGGCGCTGTCCGCCCCGTCGAGTGCTGAAACTCCCTGCTCTGCGGGTCTCTGGATAGAGTGCCCGACCTAGCCCGGTAATGGGAGGCAGGGGAGAGGCAGGGAGAACTTTCTTCCCTTCTCGCTTTAGTGAGTTCTCATTTCCTCCCACCCCAAGATAGCCAGGATTTGGGGTGGGAGCATAGCCATGGCACTGGGCTTGCTTTTTCTAAATCTTAAAAGATTTTGGGGCGAGTAGGGATTGTGGCGGATACCAGATGCCCACCTGTCGGAGGTCACCGGGACCTGTCCTGGGGCGACCCCATTCCTCACAGCACCAGGACCTGAGGTCGCTCCCTAGACCAGGTGAGGGTCAAAGAAGCCAAGCCAGCGGGGTCTGCGCCTCCTGTGCGACCCCCACCCTAGCGCAGGAAGGAGAACGGAGTCCTCCGGATCCGCCTGCTCGGTGCTCCCCTCTTGCCCCTCCTCCTCCCTCTTTTCTCCTCCTCCCCCTCCTCCCGCTCCTCCTCCTCGCTCCTCCCGGCGATGGCTTTTTATAACTCCGGGTTCTGCGCCTTTGCCCGGGCTCGGGAGGGAAGGGGTGGGGGAGGTGGGAGGCGGGGAAACCAGCGGAATCTTCTGGCCTTTCGGAGCGTGCCCTCCTCCCGCCACGCACCGGTGATTTCGGGGGGTTCCCGGAGCCCACAGCCCGCGGGGCGCACACCCCGCCCCCCGCCCCGGGATGGGCCCATACCACCCCCGCCACACTCACCCCCAGGGCGGCCGCCTCCCGGGGCCGCGCCGCGAGCATCTCGCCGGCCGCCCGCGCCCCCGCCCGCGGCAGCGGCGGTCCCGGGGCCCGGCTGGGCCTACCCCGGCCGGGCGGGCGGGCGGGCGGCGCCGGGGCTGTGGGGCGCGGGCGGGGCGCTCTGCGGGGCGCGGGGACGGCGCGGCCCGGGCGATCGGCGGCGCCACCGCCTCCACCTTGGGCTCCTGCTCGGCTTGGCGGCGGCCGCGGCTGCCTGCGCGAGATCAACAAGTCGGGCTGAGCTTCGGCTCCGCGCTCGCCGCGATTCTGTCCCGCACTTCGGAGCGCGGCGAGTGGCACCGAGGCGGGACGGCGCCACCTGCGGGTCGGAAGCGCGCGCGGCTTAACCCCTCCGTGCCCGGCTGTGCCCTGGCCTAGGCCGTGGGGCCCACCGGAGCTGCTTGTCTGCGTCCCAGCCACCACGAGTCTGAGCGCTTACTGCATGCAGGCGCTGCACACAGGGCAGGCGTGGGAGCTACAGTTGCGAAGCCAACAAGCCTCCGGGTCCCGGGGCTCCCTGGAGAGTGACTGTAAACAGAAGTGGGGGGACTATGTCAGACAGGCTGGAAGCTGGGAGGATGGGAAAGCTGCAGAAGGCAGGTGGCAATTTTAAATAGCCCTTGCTTTGATTGCTTTCCAGATTCTAAAATAAAATTCTAGATTCTAGAGGAAGGTGGACAGTACACCTATAACAAACAAACATGCGAAAGGGGTGGGCAGGTGGGTGGTAGCTGCAGAGGAGAAAAGCCAGGTGAGGGGGCATCGAAGAGTCAGGGCTTGCCCGGGCCAGGTCAGTCAGTCACTCATCAGTTCATGACAGTTGCTTCTGGAGAGCTGAGTGTCCGCTCAACCTGGGATCCACTGCCCCTGCCTTACCCTGTTCAGTGGGGCGGGCTGACTCTATCTCAGGAGAGACTGTAGGAAGGTTTGCATGCAGAAAGGGCCAGACCTCCCTCCTTCGGCCACACTTGGGCCCTGCCTGGCCTTTGCTGGTTTGCATTAAGGAGGCAGAGATGCAGCAGAGAGCCTTGGCCTGGGGGGAGGGGGGCAAGGGGGAGGGGAGACAATGAGACGTGGTGTCCTCCAGATAAGGCCTTGCCCTCTCCACCTTGGCTTCCATCCATCACACAGAACTGTTTGTAAGAACCTCTCCGCTCTCATGACGCAGCCCAAGCTGCCTCTGCCCTCTCTGTGTGACCTCTGCTCTGCTCTGAGCTCCTCCATCCTCCTCCTCTGCCTCCTCCTCAGCCAGGGCTGTCAGAATGAATGTTCCGTTTCTGGAACTGACTGCGGTTGTCACCGGAGTGAAAAGCCTTCCCAGGGTTTTCCTTGCTCTGGCCTGATAGTTCTGGTTCATTCCCTCCCTCCTTCTCTCAGCTTTGCCCACCGGTGAAGAAAGACAAGCAACTAAGCGCATTTCTGTTTGTTTTAAATGAAAAAGAAAAAAAAAAAGAGTTACTGGGGCATCATTGGGGGGAGGGGTGCTGTGCTAAGCGCTTTTCCGGTGAGGGAGGGCGGAGGACAGACCCCACAGGTTAGAAGGGAGTCAGATAGTTGTTGTGTCCCGGGCTAAAAGGTCAAGGGCAAACGAGGGACAGGCGCAGCATAGAGAGTGCAAGACTAAGCACTCTGGAGGCACAGGCAGGTGGATCTCTGTGAGTTCAAGGCCAGCCTGGTCTACAGAACCAGTTCTAGGACAGCCAGGGCTACACAGAGAAGAAACCCTGCCTTTAACAACAACAACAACAACAACAACAACAACAGCAACAAATGGAAGGGGGAGGGCCCTGAGCAGGGAGCCTCACTTGAGAAATTGTCTTAATTTCCTTAATGGCTGTAGAGGGCCCTATCCAAGTGTGGGCAACAGGGTAGGAGCCCAGATTAAAGAGCGTGGAGGAAGGAAGGCCACTTGCTTTTTGTTGGTGTGCGTGGCCTTGCCTCTTGCTGAAGAGCTAGCTGACCCTGAAGCTCCCTTGGATTCCTTCACTGATAGCAGAAGCAGGTTTCCGTTATGGACTAAGGACCTTCAAGTCTCCAGGAACCTCCAGATTTTTGGTGCGGCCTTGGGACTGCTGAGGCACCTCAAGGACCAGACAGACAGCTACCAGATTACCAGCCTCACAGTGTTGGGACTATTTCACAGTAAGCCAATTAAACGCATTCTTTAATATATTTGGCATATAAAGTGTTTTATATTTTAATATACAATGTTCTGCTTCTCTGTAAAATCCCAATTTATGCAGAATACATGAACACGTGTTTGTGCCTGTGCATATGGAGGGTAGAGGGCAACCTTGGATATGTTCCTTCAGTGGCATGCATCTTTATATATTTTTAAAATTTTTTGTTTACTTAGCGTTAGCTTCACTCATTGACTGGGAACTCATCAAATAAGCTAGGCTGGCTGTGAGTGCCAGGGACCCACCTGACTCTGCAGCCCCAGCCCTGGGATGATAGACATACACTGCTATGCCTCTTCTTGTTGTTGTTGTTGTTTAAACATGCGTTCTGGGGATTGAACTCAGGTCCTTGTCCTTGTGAGGCCAACAGCCGTCTCCCCAGGTCCCCCTCATTCTTCATCCCTTGTCTCCCACTTCCCCTCAGATCATGTTCCTTACGTCACAGAGAGCAGCTGTTACCCAGTTACCGGATATTATGGGGTTTTTTTTCTGTGTGAGATCTTGAAAAATATTGTTTCGTGTGTATGTCTCGTTGTAGTTTGTTTTGTTTTGCTTCCCCCCCACCCCGCTCCCAGAAAATATTTCAGTGTCTAGTAGCACGGGTCAGATTTGAACTCACCATGCTGTACCGTATCCTCCTGAGTGATATGGGATTATGGATGCCTGCACCACTGTGCTTGCTTCCACTTATCCATGCGCTCTGTGCTGTGACTCTGACATTGTAGTCACTCACTGTAGTCCTAGTATTCGGTGGCCCAAGAGCACCCTATCATATCAACACAGACCAGTGTAGTGATTCTGTTTCCCAAGACAGGGTCTTTTGTAGCCCACACTGGCCTTGAACTTGGTTACATAGCCAGGTGCTGAGCTGACAGGCATGCACCCACCACGCCTGAGCTCCACAGCGCTAGACTGAGCCTGCTTCTTAGTGCAGGCTAGGTAGGTGCTCTATTAGCTGAGCCCTGATCCCAGCCCTGATGTTTTGTAAACATGCTTCCTGTGGCTTTGGAACACTGTGTTCCAGGGTGTGTACACTTTTAACTAAGTGCACCCGGACTCCACTGCCTCTGGTGGCATCTCCTCTAAGTGCTGAGAGTCTCTAGCCCGAGTCATAGCCTCCATTAGCTTTTATCTGGAAAGTAGAACGTTGGCTGTTTAGTGTGTGCCAGGAAACAGCTCAGTGTATCGAAATATTCCTTTCATTGACTATTAATGACTCTCAGGTTTGTTTTATATGCATTGGAGTGTGTGTGTGTGTGTGTGTGTGTGTGTGTGTGTGTGTGTGTGTGAGCTGTTGTGGTAATGATGGTGGCTATTGTTATGGATATAGTATGGTTGTAGTAGTGGCTGTTCTTATAGGTGTGGTGATGGTGATGGCTATAGTTATGGTTGTAATGACTGTGGTTGTTATGGTTATGTTTGTTGTTGTGCTGGTGGCTATTATAATTGTGGTTGGGGGTTGTTGCTGTGGATGTTATGATATTGGTGGTGTTGGTGATGGCTGTTGTAATGGTTCTGGCTGTAGTTGTTATGTTTGAGAGGTTGTTAGGATTATAGTTTTGGTTATTATTGGGTTGCTATTATCATTGGTGGTTGTCGCTGTGATTGCTATTATGTTGTGATTGTTATTATAGTTGGTGGTTGTTGTCATGATTGTTATGACTATGGTTGGTGGTTGCTGCTGTGGTTGTTGTTATGGTTGGTGAGTGTTGCTGTGGTTGTTGTTATGATTGTGACTGTTATGAATGTTGATGATGTGGTTGTGTTGTTACTATGGTTGGTGGTTGTTGCTGTGGTTGTTATTATCGTGGTTGTGATTATTGCTATGGTTGTGGTTGGTGGTTGTTTGGTTGCTGTTATCATTGTGGTTGTTATGGTTATCATTGATGTGTTTGTTGTGGCTGTTATTATGGTGGTGGTTGTTGTAATTGTGGCTGTTGCTATGGTTGTTGTTGCTGTTATGGTTGGTAGTTGTTACTATGGTTGTTATGGATGTTGTTTTGGTGGTTGCTGTTATGATTGTAGTTGTTGATGTGATTGTTGCTGTGGTTGTTGCTATGGTTGTAGTTGTTCTTACTGCGGAGGATTTTAATTCAGCAATATGGCTACCCTGACTGGAGTATAGACACGCCCTGAGTACACGCCTTTAATCCCAAACAATGAAGGTAAAATTAGTTTGAAGAAGGAGGCAACCATGTTTAAAAGTGATGTCTAATTGAGAGGAAGACAAAATGACGAATCAGAGAAAGAGTTGACAGAAGAGAACATGCCCAATTCTCACAAGAACAGAAAGGAAAGAGAGATGACTTGAGAGCAGTGCAGAGGGAGACAGGGAGAAGGCAGTTTTACCAGAACAGTTGTACAGAGACAGGTCGCAGAGAGAGAACAAACTGTGGTGGTTGTTGTGGTGTCTCTTGTCATGCTTGTTATTGTAGTTGTTGGTATACAGAACTCCTTTGTATGATCTATCTGCTAAGTCCCTTGATGATTTTGGACATAATAAATACCTTCTATCCTGTCACCCAAGTATTATTTTTTTGCTTGGATATCTTTTGTGTCTAGGACAATATTTGAGAGGCCTGTGAGATGGTTCAGCAATGCTTGTTCCCAAACCTGACAGCCACCCTCCTGCCTCAGCCTTCTGATTAGCCTGAGCTGCCAGGCCTGGATGTAGTTGATTTTCTGGAAACCATCTTTAGGGCAGACCACTTTCCCACACTGGTTTTAGGGACTCCCTTTGCCATCTGCAGACCCCCCAAGCCCACCGCCTGCCCTTCTGGTCCTTGTGTCCTCTTACCCATGTGACTTGGTTCTGTGTTGCATGGGTTCATGAGACCTGCTCTCTCTGCTTTTTTGCCTTATCTACCCTCCCCTTTCAGTAAGTCTTGAAGGGACAGTCACGCAGCCCTGGCTGTCATCTCTTACTCCCAAGTCCCAGCCTGCCACCAGCCCCTACCCAGAGTTCCCATCTGGCCAGGAAACCCCTTGAAAACTGCAGTCTCTGAGAAGAAGCCTGGCTTGAAAGCCCAGGAAAGTGCTTCTCCCCCTAAAAGAGGCAGATGTTTCATTGTTTGTCCCAGAGGACATGTGACAACATCCGCACAGGGATTTGGTTATCCCAGCTCTGGGGGAGGGGGAAGTCTTCCTGATGTCTAGCTGGTGAAGGCAAAGAGATGTCGCCAAACATCGTACTGTGTACAGAATGGTTCTTCGAGGGACTCCTCCTTCAGAGAGGGCACCAGGAAGTGCTGAATAATGCAAAAAGGTCCCAGGAGATAATTAAGAAAGTTCCTGCAATTGTCCATACCAATGTAATGAACCCTAGGCCAGGTAGTGGGAAATTCACCAGCCACAGGTCTCTGCAGAGATTCCTCTGTAAGCCCAAGGCCCTTGCCAAGACCCTGTGTGACTGGGTCACCCTGCAACACCTACGAAGTCTAGCTAGCTGCAAACTCAGGGGAGACGTACCGGATCCCCATCCAGCCCTTTGCTTGTGTGTTTACTCCACACGGCGGCTTCGGAAAGCTCCTTAGGGTGGCAGTGTGACCTCATGGCGAAGAGGGAGGGCTCAGGACAGAACAGCTGGCACAGAATGACTTTGGATAAGTGCTGTAACCTCTCTGAACTTCACTGTCCCCATTCCTAAAATGAGCAGACATAGAGATAGTGTCTGCTTTATTAGGTTATGAGGAGATTTTAAAAAAACTCTCTCTTTGGGCTGGAGAGGTGGCTCAGGGGTTAAGAGCAATGGGTGCGAGTGTGGTGGTGCATGCCTTTAATCCCAGCACTCGGGAGGCAGAGGCAAGCGGATCACTGTGAGTTCGAGGCCAGCCTGGTCTACAAAGAGAGTCTAGGACAGCCAAGGCTACACAGAGAAACCCTGTCTTGAAAACAAACAAACAATAAAACAAAACAAAAGAACAATGGCTGTTTTTCAAAAGGTCCTGAGTTCAACTTCCAGCAACCACATGGTGTGGTCTTCTGGTGTGCAGGTGTACCAGATCACTGTATACATAATAATAAATAAGTAAATAAGTATTTTTGAAAAGCCCTTAAAGAGCTCTTCTTTATATATATATTTGTATGTATATAAGCAATGTAGTTGAGGAGAGAGGTTGGTGTTAGGTATCTGAGACATTTTTAAATTTAATTTTATATGTATGTGCGCTTTGCCTGCACATATGTGTGTGCACCATCTGCATGCCAGAAGAGGGCACTGGATTCCCTGAAACTGGGGTTACAGATGGCTGTGAGCCACCATGTGGGTGCTGAGAATTGAACTCAGGTTCCTTAGAAGAACAGCCAGTGCTCTTTACCACGGAGCCATCCTTCCAGCCCATAAGGAACTTTTTAAAGCCCTTTACCACCAATGGCTCTGTCTAGTCAACTGCAGATCACTAAGGCAACTGGGGGTTACGAAGGGAGGGGCTTGTGAGTCCAGCTCAACCTAAGTAACCAGAATGCTTAGCTGGTGGGTGAGGACATAGTCGACTCTGTGAGTAAAGTGCTCGCGCCCATCATGGGGACTTGAGCTCAGATCCCCAGGACATATAAAGAAGAGCCAGGGATGTCCATGTGCACCCATCATCCCAGAGCTGGGGAGGAGGCAGGGGGATTGCCGGAGCTTACTACCCTTCTGGCCTAGCAGAATCAGTGAGCCCCAGCTTCGGTGAGCAACACTGTTCAGCCTGTGTGAGGCGTGACTGAGGAAGTCGCTTGGCATCAATCTCTGACATCCCCGTGCACATACATGTGCACAAATAAATAACAGAATGAGTAAATGAAGGTTCTAAGAATGATTAACTAATCTGTGTAGAGATTGGGGTGGAATTAGGTTTTGCCCTTCTCAGCATAGAGACTCTTTTGTTTCCAGGCAGGGTTTGGCCATTGCAAAAGGGCGTCTGTCTTTATGAACACCTGTTCAAAGTGACCAGGGTGGTTGAATCAAAAACCCTCCCCACACAAGTCCACCTGGAAATGACATCATCACTGCTTAAAGTATTGCTGAACAGGACCTATTGTTAGGGCTCCTGGGTCCAGCCCCACCTAAAGCCAGTGCCACTGGATTCCCAGTTATGTGAGCTGTGAAATAGCTCCTCTTGTCCTGCCCAGTGGTCAGCCTGTCACCCATAGTCAAAGAAGCTTAACCAGCGACAGTCCTCTCTCCAGAGACCAGGAAGTTTCTTAGCTCAAGAAGAAATTAGATATACAGGGAACAGGCAAGGGGGCTGGAGAGGTGGCTCAGTGGTTGAGAGCAGGTTCTGCCCTTGCAGAGGACCCCAGTTCCATTCTCAGCACCCACATCAAACCGCTTACAACCTCCTGTTAACTTTAGCTCTAGGGGATATGACACCTCTGTTCTTCTTGGGCACCTGCACTTGCACGCGCGCGCGCACATACACACACACAAGAGAGAGACAGAGACAGAAACAGAGAGAGACAGAGAGAGAGACAGAGAGACAGAGAGAGAGACAGAGAGACAGAGAGAGAGAGACAGAGAGAGAGACAGAGAGAGAGAGAGAGAGAGAGAGAGAGAATTAAAAATAAAATACATTTTTTTTTAAAAAGAGAAGCCAGGAAAAAGCTGGCATGATGTTCTCACACTGGTATTTCCAGTACTCAGGAGGCAGAGGCAGGAGGACCCGAAGTTCAAAGCCGTAAACCACTGTAACTCCAGCTCCAGGAGATCTGTTGCCCTTTTGTGACCCTGTGGGCACCAGGCATGCACATAGTGCACAGGCATACATGAAGGCAAATCACACACACACACATTTTTTTTTAAAGTTCAAAGTCATCTTTGCTTAAATAGTGAGTTCAAAGCCATCCTGAGCTATGATCTTTTTATGGGGGGAGGGGGAGAGATAATGAACTATAACTCGGAATATTTATAACGGGACACTGCGTAGCCCTCTGATTTAAAGGCAAGCAAACCCACAACATTCGTGGAGGGGACCAAATCAGAATGCAGTCAAATTCCAACATCGAGCCATCTGATTCCTAACCACGGCTCTCTCAAAACACATCTGCTGAGGCCTCGGCCTGGCATCTTGCTGAGAGGAGCTGACATCCGTCCGTGCCGCTCCCTTTGACCAGTGCCGGCAAGAGGCTCAGCTGTTTGAAGTCTGAGCTCCAGGTTCCAGGATACCATCCGTCATTTGTGTCCACTGTTCAAGTTTCTTGGGGTTTTGGGGTAGAGCAAGGCTAACGAATACCATACTCCCTGCCCCTGCAAAACACACATGTACACACCCATGCACGCACGCACGCACGCACACACACCACACGCACAAGTGCACAGCTCGTGCGCAAAGTCCACGGTAGAGAAAAGCGGCTTGAGGAGGGTGGATGGAGGGGGTCCTCAGAGACTCAGGGAATATGGGGGCATGGGGGGGGCATCATTCCATATGGGTGTGCATGTTCCATGGGACCCTGCAGCCCCAGGGATAGTCCCACCAGCTGGATTTGTTCTGTCTTTGGTGTCACTATGCCATGCTCTATGACGAACATTACGGTGACTGTAACAGGCTCCACCTGGCAGGGCTGCTGGGAAGATGAATGAGAAAATTCACGACGTGCTGTGCGTCCCGCTTGACACTGGGGAGTAGCCACTGAAGCCACCACAGTGATGGCTGGACCGGGCGAGTGCGAACTGTATACTGGACTGGACACTGGACTGGGGCGGGTCTGTCTCATATGATCCCATCGCAGGCTCTTTCTCTGCAGTGTAAATGAGACTACTAAGCCGTTGGATGACCCTGAGTGGCCCAGTGTCTGAGTCTAGTCCCTCTACGTAGCCCAGGCTGGCTCTCACTTGCCATCCTCTTGCCTCAGCTGCGTGAGTAGCCGGGACCCTGGACATGCACCACCAGAACTCGGCTCCAAAATGCCTGCTCTTTTTGTTCTGAGTCCGCATGGCCTTATGAAGACCCGGGTTTCCTGGCCCAACTTCCTGCAAGTGCACAAAGCCTGTTTTCTGACCAACCCGACGTTTCTTCATTCCTCCACCTCCTCTTTAGTCTATCACCTACCCACTCGCCTCCCCGCCCCCTTACCTGTGTCCTCAGTTGCTAAGCCCCACCCAGCCACCCACCCACTCTGCCCATCGTACACTGGTCTGTTCACTCATGTACCCCAAACACTGCCCATCTTCCCACCTGTTCACCTGTCCTCTTGCCCATGTCTTTCTACCAATATACCACTTACTTTTAAATATGTCCATCTGTCTGTCATTCACCCACTCATCCATCTATCCATCCGCTACCCACACACTCCCTTCTCACTCATCCACCACCAGTCCAACCTCCCCTCCACAATGTAGTTTTCTGCCTACTTATCCACTCGCGCAACCACTCACCCTCCCCCCCCCCCCAAATATTCATGTATGACTGCACTCATCCACCTACCCACCTACCGACCTATCTACCCATGCACCCACCCCTCCACTCGCCCATCTCGAACCTTCCCACCCACCACCTAACAAAGCCTTTGTGGGTTTTGTGCACACTGCGCTCCGCGAAACCCCTGCATATGGTCTCCTGGCTTCTCTCCCCGGGGGAAGAAATACGGGTGCCACCGGAATGTCCCCACAGAGGTAGCCTCTTTGTGGCCAGGACCTTTAAAAGCCATAGACTTCCAGGGTGTAGAGCCAAGAGATGAGAAAATGCAGGAACAACCACGACCGCAGGCTTCCAGCAGAGCAATTAAAGGCAGGCTAATCTCTCCTCCCTTCACAGGAGCCGGGGAACTCCAAGACACACAAAGGGAGCCAGCAAAAGAAGAAACCGGAGCCGCCGCAGCGATCAAGGGCAAGCAAGATGCTCCTGATAGAGTATTTTAGTGAGAGCTCAGCTGCCCTGCCCTTTGGGGCTCTCCTGCCTCCCCACCTCTCTACTGTCTTTGGCCATGTGCTCCCTGCTGTCCGCACCCCCTCCCATCGCTCTTCTTAGCCCACCCTCCCAGCTTCCCAAGCTCCCAGGATGACAGCACTTCCTGTCCGCCTCCCAGCAGATGACCTCACCTCCAGATGCACAGGCTCCCTCTTGAGAAGCACCCAGAGGCAGGTCCTAAGCAAGGCCACTTCAAATAGGTGCAATGTGCACCTGACAGAAGCTCAAGTGCTGTGTGGAAGTGGCAAGGTGTGACCACCATGCTGCTCATGAAACACGCCGTAACACAGTGTTTATTAAAAATAACAGCAAGGATTGGAGAGATGGTTCAGAGGTTAAGAGCACTGGCTGTGGGGGCTGGAGAGATGGCTCAGCGGTTAGGAGCACTGCCTGCTCTTCCAAAGGACCCAGGTTCAATTCCCAGCACCCACATGGCAACTCACGACTGTCTGTAACTGCAAGATCTGACACCCTCACACCAATGCACATAAATTAAAATTAAATAAGATATTAAAAAAAATATATATATATATATCACTGGCTGTTCTTCCAATGGTCATGCATTCAGTTCCCAGCACCCACATGGTGGCTCATAACCATCTATAATGTGACCTGATGCCCTCTTCTGGCTTGCAGATGTACATGCAGGCAGAGCACTGTATACATAATAACAAATAAATACATCTTTTTAATAAAGTAAAAAGAACAAAAGCCTTGAAACCAATGTGTGGGGTTGATGTCAGAGTTGGCTTCTCTCTCTGGAGGCTGGATTCCCAGCCCCCGCCATGAGCATTTCACTCCTCTTTTGGCCCCCTCACCCACAGTGGGTCCACCAAGGACAACATTGAGGACAGAGTGGGCAAGGCCTTCACACAGCCCAGACACTGGCTCATCTAACCCAAGGACACAGGCCCAGAGTCTTGACCACCACTGTCCGGGGCCAGTTGAGAGGTCTACTCCTGCTAGCATTAGAAAAACGGACTTAAGCATGAAAAGTGAATCCGCTTGGAGGAGAACATTTGATGAATAACAAACAACAGCCAAAACATAGTGGGATGGCCCAGGGAACACATCCTCAGATCAAACTGAGGATGCTAGCATCCCTCCTGTGGCACTGAACACAGCCAGGCCCGGAGAGCTGAGAAAACCATCCTCTCTCTCTAAGCTGACAACTCCCCCTGTCCTTTCTCTCCCATCAGACAGTACTGTGCATCCCAGGCTGACTTCAAACTCACTAAGTACCAAGTATAACTTCTGAACCCCTGATCCACCTGCCTCTACCTGGCTGGGATCACAGGCGTGCACCACCGTAGCCCAATTTGTGCAGAACTGGAGATGAACTGGGGACTTTGTGCGTGCTAGCCAACCGCTCTACCAATGGAGCCAATTTCCCAGCGTATTATAAAGAAAAGAAATGAGAAGAGGAAGGAATTAAAATGAGGGCATACATGAACTCTGTCCCCTGAGCGCTGCTTTAGCACCTCAGGTCTCTATTGGAGCTGCCTGCCCTTAACCACTGTCTTCCCTCGTGTTGTGTTGTTTGTGGGCTCTGAGGAGGTACCACCTTTAAAGGGAACCAGCCGTTCACGGAGCCAGGGCGAGCATCTTGGGGACAGCCCAGCCTGATTCAATTAAGATGGAGCTCTGAAGGGCTTCCCCTAGCACACCAGGACGGAAGCCTGTGAGACCTTCAGCAGCTATTTCTGCCACTTTCTTCCTCCCCTTCCAGCCATGAGGAGGCAACTGGAGGTTGCCATGGAAACTGGCTCATCCTCCCACAGGAGGCTTGCCAGCTCTGATTTCCTGCAAAGATAAGAAGCAGGCAGCAGTGGAGCGGGGAGGGGGGGGGGTTCCCCTGGGGATACCCAGACTCCTGCCAATCACACTGTTTATGTTGGAATTCTGAGGGTGCCTGCAGACCCAGGGCCAGGGAAGCCCCCAAGTCCTGCTCCGAGAGATGAGGCCCTGGAACACCCAGGCTCAGGGCCCCTTCATCTCTCCAGCTAAAGCTAAAAGGACCTCACCACAGATGTGTCTGCGCCACGCTTGGGTGTTTCTGGCTGTCAGCTCTCCAGTGCCAAACAGAAGTGTCCCGTCGCCACCCCTGAAGCCCTTGGAATAAAGTACAAACCGCCCACCCAACATCTGCTTCTAGGAGAGGTGTGCAGGCCGATCTCTACTGGTGAGAGCTGTGTGGTCCCAGGCAGGTCGCTTCACCTCTCTGAGCTGGCTTTCTCATCCAGAAAGCTGGCGTAACAGCCCACACTCTCCAAGATGCTGTGAGGAACGAAAACACAGATCTGCTGTGCCTGTCTCAGCATGTCAAGACACTTAGAATGCTAGGCATAGTGGTGCGGGCTTTAATCCTAACACTCAGGAGGCAGAGGCAGGTGGATCTCTGAGTTCAAGGCCAGCCTGGTCTACATAAAGACAAAAAATAAAAACTAAGAATAAAGACACCCAGGAAACAAGGCCTAGGAATAAATGATCATGTTTGCCATTAAAGGGAGGCTTGCAAGCCACAGCTCCCTTGAAGTCAGTCCTCTCTCCTGAAATCGATGCAATGGTGGGTTTTCGTCAGTGATTTGTTGGTGTCATGGCTGCAGCACCCAGAGTCAAGTGAGCAGTTTGGCCAGGGGACCAGCTACTGCTCCCTGTCACTTCATAAACCAATGCTTCCAAGAGTCAGAATCGGGGCTCGGAATCCAGTGCCTTTGGGACCAGAGGGGACTATGGGTATTGATGCTGGCTCAGCCAAAGCCTTGTGCTGGGCACCCCAAACCAGGTGGATGCTGAGCACCCCTAGCTAGAGCTACTTTTGGGACTGAGGACCAGGTATGGCCAAGGAATCTACAAGAATTCCACAGATAATATATCTACTATGTTGTTGTTTGACTGAATCTTTCTATGTAGCCCTGGCTATCCTGGAACTCACTATGTAGACCAGGCTTGTCTAGAATTCACAGAAATCCACTTGCCTCTGCCTGATAAGTACTGGGACTAAAGGCATGCACAACTATGCCAGGCTCTACTATGGTTTTTGTTGTTGTTGTTGGGTTTTTTGTTTGTTTGTTTTGTTTTGTTTTGAGGCAGGGTTTCTCTGTGTAGCCTTGGCTGTCCTGGACTTGCTTTGTAGACCAGGCTGGCCTCGAACTCACAGTGATCTGCCTGCCTCTGTCCTCCAGAGTGCTAGGATTACAGGCATGCGCCTCCACACCCAGCTTACTATGTTGATTTTTAAAGCGCAGGTTGAACGGAGCCGTCCTGCAGGCCGGTGTGCACTGGAGCAGGAGCTTGTGTTCTAGGGAGCAGGGGAAGACTCCCTAGACCAACTCGTCAGACACCTCACAGGATCAGGCCTTTCTGGGTCACACCCCCCACCCCAGTCTTAACATAAGGAAATCCCTGCTACCTATTGTCTGTCAACGACAGAAGACTTTAGCCCTCAGAGTGCAGCCTGCATCTTCCCAGGCATCCACACGAGGAGAGGGAGGGCTGTGTCTCTTTAATAATCTGGGGATGGGACTTAGAACAATAAACACACAAACGAATCCACACAGGTCCTCTCATGACCCCCAGCTGTCATGCTGGCCAAGGCCTGAACTACGCCACCTCCAAAAAGCGGGGATAGTGCCTGCTCTGGGAGTGAGGGGCATAGTAGTGTGGACTGTGGTTACCACAGAACAGGAGGCACAGGTGAACCCAGGGCACACACAGCCTGATTTGGAAGCAAGTCTTCATGTCGAGATACAGAGACTTTATTGGCTTTTCCCTGCTCTCGGTGGGTGCCCTCTACGGCCCCCCTTCCTCTGGACACAGCATTCTAGAACAGAAGGAAGGCAGCGACGCAGGCACAGGAAGTCAGGTGACCAGTGCCCGCTCCGTAGGTCACAGCCTAACACGGTACCGGATGGACACGTCCTCTTCTGGCTGCATCAGGCCGAAGCCATATCTGCTGAGGTCAAACTCGGGGACCTCTGTGTCCTTGCTGGCCAGCTCCAGGTCGAAGTGAGTCATCAGAAGGACCACAAACCTGCAGAGAGAGGGGGTGTTGCCGACTGTGCTGCTCTGGGCGTGGAAGGCCTGGGTGAGGAAGGTAAGGCCGGCTCGGAGTGAGCGAGGCTGAGTGACTATGTTGGTGGCAGCCATTTCTCGGTCATAGCCACTAAGAGCCAGAGTGTGACTCTCCAGCTTTCCTGCAGATGACGAAGAGGCCAGGGGGAGGGACCAGACATGCGTCTTTAACCCTACACCTGTGGCGCCTGGATAGTGGCATCACAGTGCTAATGGTGACAAGACTCTTCCTGCCTCTCCACAAGCCTGCACCCCTTTCCCTATGTTAAGAACTAAGTCATCCTTGGCCAGGGCCACATTTACCAGGAGTGTCTGTAAGACTGAAACCTGCACCACTCCCTCAAGACTTGTTATCACCACGTGACAGAACTGTCACCAAGGGCCACAGTAGTCTCTACCACCACCTTCTGGAGACACACACAGCTGTCATGTCAAGGATGTCGCCAGCGCCTCAATGACAATGACAGGCTCTGCCCTTTGTTGGCGATCTTATTGGTCCCGTGCCTCACCACTGTCCCCCACCTCAACTCAGGGCCCTAAAGCCATACTGAGCACACAGAAGACTTTCTCCTCTCACTGAAAGGAGCAGATAAGTTGCCAAGCCAGCCCACTGGACTCAGGGGGAAGTGTGACTCTCACCAGAGTCTGTTCGCACTTGGGGCTCGGCTCTCCAGTGCGGTCAAGGTTGTAAAGGTAGGCTGGGTCCCTTCCAGCTCTGGGGGGCCGGTGGTTATCTGAGGCAGGAGTCTTCCTACCTGTGTGCCCAATGGTTGGAGCCATTGCAGCTGTCATTGGCTGAGGGGGAGTCACAGTGAATGAGGTAACAACAAATTCACTCATTTGTTGAGGTGCCACGAGCAAGGTACTGTGCTAAACATGTTAAAAACCCAGCGTCCATTTTGTCTGCCCCTAAATAGGTGAAGCAAGAACTGCAAACAAAGCTCTGGTGTGGTTGTTGATTTGAATGAGAGGAATCAGCCCCGGTGTGGATTGTATGTCAGGGCACAAACATGACCAGAAGGCAACCTTCACATTTGCTCAGGTGCCGTCCTCTCATGTTCCAGGCACAGGGGTGAACGTAGAGCCCAGCACTAGCGGGGCACACACTTGCGCACCTGAACTTGGTCAACGGACTGCCCTGTTCATCAAACTTTGTGCATTTTAAAAGTTTTGTTTGTTTGAATTTTACTTTTATTATGTTGGGGGAGTGCGTGCAGAGCAAAGGGCAGGAGGGTATGTGAACACGGGTGCTAAGCGTGAAGAGGCCAGAAGATGGCATCAGATCCCCTGGAGCAAGACCATTGTGAGCTGCCGACCAGGGTGCTGGGAACCAAACTCAGGTTCTCCCCAGTAGCAGTACTCACCCTTTATCCCTGGGCCAGCCCCCCACCCTTGTGAGTTCCTTTAAGCATGTGTAAAACTGCACAATCACCGTCCATCTGGTTCTAGTCCCTTCTCTATGTGTCGCTGATGACAATGCTGGGCTTCAGGCTCCCCGCCCCTATGTCCTATGTTTTTATTTTCTGAGGTTTGTTTTGTTCCCAGATGCCGAGGAATGACCCCCATGCCTCGTGTGCGCTCGGCAAGCACCCTGCGTTGAGATCCAGCCTCAATCATCCCGTTATTCTTACTTTGGAAGTAAAAGCTCACCACGGGGCTGAAGCCAGCTTTAAACTCGCCATCCTCCTGCCTCAGCCTCCCCCACAGCTGGGATTCTAGGCCTGCGCTCCCAAGTCTGATGCCCTGCTATGCCTGATTATGCGGGACAAAGTGGTTTTTAGGAAGGCATGCTAAGCATTAGGGGGGACCTGACTCCATCGTGATTTTTCACTTCACTGTTGAGAAAAGTGAGGTCAAAGGGTTAACGTGACTGGCTGTCCCTGGCACAGCGCCTACATGGTAACGATGTGAATGATGCAAATGCTGGCTAGCATTTTCAAAGCCTGTGATGAGTCGGGCGGTGGGGTGGGCACTTGGAAAGATCCATTCTGGAGCTGTAATCAGCTCCCAAGTCCCATAGGTGAGGAGACAAGCTCTGAGTGTTATGGGAGCTAGACAGAGCAACAGGCAGATGTCGCAAGGCCTGGTGCAGGCAGCCTGTGACCCTGGAGACTGGGGCTGGGGCTCGGGGAGTCCCAGGAGGGGAACGTGGGAACCACTAGCCTTCTCGGGAGTTACAACAGCCAAGGGGGACCCTGAAGTTCAGCCAGTTCCTCCCGGAAGGGTCTGAACCTGCTGCAGCAGCCACAGATGGCCAGCCATGGACAGCTGGAGTCAGCAGTCAGAGTCTGGCATGCCCATGCCAACCTCAGGGAAACCCCTGCTGCTGGATCTGATCATTAAGTGAGAAATCAGAAATGTGGCTTCTTTTTCTTCTCCTTTTTTTTTTTTTAAAGGAGAGCTCTTCTGATTTTTAAAAGAGCCCACATTTTAAAAACACAAATAAATGGATTTGTGGGCAGGAGTTGACTCTCTGCCAGTGTGAAATTTAATCCGTAAACCATTAGCCCGAGGCCTTCAGTGTGAGAAGCAGCAGAGGCACCTTGGCCACATCCAAGCCCTTCCCTGGCCACACCCCATCAAGGGGCCCTTTCCCTGCTGGGCCTTGGATCCTCATGCCCTGCTGCCCCGTGCCCTGTCCCCCACTCACTGTTTGATGCTGTGGATGGCATAGCTCTTCCCCAGGCACTGGTTGTGGCCCGCGCCCCATGGCATGTTGTAATTCTTCAGCCGTTTCCCATCTTTGTAAAAATCTTTCTTCTCCGTCCCATCTGGGTTCAAGAATCGGTTGTATTTAAATACCTGAGACAAGAAGGTGATGTGTAATGTCACCCATACACAAGCCTGCGCCAGGACAAAGGGCTAGGGATCTTATTTCAGGCTTGTGGCAACTGAGCCCAGCTGAAGCAGCTGGATGGGGGCTTGCTGAAGGACCGTGGAGGTAGCAAATCCCAGGCTGCAGAGGGAACACAGGGCACAGTGGGCTGCCACTCGGACTGGCTGGTCCCCACACCCCACACCCCACACCCACAGTCCCTGGCATATCCAGCCCTGCCCCTGAGACTGACCTCAGGCTCTGTGTAGATTTCTGGATCCTTCTGAGGACTCAGGAAGGGAAAGAGGAGAAGACGGTCACCACGTCGAAGAGAGAATTCCCTCCCGTCTGCCATAGGCAAGGCCAGGTCTGCCATGACCTCTCGGGTGATGAAGGGGGCCGCCGTGAGCCGCAGGGTCTCATTTAACACACTGTCTGCAAGGGGAAGGGCGGGAGGGTCGGCAGGCTGCCCTCGTGCCTGGACAACACTTCCTGTTCTTTGTTTAACAGAGCAAGGGCCAGAGGGGGTGTACCTTGTACAGTCACATAGCAAGGTGGGGAAAGCCAGATGACCCAGTGTGCACTCTGTGGCCCCCGAGAAACCTTTGGGTGTGAGTGGGTATGGGAAAGTGGGAGCCACAGGGATAGCCGACAGCTAAGGAGAGTTTAGGACCTCAGTGTCTATACGCTACCTGCAGTGTGCGTTCCCTTCTGGGAGCAGTCCCCTGCCCTGCCTCTAGAAGAAGCTGGGCTGTTGATCTACTCTGAGCTGGTGGGTCTGAGCCTTCATTGGCCAACAGCCCATCCCTCCGAGCTCTGTAATTGGCTCTGGATGGGCATGTAACCCAAAAAGCCAATGGGCACATTCCCGGGACTTAAATAAGAATGCTGAGTGAGAGGTCCGTCCTGCCTCCAGAGATGGGGGGGAGTGGGGGAGGTAGGTGGAGTGGGGGGGGCGGGTAGGTGGAGT
Source organism: Acomys minous (assembly GCF_964271855.1). Lineage (NCBI taxonomy): Eukaryota > Metazoa > Chordata > Mammalia > Rodentia > Muridae > Acomys > Acomys minous. The sequence goes on along the minus strand of NC_140485.1, from coordinate 67,806,763 downwards.
GGGGGGGGAACTCCCAGAAGAAACCGGGCCTGAAGGATGGAGAAAGACTAAGTCCTGGCGACACTATTCGAGCACCTGGAGCTAGTGCCCTCAAGGCTCTCTCAGATGCACGGCTGAACTGAACCTCTTCCCACCATTTTGGGTTCTTTTTCACTTAACCCAAAAATCTCGTGAGACCAGGAGTCTCGGGTAGCTGATACTGGGCATGCATCACGGGGGTTGCGGGGGGCGGCTTGGTACCCAGGTGAGCAGGCTTGACTTCCCTACCTAGCACAGGCATGCTGTCTAGAATCTTCTGTGGGAGTGTGCTCATCTGGGGAACAGGCTGCTCTGCTTGCCAGACGACGCGCTTGAGCTCCGCGTGGACGGCAGCAAGGGCTTCCGGGTTCTTGAGGAGGAAGAGAAGGAGCCAGAAGGCTGTGGGACCCATGTTTCCCTGCAACAAGGAGGTGCCTGTTACTCCACCAAGATGACCAAAGGGCTCCTCCGAGATGGACGCAGGCTGAGCCTCGGGGCAGTGCTCAGCGTGCCTGGTTCCCACGCTGGCCAGCCCAGGCTACTTAGGTTTAACTGGCGGACAACAGCAGCTATTCATGGTCTGGCAAAAACATAATTTCCTCACATGATTCTTGCGTCACAGTTAATTCTCTTGAAGAATAAGCAGAAGGGCAATTACAGGTGGTTAATTTTTGAATAAAAATTATTTGAAACTTTCCAAAAGGTAAATGAGGAAAATCAATGGTGTAAGTGTGCTCCAAGACCGGCTGAGACCAGGCTAAACACCTTCACCCAGCTTCTCAGTGTCTTTCAGCAACGCAGACACAGCAGGGAGCCAGAGCAACCTCAACCTGCAAGGTTTTGTCCATCCTAAATGCAACTGTAGTCACAGACTCAAACATCGTTAGACACCATCTTTTCCAATAACGTCTTCAGATATAACTGCACCAGGCAGGCAGAGGACATGAATGTTAGCCCTAATATAACACCCCCAAACCAGAGACAAGCTGTGAGGAGAATGGTGGGCTAGCTGTGAGACTAGGTGTGGGAAGTTGTTTTAAAAAAGAAAAGAAAAAAAAATCCCAGTTCCTTTGGGTCTGAAAGACACACAGGAGCAGGCAGGCAGCAAGGTGTGGGGTGGGAGTCATCGGCCACCATGGTGTGTGTTTGAAGAGGGGTCGTGTAGGGGAACAAAATTATCTTGAGGAGACACAGAATCTGGTCCTGAAGTTGCCTGTGGGACAGAGGCCGGGGGCTGAGCAGTTGAGGCGGCACACTGACTTTCTGTTTGTGTGTTGTGGGGAGGAGTGGGGGCAGTGTTTGTGCACATGCAGGTGTGTTCATGCGTGGAAATCAAAGGGTAACCTCTGCTGCCATTCCTCAGGTTCTGTCCACCTTGCTTTCTGTTTGTTTGTTTTTATTTTAGTGTTATTGGTGTGTGTGTGAAGGGGGATTTGTTTGTTTTCTTTTGCTTTGGGTTTTTTTTGCTTTGGGTTTTTTTGTTTTGTTTTGTTTTTGAGATAGGGTCTCTCTGTGTAGCCTTGGCTGTCCTGGATTCTCTTTGTAGAGCAGGCTGGCCTTGAACTCGCAGTGACCCACTTGCCTTTGCTTCCCCAATTTCTGGGATTACAGGTGTGCCCAGCTATTCCTTTTGTTTTTCAAACCAAGGTCCCTCTATGTATTCCTGGCTGACTTAGAACTTGATACATGAAGACCAGACTGGCCTCGAACCCACGGAGATTCAGCTGTCTCTACACCCAAAGTGCTGTCAATAAAGGTGTGTGGCCCTACACCTGGCCTTGGCTGGATTTCCTATTGGACATACTGCAGGAGTGCTGCGTGGCTTTCATGGTGGTCTGCCATGTCACCTGGGTTGTGCGTGTTGTGATATGAAATCAAATAGAAAGCCAGACACAAACAAGCGCACGACCTTAGCAGCCTTCTGCCAGCCGCACAGCATGTCTGCATGCACGCATGTGCACCCGGGATCTCTCCCGATGGATCTAGCATCAGTTAGCTTATGAAGCACGTTCTGGTCTAACTTGTCTCAAGGCAGAGACAGTAGTGAAACAGGAAGAGGAGGGAGAAAGGTGGCTGGGCTGAGGAGGTGGAGCCAGTCAGCTCCCTATCACCAGGGTCCCCAGGGCAGTGATTGCCTGAGGCTGAGCCAGCCTGTCCCAGTTCTGCAGGGACCTCTAGACATCTCCCTCTGCCCCCAGCACACCCCAGCCTTGACAGCTATCTCTTCCCCAGCCTGGACCTTAGACCTCAGTCTGCCGGAGCAGCCTCCTCCTAGGCCTTAGGGGGTGCTGGGGCCTGTGCTACCCTCCCCCCATCAGCCTGCTCCTAGCCCCGGGACTCCAGTTTCATGCAGCTTTGAGAGGCTCCAGATGATGTTTGCAGGGTGCACAAAGGGATGCTCAGCCCACAGGACAGCTCAGTACCACTCGAAGTTACTATTCGTGACCCATGCATGGCCTCTGATCTGCAACAGCCGTCACTGTCATGGCAGCCTCTAACCACTCCTCACCCTGCCTCCCGCTTTGTGTACTGGTCTCTCCCACCTTCTCTTCACCCCCATGTCTCCTTGGCTGGCACCTTGACTTTCCCGCCCTTCTACCCAGAAAGTTCTTGGGTCGGGACCCTGCTTCCTCTCCCCTCGTCCCCAGTGCAATGACATTAAGTGTCATCAGACTGCCGTTGGGTCCACAGGTCTGTCTCCTGCCTACACTGACCCTGAACGCTAGCCCGCACCTACCCCTTGCCCTCCCCCTCCCCCTTGCCCTTCTGGGCACCTTTTCTGACCTAGAGACTGCAGTTCCCCTGCCTCCACTTCCCCTCTGGAGCCAACAGGCCACACTCTGGTGCCGCACAGAGCCTCAAACAACACCCACCTCATGTGCAATGAAGCTCTCTCGTGCCCGCGAGGGTCCAGAGAGCTTCTGTGGCACTTGCTACCTCTCTGAGCACCTCCCCCATGCCTGCTTCATTGCCTTTACATCTACTCTCTATGCGCAGAACTCTCATTCCAGAGACCAACATGGCGGCTCCCCCTCCACTCCAAACCTCTGCTCAGATGTCTCCAACCCACTGAGGCTCCTCTACCAACTCTCTCTAGTGACCTCAAAAACTTGCACATCCATTAGCTGTGCTCTTCCCTGCCGCCGGAGTCTTGCTCTGCAGACAGGAAGTCTCATTTGCCCCACCCACTGCTCCACACCACAGTTTCTCAAGTGAGGCCATGCACACAGGGGGCCTGGAAGCAATGTCTGATGCTAATGTTTCATTGGCTTGGGTTTTAGAGACAAGGGCTAATCAAACTCAGTAGGGTGGAGAGGGTGACCTTGAACTTCTGATCCTCCTGCCTCTGCCTCCCAAGCGCTGGGATGACAGGTGTGCACCGTAGGCCTAGCTCTATAGCTTTCTGTTGAAACACCTGGTGAGTCCTTGTTACCTGCTGAGTCCTTTCATTGCCCCCACCATGCCCTGAGGAAGGACCTGCACAGCCAATGTATGGGTGGGTAAACTGAGGCAATGCAGGGCATGGTGACTGACTTGCTAGAATGTGAAAGCCACTTTCATACCCAGACAGGCAGGCCCCACAGCTTGTGTCCAGAGCTGCTGGACTACATCCCCCTGCCCTGCTCTCATGACCCAGAGTTCTCCAGATCCCTCTGGCAGAAAGACCTGTCCCTACTGTTAGCCCTGCTCGAGGCCGTTCCCTGGCCTCTCAGGTGCCTGGCCAGCTTCCCACTCTGTGGACAGAGGTCATTTTCACAGGGGGCTCTGAGGACACTTTGGAGCACCCTGTCCTCTTAGCCCATAAATATGTTATCAGGCATGCACGCATAGGGCCAAATGCTGATTAAGACCTGCTCTGGCCCTGCCAGCCTCTGCCTGCAGAACAGTTAATAGCTCTGAGGACAACTAAAAATAAGCTGTCAGTCGATGGAGAGGAATCACCCAGGGACATCAGGCTGTGCAACAGTCCCTGCCAAGTGGGGCCGGGAGAAGGCCAGGAATTGGGCAGGGTGAGAGCAGTGACCAGGCCTGATTCCCAGCATCCAAGCTGCTTCTCCTTTGCCCCACATCAACACTTGCTCCATGACCAAAGTCACTGGTGCCATCTTAGTTCCCCACGTCATCTCAGTGGCCACCGTAGCCTCCTCCTCACTGGTGACCGGTTCCTGTCCTAACAGGAATCTTAAGAACTCAGACACCAATGCTGGAGAAATGGCTCAGAAGGTAAGAACACTCCTTCATAGGACCTGGGTCCAGTTCCCAACACCCACATGACAGCTCACAAACATCTGTTAGTTCCAGTTACAAGGATCTGGTGCCCTCTACTGGCATCCTAGGTACCAGACACACAGATGGCACACACATACACATGTGCACTTGCGCACACATACACAAATTAAAAATTAAATAAATCTTCAAAATAAAGTTTTGGTTTTTTAAAGGCAGGGCTTCTCTTTGTAGCCATGGCTGTCTTAGAACTTGCTCTGTAGACCAGGCTGGCCTCAAACTCAGAGATCTGCCTGCCTCTGCCTCCTAAGTGTTGGGGTTAAAGGCATGCACCACCACGACCCTGCTTAAACTATTTTCTTAATAATAATAATAATAATAATAATAATAATAATAATAATAATAATAATAACAACAACAACAACAACAACAACAACACAATCTCAGAACCTTCTGAACCCACTATTCCCAGAGGAAAGTATAAGCCGTCACTCACTCTTTTTCGGTGTGCTTACTCACCTGCCTTCTTCAGTCATGCAAAAAGCTACTCCTCCCTGTAGCCCCATCCTTTGGCAGGCCCCAACCCCAAGAATATTTCCACATCCTCAGACCTGTGGGGCTAGCTTTCTCGACATACAGGGACAGCCCAAACACCTCTTCCACACAGGCCTCCCTGAGCCTCTGGCTATGACTTCCAGGACAGCTGCAATCTCAGCCCTGCTTCCCACCACATTCACTTCCCCAGCTATTGAGCGTGTTTCTTGGACCTCAGCGCCCTGCCCCAGCCTGCGTGAAATGCAAGCATTTCCAGAAGGACCTGCTGCTGGTACTCGAAGGAGCCTTTCAGTGATTCTCAGAATCGCTGGTCAGCACACGTCGAAAAACAAAGAAGAAAAAAGCCAAGGTCACAGGAAAACAGTGCGAAGGACAGAACACCAGAAGAATGGAAACTGAACAGGCGGAATGGCTTGGTGCCACTCAGGGTGCTGACGCAGAGGCCCGGGCCAAGATGAGCCCTAACTGGTCATGATGGTTCTTCTCAGCCATCAAGGTGAGATCTAGAATAGCCTGGGAGGCCTGCCTCTCACATGCCTGGGATAATCTTGCCTTAATCAAGGTGGGAACCACTCCCTGGGTAGCTCCACTCCTGGGCTGGGTCCTGCACTGTGCAAGGGGTCAGGGGGAGCTGAGCATCGGCTGTGTTCACTGGGACCAGCTCTCTCAAGCTCCCGCTGCTGTGACTTTCCCACAGTGATGAACTGGAGCCTGGAACCGTGAGTTAAAACACACCCTTCCTTCCGGAAGTCGCGTTGGCCAGAGTATTGCACCACGACAGCAGGAAATGTAGCCGAGACTGGGATGACTGAGGCACAGGTTAGACCATGATTGTGGAGCTGAGCTAACCCTCTGTGGTCACGTAGACTGTTCTTGCTCTTCAGAGACGTTGTGATGTAATAGAGGGAAAGACTTGGCCTATCTGCAACTTAGCCACAAATGGGACAAAAGTCACAGCAGGAGAGAGAAAGGGGAACTGAAGAGCAAGAGGCTGGAGAACCAAGACCGCGTGGCACAGGAGTTGGTCGAACTACGTTTCCAAGGTCTGGAGGCAAAGCCTTCCCAGCATGCACAAGGCGCTCGTCCATCCCAGCCCCATATAAACCAGGCATGCTGGCTCATACCTGTAACCCCAGCGTTCAGAAGGTGGAGAAAGGATTACATGTTCAAGGTCATCCTTGGCTACCTGGCAAGTTTGAGGCCGGCCTGGGCCACATGAGACCCAGTTTTCTTTCTTTCTTTCTTTCTTTCTTTCTTTCTTTCTTTCTTTCTTTCTCTTTTGGGTTTTTCGAGACAGGGTTTCTCTGTATTAACAGTCCTGGTTGTCCTGGACATGCTTTTGTAGACCAGGCTGGCCTCGAACTCACAGAGATCCACCTGCCTCTTCCCCCTGAGTGCTGGGATTAAAGGTGTGAGCCACCACACCCGGCTGAGACCCAGTTTTCTAAGCCAGCCATTTTCCATATGTTAAATAAGCAGAGTGTGGACCACCTGTTTGCCAAGGTTGGACAGGACAAAGGGTGAGGGCTGGAGGCGGCCAGCAGGCTGTGTGCTCACATCCTGCTCTGCTCACACCAGCACATGCAAGCGAGTTCCACACCTGCACAACCATGCCTACCTGTGTGGCCCAGAGCTGCAGCACCATTGCCCGGGCCTGCATCTCCTCTGACACCCCCATCTCCTCCAGGTGCCTCAGGTAACTCTCCAGCCAGCTGCTCCGGTCAGCCCTGCTGGCCAGCCTGGCTGGGGACAACAGCTTCCACAGGCGGTCTTTGACACTGCATGCATGGTCTTTGTCCCCTGCAGGGACAGAGCATAGAAGAATGTTACAAGTCACCTCTGGGACAAGGCCATCCAGCCTCAGTCTTTACAAAGCCCAAAGTCCTGGGAGCCCAGGCCCCAGCCAGGCTAACTGTGAGAGAGTACTCAGGTGAGATCAGATCTGGAGATTAAAACAAAACAAAACAAAACAAAACAAAACAAAAAAAAAACCACCAAGGAACACAGGACATGACAGCATCACCCCCACCAATGCTCCAGCTGTCCCCAGTGTCCCCTGACCAGATAGCCAGAAAAGAAGCAAAGGGCTCAACGCAGGCACAGACATGTCTGACTGTCCCTGAGGTCCAACTTTACAATTGCAACCTCTTCTTGTGTACTCATTGTGGGGTGTGTGTGTGTGTGTGTGTGTGTGTGTGTGTGTGTGAGAGAGAGAGAGAGAGAGAGAGAGAGAGAGAGAGAGAGAGAGAGAAAGAGAGAGAGAGATTAAAGAGAAAGAGAGAGAGACAGAGAGATGAAGAGAGAGACAGAGAGACAGGAGAAAAGATCAATGTTGGGGTCTTCCTCCATTGCCGTGGTTCTCCACCTTCCTAATGTTGAGACCCTTCTAGAACAGTTCCTCATGCTGGACTAACCCATATGAAATTACTTTCATTGCTACTTCATAACTGTAATCTCTGTGTTTTCTTGATGGTCTTAGGCGACCCCTGTTAAAAGGGCCATTCAACCCCACCAAAGGGGTCGAGACCCACAGGTTGAGAACTTTTTGCTCTATTGTTTTCCACCTTGTTTTTTTGAGATAAGGTCTCTCACTGAACCTACGACCTGCCCCCTTAGCCGCATTGGCTGGCCAGTGAGCCCCAAGTGTCCTGTGGGATCCACCCCACTCCCCAGTGCTGGGGTTGCAGGCACATGCCACCACACTCCACTTTACTTAGATGCTAGGGAACCCCATCAGGTCCTCATGCCGAGACATCAAGTGCCTTACCCGCTGAGCACCTCAGGGTGGCCTGTCCGGTCTATGCCCAGAACAGCTGTGAGAACAGAGAGGGTGACCCAGACGTGGGAGCCACAGAAGCCTGTGTCACACGGCTGACTGAGGCCTGGGCCATCTCCGGGCCTCAGTCATTTCCTTATGCACAGAGTGAGGCCCTTCAGTCTTGTACAGTCAAGACACTTCCTCAACACCCCTCGGAGCCCAGAGAGAGTCTGGTGGTTGTGAGCTGTGACTGCTTGGTGTGTTACCTCAGGGCCACCAAGACCTTGACCCCACTGTGACTCTCCCTGTACATGCTCTTGTTGGGTGTGGTGGCACACATCTGTAACACCAGCACTCAGGAGACAGAGGCAGGAGGATCACCAGTTTGAGGCCAGCCTAGGCTACATAATGTGTTCCCAGCCATCCTGGCCTACACAGCAAATTTATCTCTCAGCATCCTCCCCAAAAGTCCTTTTTCAGAAAAAAGAAAAAAATTATTCAAATAAAACATACAAACCCTCTTTGTTACTACACAAGATTCCCGAAGCCTTAGACGATCAACTTTTCTTTCACATGTATGTTTTTGGCAATATGAATGCATTTATTTTTGAAATATACTTGAAAAGATGGAAAATTTCACAAATGCACAGGGAGCACTAAGAGAAAGAAAACCAGGTGTGAGAGTACACACCTATGACCCCAGCACTCAGCAGTGGAGGCAGGGGGATTGGAAGTACAAAGTCATTCTTGGCTACCTAGTGAGTTTGAGGACAACCTGGGCTATAAGAGATCCTCACACACACACACACACACACACACACACACAGAGAGAGAGAGAGAGAGAGACAGAGACAGAGACAGAGAGAGACAGAGAGAGACAGAGAGAGAGAGAGAGAATTTTAAATTATATATACTTAATATATAATTCTTTTTAAATTATATATGTATTTTTTTAATGAGGAGGAAGAGGAAGAGGAGAAGGAAAAGGTAGCTACCTAAGCGCCTAAGCATTCACACTGGGCAATGCTGTAAGAATTCATTTTCTCTCTGCCTCATCTCAATCCTCAAAGACAAAAATCCAAACACATCCCTGCCGCATCTGGATCAGTGTGGGTCTGGCCAGTGTTCTGTCTGCACCTTGACCACCAGCCACCATGGGGCCTGCTCGCATATGATGCGTTATCTATTGAATCAGCCCTGCTCTGGTGCTGGTCACTTCCTAGTTCCACTGTCACAGACAGGGTGGCCATGAGTATCTCTATCTGCCACCATATGTGAGTCTTTCTGTAGGATCATTTCCTGGAAAAAGGGACCATGGGAGAAAAAGATAAACCAAATTCTGATACTTTGGTAAGTTTTGCCAGTTGGGTCTTTGGTGCACACCCCCCTTTCCACCCCCCCACCCCCCCAAGGTCTGGGAACTGCTTGATTCCACGTAAGGGCAACCGTCCAATACTGCCACCTGCTGCTTGCACTGGGAAAGGCTCGCAGCCTTTCGTGAATGTGTCCTCTGCATCTCTAGGATTTTACCTGTGTGGGCCTCAGTTTTTCTACTTGCAAAGGGGGGAACTGTGACGTCAGACCCCTGGGACTGCATTAGTCAGTGAACAAGCTCTATAAAAACGATTGTATGAGCCCGGCATGGTAGCACATGCCTTTAATCCCAGCACTTGGGAGAAGCAGAGGCAGGTGGATCACTGTGAGTTCGAGGCCAGCCTGGTCTACAAAGTGAGTACAGGACAGCCAAGGCTACACAGAGAAACAAACAAACAAAAACAAAAACAAAAAACAAACAAACAAACACCCTAAAAACCAAAAAAAGACGATTGTGTGGACTGCTCACGGAGAGGGCGCGCAGAAGCCGGAGAAGCCAACCAATGCCTCCGCACGCCAAGCAGGAAGATGAGCAGGAAACTGATGCCCCTGTTCTGCCCTCCAGGTTGGCAAGAATTTAAAGACTGATGACTGTGCTCTGACAATGCTGTGAAGAAACCCAAGTGACAACTGGAAGCTACCAGCCTCTACTCAGCAGACTGGCAAGCCAGTGGGAAGACAGGTGGCAGCCCCAGGGTAAGGCAGATGCCTCATCTTTGAGTGTGAATTGCTCCATGGCTGAGCACCTGTAGGTACTAGTTCTTGGGAGACTGAGATAAGAGGACCCCAAATTTAGGGCCAGCCTGGTCTACAGAGACCCTGTTTCAAAAAAGCAAAACAAAGCAGAAAGAAAACATATTAAAAACAAAAACAAAAACACTAAGGTGTACCTCAGATGTCACCACACTCAGCCGGGCTGACGCTTGGAACAAGGTTAAGTCCCCAGCAAGCAGTGATGCTACGACCTAGGCCACCTAATGGCCGCCTCCTAAGATGTCGTCACTCTTCCCATTTGACACAGTGAGACCACAGAGATGTGAGGAGGTGGAGCCCAGAATCTGTCAGCTCCCCTCCCTTCTGCTGTGTTGTGCCACCAGAGCAGGGGACAGAGAAGTGGCTAGAAGCTGCCAGCAGAGCAGACTCCAGAACACATGGCTCTTCCAGGTCCCCTCCTGGCTCCTATCAAATGTGCACTTGGACCGGTCTCCTCAGAGCTCTGAATCCAAAAGCACTGCCATGGTCTGGATATGAAAGTTGTCCCCAACAGGCTCATGTACTGAAGGTTTGGTCCCCAGCTGGTAGCATTATAGAAAGACAGCTAGATTGTGAGGACGCTAGCCTCAGGGATGAGTTAATGGCCGGATGAGTTTACAGCTGGGAAGGGTTATTGGGAGTGAGGTCCTGGAGTGTATCTCATCCCCAGACTGCCATGAGGTAAGCAACCTCCTCTACTGAATGTTCCTGCCCTGTCAAGTTCAGACACACCACAGGCCTACAGCTGTGGAGACCTCTAAAACCAGGAACCAAAATGCATCCCTCCATCTTTAAAGTGTTTTCCTTGGAGTTGTTGTTTGTAGAGACTTTTTTTTTTTGGCATAGCTCTGGCTGTCTTGGAACTGGCTCTGTTGATTGACCAGGCTGACCTCAAACTCAGAGATCCACCTTGCCTTTGCCTCCCATGCGCTGGGACGACAGGCGTGCCCCACCACACCTGGCTCTTGTCGCCTCTTGAGGGAAACACGATGCAGTCCGTGCATGGGACCCACCATTCACTTCTGCTGTGGCCTTTCGTGGTGCTTACCTGCTGACAAGGAGCCTCGAGCCAGTTTGGGGAGCAGCAGGTCCAGCTGGCGGAAGGTGTGGAAGACATCAGCTGAGTGGACGCGGTCTCGGGCATGGCTCTCATGGGTGCGTGGCGAGGCCTCCACTCCATACAGGGTCAGGTAGCCAGCTCTGGGGTGACAGCAACAAGTCAGGGTCCTGTCTTTAGTTCCTACCTTGTCTCGGGTTCCTGTCTTTAGACCCTACCGTGCCTATTTCCCTCCGTGATGGACTGTGACCTGGAATGTCCTTCCTCGCGTTGCTTTCAGCGGGGCTGTTTCATCAGAGCAACAGAATGAAGCAGAACATTGCCTCACCTCCCTGAGCTCCCCCAGTCATGGGTCCCCAAGCAGGGAGAAGGGCAAACAGAGATGAGGGAAGGTGAGACTGAGAGAAACATGCCCAGTCCCCACCCTGTGCCTCGCCCGCATCGTGCATGTCGCTATAGGCCTGCAATGAATGTTGGGTCGGTGGTGGAGACAGGAAAGGTAGGTTGAGGAGGAACACTGAGTGGGTGGGTGGGTGGATACATGGGCATCGGATGAGTGGGTGCACAGGTGTGAACAGGTGGGTGTAGATGGGTAGATGGTGGGTAGGAAAGTGGGATAGGTTGACGGACAGATGAATGGGTGAGAGAGGGGATGGATGTGGGGGGTGGGGTGGGGTAGGGTGGGGTGCGAGGATGACTGGAAAGATGGATAGATAAATAGGACACACTCCTAAGCAGTCTGGTGACAGGCCATCACACATCTGTCTGACAAGAGCCATTCAGGCTATCAACACATTCCACCGTCTCCCTCCAGCCCAGCCCAGCGTCTGTGTCCTGGAGACAAACCCTCAGGGTAGAGACTCACATATGCTCTTTCCTCTGACCTCTGCCTCCACCTGGAAGGCTCTCCTTCCTTCCCTCTCCCAGCTATGACTCTGGGCAGACGTGGGGAAAGCATAGCCCAGGAATGTAAAGTCAGCTTATGTGATCCAGAAGGCCGCTAGGTGGCGCTTGTGCCGTAAACTAAAATGCAGCTGATGTAGCCCAGTGTGGAAAGCACACAGCTCCTGGGAAGGGGAGCGCCTGCGTGTGTAGCAAGCTTTCCTAGCAGGAAGCCCAGATGCCCTGGAGGGGAGACCACTCTTCAGGGTGCAGTGAGTTGCCAGGGAGCCAAGGAGGCCAGAGTAGAACTTAGGATGGACTGTGAGGGAGGGATGCATGTTGGGAGGTCCAGGTGCTGGTGTCCACAGATCACCTCACATCTGCCTCCCAGAATCCTACAAAAACCTAGGACACCAAGCCTGGTGGAGGCAGGAGCTCAAACCAGGCCGTGGCCCTGTGGCTCTCCTCACGCTGGTGGCCACCAGCCCCTTCCTAAGACCCCACACCTCCTTGCTGCTGAGTTCTCTGCCCACAGGAAGATACAGGGTGACAGAAGCCACCTGAACCACCTCCTTCCTCCATTCTGCTTTGAGCATCTTACACCATGTCCCCATCCACAGGGTACCCCCGGTTCCCTTAGCCATGACAAGGTTCACCTGAGTAGGGAGCTGTAGGAGAACTCTAGGAGACCAGCCTCTTGCCAGCCACTGCCCGCTTCTGTGGAGTCCCCAGCAGGACAGTGCGGAGGTTAGTGTACATGGCTTCCGTGAGCGCCTGCAGGTCTCTGTGCATGAGAGTCCTGAGATGCATGTCAAGGGAATGACAGTTACCACCGAGACAGTTTTACAGAGGAGAAACAAAGAGGACAAGGCGACGCAGCCAGGAAGCAGGCACGGCTGGGGCTAAACCGCTAGTTGGCCCCACTCCACGTTATGAGCTCTTGGCCAGGACAGTTTGTCCTTGCGTGTCATACAAACTTAGACAAGATACCCACAGGCTTCTGGACTAGGAGGGCCTAGGAAGCCAGCACCTCCTCTGGGGAAATCAAGCAGAAGGCTGCTAAGACAACTCCTGATGGACAGGGCATGGGACAAAGAGACTGGGTTGCTGACCTGGTCTCCTCGTGTCCCTGAGAGACACCGTCTAGGGATGCATGTGGCAAGAGTGAGGGGAAGCCAGGACCCTCCAGGGCGCGCTAACCGAACCCTGGAGAGCTGCTCAGAGCCGGAGACGGCCTATGTTCAGGCTCCGTCCAAGCCACAGATAGCAGGAGACTGGGAGTCGAGGGGACAGTGCCTGTGGAACCTAATGGTGGCAAGAAGGCCCCTCAGGCGTGGGCCACACAGCCATTCCAGTGCATTTGCTTTCTGTCTCTTCCGGACAGTGGCTTTGGGGCTATACTTGCTAGTTTTATAGCAACTTTGACAGGCACAGACTAGAGTCATTTGAGAGGAGGGAACCACAATTGAGAAAGTGCCTCCCTAAGATCCAGCTGTGAACAAGCCCATAGGGCATTTTCTTAATTAGTGATTGATGGGTTAGGGCCCCGCCCATTGTGGGTGGTACTATCCCTAGGCTGGTGGTCCTGGGTTCTATGAGAAAGCAGGCTGAGCAAGCCATGGGGAGCAAGCCAGTAAGCAGCACCCCTCCATGGCCTCTGGCTCCAGGATCCTGCCCTATTTGAGGTCCTGCCTGACTTCCTTCAATAGTGAACAGCGATACGGAATGTGTAAGCCAAATAAACCCCTTCTTTGCCAACTTGCTTTTGGCCGTGGTGTTTCATCACAGCAATAGTAACCCTGAGTAAGACAGGTGCCAAGCACACGATAGGATATGGGGGTGAGGCCCGCCCCATCCAGGCCCTCCCACAGGCCCATCTCAGCACTCACGGCTTCATCCTGGCCTTCTCCTCGCTGGGGTTGAAATTTGGAAGCTGCAGATCAAAAATCCTCTCCATGAGGAAGACGGCATAGGGCTGGAAGTCCAGCCGTGTACGCAGCTCCCACACCACTGTGTCATAGGAGTGTGGGTCTAGGAGGACAGTGACATACCTGCCCCCACCAGCACCTGTTGGAGGAGTGGGTGGACGGGAGCGATGGCAGCACTCTGCATGCAGGCAAGTGCTGTGGGCAAGCATTGGCCCAATAGGCACTGGGCAGCAGTGCCAGCCTGTAAGCTAGGGACTGTCACTCACCCATCTACTGGTGTAAAATTTAGACCGGGAGAAAGGACATTACCAAAATCTCCATGCTGAAAAGTAGCAGAGCTGAGCTGGGCGGTGGCACACACCTGTAGGCCCAGTAGTCAGGAGGCAGAGGCAGGTGGATCTCGTGAGTTCAAGGCCAGCCTGGTCTATAAAGGGAGTCCAAGACAGCTAAGACTAAACAGAGAAACCCTGTCTTTAATAAAAAAAAAAAGTGGCAGGATCCCAAGTTCAAGGGCTTACTGGATCAGAGGAAGCTCAAGGCTAACCCAGGTAATAGTTTATTTGTTGTTTTGTTTTGTTTTTCCGAGACAGGGTTTCTCTATGTAGCTCTGGCTGTCCTAGACTCACTTTGTAGACCAGGCTGGCCTCGAACTCACAGAGATCCACCTGCCTCTGGCTCCCAAGTGCTGGGATTAAAGGCGTGCACCACCACGCCCGGCCCTAACCCAGGTAATAGTAAGACTCTGTCTCCATAATGAAAAAGGAGAAGGGGGTGGGGCTATGAAAGTGAAAAGTGGTATGGCATTTGCCTACCATCCCTGAGGCCATAGGTTCAATCCCCAGTACCACAAAAAGGAAAAGGGTGAGAGGATGGATGTTCATTGCTGGGTAAACACCAGCAAACTAGCTGTAGACGAGTGGGTGGGTGGGTGGCTAAGTGAGCAGATGAGTAGGTGGATGGGTAAATACTGGTGGTGACTGTAAATAAGTTGGGCAGATGGATCGAGGCAGGAGATGTTAATGAATTAAAAATGGATGGATAAGGGGCTGGAGGGATGGCTCAGAGGCTAAGAGCATTGGCTGCTCTTCCAAAGGTCCCTGAGTTCAATTCCCAGCAGCCACATGGTGGCTTACAACCATCTATCATGAGATCTGGTGCCCTCTTCTGGTGTACATGCAGGCAAAACACTGTGTATATATGATAAATAAATAAATCTTTAAAAAATAAAATAAAAAATATGCTCGGCGTGGTGGCGCACACCTTTAATCCCAGCACTCGGGAGGCAGAGGCAGGTGGATCGCTGTGAGTTCGAGGCCAGCCTGGTCTACAAAGCGAGTCCAGGACAGCCAAGGCTACACAGAGAAACCTTGTCTCGAAAAACCAATAAATAAATAAATAAATAAATAAATAAAAATAAAAATAAAAATAAAAATGGATGGATAAATGGAAAATGGGGAGGAAAGAGGAATTAAAGAAAAGGAGGTGTTAGGCAGAGAGCGTCAGGAGGGCACAGAAGGACAGAATGATGAGTCTGTTGGATGCAAGGCTGCGTGTTAGAATGTTGGGGACACGGGTGACAAGATGCTAAGTAGATGAAAAACAGCCTGAAGAACGCACAGTGGAGGGCCAAGAGCCGGAAGCATATTCAAGAATAAGGGGCATTTGAGCAGAGCGGAAGAGATAGATGGATGATGGGTGAGTGTACAGGTGAACGTGTAGATGTAGGGGTGGGTGAATGTATGAGTGGATGGGTGGGTGGATGGATGGGTGGATGGATGGATGGGTGGATGGATGGATGGGTGGGTGGATGGATGGGTGGGTGGATGGATGGGTGGGTGGATGGGTGGATGGAAGGATGGGTGGGTGGATGGATGGATGGGTGGGTGGATGGATGGGTGGGTGGATGGGTGGATGGATGGATGGGTGGGTGGATGGATGGATGGGTGGGTGGATGGATGGGTGGGTGGATGGATGGGTGGGTGGGTGGATGGATGGATGGGTGGATGAGTGGATGGGTGGGTGGGTGGGTGGGTGGGTAGATGGATGGATGGGTGGGTGGATGGATGGGTGGGTGAGTGGGCGGATAAATGAATGGGTGGGTGGGTGCAGAAATACAGAAGTAGGTGTGTAGAGAATAGACCAGAGTCAGGTGCTGAAGGATAGATGGTGAGCTAAAAGTGGGAAGATGAATGGAGGGAAGTCAGTGGAAGTAGAATCTAGAGGTGGAAGCTAAGTGGGTGTTAGGTGAATGAGTGGAAGAATGCTGAGTGAATTTGATAGGTAGATAGAGGCTAGAGAGCAGTTAAGAGCTGCAGCTGTGCTTCCAGAGGAACTGAGTTCAGTTCTCAGCACCCACAGGGCAGCTCACAACAACCTATAACTCCAGCTCCAGGGGATCTAACACTTTCCTCTGGCCTCGGCAGGCACCTGCACAGATGTCTGTCTGTCTGTCTGTCTGTCTGTCTGTCTGTCTGTCTCTCTCTCTCTCTCTCTCTCTCTCTCTCTCACACACACACACACACACACACATTCAAATTAATGTTTAAAAAGACTAGATAGATAGACAGATAGGCAGGCAGACAGACAGACATATTGGGTGAGTATACAGAAAGACAGGTGGATAAATGGATGGGTGGAAGGGTGGTATTTAATCCTAATTGCCAATCTGACTCCTTTGAGAAGTACTTAGAATACTGATGTCCATCCCTGGGTGTGCCTGCACGGGCAGTTCTAGACATCCTTAGAGTACAGAGCTCTTCTGACGACTGGAACATGGCATGTACAGTTGGACAGACAGACGGACAGTCAGCCTCCCCTGGGTGGGTGACAGGTGGACAGGTCAGTATGTGGGTGGATGTTAAAGGGGTTGGTGGCCCCAGTGACAAGCAGGCCACTCGTTCGCCCCCCCTACACACACACACACACACACACACACCGTCTAGAGATACTCACAGTAAATACATCACCGTGCTTCTCCTTCATCCTGGTAAGGAAGCTGGCAGCATCTCTCCCAAAATCCAAGGCGTGGCCCAGCCAGGGGATGCTGCCCAGGTCCAAAGGAGGCTCACCAGGTCGCCTGCAGAAGCCACAGCATTATCACCGTGTGATAAAGCGAAGGAGGGGACAGAGAGTAGAGGCCATGGGGAAGCCAGAGTTGGCTGACAGAGGTGAGAGGGACCCGATGGCTTCTGAGAGAAAAGCTTTCCAACAAGAGAGAACGGCGAGAGCAAAGGCCCTGGGGTTGGTGCTATGGGCTAAAAGGACAGTATGGAAGCGGGTAAGGGTGGGCCAACAGAGTAGGGACAAGCAGGTGTAGGCAGAGCCAGGGAGGTTGTGGGTGAGACCCTAGGGTCATGTGGGTAGGAGAACTGTGGCTTTGTCTCTGAGTGAGGTGAGGTCCTGGGAGGGTCTACGCTGCAGATGGCTGGTGTTGAGGGAGGTGTTCAGATCCGTCAGCCTCTGGGTAGAGGGTGGACACAAAGGTGGGGATGGAGGCTGGGGGCCAGGCAGGGTCTAATGCAGAGGCGACTCCCTGTGACAGGAAGCTTCCAGAACCCAGCAGAAGGTCCCAGAGTTCTCTGAGCTAGTCTGGGCTCAGATCATTTCACATTCCCTCTCCTGCCCACAGGGAGAGAGTAGTGTCAAGGGCAGGGTAGCGGGACACAGCCTTCATCACTGTCTCACTCCCCTTAATGGCTCCAAACTTGAGTGCCCTCCGTGGCTGGAGCCAGGCCATGCCCTGGGGTTGGGGGGGGGGGAAGCCAAGAATGCAGGCTGCTTTAGCCTCCCACAAAGGTTATGTCTCTATTGTCCAGAGTCGGCATTCCCTGGGGAAAGGTGCTTGCAGATCCTGGAGAAAGGCAGGATCCTATCACAACCCATGGTGGATGCACTCCGTGTGTGTGTGTGTGTGTGTGTGTGTGTGTGTGTGTGTGTGTGTGTGTGTGTACATGTGTGTGTGTACATGTGTGAGGCCTGGAGAGCCCAGAAGAGTGTATCAGATTCCCTGGAACTGGAATTACAGGCAGTTGTGAACGGCCCAACATGGGTCCCGGGAGCCAAACCAGATCCTCTACAAGAGCAGCAAATACCGTAACAGGGTAACAGGGGATGAGAGAAGGCTGGGCTAAGTACGTCAAAGAGAAAGCCAGCTCCATCCCCAGCAGAGGCCCAAGTGGAGAATATATAGATGGCACGTAGGACAGTAGAGCTGACCCTGAAGACCAAGAGGGCCTGAAGGTCAAGGACAGTCTGCCTTCTATGCCAAATGCAATGAGGATCCATCCCATGGACGGGCTGAAGTGTGAGTCTCTCGGTGATGCGACTGGTTCTATATAGAACAGCAACGGAGAGAGGCAAAAGGAAAGATGCAGGGGTCAGGAGAGCCCAGTCCAAGAGGGGAGGCCTGGCGTCAGAGTGAGGGGCTTTGGTTCACATCCAGCAATTCAGCAGCACAGACTTTCCCCTACCCTCCTCCCTTCTCTCCTCCATCTGCCTGTGCCTAGCCTCCCTAGAGAGTGTGCCAGGGTGTGCAGGACAGGATGGCCAGGGCTGGGGAAGACCGAAGCAGGCTTAAAGATGATGCCGGGAGACATAGGAAGTGCCGCGCCCTCCAGCCTGCTAATAACACACACACACACACACACACACACACACACACACACACACACACACCGGACTGCTTCTGGAGCAGCCTATCTAGGCTCAAAGGAGACCAACAAAGCCAGCATGTCTCCAGTGCCAGTGGCTTCCAGGGACTGCCAGGGACCTTCTTCCTCCCTAATCCCTTTGAAGCCCTGGGCTAGAAGGCTCTTCTGGCCTGCAAAGGGACAGCCCACTAGCCGGTGTGCACCTGCCCTCACCAGCCCGAGTCTCGGATGGAGACCCAGAGCCATGGTTTGCACAAGGGAAGCCGGAAGGCCTGTTCCCACCCAAACTTGCATGCCGTACTTCCCGGCTTGAGACCGCGGCTGCACTTCTTGCCAGCTTGTGACTTGGCTGCTGTTTCCTGGTCTATAAAATGGACAGAGCTACAGTATGAACACGGTCAGTCTAATGAATCTAATGAGAGCTACTGACACCAGGCAGTCAGGAACAACCAGGAGAAGGACCCAGAAGTCTCCACGGCTCCACTGGAATTACCACCCGTACCATTGGTCAGCATCACCTTGCTGGGTAGTAGCAGCTGGTGTCGGTGGTTCCTCCCACGCCCCCACCCCAACCCCACCCCCACCCCGGAGGATCAGCTCTTCCCACAGGCCCATTTTATAGAGGAGAAAACTGAGGCATGGAGAGACTGAAGCTCTTGCCTGGAGGTTCCCTGAGGGAGTGCTGGCTTTCTATCCAGAACCGTTATGATCACCCTCAGTGAGCATTTGTACCCCCCACTTTACAGAGTCACAGAGTGATGTGGGCAGCCTGTCCGTCTGTAGGACCTGTGATTGTTCTCGGGCCACCTTGGAGGAGGGGGAGGGCTTCCTCCTCCAGGCTTTACCCTCTGGGAGTGATGGTGCAATGAATCAGGCGTTATTTCTGTCCATGCCCTTCTTCCCACAGAGGAACCCAAGAAGGCAGACAAAGACAGGAAGCTGGAGCCTGGACGCCTGGGCCCCTCGGGCTGCTGGCGGCTCCCCTGCACTGGACCCCAAGCCAATCCGGGCCCAGGCCACATTCCAGGATGAGTCAGCCTGTGGACAGCAGCGGGAGGTGTGGGGGGGGGGTTGGGGGAGGGGACGGGGGTTTAAGGAGGCTCTATTTCAGAGCCTGCGGTCTCCCAAGGCTAATTGACACTTTCACTCTTTTGAGGCACTGCCAGGCCAGGAGTTGGGGAGGGAAGCACTGAGGTTTGCTCCTCCCATCCTGGGTTCCACATAGCAAGATGTCCTTGGGACTCTCTCCCAGAATGTTGACTCCCGCCAGGTAGGGGCCTTTAGACTCTAATGGGTCCTCACTCACAGACCCAGGGCCAGCTCTGCACAGTCTTCATGAACCAGGGGAGGGAGTCTGCAGTGATTGTCGCAGCCTCTAAGGTAACCCTGGCTTGATGATGACATCCTCATCGGATGCATATATTCCAAGAGAACAGAAGACCCAGTGGCCTCTCAGACTCTGGAAACTGTGCCTGGAACAAAGTAGGTGCATAAAGAATATACATCACATGAGTAAACTGTGCACACAGTCAGACCCAGAGAGCAGACCTGCCTCCCAGAGTTGCTGAGAGGCCCGAGAGGTCAAGGCAGGTAAAGCGCCTGGCAGTCTGAGTTCTAGAATGCCCAGCTCAGAGGCTGGCCCGCTGGCTGTGCAACACTGGTAGGCTGCCCAACCTTTCTGTGCAAAGCTCAGTTCAGAGCAGAGCAAGCGCCCTGGGAGAATTTTCTGGGAAACGGAGCAGGGCTCAGTTTTCCTCTGCTGGGGATGGAGCTGGCTTTCTCTTTGACGTACTCAGCCCAGCCTTCCTCCAGAAGGCACCCACGGGCCTCTGGGGACTCCTACTTGCCACTAACACAGGCTCCCCTGAAACTAGTTCCCCCTTCACTGCCTGCTAGAAAAAGCAGAGGGCAGCTGAGTGGCTCTGGCTCAGTAGGTAGAATGCTTGCCAAACACACACTAAGACCTGGATTCATCCTTAGCAGGAATAAACTGGGCGTGGTTGTAAACCCCAGGACCCCAGCACACAGGAGGAAGGGCAGAGGATGGGAAGTGCAAGGTCATGCTCGAGGCTAGCCCGAGAAACTCGAGACTGTCTCAGGATAAGAAAAGAAAAAGAGGGTTTTCAGTTCATCAGCGTCTACAAAGAAGCCAGACATCTGCTTTTTGAACTGCAGGCTCAGTGAGAGACTGTCTCAAAAAAATGAGGTAGAGAGCCGTTGAGGACAAAACTCTGTATTGACGTCTGGCCTCCTCCGCACCACAGGAGCACCGCCCACACACAAGCTTGTGAGCAGACAAGAAGAGGCCAGCAGGCCGGGCCGCCATGCCTGGCAACCTAAATTCAATGCCCGGAACCCATGAGTGGAAGGTGAGAACGGACTCCCGCCAAGTTGCCCGCTGACCTCCACACACGTGCCACAGCCCGTGCAAGCACACACAAACATCAATAAATAAGTGTAAATAAACACTTAGCGAAACAGCTGCAGCAGTGCACAGCCTTCTTGCTGCAGTAGGATGAAGGCTAGAGCACCAAAGTCCGGGAAAGTGTGGTGTGCTCTCCCATCTCCATGAGAAACCAGAAGACTGGGGGTGTGTGTATATGAAGCCATCCCCAACCCCTATTCCATTCACGTGCCCCCTCCCCCATCTCCTCCCAAACACTGACGTTGGACCATTTGGTGACCTCTGTTTCATGCTTGTGAAAACGACAGACATCCCATTTCTGCCTAGAAATCTTGCCTCCGCCCAGCCCAGGCCACACCTACCTCAGTGCCACCGAGGATCGTGCCCCCTGATCCCTCAGCCAAGGACCCCACCCATGAAAGCTCTCTCAATGTTCCCCGAAACAACCAGCCACCCAAAGAAGAGACACAACCAGCTAGGTAAGTGGCTAGAGACTGAGTACGCACTTCTGCAAGCTACCTCAGAGTACCAATGGGGAAACTGAGGCCCAGAAAGCAAAACAGCACGTTGCTGGTGACCACTTGACAAGTGACTAGACTCAGTGGGCCCACACAGGAGATTCCTAACTCCACCTTCCTGCCCTCCGTGCTATCCCGGGAGAAAAAAGTCACAGACGCTAAGCAAGGCTTTCACAAATTCTTGTCAGGGTTACAGAAATCTGAACCTGGCTGGAAGAGTGCACGTCGGTAAGAATTCCTTTTCTACTCGGATGTTATCATGGAGTTGAGACTCTTCCTTTTTGATACATGTTCTGGAATATCTAGGAGTAAAACATCATGACATCTGTAATATTTTGAACAAACTGTGGAGTGAAAGAGGGGGTTCTTAGATCATTCTTCATAGCATACTTGAGTCCTGTTTGTACAAAGTCTACAATGTTTAACTCGGTGTGGAGATCAGGAGAGCCACTGGGGTCAGGAGAGACCCCCAGTTCACGTGTGCTGCCTTTCCTCCCACGACCCATGCACTGGGACTTGTAGGTCCGGGGCAGGGGAGGGAGTGGCCCTCAGTCCTGATGGCTGGACCTCACTCCTGCTCTGATCAGCTCTTCTCGGTTCCACGGTATCCTGGCCCCACAAGGAGACCCACATCTGGTAGAAGAGAACCCAGTTCAGTTCTGCTGTCTTCCCTATGGCCGGTCTTTGCTTATTTACCCTTGAAAGGACATCACAGAACACGCGAGGACATAACTCAGGGAAGAGAAGTGGTTTGCGTTGTCTGTTGTCACTGCTGATGGGAGCCCCAGACATAGGGCACTGTGACAAGCACAAAACCAACACCTCGCTAAATGGCTGTAATTGTGACCTGCTTCCTTAACACTGTGAGGTGAGCCTCTTTTTCTGAAATCTAAGTCCTTATTTAAAAACGAAATTAAAATGTTTTTGTAAACACTGGAGGTCAGACACAGTCGCAGGCCCACTGCCATAGTCTAGTTTTTGCTGGGACAAGCGGGAATCTGGGAAATTGTAGGGTTGATACGATTGTGCGCTCTTTTGAGCCTCAGCTGTAAGACGGAGGTGGTGTGGGGTGGGGGTGGGGGGGTATAGAAGTCACCCCAGGTTTGCTCAGGAGAAAGGAATGGAGCAGGGTGGAGGAAATACAGCCTTGCGCATTTCCACCCAAACTTTGGGTCCCGCCTACGCACACGTCTTCCAACACTGGCCTATCTTTTCCTTCCTTGGAACTGTTTGGTTCAGAGCTGTGGCTCTTGTTGTCTGGGATTTTTGAGTGGTCAGATCAGCGAACGGAAAATGCCTGTGCACCAGAGTTTCACCCAGGACTAAAACCTGAGCAAGTTATGCGGTCTCTCTGAGCCTCTGTCTTCCTCTACAAAAGAGGATGACCAAAGCCGGAGAGAGAGCTCAGGGCTTAAGAGCACTGGTTGCTCTTTCAGAGGACCTGTTCCATTCCCCGAACCCACACTGAATGGCTCACGGCCATCTGTAACTCCACTTCCAGGGGATTTGATGCTGTTTTCTGGGCACAGGATGCATGTGGGTTTCAGACATACATTCAGGCAAAAACAAAACAAAACAAAAAAACCCCACACAAAACAAAAGCTCATACATTAAAATAAATAAATAAATAAATAAAATAAAATAAAACAAACAGGAGTCACCAGAGTGCCCTTGGCAGGTAAGGAAGATCCTACTGTCACTCACACACACAGTGGCCAGGATCTCCCATGCCCATGACTCCTCAAGCCTTCTCAAGTACCTTCCTGGGTGCCTACGTGGGAAACGTTTCTGATTTAGGTTTCTATAAAACATTGGCTGGCGCCTGGGGTGGGGCATGTGGCATGTGGCATGTGGCACAAGCCTTTAATCCCAGCACTGGGGAGGCAGCGGCAGGTGGTGTACAGGACAGCTAAGGCTACACAGAGAAACTGTTAGGACTCTCCTTGAGTCCACCTGCCTGTGATGTCATTGCCTACCTGCCACGGGGGGTGGGGGTGGCGGGGACGGGCGTGGCCCTGGCCGGGGCCATAGAGAAGAACAGACCTTCCACCAGGTCCCTTTCTCTTCTTACTCTTCCTGTCCCTGTCCCTGTCTCTCTCTCTCTCTGTCTCTCTCTCTCTGTGTCTCTGTCTCTGTCTCTCTCTCTCTCCCCGGGGTACCCCTCCCCCCTTTTCTTTCTCTCCCCATGCTCATTTAATAAACTCCCCTACAACATAATATCTGGCATCATTATCTTATTCTCATATATAAAAGAAACCTTGTCTCAGAAATGGGGGAAAGGGTGGCTAGCCCACAAAGGGCCAATATTTCATACACAGCCCCCCCCATAAATTTTTTATGAAAATCTTTTCATCTCCCCCACCTGGTGAGACAGCATCAATCCCAGAACTTGGTGACCTGCCTCTGACCCCATCCCGCCTTTCCTTCCCTTCCCTCACACTGACTCTTTTAAAACGACACAACTGAAAAAGACCAAGGGGTTGGACCGCAGCCACTGGAGAAAAGACACAGTCACAACTTGCCTTAGAATAAACACTAAGTGGCCTTCCTGCCCTGGCATGCTTGCTGGCCCGGTTTGGGTCACGGCACACATTTTTTACACAAATAAATGTCCTTGCCTTTCATGTTGGTATGTTTCTTTGTGTGACCGGCAAGATTATTCTCTTCCAGTTTTGAGGCTCATTCCAGATTTAAATCCACCTAGGAGAGTGTTTAGATCCTTTCTCTTGTTGGAGACACATCCCATGGCCTGTTGCCGGGGCCACACAGTCTTGGGCACCTGACACTCCTTCAGATCAGTAACAATTCCAGAATGAGACGTCTCTGAGCATTTCAGTGAGGGGCCCAGGAGAGCATTACAGTGAGTCGGGGGACTCAGCATTTAGATACAAGAAACTTCCTTAGAAATGAGGGGTGAGCTTTAAGGATTGGAATGTAAAATAGTGAGGCTAAATAAGTAAATAAATAAAATAAGAAAGGAAAGGAGTAGGTCCCCCAGATGGTACCCCCACCAGTCACTATACCCCTCCTTGCTCCACCAAAGGAGAGGCGGGGCAGCTCTAGAGACCTCCAAAACCTAAGTGTAATTATTCTGCCCCACCCCCACCCTGGGGTGTGGGAGTCTCCCTTCTTTCCTTTTCCAGTCAGTTCTCCCTCAGAGAACCCGGGAGACTTCAGATCGGGTTTGAGGGAAAGGAGAAGAGACACCCACTGAGTGTGGTTAGACCCCACACTGTCTCAGCACCACACAAGGCTACTAATTTTTTAAATCAGGAGTAACAATTTCAACAAGTTAGTTTCCCAGGGGCTTAAATTCCTGCCAATGCTGGCGCAGCTCTGTGACTAGGAGTAATTGCTGCTCTTTCAAAGGACCCAGGTTCAGCTGGGCAACGTAACACACATCTTTAATCCCAGTACTGGGGAGGTGGAGGCAGGCAGATCACTGTGAGTTTGAGGCCGGCCTGGTTTATAAAAAGAGTTCCAGTACAGCCAAGGCTACACAGAGAAACCCCCATCTCAGGGAAGAAGAAGAAGAAAAAAAAAAGGACCCAGGTTCAATTCCCAGCCCCCACATGATGGCTCCCAACCACCTGTAATTCCAGCTTCAAGTGATCTGATGCCCTCTTCTAGGGTTGGCAGGCACCAGGCACACACACATGGTATAGAGACATACATGTAGGGAAAACACACATACATATAAAATAAAAATTAAAAACAAAAAAAAACCTTTGCCAGTATGAAGAGGGCCACAGAGCAGTCTCAAGCCATGCCATGCTCAAGAGGGACAGAGTGACACCAAGGTCCCTTTTTCCTGCCCAGTTTCTCCATGGGCTTCCAAAGCAATGGCGCCCCCTACAGGCACTGGGCGCACCTCCCAGTTCGTTCCATTCCCTACAAGGACTCGCAGCCCAGCAACGGCCTAGCAGGTAGCTAGAAGCCCAGGGGACTTCAAAACAACATTCAGATGCCATCGTTGGACTCTCAAACCTGTGGTAAGACACAGGGGACTCCCCGCCTTGGGTTGGGACCACCGAATTCCTTCCTCTGTTTCTTAATTGGGTAGTCTGGGCCTCCACACCTGCCGGTGGCTTCCCCAGTTCTACCCTAATGCTAATCTGACTCAGATGCTCGTTTGCGAGAGTGAGAAGACAGTCCACACTCAGCCTATGAAATGCACGGACCCCACGAGAACATGTGTCCCGGGGAAGTGGGCCCACTTCATCACAGAGCTGAGCTCATGGTAGACAAAACGTAACCATGAGGTCGGCTGCCATCTTGTCTGGTGACCTCATCAAGGTGGAGGCAACAGTGTGACTTGCTTGCCATCTTGACCAGTGACAACATCAAGATGGTGAGGGCCATGAACCAATCAAGATGGCAGCACCCCTAGAATTTCCTGGGACGACCGAGTCCTCAGAGGATCACTGCACCCCTAGAATTTCCCACACCTCAGGCAGTCAGTCCCAGGTCCCAGTCCTTTTCTGGTGTTGGTTCTTCGTCTAATGGGGCCGTGGAAGTGGGGGGTTCCAGAGGTGATGCCAGCACCTGCTTGACTGCCAGTGAGAAGAAGGTCAACACTTTTTTGTTGTTGCTGTTTGGAACCCACAGAGATCTGACTGCCTCTGCCTCCCACGAGCTGGGACCACAAGCCTGTACCACAACACCCCACTAGGTCAGCACATTTTTATATCAAAATAAGGAAGTTATTCCAGTCCACCAAGGTGGATTTTTTCTTTTTGAATGTTTGACATACTGTTTTATATGATGTTTTTACTGGTTTGGGGGCGGGACTTAGAGTTTTCTCAGCCACGTGCTTCCAGCCTTAGGCAAACATCACTCGGCTATGACAGAGGTGGCCAGAGCTGGGAGGCTCATGCGCATTGACAGAGGCACAGAGCTGTGTCTTAGAAGAGTACAGGAGGTTGGAACAAAAAGTTAGATGATCAGGTACTAGTCAAGCTGTGGGTAGCCTGGTTTGGGTCGTGGTGCACCTTTTTGGAAAATAAATGACCTGGATAGGTTCCCCTCCCCCCCCCCCCCCCGCTTTGTTCCTTTGCTTCTTTATGCAACACTAAGATCTTCTTTTCTAACACCCAGAGGTATAAAAATTTCATCCCAAGCTGGGCATGGTGGCGCACGCCTTTAATCCCAGCACTTGGGGAGGCAGAGGCAGGAGGATCGCTGTGAATTCAAGGCCAGCCTGGTCTACAAAGTGAGTCCAGGACAGTCAAGGCTAACACAGAGAAACCCTGTCTCAGAAAAGAAAAAAAAACTATGAAAAATAAATTTCATCACAAGATAAAGAAGCTCTCAGATCGTCAGCCCACAAGAATCAGGCCAAACCGCACTGCTTGGGGGGTGGGGGTGGGGTATCTTCCTCCTTTCCAGACACTCCATATCCTCATCACTATCGTCACTGTCATCATTGTCGTCATATCATCATCATCATCATCATCATCACTTTAAACACTGTGAACTGGGACAGAGGACACTAAGTTGCTCCTTCCCTAAATGGGACCTTCCCTTCTGGAAGAATAGCCAGAGCCCAGATGTCCTGCCTCACAGAATCCATCTGCTTCTTAGCTGTCACACCTGCCCCAGGTCATAGCACACAGGTCACAGACCCCCAGCAGGCAAAGCAAAGTGCTATATGCAAAACACAGAAAGCTGCAGAAGACGGGCAGCAAGATGATTCAGTGGGTAGAGGTGTTTGCCACCAAGTCTAACGACCTGAGCTGGAGCCTCAGGACCCATGTGGTAAGAGAACTGATGACTGCAAGCTGTCCTCTGACCTCCACATATGTGTCACGGTACCCACACATCCACACACACGCACTGAGGTAAATAAATATAATGTGCTTAAAAATAAAAAGGTCTCACGGCAACCAGAGAGCCTATGGGCAAAAACATGAGCAGGATAAAGAATCCCACAAGGGCCTGCCCAGAAGCATGGACAGATGTCACATCCAGTATCTGGAGTGAGAAAGGAAACTCTGGAAGCCGAACAGTCCCATCTGGTGCAGAGAGAGAGCCCACAGCTCAGGACACCCAGCTGTTCCTTGCAGGAACGGCTTTTGAATTTTCCTTGGGGCAGATAAGCAAATACATAGCTTTAACTCCCTCCACCCTCCCTGGAAAAGTGCCTGGAGTGAGGCGACTGTTGGAAAACTCAACTCACTCGTTGTTTAAAAACTAAAGTTCTCGGTGTTTCTGGGGGTTTCAGGTGCTCTAACATAAACACACACACCAGGGCTGCCCTGTGTTGCCGGAGCTGCAGTCTGTGTAGGAGAGCAATGCTTAAAACATCTGGGGATGTGGGGTGGGACAGCTCCAGGCTCTGGAAGCCAGCAAGAAGACAGCTGCACTTCCAGAGTCTGAAACCCAGCTACCAGCCATGGACCAGGGGTGGCTTTTAAATGAAACAAACGTCCCACAAGAACAGAGGATGAGAGCTTCTGGGGAAGTCTGATACTAATTGCCACTGCTCTGTAACTCTCAAACTGGGCTCAAGTAGTGTGTATGTGTCTGGGGGTGGAGGTGGGCTTTGTGTGTGTGTGTGTGTGTGTGTGTGTGTGTGTGTGTGTGTGTGTGTGTGTAAATCTGGCAAGTTCCGCTCAAACTAAGAACAGGAAAGGCCTGGGGAAAGGGGAAGGAGAGTTGGGGTAAGAGGGTATTTGTTTGGTTTAAGTCAAATGTATTCTGGTTCTGTGCAATTCAGATTAATTTTTAAATGCCTTAAACAAAGGCCTGCCAGCTGAACTCCGCGGGATGAAGAAAAGTTTTTAGTTTTTCTCCTAAACAGCAGCGTCTACACGGACATTATACTTTTGAAGGACCAGAGATCTGGTTTGACTCTATAAAGTCTGTGGGACTGGTGAGCCTCAGTTTCTCAGCTGGCAGGTATGTCCTGTATCCCATATGGGGCCTTCATTCATGAATGGGAATCCCTCAAGATCAGTGTGTCCCTAGATGGGCCACAAGTCCAGTCCCCAGTCTCAGCACCTCCACCCGGGATCAAGCCACGGCAAATCTAAGAACCTAGGGCACGAAACACCGTGGAGGCTTGCAGAACGGGTAATACCAACTCTGTCCCCGTCCCAAACCTCAGACCCTCAGCTTCACCTGGCGTCCCTTCCCGACCCTGGCGGGTCCTGGAGACACTCACCGCGAGCGCCGGCGGCTCAGCAGCAGCAGCAACACCAATAGTACGGCTAGGAGGCCGAGCAGAGCAGCCCAAGACATGGCTAGAGAGTGCGCGGCTGCAGGGTGGCAACAGGTCACGGCCACCAACACGGGACAGCAGGATCCGCAGCCCGGCCAGTCCCAAAGGCTCTTGCTCCAGGGGTCTGGCTAGAAAACGTGGGATGGAGAGGGAGGAGCGGGAAAGGAGGGGTGGCCGGGCTGCGGCACAGGGGAGGAGAGGGGATTGGGGAGGCGGGCCCCTGGTGGTGATGGGAAGGGGTCGAGAGGAGGAGACTGGACCAGAGCAGACCAGGAGAGCCTTCCCGCCACATTCCTGCAAAAGCATGGTTCCCAGCCCATCCCCCCGCCCGCCTTGACCTGCGTTTCCGTCCTTGTGGTCTGAGCTGTGGAACTGTTCACGGCAGGAACTAAGACCACTCAGGACTGCCCACAGTCCTGACTGCGGTGAGAATCGCCGCAGGGCCGCAGGATACTTTCTGTAGTCACTTTACGTTAAGGAGTTAGCCTCGGGCCTGCTTTGCACGCTCCACTTACTCTCTGAGAGGGCTTGGCTCTAGACTTAGGGTAGAGCAGAGTATCTGTCCAGGACCAGTGGTCAGAGATGTACTTACCTGAAAGGAGCTGATGTGTCTGTCAAGGAAGGGAGATTGCAGACTTTCCCCCAGGGGTTAGGGAAGCCAGGCAGAGCTCCTAACATCCCCCAAGTTGTTACCCCAACTAGCCTTCTGGCTTCTCAATTTCTGTTGTCAAGCCTCCCCATGGTGTCAGAAAGATCCTACCAGAACTGAGCCTGCTTACCAGACCCATAATCCCAACACTTGGAAGAAGGCAGAGGCAGGAAGATCAGGAGTTCAAGGCCGCCTTTGCCAACATAGTGAGTTGGAAGCCAGTCTGAACTTCATAAAACCAGGACACACACACACACACACACACACACACACACACACACACACACACACTACCAGAACCTTCCTGTACCTGCCCAGAGCCTACCACGACTCCTTGTCACTCAGAACACAACCACATCCCCACACGCTCCCCCAGGAGCATGCATATCTGCTGAACCCACCCTCACCACTAGACACAGTCCTCTGCTCTGGTCACATTGTAGACACAGTCCTCTGCTCTGGTCACACTGGCATCCTTGTCCCTGCCCCCAGAGAGCCAAGCTTGGTACCTGACACTCAAGTCCAAAGTCTTTGTGTTCTTCGGTCTCGCTGTATTCCAAAAGAAACCAGGAAAAAGACTGGCAAAGGAGAATGGATTTGTGGCCGTTCTCCCCCGCCATGGCTATGGCAGTCTTGACGCTTATAGAGGCATGAGACAAAGACCACCAGGAGGTAACATAGATGGGTGGATTCAGGTGTGGGAGTTTTGTCAGTCTTTCCCTGGAGGTGACTCCATCACCCGGGCTCTCAGCATGGGGTTCACAGATCGAGCTGACAGACCCCACTAACACTTTGTTCCTCAGTCTCGACGAGTGTGAGATGCCACGCCACCCATTAGGCTGGTGTGAACATTCCTGAGCTATGCCCCAGGCAGAAAGAACTGCCAAGAGCCAAATACTGCGAGGAAGCAGGCAGCGTGGCAAGCGGGAAGGGTGCTTGCTTCTGCCCGAGTTCCCAGCTGCAGCTACACTGGGAAACTGCTCTCTGCTGTTGCTGTCTCTGTGGTCCAGGCTCATTTGGCCTCTCGCCCTGCATCGTTTTGGTTTTTAGTTTTCTCTTTTGCCTTGGTGCAATTCCTGAACACATTGCTGCTTAAGGGCCCCTCGTCGCAAGGTCCTTTCACATGGTCTGATCTGATACTACAAGGAGGACAGAGTGGCAGGCACGGCCAGTGGCATGCCTGAAGCCACCTACTTTCTTGACCAAATTAAGCATCTGAGAGGTCTAGAGGATCTAGTAGATCTTAGGCTGTTTACCTACAGTCTATTCTTTTTTTTTTTTTTTTCCCAAGACAGGGTTTCTCTGTGCAGCCTTGACTATTCTGGACTCGCTTTGTAGACCAGACTAGCCTTAAATTCACAGTGATCCACCTGCCTCTGCCTCCCAAGTGCTGGGATTAAAGGCATGCGCCACCACCACCCGGCTAATCTATTCTTTTTAAAAGATTTGTTTATTTATTATGTATATAGTGTCCTGCCTGATGTATGCTAGAAGAGAGTATCAGGGGGCTGGAGAGATGGCTCAGAGGCTCAGAGCACTGACTGCTCTTCCAGAGGTCCTGAGTTCAACTCCCAGCAACCACATGGTGGCTCACAACCATCTATAACATGATCTGATGCTGTCTTCTGTCCTGCAGTTGTACATGCAGGCAGAACACTGTATGCATAATAAAAAATAAAATAAAATAATTTTTAATTTAAAAAAGAGACTATCAGATCTCATAGATGGTTGTGAGCCACCGCGTGGTTGCTGGGAATTGAACTCAGGACCTTTGGAAGAGCAGCCAGTACTCTTAACTCTGAGCCATCTCTCCAGCGCCCTGCAATCTATTCTTAATTTTTAGAAATGTGCGTATGTGTCTGTGTACAGGTAGGTGCACACGAGTGCAGTGCCTTTGGTGGCCAAGAGAGGGCGCTAGACCCACAGGAGCTGGGGTAACAGGTGGTTGCGCAGCACCTTGCGTGGGTGCTGGGAAATGAACTTGGGTCCTCTACAAGAGCAGCGTGACCCTGACCCCTGAGCCAACCTAAATTCTTATATTTTGAAGAACATCAAGTCTCAGGGGGAAAGAACCCCTTTCCATTTCTGCACTTCCGCACCTGGCCGGAGCTCTGTCCCCGGGTCCACGCCAGGGTCCTCTTCTTCGACAAGTTGTCCAGTAGAAGCTCCTCCGTACTCTTCCTCTTTGAGGTCACCTCTAAGTTGGGCTTCCAGCAAGGAGCAATTCAACAGGCCAAGTTTCTGATCCAGATTCATCTCTGCAGTTGGGATAAAACACTCCGACACAAAGCCACCGGGGGAGAAGCAAGCGTATTTCCATTTCCTCTTCCACTTCCAGGATGCGTCCATCGTAGTGGGGAAGTGAAGACAGGACCGTGGAACAGCTGGTCACAGCACATCCACGCTCTTTTGAACATAAAATTCTGTTATTTGGGCCATTAAGTTGGCTGGGCTGCCGAGGGCACTTGTGGCTGAGTCTGGTACCCTGAATTCAACCCCCAGAACCCCCCTTTGGTGAAAAAGAAAAGCGACAGTGTCAAGTTGTCCTCTGACTTACCCATGAGTGCTGGGGCACATGTGCACCAGCCCACACACCCCACTGCACTAACAATCAATAAAATACAAAAATTTTTTAAAAAGTGACTTCTGGTCTTATGTACCAATAACAATCGCAAAACTCTTGAATTTCACTTCACAGCTAAACTTGGCAAGTGCCCTCTTGGTAGCTTTGCAGATATTACTTTACTAGTTAACATGTGTGTAAGCTCACATCCTTACTCCAGACAGTCTGGCACAGGAACAGTCTAATGGGGTTTTTTGTTTGGGTTTTTTTGTCTCTGAATTTTGTGGGTGTGGGTGGATGGGAGTGTGTGGGTGCCTATGTGTGTATGTGTGTTTAGATGCACATAAGAGGCTAAAGTTGAAGCTCACCTCCACATGTTATATGAGTATACATGTGTGAGAAAGTATGTGGATTTTGCACTGAAGTGCAGTACCCATAATGGCCAGAAGAGAGTGCTAGATCTCCTGGGGGTATTACAGGCGGTTGCAAGCCACCCAAGGTAGGTCCTAGAACCCAACTTCTCTGCAAAAGCAGAACACACTCTCAACCACTAAATCATCTCTTGACTTCTTGGCTTACACACTTACAAATGCATACACACACACACACACACACACACACACACACACACACACAATAATCTTTTAAGCTGAGTATAAGGCTCTTTTTAAAATTTATATATTTAAGCTGGGTGTGGTGGCATACGCCTTTAATCCCAGCCCTCGGGAGGCAGAGGCAGGCAGATCACTGTGAGTTCAAAGCCAGCCTGGTCTACAAAGCAAGTCCAGGACAACCAAGGATACACAGAGAAACCCTGTCTCAAAAAACCAAAAAGAAAAAAAATGCCGATGAACATCAGTTAGATGGATTTTGCTGTCATCTCCACAATTATGAATCAAGCTATTTATACATCTCAGCACACTCATGTGCAGCAACCTCAATATATCAAGAAAATCTCATAAGGCAATTACATTTGGATTTCCCCCAATGTATTTCAAATAATGTATTTTGATTAGCATAAAATAGTTTATAACCTCTCTGTGCATGTGTGTGTGTGTGTCCCTTGACTACTTAGTAAGAAAATAAATGTAAATTTAATTTCTTTTTCAGAATCTAGTTTAGAAAAAAATTCTTTTTAAATTTTTTATTATATTACTTTTTTACATATACATTGATATTATTACTCTTAAATAAAATAAACTACAGGCAGCAAGAAGAACCACAAAACAATCAGAAATTATATAAATGTTACATAGAAAAAGTTTTTAATCAATATCTTTATAGCCAATAAAAAATTAACTTATAACTTTTATCTTGTGGTGATATAGCTCAGCTGGTAAAGGAGCTTGCTGCTACGTCTAACTTCCGGAGTTCACTCCCTGGAGCACACATGGTAGAAGCAGAGAACTGACTCCCACAAGTTGTCCTCTGACCTTTTCATGTGCTCAGTAGCATGTGAGTCCCCCAATATAAAATAAGTGGTCTTAAAATGGTATTCAAACTTATATGCAAATAGACAGGTTTGCTGGAGATATTTGCTTTCTGGATCTTCATCCAACAACACTGGTACCCCAAAACTAAAAAACATTACCACCCACACCTCAGACAGCTGATGCAGGGAGGTGGTAAGGATTTCAACTGTTTCCCCTTCTCAAATGTGGAAATAAAGATTAAAACATAATCTGAGCCAGGTGTAGCAGTGCACACCTTTAATTCCAACGCTTGGGAGGCAGAAGCAGGTAGATCTCTGAGTTTAAGGCCAGCCTGGTCTACATAAAGAGCTCCAGGACTCTGTCTCAAAAAAACAAAACAAAACAAAACAAAAAGCAAACAGAGAAACCCTGTCTTGAAGAACAAACATAGAAAAACTCTGTCTTTTATCTTGTAGTGGTACGGCTCACCACAAAACAAAACAAAACACTAAAATTAGGCTAACGAACTGAGTAAATGACTCACAATCTGGACAGACAAACTGGAAGAGCAAACTGAGAGACCCAGGGTCCAGGCAGGCAGGCTGCTGTGCTCAGGAGCGCCAGATCAGTCCACAGATGTTCCAGCAGACCAGCCAGACCTCTTTAAAAACAAACAAACAAACAAACAAACAAATAAAAACCCAAGGTGCCTTGTCACACGGATGTTAAACTTAATTTTATAAAACTGTGTCTCTCAGTTTCTCTCTTAACCTGAATACCACTCAAATAATTTAAGACTCTATTATATTTGTTTTATAAGCTCCACAACACAATAAATGAGCGGTTATTACTCTAGTCTTAACCCTCTAAGCCAATCTGGATTTCTCTTTGCCCAAATCCCCCAGATGCTTGGATTTTGTGTCTCCTGGACCTCGGCCCATGGCCATACTTTCTCCTCTAACTCCTCCTCCCCTGGCTGGCAGGAAGTCCAGCCCCATTTTCTACCCAGCTCAGCAACTGGCAGTTAGCTGCTTTATTAGCATATCAAAGGACAGGAGATTCTCAGAACAAGGACTACAACCAGATTATGGGGAATACAGAAATTGGCATTTGAATTATACAATAACCTTATGCCTACATCTCCCCCTTTTAATTTAATAAAAGACTCTTTCTCTTATAATAACAAATGATATATAATAATAATAATAATAATAATAATAATAATAATAATAATAATAATAATGAAAATTACTAGGTAAGATTTACATTTGTGTTTCTGGCACCATTGAATAAGGTATTCTACAATTTATCAATTTTCATCATCCTAAACAATTTGTTTAGCTGTGAGACCGTAACAATGCAGTCTTTAACCCCATCAGAGACTTCAGAAGGAATAAATGTTATCAAAATATGCAGGAGGTACAGGTAAGCAGCTTCCAAAAGTATAGAAATGACAGAGATATTTGGCTGCCTGGACAGTGCCCTAAATTTTTTTTTCTATAACGTTGGAGCATCATCTTCAGTCTTTTGGCTCAGAATATTTGACAAAGTTTTCCGTGAAGCAGGAATTGTAAAGGACTTGCTTACCTTGTCCTTGCAAAGCTTGGCAGCCAACTTTCCTGCATCCAGTTTGACCAGTTGGAACAGTGTTCTGTCTGTAATTGGCACAAGGACGTTTTCTCACTCAGAGGCTAGCTTGCCGCCTATGAAGCTTCTGATGATCTTTGAAGGAAAACAGGGGTGCAGCCAGGAACAGACCTGTCTCATTGTCAAAAAAGCCTTAAGTGAATAAAATCTTTAAATGCCATGTTCTGTAGAAGACCATCTATCTTATCTGGTTGTTTCTAGTTATTTATTATCTGTCAATCTAGGAAACATATTTTTGTAATTAATGAAAGTAGTCTCTAACATGACCAAGAGTGTGATTGTCAACTAATATGCATTTCTTTTTTTAAATATGCATTTCTTACTTATTCTTTTTTTTCTTTCTTTTTTGTTTGTTTTTGTTGTTGTTGCTGTGTTGTTTTGTTTTCAAAACAGGGTTTCTCTGTGTAATTTTTGGCTGCCCTAGGCTCACCTTATAGACCAGGCTGGCCTCAAACACACAGAGATCTGCCTGCCTCTGCCTCCCCAAGTGCTGGGATTAAAGGCGTGCACCGCCACACCTGGCATTTCTCACTAATTCTAAATAGTTAGTAATAGTTGCTTTCAAAATGACTAGAACTTAACATTGCATTTTTAAGAATTGCATAGGTACATGCTGTATGTTGCAACCAAATATAATCTTAAATCTGTATTAGTATACAAAGATTTATACCAGTGTAAGATTTTTGGCTTATTAATGCTCTTTGGTCTCAAAATAGATTCAATAATCTACCCTTTTACTTATTGCTCCTATAACCAGCCATTTTAAAACAATAACAAAACACCTATCACCCATAGAATGAACAATAACCATTCATTCCCTCTTGGAAATAAGCCGTAGTTTTCTTAAATTGCGTCCTGCTGATTTGGTACATAGTTTTTTTGGGGGAGGAGGCAAGAAAATTGGGGATGTTGGGGGCACCGGAGAGATGGCTCAGCAGTTAAGAGCACTCATTGGCTGCTCTTCCAAAGGACCAGAGTTTAATTCCCAGGACCTACATCACAACTCTCACAACTGTCTGTTGCTCCAGTTCCAGGGGATCACACACACATACACACACACACACACACACACACACACACACAGAGAGAGAGAGAGAGAGAGAGAGAGAGAGAGATATGCAAGCAAAACACCAATGCATATAAAATAAAAATAAATAATTTTTTTTAACAAATTGGGATATTGTCCAGACTTAAGAAAGCCAGCTGAAGCTTTTGCTGTTTTTGCTGTCTCTGAATGACGGGAAAGTCCAGAGATTAACTGCAGTCCTGACTGGAACAGTCTGTGGTGTTGGACAATCTAGATAACCATTCTGAAATTGTCCCAGACGCAGATTTTTAAGCAAACAGTTATTGAGGCCATCTGTGAGGTAGGATCACCTGAGCTGCTTGTCTTATCTCTTTTAGTGCTCTGCAAAATATTAATTTTCAGGGGTATTATACATTGTATTAACACATTTTGGACTGTGCACTCAGCACTGTACAGTTAAAGATGATTCTCTGCTCTCCGTTCAAGCTGGTAAGGCATTTGTTTTTCTGTATGAATTAGTTTGGACTATATAACCAAACTTTAAAATAAAATTTTATCTATTCCATTTAAAAGAATGGCATGATAAGTCCTGAGTGTTTTGTAGCCAAAGATTTAATAGCCATACATAGTAGATGTCGTTACTAGAGACATTTTGTGTCTCAGTAAGTCTCAAAGCTGTTCCATAGAGGGATTGGCAAATTATGTTACCTGTCTTGATTTAAACTTATATGAGCCAGGCATGGTAGCACACGCCTGTAATCTCAGCACTCAGGGAGGCCAGAGGCAGGCAGATCTCCATGAGTTTGAGGCCAGCCTGGTCTACAAAGTGAGTCCAGGACAGCCAAGGCTTCACAGAGAAAACGTATCTCAAAAAAACAAAACCAATGGTCAGAACATTCTCCACAGTTGAGTGGAGAGTAGGGTATGACTTTCTCACATACTATGGTGCCTCATATTTGACCATGTCCCCTGAATGGGGAGACCTGGTGGCACTCAGAGGAAGGACAGCAGGTTACCAAGAAGAGACTTGATACCCTATGAGCATATACAGGGGGAGGAAATTCCCCTCAGGAACAGTCATAGGGGAGAGGAATAAGGGGAAAATGGGAGGGAGGGAAGAATGGGAGGATACAAGGGATGGGATAACCATTGAGATGTAACAAGAATAAATTAATAAAAATAAAAAAATAAAAAACAAAAACAAAAACAAAGAAAAAGTCCCCCAATTAAATAAATTTTATATATTTATACATAATACATATACATATATATACACACATAAGTGTATTTTTTATGAATATCTATATTCAGGCCTTTATTTTTCTATTTTACCTTTTGATCCAATGTATTTGCTTTATTTTACCTGAGACAATGCCCCATTTCCTAGATGCTGTGTAAAGACCTTTTGAAGTGCTTGGATTCCAGGAATCTTACAAAATTGTTACATTGGCTCCTGTATCCAATAACCCCTTAATTTTATTCTCATTTACTTGTAATTTTAACTTTGGTCTCTTATCTTTTATAGCAATTTGTCAAAAATACTTGGTTATTATGGTCTATATTCAGAGCAATGTTTAATTGTTCTGCGAATGAGTTTTTCTACTGTTGGCCTGAGATGGCCGATTTGAATTTGGTATCAGGGCTTCTTGGGGCATTTCTTGGCAAGGGGTTACCTTCTTTGTCCTTCGGTGACCTACATTCATTAGTCCACTGTCCACCTTTGCCACACCTCTTGCATATTCCAGAAGGCTGGGGCCTCCTTTTTGGATGATCTCTAGAAGACAAAGACATTGTTTCTAGGCATTGCCTTGTCTACAATACCTTTTAAATGACCTTGTTTGCCACACAATTAAAACATCTGAAAGTTTGGCTATTTTTAAAACCTCTAGTTTTATCCCTAGGAGCATCTTTAGCTCCATTTAATGGTTTATCTAAGTTTTTAGTAACTATATTTGTCCTACTAGGCCTTGAACTTTCTGGTTGTTTTTTAGAATGATCCTTTTTGGGTGGACAGGAAACAAATGGCTCATGCTGGTTTTTTTTTTTTGTTGTTGGCCTTGAGCACAGCCCATTAGTCAGTTTTCCGAAATTAAGGAATTGTCTCAGATATCCGTGGATGACCTACACTCATGAGCCACATGACCGTTCCTTCCACATCTTCTACATTTCATAGAAAATCTTTTCCCCAAATTATTACTATTATAGAAGACTTTATCCTTAGGAATTGTGCGCTCCCAGCCCTTTAGGGAATGATTTGATTTCTCACAGCTACAGCAATGGGCGTTTTGTGTTTTGATGTCTCCTGTTGCTGTTTGTCCAAGTATAACTGGATCATAAACAATTGTTTCTGCGTCCGCAGTAGTTTTGATCCATCCATGAAGTGGTACGGATTTTGCCCTCAAGGGTCCAATAGCTGTTTTGTATTCTGCATCAGCATTCTCAAAAGCTAGAGATCCAAGTAGATTTTCTCTAGCAGATTTTTTTCTCCCTGATATTGTTCTATTCAGAGCTTTAGGTGATCTCTGTAAAAAGTCAGTGAAAGACTCATTTGAACCTTGGGTTATCTTTGTAAATGATTCCGTTTGTCCCTGTTGCTCAGCCCTGTCCCAAGCATTTAAGGCTATTGTATGGCATTGCTCTAGGACAGCATCATCAAGGGCAATCTGTACTCTTGACTCAGAATACAGACCTTTGACAATATCAATGCCTGTACCCCTACTCAGTGCCTCCATAAGTGAAGCCTCATCTTTCCACCATGCCGGCCACTGCAATTGAGGGCCAGGCTCCAGTATGAATGTCAAATCTCTTCAACCTTTTGGAGTTGTGCAATTCCGTGTGGCCCAGTTATTAAGTCCTTTTTAAGTCTTGCACCTATATAGGTTGCCATTGGAATTCTTTCCTTTCCTTTCCTTTTTTTTTTTGTTTTTGTTTTTGTTTTTTGTTTTTTTGTTTTTGTTTGGTTTGGTTTGGTTTGGTTTGGTCTCTTGGTTTTTTGAGACAGAGTTTCTCTGTGTAAACTTGGCTGTCCTGGACTTGTTTTGTAGACCAGGTTGACCTCAAACTCTCAGTGATTGTCTTGCCTCTGTCTCCTGAGTGCTGGGATTTTGTTTGTTTGTTTGTTTGTTTTGTTTTGTTTTTCGAGACAGGGTTTAAGGCGTGCACCACCACTGCCTGGCTGCAACTTGAATTCTTGATAATCCTGTGGTATTTCCTCATCTCCTGGCACTTCCCTTTCAAAGCTAGGAAAATCATTTTAGCTTGTTTGCTTGTTTTAAACAGATATAGAGCATCCTGCAGTCTTACTACAAAGTGGTGTTACATGTTCTGACCTTTTTTCTTTTGTCTCTATTTTAGAATTATTTTCAATTTTAATTATAAGCCCCTCTAATTTCTCTTCTGAAGGTTGCTTCTAAATTTCATTGTCTTCATTTTTCTTTATTTCTGGTACCTTAGGATTTTCCTCAGTCCGATCTATAAATCTCTATAAATTTTCCTCTAAAGCTCTCATTTTGGGAGAGGTATAGAAAGCAAAAGTGAGCATCAAAGTAAAAATAATAGTCACAATCAGTAACATGGTAGCTCTCTCCCCCACTTGTATCTTGGCATCATTTAAAAGAGCATTTAACAAACTCCAAAACCTCTGTGTTACTGTGTCTTTCATCTTCAGATGCCTAATTATCTCAACTCTATCAGTGTTTAAACTATTTCTATCTATGAAATTTAACCTCCAGTCTCTTTCCCAATGACTTTACTTTCTTAGAACCGTCTTCCCATGTAGACCTTATCAGTTCGGATGCTTAACGCGTCTTTCTCAGTCTGTCTCTAGCTCCTGATTGCAGGGAGAAGCTTCTGTTCTGCCTCCCTCACCAGACGCTGACACCTCTCTCACTCTGGGAAGTTGCTGAGTCCACAAGAGTTTGCTCCTCTGGCCTAAAGGAGCTCCTTCTGAAAGAGATTTAACTTCCTGCCTTGGCTAGGAAATTCTGGCTTTGAGAAACTTGCTTGTGTTAAAAAGCTGCTTTTTTTTTTTTTCTCAGCAAAGGCTTCTCCTTTTTTAAATATTTGATTTAATTTTAACTTATGTGCATTGGTGTGAGGGTGTCAGATCTTGGAGTTACAGACAGTTGTGAGCTGCCATGTGGGGGCTGGGAATTGAAGCTGGGTCCTTTGGAAGAGCAGGCAGTGCTCTTAACCACTGAACCATCCCTTCAGCCCCAGCAAAGGCTTCTTTACCAAACTGCCTCTGCTTTGCCTCCCTGGGGTTTGTTTCAGTTTTTGTTTTTCTACAGGCAGCAGAGGCCTTGAGAGTATGTGTGTGTAGGGGGGGGGTGGTCCTAATCAAGGAGCTGTGAGCTCCTGCCTGATAAACTCTTTTTCTCTTTCAGGAAACAGAACTAAGAAACTGCTTTATGTTTAAGTTTAGAGTCTGTGTAAATTCTGGCTAGATTAGTGTAAATTCTGCCCCTCTTGGGATGCCAAAATGTCAGTTATTTTTATAAAACTATTTGTTTCTTAGTTTCTCTCTTAACCTGGCTATTACCCAAATAATTGGGACTATTATATTTGTTTAATAAGCTTCACAGCACAATAACTGAGCAGTTATCACTCTATTCTTAATCTTCTAAACCAATCTGGCTTCTTCTTTGCCAAAATCTCTGAGATACTTGGCTTTGTTTTCCCTGCTCCAGCTCTCTCTCCCCTGCTTCCTCCTCTGACTCCTCCTCCCCTGCCTGGCAGGAGGTCCAGCCCTATTCGCTCCCCTGCTCAGCGATTGGCGGCAAGCTGCTTTATTGGCATACCAGGGGACAATTGGGAAGCAGAGGTTACACAACATTAAGACGGGAGATTCTCAGAACAAAGATTGCAACCAGATATGGGGGCTACAGAAATCAGCATTTGAATGACACACAATCACCTTATGCCTACACACAGCCAAGCAATTCCTCAGCCCAGGCCTCAGTGACAGGTGTCTCCAAGGCCCCTGGCTCCTTTCTTCTTCTTTAAAAATTTTTATTTATTTATTAATTTTTATGTACATTGGTGTATTGTCTGCATGTCTGACTATGTGTGTGAAGTTGTCAGATCTTCTGGAACTGGAGCTACAGACAGTTGTGACCTGCCATGCGGGTGCTGGGAATAAAACCCAGGTCCTTCAGAAGAGCAGCCAGTGTTCTTAACCACTGAGCCATCGCTCCAGCCCTGTCCCCTGGCATCTTTCAAAACATCTTTACAAACTGGAACCAAGATAAAACTAAGGCAGGGCTTGACCCCAGGCATTTACCAGAGACATTCCAGATCATAACACCAATCAGTATGCTTCCAAAATAAGACTGGGCCAGGATGTAAAGGCGCCTTCTTCTATCACGCACGCAGCACCCACGGCCTCTCAAAGGAGACACCCTCAGGGCAGCTGTTACCCCTTTGCCTCTGAACCCCAGGACTCAGCCACCTTCCTCCGGTGAAAGTAAAGCTAAATCATTACCAGACACTGACGCCCACAACCTGCTGCCTCAGTTTCCCTATGTCCCAGCAGAAATCAGGAAGCGTAAGATGGTTTAAGAAGTTAATTTGACGGCCGGGCGTGGTGGTGCACACCTTTAATCCCAGCATTCGGGAGGCAGAGGCAGGCGGATCGCTGTGAGTTCGAGGCCAGCCAGCCTGGTCTACAAAGCGAGCCCAGGACAGCCCAGGCTACACAGAGAAACCCTGTCTCAAAAAAAAAAAAAAACCAAACAAACAAAAAAGAAGTTAATTTCTCTCCATTGTGCCCATGCCAATCTTACAATCTACAGAAACCTATCAGACAAAGGCCAGAAGATGCATACGAGACCACCAGGTTGGCACTTGGTGGGTACGGGCTGCACCGAGCTTTCCTTCAGTGGGTCAATTGCAGCATGGAGGATCTGTCGTATTGTTATAAGCTGCACCGTTACAACCTCACACCAGCCCCAGGACCTTTGCTTGCTACTCCCTGCCTCCAGGGAGCCTTCTCCCTTGAGAGACTTGCACAGAGCACTCCTATGCCTGTGCCCCTATGTCCCTGAATGGCTGCCCCCTCCTCTGAGGAGCCCCTGACTGTCTCAGTTCATTCCTGTTGCTGTGATAAACAAAAACAAAAATAAAACAAACAAACAAAAAAACTTGAGAGCCAGGCATGGTGGCTCACACAGAGCTCAAGTCCAGGCTGGTCCACATGGTAAGTTCCAGGACAGCTGGGCTTACACGGAGAGACCCTGCCTCAAGACAAGACAAAACAAAACAAAAATTGCCCTGACAAAAAGTCAGTCAGAGAGGGGGGGGTCTCTTTCAGCTCACAACTCCATCACAACAAGGGAAGTCAAGGCAGGAGCTTGGAGCCTCTGCTCACATCACATCTAAAGCCAAGAGCGGAACTGAACACACACATGCTCACTGCTCAGCTGCTCTGCTCTTGCAGCCCCAGGCCCCACAGCTAGGGAATGGCACCTCCCACAAGGTGGCTCTTGTCCCATTGCTTAAGGCCATCAAGGTAATTTCCCACCCCACCCCCAAGGCATGTGCATAGGCCAGCCTGATCTAGACAGTCCTCGCTGACAGTCTCTTCCCAGATGAGTGTAGACTGTGTCAAGCTGACATTTAAAAGCGACCATCACACCATCACACTGATGTCAATCGGCCACTGCCACTGAGTTCTTCCTGTAGCCATTTCCTGGGAGTGCTTGGGGCCCTGTTTCCCAACCTGACGTCACTTTAGGGACTCGCTTGCCTGCCTGACTTATGTTGGCCTTCAAGACAGCCATCTTGAGTGAACTCAAAGGATTCAGAAGAATAAGAGACAAAGAAATTTCCAGACCCTCTTGTTTGTTCATGTTGCCTGAAT
This sequence comes from Acomys minous, assembly GCF_964271855.1. Classification (NCBI taxonomy): domain Eukaryota; kingdom Metazoa; phylum Chordata; class Mammalia; order Rodentia; family Muridae; genus Acomys; species Acomys minous. The sequence continues at coordinate 67,764,261 of NC_140485.1, read as the reverse complement.
GCTGCTGAAGCCAACAATCCCCACAAGGCTGTGAATGGGCCTAGGGAAAACACCTCTAGAACTCTCTCTCAGGAGAGCTCAGAGCCTTTGCCTGACCTTTTGGCTCATTTTTACCACATCACAGGCTGTGGCACCTCACAAGCTAAGAGAGCATCAGACTCCAGCATACAGGTGTGTTATGGCAGTTTTGGTTTCTCAGTTATGTTATATAAACATGTTTTTGCTTTAATATGGGATTGTCCACAGCAGCAGACTATTTGCCACTCGAGGCTCAGAGAAGGGCGTGGTCTTTGCCAGCTGCAGTTAGTTTAATTCTGAGAACTCTGAAGAGGGTACAAATGCCAGAGCCCAGAGAGAAAAGAGGGGGCTCTAAGGAGGAAGGCCACTGGTGCTCCCCCTGCTGCTCCTGGGTGCTGTTGATGCATTGTGCAGAGAAGTCGGAGATGTTCTGGACTGGACTGGACTGAGATAGGACTTGCCCCCAAGAAAATGACGACCCTAAACAGCAGGAAGTAGCTAAAGGGAGTTACACCCTTTCTCCCCACTAACCTTCTTTCTCTCCTACCTGGTGTTGGGGGTGTTGGAAGGGATTGGGGTGGAGAAGGGAGAAAGAGACATAAGGAACCAAAATAAAATTAGTCTTAAAAAATAACACCTACGGCCGGGCAGTAGTGGCACACGCCTTTAATCCCAGCACTTAGGAGGCAGAGAGTCAGGCGGATTGCTGTGAGTTCAAGGCCAGCCTGGTCTACAAAGCGAGTCCAGGACAGTCAAGGCTACACAGAGAGACCCTGTCTCGAAAAACCAAAATAAATAAAGGAATAAATAAAAAAGTAACACCTACACAAGTGTCATGGTGACACATTCCTGTAATCCCAGCACTTCAGAGGACGAGATTGTGAGGTCATCCTCAGCTACATGGTGGGTTTGAGGCTAACCTGGACTACTCTAAGAGTCTGTCTCAGCACCGAGGAGATGACTCACCAGTTAAAAGTTGATGCTGTTCTTGCAGAGGACCTGGGTTCTATTCCCCAACCCATGGCTGCTCACAATCGTCTATTACTCCAGGTCTGCAGGATCCAATACCCTCTTTTAGCCTCCATGGGCATCAGGCATATGCTGTCCCATACACAGAGTAAAATAAAATAAAATAAAATAAAAATTTTTAATTCTCAGAAAACCAAACTCTCTCTGCTTCTCAAAATTCTCACCCCTCACCACCAGACCCCTCACCCCTACCCCCTCACCCCACCTCTACCCCCTCACCCCTACACCCCTCACCCCTATACCCCTCACCCCGACATCCCTTACCCACACACCCCTCACTCCCACACACTCCCCCTGACTCCCGACCCCCACTGATAGTTAAAAGGAGTCTGCTGACGGCCTGGTGGCTGGTGTTGCTTCAAGCAGGAAGAAGAGTGAGGGCTGCCCAGAAGGTGACCTCAGGCCTGTGACACCAGGGTGGAATATAAGGCCCTGAGAGCCAGGTTCAATGACCCCAGTTCAGACCCTTGCCTGACCTGAGCCTCAACTGCCTAAAGGTGTATGTATGGCTGGGATTGGTGGCAGAGGAAGGCCCAGTAAAGCTCTGACCCTGGCACGGGGCAGGCGGAGCTGTTCAGGGCCACCAAGCCTGAAGACCCAAGTTCAGTCCTCAGAACTCATGGAAGGAAAGAACTGGCTCCCACTCGTTCCCTGGCCGTGGCTTAACCTGTACCATGGCACCCGCGTTCACACACAAACGCACGCACACAATAAGTAAATGAAACATAATAACAACAAAATTAAGCCTGCCAACCCCAGCGTGGAAGCCTGCCTCTGGGGAGAGGTTGAAGCAGGCGCTCAGTGAAGAACAACCCACAGCTCTCCCTGGAAGAATCTCTGCATCCAGATGTCGCCTGTCCACAGCAGGCCGACAGCTGGGTGAGTCTCCACACGGCTCGGCCTCTGCTCTCTTTCCTGAGGCCGCTCGGTCACAGGGGAAATGTCAGGACACAGCCCGGCCCCTCGGAACGGGGCCTCTGCCTGGGAACACGCAGCCCCTTGCTCTTTGCTATACCCTGGGTCCCATCTGCTTCGTGTCTGTGGCCTAAAGACTACAAACTGTGCAGAAGTAAAAACATCACACGTTGCTCTCTTCGAAGCTGAACACCCTGGCTTCACCCTGGCTTTAGGTCATCTGGATCTCTCTTGCGGCTCATTTAACCCTCACAGAGCCCCTGTAAAGTGGGGGCTCTCATTATCCCCAGTCTTCAGGAGGTGAACCCAAAACTCAGAGAAGGTCTGTGACTTGCCCAAGGCCACACAGCACGTCCTGCAGTTGGCTGGCAAGGGGGGTTGTGATGCCTTCTCTCTACATGCTAACTTGCCTCTGCTATGAACACAGGCCTCCTCCAACCTCCATCCTTGGCTTGTGCCGTTTTCCGCCTGGATGCCTTCTCTTCCGCTTCCTGTGGGCAATACACAGCAGCTGTGGGAACAGGTGTTTGATCAGGCCCCCATCAGTTGGAACGGGATGAGGAGTGCTGTGCGCCGGAGGACGCACTAAGGCAGTGCACTTTGTTTTTGTTTGCTGCAATAAACACTCCTGAGACACTAACCCACCGGAGGGAGGATTCTTGTGGCCTCAAGATTTCAGAAGCATCAGCCCAGCCAGCTTTGGTGACAATGGGTCTATGATAAGGCAGAATGCTGTGGTGGGAGCTGGTGACTGACGGGGTCTGCCTAAGAAGCAGAGGGGTGGGAAGGTAGGGGTCACAGTGGCCTAACCCCTCCAGCCAGACCCCACTCTCCAGTTCCCACCACTTCCAAGAGGCCCATCCATGACCAATTATCCATCAGTGGCTGATGAATCTATTGATGAGGTCAGGCCCCGCCCCCTTTGATGCAGCCATCTTCCCAAAGCCCGCCTCTGAACCCTGCGCACGGGGAGCCACAACTTAAACGCATAAGCCTTTGCAGTACATTTCACCTCCAAACTGGAACGGAATGCACTTGAGAGGAAGCCAGAGGAGATTGAAAGGGAGAGGGAGGGAGGGAAGCAAGGCGGTGGGGGTGGGGTGAGGGCAGAAAGGAAAAGGAGGAGGGTGGGGCGGGCTGTAGGGAGTTCCAAGAAGCCAGAGGACTCCCACCTCCCTCTCAGAGCACCAGGACTAACACGGTGCAAAGAGGAGCCATAGTCTCTGCACATAAGGCCCCAACTAGGGCGCCCTGAGACGCTCCTGAGAGCTGCACCCAGTGTCCTTCTCATCCCCCCAGTGCAAAGGTCACACCTTCCATTCATAGATGCTAAACAATGAGGTGAGAAGTTGAAGACTTGGGACTACAACGTCTCTGCTAATGGATGATACAAGCATGCATGTCAGGGGAGGTACCGGGTAGAGTGGGGACCAAGGGAAAGTGGATGGTGATGTCCCATCCCAAATGACCTAACTTCTCAGTTCCAGCCTACAGAGAGACGGGCCTTTGTGCCCAAGTCTCCTGACTTTAGAGAAGCCAGAAATAGCAGCTCAGATTATTTCAAAACACAAGACAGCCAACAACATATATCTGTCTCCTAGTTTGATCCTCGGAGTCTAGCTGTGCCAAGGGCCTGTGTTCTGGAACACTCTGTAGTTCCCTGTATAAGAACCAGCCCCAAGGTGCTGTGAGATCAAAGAGAGAGAGGCCGGCAGACCCAGCTTGGCAGAGTGTGACTTAAAGGACCTCAGTTATGGACACTTAGTGACAGGAAGACCAAGTGGCTTGTACAGAACTGGTGAGAACACAATGACTTCATCCTTTGCTGCAAAGGCCTGTTTTGTCTGACACTGAGATGGGGTTGGGTATATTCCTGGTCTCAGCTCATGGGATGTTCTCCCCCACCCCACCCCCATCCCGCCCCAGCTCTTCCTTACAATTTGCTGAGAAACTGTGAGAAGCATAAAGGGTCACTTGGGCTCAGTCAGAGAGGTCAGGTGGCAGTGACCCCAGGATTTAGTTAGTCAAACTGATGCTTGCCACTGAAATGGCTCGGCAGGTCAAAGCATTGTGCCACACAAGCCTGACAACTGCACTTCAATCGCTGGAGCTCATGGTGGAAGGAGAAAACTGATTCCCAAAAGTGGTCTTCTGTCCTCTATGTGGCCAATATGGGGTGCACACGTACACACACAAATAACCAATAAAATAGAAAGGACAGGGCTGGAGAGATGGCTCAGAGGTTAAGAGCACTGACTGCTCTTCTAGAGGTCCTGCGTTCAATTCCCAGCAACCACATGGTGCCTCACAACCATCTGTAACATGATCTGATGCCCTCTTCTGGCCTGCAGGCACATGTGCAAGCAGACTACTGTATACAGAATAAATAAATAAGACTTTTTAAAGAATAGAAAGGACAAAGTATAATAATTCATAAGTACCCTCAGCAGATACTTTGTCTTTAGAACCACGCCAGCCTCCCTGTAAGGAATCTGACCGGGGGTGGGGGGTGGGGGAGGGGGGGAAGAGCCTCCTCACACGTCAAGTCTGTGTGCAATAGATGAAGGGAAAGGTGTCTAGGTCAAAAGCCAAAGGAAGCAAGAAGTGACCTTTCCCCAAGACGCAGGTCTGAACATTCTCAGCTGCAGTGGCCTCTCTGGGGAAAGCCGGGATTAGGTGGAGAATGTAGTTAAAACAGATGGGGGAGGGGCGTGCCGCTGCCCAGAACACAGCCCCCTCCTCACCAGGCTAATCCTAGCTGGGCCTCAGCTGGGGCTGGGAAATGGCAGTCACTAAGTGTCACCTCTCTCATAGGTTGCCTTCTACCTTTGAGTCCCCCTCAGACAGGCTGTAGGCAGCCACATGGCTCCTGACCAGCCACTTTGGCAGTCTGGAGTGGAAAAAATGATGCAGCCAGTCCTCAAACTCCTTAACTCCTGCTGTCCTGCCCAAGATCCAACCTGGCAGGGAGGACAGAGAAAAGAGGCCCATCACTCTGTTCCCCACACACCCCAAAGCTGGCTCACTCCCAGATCGCTCATGTTGCAGGCCTCCCATTCCCCAGACCTGCCTTCCTCTGTGGAAAACAAGGTGGCTATTCTGCCTGTGTCCAGAGCTGCTAGAGGAACCCAATAAAATAGGTGGGGGGTGGGGGTGGCAGGAAGGGATGGGGTTGCTTAGCAACACTCTCCCTTCCTCTGTACCAAAGCATCCTGAAGACTGGGGAAGTGAGGAAAGCTGAAAGACAGCAGAGTCCGTGGACTTTAGAGTATGGATGAGAGAGGGAAGTCTTGGCGGGGGCCGGGGGTGGGGCGCAGGGCTGGGGTGGCCAGTGGTGACCTCCAGGGAAGTTTCAGCAAAACACTTGCCAGAGGCAGACACACACCTTTAATGCCAGCACTTGAGAGGCAGGGGCAGCTGGATCTCTGTGAATCTGAGGCCAGCCTGGTCTACATGACAAATTCCAGGCCAGCCTGGTCTACATAGTAAGACCTGGATCAAAACAAAATAAAGTATTTGCTGGAAAATTGCATTCCCTACTGCTACAAATGGGGGGAAGGGTTTGGGGTGGTAGCAGGTGCCTATTGTCCCCGCAGTGAGAGGCTGAGGCAGGACTGTGAGCTTAAGGCCAGCCTGTGCTACATAGCAAGACCCTGTCTCAAACAAACAAAACAGAACAGCTTCCAAATCACATTGGTGTGAAATGTGGTGTGTGTTGTTGTTGTTGTTGTTTTGAGACAGGATATTGCTATGTACTCTAAATTGACCTCAAACTCAGACAAGTAGAGAGAATCCTCCTGCCTCAGCCTGCCCACTGCTGGGACCGCCATGCCCAGCTGTAAAACAAAATGTAAAGGTTTTAAATCCTTTAAAAACAATCAAATGACAACTGTGTCTGTGAAGAAACACAATAAAGCAGAAGTTTATGAGCTCAGAAGGAACTTGATGATCACAAGGTCAAATGAGCAGAGACAGTCATGACAGCACAGGAGGACGGGTGCAGAGGCAGTCATGACAGCACAGGAGGACAGGTGCAGAGGCAGTCATGACAGCACAGGAGGACAGGTGCAGAGACAGTCATGACAGCACAGGAGGACAGGTGCAGAGACAGTCATGACAGCACAGGAGGACGGGTGCAGAGGCAGTCATGACAGCACAGGAGGACGGTGCAGAGGCAGTCATGACAGC